>NW_024541255.1:0-600000 GCF_016758755.1 Suillus discolor
GTACTGGACGCTACTAACATCATCTTACCTTCCTTAGGACTGTCATCCTACCAGCTCTGGACCGTTGTCCTACCACTCACCACTCCCACATCCGCTCGCGTCCCTCTCGCTCAATGCCACCTCTAAACATCGTGGTAGGCTATACTATTCTTGTACTGGATACTAACATTCATCTTATCTTCCTTAGGACTGTTGTCCTACCAGCTCTGGACCGTCGTCCTTGTCGTCCTACCACTCACCACTCCCACATCCGCTCGCACATCCCTCTCACCGCTCGCACTCACCTCACACATCCGCTCGCACTCAACCATGGTGCATTGTTCAATGGTGCGTTATTCTCTCACTCGTCTACCTACTCTACCCTTTCTTATATACCTACCGTACCTCTTTCTTATATCAATCGAATTCTTTTTTACATCACCCATACAATAACTCACACACAAATGTCTACTTACTCTCGATCGAATATTAACTCACATTTACTTACTCTTTCTATATATTTCACTCGTCCTCGTCTTTGACATCCTTGTCCTCATTCTTGTCCCCGTCGTTTTTGTTTTCTTCTTCTTCCTCCTCCTCTTCCTCTTCCTCCTCTCCATCTCCGTCCTCACTGTCACCATACTCACCATCACCATACAGTGTCACCCGCCTTCGGATTTTTGATGTGGCGCACTTCACAGCGGCGACCCGCATGGCCTTGGTAATGTTTTCTGCCTGCTTGAAGGTGCTCGTGTTTGTACACGTCTCGGATCATGCCTGGCTGGAAGCCTGAGCGGTTTGCAAGTCTCACCACTTTCTCTTCGAAGCGAACTGCGTGAACTGTGCGATATCCACAGTGTGGATTTGAGGGTCTATGTTGAGGAATCCTGGTGTTGGCCTCCAAGCTGCTGTTGATGGTGACAGCTTTCTCGGTATCTTCGATCTTGCTTGTCTGGCCAGCGCCAGCACCCGTTTTCGAGGAAGTATGCAAGTGTGGGGTCATTGAGTATATTACTGTGTACTAGCTCTCATTAGCTTGAATTTGCTTCCCTGAATGGACGATAGCTAGGAAAATTAAATGTTCTCAACCCACCAATTAGAAAATAGAATCAAATGGTGATTCAGTGCGGCAGTTAACACAAATTTGAATATTGGCAGTGTGGTGGTTGAAGTAGTTAAGATAAAAGAATCCCGACCCCTAAAACGTTGTCATTCCATCCCCGCCACCCAAGTACACACATTGCACTCATGTCGGTCTTCGAACTGAAAACAATCCTTACTCTTCTCAAGAACTCGACAGCCATCTCTCCTCTCGAGAAAAAACACCTTCGAGAAGAATTGGAGGGTTAGTGTGAGTTTATTCTCTTGAACGGCTTGAAGTGCGCGCACTCGGTACCTCCTTCGACTAACCAAAAAAAAAGGTAGAAAACATATCAGCACATGGAATGAGGCACACAGCCATATGAACAACTCACGTCCGCAGTTTCAGCTACAGTGGGAATCTGAGATTGTCGAGTACGTCCAGTTCCTGTGGGAGAAGACGAGAAGACGGTCAAAGAAAGGCAAGACCAACAAGCTGGGAGTCAACATACCGTTGCTTGGGCCTTGGTTTATGCCTCCATCCTACCTGCACATCCAGAAGTGGTCAGGTGGTGGAGCCATTGATCCGACAATACAGTACCTCACGCCACTCAATATTGTGCACCCGTTCTACTACCCACAGCTTGCACGGTGTCTGAGATGCGGGTCTGACAAGGACACGACTTGGGAGGGATGGATGAGCAAAGGACCTTGAGAACTCCATGGTATACTCTGTGAAGAGATGGCTCTCGGTGCACAACTGCGGTGCAACCGCTGCAAGGAGACATCAAAGTCGAAGCCGAAAACCAGAAACAGCACCACTCACCATTTGGACTTGGTGAACTCAAGCATCGAGGGCTATTGCTTCACGACGACCAGTGCCATGTATTGGAAGTCCTGGGAGCACTGGAGAATACCGCGTGAGTCTTGTGCACCGGCAGAAGACCTGTGTCAGTTGATCTGATGTATTCAGACCTCGGCAGGGGGCATACTGATCTTTTTCTACTGGTGTGCATTGACACAGGACTTGTTCGACCTGCTCGTCGAGTTACGGCCATCTTCGACATCTGCAGGTCTTGAAGAACGCATCCAACGTAAGTATCGTGCTACGTCATCGATGCAGCAGCTCAACGCACTTATAGAGCTGCATCTATTCGAATATAAGCGCCAAATGCTGGAATATCTTGAAGCAGTCAGCACTTACGAATCTTCAAACAGCTCAAACTCACGCACGCTTGGACTCGGACATTACTTTAACCATGGCGCCACTGGTAGCATGACCGCAGGATCTGGGCTTCAAGCGTTCTCAGAACCAGATGACCAGCTCGGCTACGATAACAAGTCGATCCCAAATGAAATAATAACCGAGGTCTTCGTTGATTTTTTGACTCGCACCAGGCAGGATGAGAGTGCGCTGTATTTGAAGTCACTATCTGGTAAGTACAAGACCAAATACACAAATAGACTTACGCACTCACCATTTGTTTGTCAGCAATATGCAGTTCTCTCGACAACACTTTCAAAGCATCAAACAAGGCCACACTCACAAACAAGGATGGGCAAAAGACAAGGGAGATCAAGGGCGGGATACTCACTGTGCTGAATGAAAGCAACGAGATCATTGCTTGGGTGAGTACTTCCATCTGACTTTGAAAAAGTTGACGCTGATACGCTGTAGAGACTCGCGCCTCTCAATGCAGAATATACGGCCCTATTACCCACATAATTCCCTACACGTTCCAGCTCTTATCCGAAGGATCAGTCATACATGCTCTCACGCACGCGCCCTACGTACGCGCCTCGTTCACGCGCCTTACACGCACTCGCGCCTTTCACGCGCACTCGTGCGCCTCCCCTTAGGCCGTTGTACCCTTGTCCGTCTGTCTGTCCTATGTCCTCGCTGATTTACTGGTACGTTATTCTTATCCCTTTCACTGAATTGACGTACCTTCGGTCCGATCTCCGCGCTTACATACAGAAAGTCTATCATAGGCTTTAGAATATATTTAGAGTTGATATGGTTACTCGGTTCGGTACCACGCTCGGAAGCGCGCCACATAGCATAATCTCCCTTCTTAAATAGAGGGAAAGTTCCTTTTAACTTACTTCCTTCCCTTCTCCCTTATCTGAGTATACTGCAAATTGTATAGTGCACCTTAGTACTTGAAATCCGATTATACTTCACTATTCTACCATCGCTTGCGCATCTGCTATACTTGAACACTCTCCCCCATCACTCAAAAGCACGCTTCCGCATACGCGCGCGCCCCTCGCATCTTTCGCTCGCGCGCGCCCTTCACGTGCCTTCGCATCACTTACTCGCGCCTATGTGCGCATTATCTTCTCGCGCCTTCGCGCGCCTGTTACCACCCGTCTAGTTGACGAAGACTCCCTCCATTACATTAAAGAGGAACTTCTCTCAGTAGCTGTCCTTTGGGTCGAGTCGTATTCTCATATCCTGGTCTTACTGTAGAACCCCCGTTAGCTTTAGCGTTTCACCTATAGTCAAGATTCCTCACCTTCAACGCCCTGTTTGCAAGTGTTTCTGTCAGACACGCGCGAATGCCGAGATCACGGAGCTACTGCGTGGCCTCAAGCGGCGCCATGATGTCCTCAACCTCCCGCAACCAAAGATGATGGTCACCAACAACTGCTGCCACATACATGGCGCGGTGGCTTCTGCCATGCCTGAGACAGAGGCTAAGCTGGATGTCTGGCATTTTAGTGCAAGGTATGTAACTTCAGCATGAGCTATACTGCTCTCACTAACAGGAACCCTCACCAAACGAAGATACATTGCTGCAATCTTGAACACCAGCAAGAGCCCATTCCATAGTGCCATCGCTGCCGATATTTTGGGTGCGATCCTCAAGAAACACGCAGAACATGGATGTGGAGCAGAGTACTGGGATTGTGGTGAACAAGAGCGGCGCCTTGTTGCAGTGTTTGACAAATGGGCTGAAAAAGGTGTGTGGTCAGCAGCGGCTCAGAAGGTAAGTCTGCCTGCTTCATTAGCAGTGGAAATGGAGTCTCACAGTGTCATATCCTGCTAGGTACATCAAGAACAACTTAAACACGTCCAAAAAGGGTGTCTTGAGCGCTCAGATCAAGACATCCGGTCTGATGGCAGCCCCATTGAGGGCACCCACAAGGGCTGGAACTCGTTGCAGCGTGCCCAACCGAGTGGGATCGTGATGCTGTCTGCGCTTGGGTCACGACTTTGTCCTCCGTCGAAACATTAGGGTCGCTTCCAGTAGGCGTCAAATGACGCCCTTTGTCAATTCACTCACGGCTCCCATCACATCCAGCTCTCTAACCACATTGCAAGACTCTACAACGGACTGCGTGAGAAGGACACACGGCTGCTTCCTCTACCAGAACTCCCAGATGTGGACTCCAGCGAGACCTTTGGACTTGTAGCGTCAGATAATACAAACTACATTTGGTGGTTGCTCGTCAAGGAAGAGACTGCAGACGCCGAACTCACACTCACACATAACTTTGAAGTTTGCACAGATAGCTTTACTGGTGGGACTATAGATTTTGCGACCGAAGCCAGCCGCAGCATCATGATCGAAGACTGGCAGATTGATCCGGCGCTCCTTGACCAACCTGCTACACAGCCTGCTGCTGCCACATGCTACCAAGTCATACCTGCCTCTCCAACCAAACGCAAGGTCTCTTGTGTCTCCTTTGACGCCAATGATGAGTTGGACAGCGGCAATACTTCAAAACGACCACGGACTTTGGTTTCAGCTGGCACCAAGACACTCAATGGCTACTTTTCTTCTGGTTGCATTGTAATGCGACCCAGAGAGCTCCACAGGCCTGTCACAGAGGTATGTTGTCATACCACCATCCTTGATCAATGATACTCACGAAAACTTCCTCCCAAATTCTCACAGGGTCATCCAGCAGTCACCAGCGCTGGCATCAACAACTCAATCACACCTGACCAACGTTACACATGAAAACTTCCTCCCAAATTCTTGGAGGATCGCCCAGTGATTCCTGGTGCTACTGCAGAGGTATGTCCCATCCCTCACACCCAACCAATGTTACACGCGAAACTTCCTCCCTAATTCTCACAGGATTGCCCCAGCACTGGTATCAGCAACACCATTACCCCCAGCGCTGGCATCAGCAACGCATTACTGGGGGTCACCCAGCAGTCACCAGTGATCACCCAGTGATTCCTGGGGCTTACTGCAGAGGTATGTGCAATCACACCCGACCAACGTTACACGCGAAAACTTCCTCCCGAATTCTCACAGGATTGCCCCAGTGCTGGCATCAACAACCACAATTACCCGGTCTCAGCACTTATTCTCCATTGCTACAGGTATTGATCCTCGCTCACTGACCCTTCAAAATTCAGACGAGTTCTACCTGTTTATGGACATGCGGGCCGAGTTCAAATGGCTGTCATATCAAATGACTTCGAAGCGCTGGGTGCTGGCAACAGAGGAGTACAACCGTCGTCTCACACAGACAGCTGGCCGGTCGGTCATTCAGAAGAACCCACAAGCCCTCCTACGTGCACTGGGTGACATCGAGCCCAACTGATGAACCGCATCATCAGAGATGAATATACCTGTGAGTTTATCAATATTTCTCTTGCATCACTCTGTAATTTTCTGACATCTGGATTATGAACACACAGCAAAGAGGAACAATGAGACATTTTGGCGCCACCATTGTTCTGTTGTACCTCTTGTCAAGCAGGAGCGAGGGAAAAAGGTCAGTTCACTCAAGTTCAACACCAAGTTTCATGCTGAAATTTTTGCTGTTTAGCCCCGAAAGGCGCAGACATGCTCACGCTGCCAAACGATCATGTACCCTGGCCCTGAAAACTCGCCACTCAACCACAAGCGGGCTACTGTGCTGATGGCATCAAGCAGGTGTCAAAGAACAGCGGTGAAGATCTCCCTCCCTGGCCTCAGCCTCAAGGTCTGTTCTCCGAAGGCCACACATTCCATCCGCACGCATTTTTGTTGGCTGTTCAGCGTGTCTATGAGTATGTTTCCTTGCAGGGACCGGGAGAGATGGACTTGCTTGAAACGGAGGCCTTCGCGAAGCTGCTTGTCTCACGCACTGAGATCCACGAGGATGGTGCAGTGCTTTTCTGGCTGTTTACAGACTTCATCGTGGACCCATCGACCCCTCGTGATTGCATCGTTGTCCGCGACGACAAGCAGTGGTTGAGGATCAATTTCCTGCAGCAGCCGTAGTTTCGTTCGAGATTGGTGTTTGCATTTTAATTCATTTCATGCCTTTGTCTTCTTACAGATCATTTACGCACCTAATAGTTTACTTTTTTCAATCACAATCATCGCAAGGTCTTCGCGCTACGAATGGTACTGTCTATTGCTCGAAAATCTGCGCGTCCCAGTCTCGTCCTTTGAGCTGAATACCTTCGTCTTAGAGGCAAAATGTTCGTCTTAGGGCAAAACTCCAACGTGTCACGTGACGACAAAAGTCACGTGCTTAGGAAAAGGTCCAAACGGTCTGGCGGAGTTGCAAAAACGGTCAGACCGTTTGGACCGTTTGTAATCCTCCCCTTCCCATGGCGCAGCTGCCGAAATTTCCGACATGTTTCTGAATCTCTTACTGGACGCGGCCCATGTAAGTTAACCACCGACTCGGATGGCTTGCAATATCCGGACGTGCCTCAGATCTCAATATTGATATCCTATCATCTGAACTGCATCTGAACTGCAAACTTCGGAATACGCAGTTGATATATGCATGAAGCAAGTATAGTTCCCAGCCTGATTAGAATTAAGATACGCCAATGGTACTTGAGCTTACATAATTACCCTTAGCCAATTTAAATTAGTTTGGAACGTCGCGGTAATTACCGCAGCAGAGTGCTAGCGAGGCACACTAGCAGTTGCAATTCCATGAGGTACTGACGTACTGCGATTGTAAATGAGAGCAGTTCTTAAAGATCAACGCGGTGCTTGGCAATGAGAGCCTCCTTGACGTGACGACTTGGCCGCAGCACTACCAAGCCTTGCCTTGAACAACAACTTGAAGTATAAAAACGAAACGGGTTCAACCAAGAACTCCCAATTCAAACGACTTGATTTACTCTGACATCAAAAAGTCAGCTCAATATTACCCCAACGTGATGGCCACTACCTCTGGAATTGGTGTCTCCCCCGAGCTGACAAAAGCATTCTCTGATGCTGTCGAGACAAAGAATGTTCGGTTCTTCAAAGTCATCATTCAGGACGGTTTGTGCTAGTTTACCTCTCTGCATCATTAGTGATCTCATACCATCACAGAGTCTCTCGTTCCTGTAGACTCCTTGCCAGTGACCGATTCCTTCAACGAGGATTTGGTACAACTTCAAGAATATCTTGAAGACAAGGAACCATGTTATATCCTGGCGCGTCTCGATGATCCTCCTTCAGAATGGCTTGCTATCAGCTATGTGCCAAATTTTGCCAACGTTCGGGATAAGGTAGGTATTGTTGTTGATATTGCTGAACTCAATCTGATCAGCCCAGACATTGTATGCTTCAACACGTAATTCTTTGACCAAGTCGTTGGGCTCGACTGTTTTCACGGACAGCCTATTTGCGATTTCTAAAGAGGACCTGACACCTGAAGCCTATGAGGCTCACAAGAGGCATAAGGCTGCACCAAAGCCTCTGAGCGCGCGGGAGCAAGAAATGGCAAATATCAAGGCAGCCGAACGAGAAGCTGGGAACAGTTATGAAGGCAGCAATGCAAGAAAGAACCATATTGGTCAACGCGTTGGTCTGTCTTGGTCCTCAGAAGCTGAGGACGCTGTGAAGGCGCTTGGCTCGCGAAATGATAGTCGGATTGTCATATTGGTTCGTATCCCTATTGGTTACATCCAGCGAGGTGTTCACCTCTCGTTTCAGAAAATTGAACCATCAACCGAGTTGCTCGAGCTGGACTCTTTCGTAGATGTAACAGTGGACAATTTGAGTTCAAGCATACCAAGTGATGAACCATGTACGTGCTCCTTGCACCGCGATTGCGCTTTATGTGATACGCTCACGCGTTCTTTCATTAGCATATGTATTCTATGCATGGGCGAACTCGTATTCTCAGGCAGGCGGAGATGTCGGTTTGTATCATTACACCCGCTGCATCGCACGTGATACATCTGACTTACTTGTTCAGTCTTTATATACTCTTGCCCTACGACATCACCTGTTCGATACAGGATGCTCTACTCATCAGCGGCAGTATCAACTTATCTCGCTGTGAAGGAATTCTTGATGGAAAGTGGGTCGGCATTCCCGCTTGCCACAAAGAGGCTCGAAACGTCGGACCCAGCGGAACTCGATGAGTCCTTCCTCAAAGCTGGTCTCAACCATGATGGACCCGCAGATGCTATTGTTAACAATAATGGTGCTCGGGAGGATTACCCTGCAAAACCCTCATTCGCCAAACCGAAAGGCCCTGCAAGGAGACGATGAAAGCTAAAGAAAGATGGTAATATTGTAACTAAATGTGCAGTAGTGTGAACATACCAACTTAGATACGAACTTGTATGAGTAATTGGCTATAACTTGTGTGGATGTGGTTGAGGGAACGTGAGTGACATCCACACTTACATATCCTTCCGGAAAAAGAGTCATTACTATGCACACCGGAGTTTCGTCGGCATGCAGGGTTTGGTGCTAGTGGGACTCCGCCGAGCTCCGAACATGCTCGTGCTCATTGGGCATGTGACCAACCAAATACACACTTATAGCGTTACCATGTCTAGCGAACACCAAAGACTTGTACCCCATCCATGTTGGCTACGTGCGTCTCGAGAGCGACGTTCGCCCCGGTTTTCAAACCTCGTGCAACCATCTTCCTTAGAGCAAGATGGTACAGTACTCCTTCGGAACTTCCACTACCCAATAAGTCGAAGGTGTGGCAGTCTGTCGACGAAGCAGTTAAGGATGTAAAGTCAGGAGACGTCCTTCTGTGTGGTGGTGAGTATCGTCGCATTCCATTTCTTATACCAGATGTGTGATATTCCGGAACGCAATACCCAGGTTTTGGTTTAGCTGGTGTGCCAGGTGAGTCTCGCTAGAGGGTAGATCTTGAACTGTGTAACTGAGCTAGGATACAACAAGACACGCTTCTTGCCGCCTTAGCCAAGCGCAAGGACGTTACAAAGCTAACAGGCATTTCCAATAATGCTGGCGCAGGCGACTCTGGACTTGGTTTGTTTTCCACAACTGTCCATGATCCGTGAACCTCATGAATATCCACAGGAAAGTTGTTCAACAGCAAGCAGATTGATAAAGTCGTTGCTTCATACCCTGGAGGGTGAGTAACTCATCTTGTTGGGGCTAGTTTGAGAGGAATTGTCCGTCTATCCAGAAACAAGGCCTTCGAGGCTTTATATCTCAAGGGCGAGGTGTCTTTGGAGCTATGCCCCCAAGGTACACTCATTGAACGTCTCCGTGCCCATGCCGCTGGTATCCCAGCCTTCTTCACCCCTACGGGAGCATCAACAGCAGTAGAAGACGGTTCTATCCCAACACGCTACAACGAAGGAGGATTTGCCAATGGAGTCAAGATACCAGGTATTAAGAAAGAATCACGGGAATTCGGAGGTCGCAAGTATATCATGGAGCCTGCCATTGCTGGCGATGTCGCTTTCGTCCACGCATGGAAAGTGGATGAGGTTGGCAACTGTGTGTTCCGGTGAGGAAACAAGATTTCATCTTTGTTGCCTATCTGAGCACTGAGCATGTTGATTCGCGCAGGTACGCTCAGCAGAACTTTGGTACAGTTATGGCGAAGAATGCAAAACTTACGATAGTGGAGGTGAGTCGTGGTATCGCGGTAGTTTGCCAGAACTTGATGCATTCATTGCAGGCCGACGAAATTGTACCTACTGGATCTCTTTCACCAAATGCCATCCATATTCCAGGCATTTATGTTGATCGAATTGTTCAGTCCACCGAGCCAAAACTGATAGAGCACACGACACTCGCGCCAAGCCCATCATCTTCTGCTGAACCGTCCACTCTGACACCTGAGAAAGAACACGCCCTGAAAATGCGTCATCGTATTGCAAAGCGGGCTGCCAAAGAGCTCAAAGATGGATACTACGTAAATCTCGGTATTGGCATGCCCACTCTCGTTCCCGGATACCTTGCGCCCGGTGTGAGCGTTCAGCTGCAAAGCGAAAACGGCATCCTCGGCATGGGGCCATACCCTAGTACGAAAGAGGAGGTGGATCCGTAAGTAGTGCTGCCAGTAAGTGTTTCTCATACTAAGCCTCTCTTTGTAGGGATCTCATCAATGCGGGTAAGGAGACTGTGACCTTACTTCCCGGTGCCTCGATCTTTGGTATGTTTTCAAATTGTAGTTGTATGATTCAGCTTCATTTGCTGACTCTACTGCTAGACTCGAGTGAATCATTCGCGATGATTCGCGGTGGTCACATCGATGTTTCCATTCTCGGCGTGAGCGTTTTCACATGTTTTTTGGATGATCTCACAATATCCTGGTTTATCTTGTAGGCTATGGAAGTATCACAGGCAGGTGATATTGCCAACTTTATGATTCCCGGGAAATTGGTTAAAGGTACGTGATCTATATGTATTTTCGCCATTCCGTCTTCCGCTGCGTTCTCACTGTCGATCACATTCTTAGGCATCGGAGGAGCTATGGACCTGGTGTCCAACCCCGACAAGACGAAGGTTATAGTAGTGATGGATCACTGTGCGAAAGACGGCACCCCGAAGATCTTAGCAAAATGCTCTCTTCCGCTCACGGGTGCCCGTACTGTCAGCCAAATCATCACAGAGTTGGCCGTTTTCGATGTCGACAGAAAGAATGGCCACCTCGAGCTTGTCGAGCTCCAGGAGGGCGTAACACTTGATGAAGTCAAGGCGAAGACTGGGTGCGATTTCAAGGTACGGAGGGATCTGAGCAAGCTTTGATTTGCTTTCAGGTTTTGCGGATCCCATTGTGGGGAAATGTTGATACCTTGTGCATTAAATGTATTATTCTTATATCATCCAGACAGTCTCAAACCAACCGTTCTGATTCAAGGCGCCGTGTCTTCTCGTCTCATTTACAACTTACAAGAATGTTGGTGTTTTACGCAAGCTCTGGGATGGGGTAAGTAGTGGGCTATACATCAAGTATTTTGGAACACCCTCGTGGCTCACATCTGGTGGTGTCCTACCGCTGAGTTTACGCTGCTTCCTCTCTGCGCAGCAGGACCTTACGAGCCAAAGAGTGATATTTTTACATCTCCTCTTACACCCCAACTTTAGCGGCAGACTTCTTGACATGCGCCCGTTCAACATTTTGTAGCCATCGGTCAAGCGAACCCAGAAAGAGGGAAAGAACATTGGTGCCGCTGTCGAGTTAGATGTTGCGGCTCAGTGTGTCGCGTCCTTTCTGGAGGCATGTTATGTACTTCTCTCTGTGGTTGTCCAATGAGCTTACTGGCACGAATGCATATATTCACACCCCCCGTAACACAACATGAGATCCTGTGGTGGCTTTTGGTGTTATTCGGGTTGTATTCTCTCGTCTCCTTTGTTTTCTGGTTGACGCGATAATTCTATGTGCAATGCAGCTCGAGTTGGATTTGTAACAAGTTCCCTTTCCCAGTTTGCACATCCCTGTATATAGCGTTTTGATTACTAACTTTAGCAACGATCAGACAAGTACTACCATTCGCATGCTTCGAACAATGAAGTAGATCGTTTCGAGAGAATACAACACTGGACTTGTTTGGGACTTGGCAGTGCATGCTCTTCGGAGTTTTGAAGGAGATGCCTGGTAGTGTGGCATGCCAATGATGATAGTGCCTGATCGGACCATCTGAGTCATTTCCTTATTCTCGTCGATAAGCTTCGGCTTCAGCTCCTGAAATTTGTATTCTAAAAGTACACATGACTTTATGCTATATGATGGCCGGACCCCACCAGCGTGGCTGGCTTAACGAAGGGTGACCAGTTCTGCGCACATCCGTCAGCATGTCAAATCTGCCAAATGATGGAGCCCAATTACCTTCAGCAGATGTTGGATGGATAGCAACCGTGTCATCTAGGTCCTGTTTCCGGGCTTGACACATACTCAGTTATCAACTGAAATATGACGATGGAAAGCACTCACCTCCCATCTTGACGGCCACTGCAAAGCCTTGCAATACCTCGTCGCTTCCTTGTCCAATAATATGTACACCAACTACACGTTCTTCTTCGCCAACAACAATAAGCTTGTACACGGTAGGCTCCTTGTGCTCTTCCTCAATTTGAGAGAAGTAAAGTGAGCGGAACGAGGATTTGTCTATGCTGAAATGAGCATGTTGGTGCATTTGAAAAGAAACAACGCAGACACACAGATCTTAACAGCAGACCCATACTTCTGGCGAGCTTCGGGCTCCGTTAGGCCTACTGTGCCAATGGTGGGGTGACTATATATGCACTATGAACGAGCACTTCCGACAGAAGGTGAGGTACACTCACGAGAAAACGACCGTTGGGATATCCTCATACAACAATTTGTCGTTCTTGAATTTCTCAGGCCCAAACAGCCTGTTTGATAGTCGCCGACCTGCTGCAATAGCGACAGGCGTCAAGAGCGCCTTGCCCTGGACATCACCTATCGCAAATATATTCTGCAGCTGAGGCTTGCCCTCTACAAACAGGGCCTTCTGGAATTCATCCACAACTACATCGCCCTTCTTGTCGAGCTGGATCCCCAGCTCTTCGAGACCCACACCCTCAGTGTTTGCGTGCCGTCCTATAGCCCACAGCACGCAGTCCACCTTGAGTTGTGTGCCATCGTTGAGGTGCACAGTCAATTCACCACCCTTCTGGCCTTCAACTTTGATGACCGATGTATTTTTGTGGATCTTGATTCCAGTGTGCTCCATCCAAGGTGTAAGTGTATCCTGGAGGATGGGATCAAAGGTGCGGAGAACGTGTTCACGCCTGATGAGAACATGTGTCTCACTTCCTAGTGTATGAAGTACACCGGCGAGCTCAACGGCGATGTATCCTGCGCCGACGACAGCCACGCGCTTAGGTTGGTCCTCAAGGTCAAAGAAGCCATCCGAATCGATTCCAAGACTCGCGCCAGGGATCTGGTCGTCACTTGGTATGGTAGGGCGACCTCCAGTGGCAACGGTGATGTAGTCACCTGCTATGACGTATGGCTCGCTACCGTCGGACGGCGTGATCTGAACCTCGTTGGGCGAGACTAGACGGGCAGCACCGCCATAGTAGTCCACCTTTTCTTTCTCGAGGTTCTTCTCATATATGCCATTCAACCGGCGAATGTAGGCATCACGCTGCGGTTTGAAGGATGCCCAGTTGAACTGGGGCGGAGGGACATTTTCGAAATGGTACCCTTTGCTTGCATGGCGCAGACGGTCTGCAAGGTCTGCCGCATGCCACATGATCTATGCCAACAATAATCAGGGGGTAAGGAATGAGAAGCAAGAAATGACACACTTTTTTGGGAACGCAGCCAACATTCACACAAGTACCACCCAGATGCGGTGACGATTCGATGAGAGCAACTTTCTTGCCATAAGATGCAGCGCGACGCTGGGGCGGAGGCACTCAGGATCTCCACACGATCACCCTGTTGAAATGACATACCGATGATGCGACTCCTCCGCTTCCACCACCGATGCAGATGTAGTCGTATTTCTCCTGCAGTTTATTGAGTGGTGCCATCTTAGTGCTAGTATTCGAGAATGATCTTGATATCTGGGGTGTGGGAACAAGAGAAGATCAGATACTGAGGTGACCTATGAGCCTATCATGGCACATTCAAGTTGGCAGGGCATTACCTGAAAGAGCCGCTGCGATGCCTGTGCGCGCACTAAGGATTGCGATGTTGCAATTTTCGCAACAAATAGGGCGCTTTGCAATAAAGGGGCCACCTTAAGGAATTGGACGAGCAATGGCTCGTCTGCACTCTAATTATATAGGCCTTAGCACCCTGCTCAGTCAGAACTTGGTCATTGCTGCGTCATCGAAAGTCGCGGGTCACGTGTAAAGTGACAAAGACACGCGTCACGGGTTACATTTGCCAACGATTATTATGTAAGTTAGAACCTACAAGTTTCGATCTGTAGAAAATATGGCAACGGTAGACTGGACAGCAGATGCAAATGAGGCTCTCACTCTTTCATTAGGTGGGTCACTATACACGAGCTCAAGCATAGCTAACACGCTTTGTGCAGTCCGAGCAGAGGAGGACAAACAGGTGCCCGGAAGCGAGGAAACTTCCGAAGAATTTCATCCGACATTTACTTACCCTGTATGTTTTTACTTTATGTTATACATGCTCTCCCGTGATACGCTAACATGCTGTCCAGATCTACGGAGAGGAAGAGAAGCTTTATGGGTACCAAGACTTGGTAATTGACGTGCGTTACAACTTCATTCGTGAGTCGACATCGGCGCTGAACATTCAACCGGTGGCCTGCAGCTTCGGTTTGCCTCCGGTTCACTGGCACAATACCTCTCTGTCCGCTACGCTCAAAAGCTAGATGCGTCTACAACTGTGGACAATGTAGAAGGCATATTAAAAGAGTTCATACCTCCTGGTACGTTCCACTTCTCATACCTGCTACTCCGTAACTGACTTTGTACCTGACAGACTATGATACAGACGAAGCAGCATTTCTCACACGTGTCAAAGAAGATGCAGTTTCATTTCAGCCTATAGGCAGCGTCGTACATACTTATACGCGACCCGTACCAAACACGTCGGGATCCAGATCTGCCACTCGGGAAGTGGTTGAGTACGAGGTGTACCACGTGAGTGTCGTGAGCACTTTCTGTCGTGAAATTTTACTGAGGCACGTATAGGCGACATGGAACGATCCAGGATTCAGAGAATATCACAGGCGAATGCAGATTTTCATTCTACTATACATTGAAGCAGGCTCCTATATCAATGAAGACGACGACGCGTGGCACTTTTTTGTGTCGTCAGTTCCTCATTCGTATCTACCAGACTATTTAACCGCGTGCAAACAGGTACGAAAAACGCAAGCGGCAAGATGGCACGAACACATACCATTTCATTGGGTATTCATCAGTGTACAAATTCTACTGCTTTCCCGAGAAACACCGTCTTCGTCTCAGGTACGTACTTCCTTTGCGAACTGGACCTACATCATCAATGTATGGTTTGCACAGTCAATTTATAATTGTACCACCGTACCAACACCAAGGTCATGGATGTAAGTACTGATACTATTATCCCCCGCCTCTATTAATGCTCAAGTCTTTGAAGCGGAGCTGTATAAAACAATTTATAACTACGTCCTCCTTAACCCCCTCATATCTGAGTTGACAGTGGAAGATCCTGCCGAGGCATTCGAGGATTTACGAGATCGAAATGACCTGAGGATGCTCCTCGCCAACGAGAATTTTATGAAAGAAGGCTTTGGCAACGAGGCGGTTTCGCACGGTGGAGGAAAGGTACGAAAACGGAAAACTCGCGTTCGAGCAAACCCGGTGGGTGCATCATCTGGTATGGTGAAAAGCACCGGGAAGATGGGTCCCCCGATAGATAAAGCTTGGTCTGAGACGTTTCGGACACAACTCAAGGTGGCGGGGGTAAGTCCTGAATTAAGTTTATTCTGATCGTTGTTCTGATTTTTTACAGCGTCAATGGCAACGACTTATGGAAATGCTCATCTTGAGGCATTTCAACCCCACCGACATTCAGGCTGCAAGAGCATATCGACTGCAGGTCAAGGAACGGTTATATCGTTTTAACTTCGTAGGTCTCGCCGCCAACTTCATCTCGCCTTTAATTAATGTCCTCTCGTCGACAGGAAATCTTGGCCCAATTAGAGAAGGAGGAGCGACTGGAGAAACTGGAGGAGACATTCCAAAGCTTACGAGCAGATTATTTGAGAATATTGGAGATGATCAAGTAGCGCGATTAAACATGCCAGTAGTTGCACTCATTATTGTTATTTCACGCACTTATAATATTTCTGCCACCTGTCTGAAGTAAGTTTCGACTACTAGTCGACTAAACAAGGTTTGTATATCAATGGCATAGGCACAGTGCCCCATGGAAAGCAACTGAGTCCCTAACAACGACTTGACAACACCCATATTGACTTCGTTCGGCAACTCATCTACATGAGAAACTATAACAGTCTGGCACATCATTAACATTTGCGATGAAGAGAGTAGTCCTTGGCTTGATAAGTCCAGTCTCGGAGAAAGGCAAAAGTGAATTACAGCCATTTGCAGAACACTAGTAGGCCAAAGTGCAAAAACTACTACTACATACATGGCAGGATTCTATTCTCCAATCAGATTACACAGGGTAAGCTAGTAGTAGCTCTCTAGGCCGACTGCAATAGGAAAAATAGCAAGAAATTCATGTCCATTGAGGAGCTCACCCAAGCACCATTGACCTCTCTTCTTGTACTGTTGCAACACTGCTAAAGGCTCAGTGTGGTCGATGTAAAACTCAGTGAACACAGATGAGATGGCTTTGTTGTCACAGTTGTCTTGGAAGAGTGTGCCCCTCAGTTGAGCAGCCTTCAGATAGCTGATGGGAGAGGATTCCAGAATCCCCTTGGCATGTTCATGAATGAAGTCCAAATTGACATTGTTGATATTTGCAGCTTCATGTTATTAGTTGTGATATCTTGATATGATGAGGGTGATAACATTAACTTACCAGCATATTTCGCCAAAGCATTGCAAGAAGCAGGGTGAGATGAGGCCAGACCAACAATGTCAACATCAAAGAATAAGGCATGAAACTTGAGGGCTTGCAAGAGCTGAGTTGCGATGTAACGCCGACGGACTGCTCTATGGACAACAAGCTGAGTCACCCAGCCAACTTGAACAGAATCAGAAAGTGAGATTTTGCAAGAAACTGTGGGACTGAACTACCTTTGTTTTCACCATAATCCCACACAGTAGCAAATGCATGACCATAGAGTTGGGGATGCTCATGCTCAATCTGGAGGTAGCAGGTTACCAGAACGGTATTCTCTGGGTGAGATAAACATTGAGCTCGTAGTTTTGCACTGGTCATCTTGACATTTTTCCCAGTGTAAAGGACTCAGCAATCACCAAGGATCCACATCCCAATTGCTGACCAGCTACAGTATACTTGGAAATTGTACTTGCTTGATCACCCCAAATGCCATAGTGGGAGCTGAAAAGATCGGCACACGATTTCAGTGTATCTTCTGAGATCTTACTGCCCACTGTCATCCTATAAGAGATGGAAGCATGGGAGGGAGAAGTGGGACAATTGAGGAGGGCAAGATGGCTTGTTGGGGGAGTGACAGGTAACATTGTTGGAAAAGTTGTGCGGTTCCGTAATTTGCAACTAGACTGAGTCCATAGCACTCTGGGCCATATCGAGATAGTAGTGACTCCGGTTGCGCAAGTCCATAAGCTTGTGCCAAAAAATATTCAGCAGTTGCCCATCAGACGTTCATGATTATTCAAACAAGTACAATATTATACAAGACCCAGCTGGATCCTATCACAACAAGAGCTACGGTAAATAAGACAAATTACACTTCGATAGCGAACATCCCCTACAAATGCAACATGTAAAGATATCCATACGCAATAAATATCATGAAACAAGGAAGAGCCCAACAGTATTCCCAAAGCCCGCCATCGCAGCTCCGCGGATAGCAAGGAAGGGCGACACTCTCGTGAATGGAATGCGGGGGCACTCCTCTGGCACCGCAGTCGGTGAGGGTGGCTGGCTGAGATACATCGAAGAAAGGAAGGACCGACGGAGAGAAAGAGGGAGTTCGTCCGTTAGGCTTGACATAGTAGCAGTTCGTGTCTTTGAGACACCAGTATCGAACAACCAGACCTCCCACCGGTCCAGAACCGCGGATGTTAGTCCACGCGATGTCAATGAAGGTAGAAGCTGGAATGAGCTTCTTGTGTGAGCCCGGGATATGCGACGAACGCCTATTATTTTTTCGCCTGAAATGTCCCAGCCCCCGCGATCGCATGCTGCCTCGCCCGCTCTTAGAACGGCGACGTTAGACCATGTTGACGGACGTGACACTATTGGTGGGTCGGTGGGGATGGAATGACCTTCGTCATCCTCATCTGGTAGATAGGGTATCACGTAGCTCTCTGAGAGGCGACGGAGTCCCTTTTCTGAGGCTCTGCGGGAAAGAATCCCGTGGCCAGAAACAGGAAATGCTAAGGTGTCTGGCGCGGAGGCAGTACTAGCAGAGGATAACCTCCGTGTGGATGTCACCGAGGACGGTCCTATAGTTGAGGCTATACTGCTACTCCGTGAGCGCCGGCCCGTAGCCAGCTCCAAGATGGCCGACTGTTGTGGATTGTTTCGAGGGCATGAACATCTCCTTCCCTGCGATGTGATGTAAACCTTATAGAAAATCACATGATGCCCAATTGAGACAGAAACCATAAAGCTGTCCATGGGCGGTTCGCCACAGAACTGGCAATTCACGACACGAGAGTTCGATATCCGCAGTTGGTCGATAGCGCCATGATTCTCCTCCAGGATGAAGATGCATTCAGAGGACCCGGCATCCCACAGAGAAATAACGCCAGCTTCTGAAACGATGCCAATAATTATATGATCCCTGCCATCTAACTTGACTTTACACGCATCCACCTTGCTGACGCGGTCCGTTGAGTTGCCTGATTGCAACGCACAGCGGATTGGCACAGCACTCCGAGCTTCGCATACGCCGAGTAGCTCTAGAGCTCCATCTGCCAACACGAATCCCGCCAGTATCCGGTCATCTGAGCGAACACGTAGAAGACGGCTCTGCAAGACAGGCTCAGACGACATTGGAGAGATGAATGACGCCGACGCGTGGTCCTCCATGACCCATTGGGTGATGACTCCATTCTCATACACGACAATGAGGGGCTCTGGTTGAGGAGGACCTGGAGGAGGTGTACATGGGCGAGATTGGGGCCCGTTCTTCTGCTTCAACACCGACTGGAGCGGTGGCGCGAAATGCATTTCCCTAACCCCTGCCGAGATCGAGGGCGGCGCAAGGGTGGCATATGGTCTTGCACTCCTCCCTGCCATGAACCATATCCCAATCATGCCATGTGTTGTCCCTATAGCACAATACTCTCCTGCGTCATCTAAGGCGATTGTACATATTCGCTCCTGCGAAAACGATGTACTGCTTGTACTCAGCAAAACGTCGCTTGTATCAATGAGTACAGGGTTCGGGTCGTTGAAGTGCCATATGGTAAGCTCGTTCTGTAATCCAACTGCAGCTATCACTTCGCAATCTTTGCTTGATGCAAGCAGCTCGACATCGGTTGCAAAAGCACGCGGTAGTGTCTTGAAAGAGGCTTCTCCATTGAGTGGCTTTTCACCCTTGGGGGACGGTGCATCAGCCTCTGCACGATTCCGCTGTGCCTCGAGAAGTTCGGCATCTTTCAGCAGGTATAGTAGCAGTCCATAAAGCGTGGCGATCGTTACGCTAATTGGCAACATGACGAACTTGAAGAACCAGAAAACGAGGTTGATGGAACGTGCAGGCACAGGGGCGTACCCATAACCATGGTCTGCCCCTGTATCAGGCTGGAACGCGACAATGGTCGGGACCTCAAGACGGAGATGAACTAGTGGCTCTTCATCAGGATTGAGCGTCTTCCAAATACGCCAGGCGGGATCTTGCGAATCTGGGCGACGGTGAGCTGCTTGTATGCGTTGCTGAACAGTGGAAGGAATGATGAATCCTGCCTCGCTTTCACGAGTAGCAGGTCTTGTCATAACATACAGTGTTGCGGTGATTGCAAGGAGCTAGAAAGGCCATGAACACGTAGACATACTGAGCTCAAACTCATACATACTAGTAACAGGCTTATATTTGTCAATGCGCGGCCTTTGAGTGATTCCTTCGCATTGAGCGTGGCTCGCTGCCAGTTAGATGCATTTTTCTCCAGTGAGGCGTCACGAGTCGAAGCAGACGCAGTTGGCGCTAAGCTCGGGTCTTGTCTCAGCAATTGATTAAGCTGAACTCATCTACTTCAGCGCCAACCCACGTATACAAACTCAGGTGGACTTACCTCCAGCCTTTGTATATCAATACTGAGTACCGCCAAGAAGAATGTATGGGCAAGGAACCAATGTGCAACGAGGACTACCACCGCGAATGTGCAAAATTGCCTGATTGCGCCAGCAGAGGAAAAGGCGATAACGCCCAGAATAGAGTTATAGGACACAACTTTGAGTGTATTAGAAGTTCCAGCACGGCTTAGACCTTCAGCGATGCGCTCTTTGACAGGGAGTGTGATAGATGTGCGTGTCACCGCATCCACGAGATTAAACATATTTTCTGCACCAATGAAGATGATAACGATAGGAAGAAGACTCCTGTTTATGGTAAGTGCTTGTATGACAAGACAGGATATAGAACGTTACCAGGGAACCATGGTCACTTTGAACCGTAGCAATGCGCATACACTCAGACTGGTGATTGTACTTGCCGCAATCTCAACGAGTGCCGTGAAAGTGAGACCGATACGGTTGTGTACACCGTTCATGCGCTTCATTGACCATGAGACATATGCAAAAAATGCACCATACGCGAGGTATAAGAATGTTGAAATGGATGAAGTTCCTGTAGTCATGGATAGGCTATGATTGTACTGCAAACATTTAGGATTCACGCACAAGCCACAAATAGTAATGTACATACCTCCAATGCGATTAGCTTCGGTTCCGCAGTCACTGCAAATATTTGCGCACTTTCTGGGTTCTCCTGTGTCGAGTTCTTGATAATTTGTAGCCAAGAATGATGACCGGCACTCCTCAAACAATCCGTCTCAGGGAATACATAGGTAAGTGCCAGGAACATTGCAGAATCAGGGGTCGCAGAATTACGTTGTGTGGAGTCGCGCCCTGCAAGGACCATCGGCGGTGTAACATGCATACCTGCAACGGTGACACCTTGTGAATGAGTGGCTGTTAGGGAGATGTTCCTATCACTACGCAAACGTTCCTCGTCGTGCTCCCAAAAGGAAAGAGGACTGATAACAAAACAGTGACGCAAGTTCAGGTTGTTACAAGAGACCCCATGATTCAGAAGTCCTCGGAGAATCCGCTTTTCTAGTTGAAGGGTGTAAAGCAAAGTCTGTAGGGAAAGTGCCCCTGCCCCGTCAGCTGTATTGATGAGAATGCGTTCAACACGAAGTGTACGGTCACTTCCACAACGTGCTCGTGTGAGGAAGTCGTCTCGTACTTGGAGGTTGGCGTTTCCATCCCAAAGTTGATGTACATCGCTATGTGTGTAACCGTCATATGCCGCATGAGCGGCGAGGAACGAATCGAGTGCATTTGATGTGGAATCAAAGCGGGAGTAAGATGGGGTCGACCAGTACATGGCAAGTGCAGGGTACGACAAGGATGTGATGACAATCGCCGAGATGAGGATGAGACGAATTTGATGTGTTGCGCAATGTCTTGATTCCACCGGCGTCAAATTCGAAGCCAAAATGATTACAGAGAGTACGCACATTCCGAATCGCCTTAGCGCAAGGTCTGCAAGAGTTCGCATTCTTTGCATAAATGAAGGTCCAAATGAAAAGAAATACTCTTGTTGGCGAGCCATCGAAGGCGGTTATGAAGGAAATTTGGAACCGAGCACCGTCAGTTGTACCCGGGCCTGACAGGCACCTTGACACCGGTTTCGGGATAGGTTTTTTTCGTTACCTGTTCGTTTCCAGAAGTACGGTAAACCCGAGGATGAGTGAAAGTATATTACACACTAGAGTCTGGAGGGTTTGTGCTATTGTAGAAACAACGACGCTGCCGTTGGTACTGACGGTAAGGTCACGCACTAGTACTTGCTTCGGAAGTAATTTATAAATGAAAAGGTTGACAATTCCCGTCAAACTCCCATCACGTATATGCACGGCTCCCTTATCACGTAAAGGTACATACTCCTGCAGCTAGACTTCTCACCAATCCAAGGTGTTTGAAAAAGTTCATATAATACTCTTACGAGCAGAGAAACCAATCCAAAGACCACTACAGAATACGGTTGAAACTACATGTGAGTGAAGAACCACAACGTTTCAGAACGAGATCCATCTACCCGCTTGCCACATACGCTTAGGTATTATGGGAGCGTCGGGCCGACGAATCCCACCAGTCACCCACATATCGCATTGTGCATTATATTCCTCTACAATACCAACCATCAGAATCAGTCTGCAGTGGAACTGAACTCAATCATGGAATCTCACTAGGCAGCAATGCAAGCTGCTGGTGGGATTCTCAGGCCCATAAATCACGTAGACTGCTACCCCGCAAAAAAAATATAATCCATAGATCATCGGCTAGCTTTCGTAAGTTGCAACAACCCATTGAACCGCGCACGATATCCATCAGCGTATAACAGCATAGTCAGACCATGGATGAAGTCCCTGTTCACAACACCGATCAAAACAAAGATAACGGAAACCACAGGAAAGGGACATACCAGCTCCGCACGAGTGAGCGTATGGGATAGTCCAGCACTTTGGGTATAGTGGTTTGCACAAACGATGGCCAGCGGTCGGTGACAATTGCTTTAGGGTTCGTCAGTGCACGAAGTCCTTCACTGCCACCGAACCGTCCGTATCCACTAGATTTGGTGCCTCCAAATGGCAGATCTTGGCTGTGGGGAAAATTAGTTACCGCATTCCGGATATTAACATACTGCTTACTTGAGCTAAAAGTAGCATATCAGCATTGCAGTAAATCAACATTGAGGCAAAACCGGCTCACATAGTACACCCCAAAGTCATTGACAGATACCATACCACAATGAAGCTCCTTTGCGACTTCAATACACAGGTCTTGATGAGGTCCAAAGACGCTGGCGCCAAGTCCGTATCGCGTTCCATTCGCGATAGTGATTGCCTCATCAATGTCATCATAACGAATGAGCAGCGCAATTGGGGCAAACACTTCATCAATAGACATCAATGTCAGCAACTCGAAACATATAACACAACAACGACACCTACATTCCACCTGTGCAATTCTCGAGTTGGGTTTGGCATCACCTACCACCGTTGCCTGGAAGAATGATTTCCCCTGGCACGATGTATGCAGGAGCTCCTTCCCGCCAACATCGACTCTTGCACCATCTTCCTGCGCCTTGAATATTAGGTCCTCGAGCACATTAAACCTATCATTGCTGATCATAGAGCCACAATCCACGGTGTTGATGTAGCCCTCGCGAGTAGGCGCCAACACAGACCCAAAGCGCAACTTGGCGACGCGGTCCGTCAAAATATCGAATAATTCATCATATTGTTTCGAGTGCACAATGAGACGCTCAATACCGATGCAGTTCTGACCTGAATTTTGGCTGGCACATCAGTCAGTTGGGAACGTGACGAGTAAACATGCGTAAAACTCACAATATACCACGCATCCAGATACTAGACCATTTCTGGAGGTCCGTGTCTGGTAGAATGATAGCAGGGTCCTTTCCACCAAGCTCGAGAGTAACGGGCGTCAGGTGTTCAGTGGCAGCCATGGCGACCTGCGGATAATTTAAAAACAATATAAATAGCGAGTCCAACGTTCTGTTCACCTTTCTTCCGATTTCCTCTGAGCCAATAAAAGTAATGTGCTTAATGAAAGGTGACTTGGTCAATGCTTCAGCCTGATCAGGCCAACAGCAAACAGTCTGAAATTTGGTTAGCATTGTGGTACGAAAATCAACACTACCCATACCTGCACGATATCAGCGTCGTATCCGAGAACCTCTAGGCACTTGTGAATAGCGCCAACAAACCATTCCGTAGACCAAATAACATGTTCAGATGCCTTGAGTACGATAGCGTTTCCGGCAAAAATAGATGCGATGATTGGTGACCAAGCATTATGAAGAGCTACAATCAGATCAGCCGCTTTATCAATTACGTCACTAAAGAAGCACCAACGGTAGTTCCACGATACGATAGCAGCCACCACACCTTTCGGCTCGTAAATGACCTGTGACTTCTTGTAACTCATCATCAAATTCGAATATCTCGTTTCCGTTCGTAGAGCACGTTCTCCGTGGTTAATCAACCACTCTAGCTTTGAGCACGTCGACAATATCTCGCCCAAAGCCGCATCAATCACTACAAGGAATTATCTCAATAACGACAGGAAATGAAACCAAAACAACTTACTTGTCTTTCCTGAGTCGCGACACGCGACCCGCGCACATAACTCCTGGTTCTCCACGAGCCACTTCAGTAAGCTGCGCATGACGCGTCTCCGCTCGCCAAATGACGTCTCGCACCACTTAATCTGTGCATTTTTCGCGCGTTTGATCTTGGCCTCGATTGACCGTGCATCATCCGCGAGAGCGGAAGTGAGGTGCAGGTTGTTAGCGGGGTCGAAACACGTGATATATTCGCGTCCACCTCCTCCAAATTGGAGAGGAAGGAGGTCGGGCATCTGGAGATGCGAGCGTAGGTTGGCATTGGGTATCACACGAGAGTCCCAGCTGGGGTCTGCCGCCTGTCAACAAGAGGAATGAGTTTTATCTTCCATAGGAAAAATATGAAAAACACGCACCTCTGGAGCAGGATGGTGGAAAGGCACTGCGCTGTTGACCGCTTTCTGGTATCTGTCAAACACCAGCCATATACCAAATGCTGAAAACGTGGTGAAGAGGTATAATACATCGACGATGCTGGCATTCGGATCGTCTTCGAGCCATAAGTTGAGCGTGTTTAGCGGATGGAATAAGACATAGAAAAGCGAGTGCATTTCTGCGACGACAGCGCAGAACTGGCAAGAACTTAAGAATTCAAAACCCCAAACCAACGCGTTCGAAATATAAAGACAGAAAAGGCAGATTCTCCATCTGATTCTCAACAACACGTCGGTAAGTTGTCACGTGATGTTACCCACAGGCGCCTATATGTAGTACAACTTGTACAAGAGGAAGATCACAAATTGACAATGACCAGCCTATGTATGAGTCTCCAGGAAAATTACATTAGCTGAAATCACAGAGCAACGCTGATAATGATTTGTAGTTACGTATGGGTATATCAGACAAAAAATTGCAATGTAACGCAACGAGTGGAGTATAAGGAGTAAAGTCAGAGTAGTAGTAACAAAAGGTAGTAATAGAACTCAAACAACACACTCGCGCAGCTGTCGTGAACATAAGCATTAAGCAAACTATGTCCGTCAAACAAGTCAAAAATGCGAATCCGTGGTATGTAAGTCGTGTGGCGGTCATATCGTCTCTTTGATGTTACTGCTCGAGTCCTTTTTCCGCTTGCCCTCGCCAATGTTAACAATCTTCTTTAGCGACGACAGGCTCGACTTGCTCTTCTCGTGGATTTTTCCCTTCTTGGAAGGAGAGCCATCCGGTCCTGAAGAAGTCGCAGATATAGCATTTGCTGCCGGGTCGGAAATAGCATCGTCTGCGGGATTGGCATCTACAACGCCAGAGGAGCCTCCACCACCGACTAACCGAATAGTCGTGCTAGGTTCTTGAGCATCCTCTTGCGACGGCCGCGAAGTAACAATGGACTCTGATGATACAGAAACCTCTAGTTCTACCACTGCATTAGTGGGGGTCGAGGGTTGCAGTGGGACTGCATCCATAGCAGGAGCAGAGTCGGCAAGGAGGTCGGTGACGTTTTCCACCGAAGGGGGTGGCGTCTCTATATGTACGTCGTCTGCCGTAGAGATGACCTGTTTGACAAGAGTCTCTACTTTCGCAGGAGGAGATTGTCTAGGAGGAACTCTAACGATTACCACGTCTGTTGGTATTGCCTGCATGCCGAGCCCACGACCCGCTTCAAGATCCTCGTTAGACGAGCGCTGTGAATCTGGCGGCGATGGGAGAGAGACGACGTCGTTGACAGTCGGTAAGTCTACGGGTAACGGAGCTGGGGGTTTTGTGATGGAGATAGCGGGAAAGGGTGGCGGTGGCTGTGGTATAACATCGGTAGGCTCTTCTGTGAGCTTCAAGTCCGTAAAGACGGGTATAGGAACAATTGCATCGGAGTCAGCGAGGTTCAAAACACCTAGACCATGTCTCTCCCGTGCCTATAATCAATACGTTAACCGTAGACTTCACCGATAAGAGCAATGATGGATACCTTGCCCTTCTTCTCATCCAATGACGAAGATCCGTGAATCAAACCTGATTCATACCATTTCTTAACGCTCCGGTCAGCCCATGCCTCCATTGGATTCAACCCTCTATACTCTCCGGTGAGCCGCAGTCCTCCCGATCCGGCCTCCCCACCACCGTCGCCTTGCCCCCGCCCACTTCCATCAAAGAAGTATGCCTCATACCCTAGGCCATCCTCACTGCCTTCGCTATCTCCTCCCTGTCCCAGCTCAAAGCCCTCACCGCTCTCTAATTCATCGACGAAATTTGCGAGCCACCGCGCCCACCCACCAGGTCCATCGCCATGCCAAAGCACTATTTTCGTGTCAAATTCGCGTCCGAAGACGATTACCTGACCCACGGCGCCACCCTTATCAGGGTTGAGGTCAATGCCGATATAGTTGCCTGCCTTATCTACGACGAGTGGGATCCAACCACGCTGCGAGTATTCTTTCCGCACATAGCCATCAGGTATGGACCGCATGATATCGCGCAGACGTGAATTGCTTCCTGTCTGAGGGTCGTCATCGACTTCGCGCCAAAACCGCCATTCCTCGAGGACAGCTTCGAGGGGGAGTAACGAGAGGCCGAAGAAGAGACCATCTGAGCAGCCCGCTGACGATTCTGCTTCTTGTCCGTCCACGACAAGATACGACTCCCTTACTGCCTGCGGTAGTGCAAAACCAAATTGCATTTCAATTTGTGCGAGGTCCTGTGGAAGAATTCCGTAGTTGAGAGTATCGCCTAGTTCTGGGTATTCACGAGCTAGCCATAGTTTTAGGCGATTCCAGGTATGTTCTAATGGAGGGTAAGGCGGCGGTTGTGTCATTGAATCTACAAAGGGTGTGTGATGAAGAGGAAGGAGTGAAGTTGGTCGTGAGCGAAAGCTGGAGATTAGCGGAAGTCAGTTGATTGAATTGAAAACAAAGTGAGAGTGGACGAACGAAGTCGGTACATAACTGTATGAAGAGATTGGGGATTGCGGTGGATATGTATATGTTGGACTGACTGGTCCTGGTGTCTGAAGAGCCGCTGGGTTGAAAGCGTCTGGATGTCGCCCATGACCCGATGACGAAGTTGGGAGTGAGAAGGCCTCTTGTGTTGTCGACATGGCTTGTCCTCGTCGTACAGATTGTTTACGGTCAGTCGAGAACAGTGAAGCGAACCAATTCATTGTTCGTCGTCGCCACCAAGACACACCGTGACAGTCCGCAAGTTGACCCAAGTGATGTTTGTTGTAAGACAGTTGCTAACCCTCACATTTGGGAAATAGATTTTCGTGTCTATTTGTGTCACATGTGTAAGTAACATGCCACCTCAGACTTTCTGTGTAAAATATATCTTTTACTGTGCAATGCGAAGCGACGGACGGCCTCTTATTTTAATACAGCAACCATCCCAAATATATGTAAAATACAACCGTATGTGTATCAAAGGCTTCGAATGCCCGTGAAGAACGGAATTAACGTGTGATTGATATGCATCAGATATCAAGGGTGGAAATCAAACAAGCCTACTGATCCATGTATTTATATACATATCATCGATAGGAACTTACATCTGCCCAAGGTTGTCAGAGACCTTGAAGTCGCAGGCTGTCTTCGCTTGTACCTCCTCCACCGTCACACCCTTGGCCACTTCAACGAGCGTCAAGATGCCACCAGACCGGTCGACATCAAACACAGCAAGTTCGGTAATAATCTGGCTGACCGCCCGTGCACCAGTCAGTGGCAACGAGCATTCCTGCATGATCTTTGGACCTCCATCTTTTGCACAGTGTTCCATGGCCACAATGACCTTCGTCTTGTCAGGATTTGATACCAGGTCCATGGCTCCGCCAATCCCTGCAGGTGTCACATGAGTCTAGGTACGGACTGTGATGCTGAATCACATGCCCTTCACAAGCTTGCCTGGAATCATGAAGTTTGCAATGTCGCCAGCCTGGGATACTTGCATAGCCTGGAAAATATTTGATCACAAAAAATTCCTACAACCAACCAAGATGAAACATACACCAAGGATGGCGACGTCCATGTGGCCTCCCCGGATCATACCGAACGAATCAGTTGAATCTATGTACAGCACATCAACACGCGCCTCTTGCTGGTGTCCTGACGTCACTCACCAAAGACCGAAGCGCCCGGTAGCAAAGTGACCGTCTCCTTTCCAGCATTGGTTATGTCACTATTAGCTTACTATCAGCACCAACATCATTGGAACACATAGCCAGCGATACCCACAGATCGACTTGGTCTTCAGAGGGGAACGGACCCATTCCCAGAATGCCGTTCTCACTTTGCAGCCAGATCTTGATGCCCGGTCGGAGATACTCCGTAACGAGGGTGGGAATGCCGACACCAAGGTTTACATAAAAGCCATCTCTGAGCTCTTGTGCTGCGCGCTTTGCTATTCTGCGCCGTGTGCTCTTTTCCAGGAGTTCCTCAGGTGAGGGGCCACCTGTAGTTCCGGGTGGCGGAGCAGTGGCAATTATATCAAAACCTCTTGGCTCAGTGGCCTGCACCACACGGTCAACAAATATTCCTGGGACGTGGACAGCGTTTGGCGGTAATGAGCCAATAGGGACAATTTCCTCTGCCTAGAAGCATGATAAGCTTTGTGCTAAATAGTTACTGCACTATTCTTACCTCTGCGATAACCAACTGCGCATTCCTTGCCATGGCGTTGTTGTAATTGTTTGCGACATATCGGAACATGAGGTTGCCTGCCTCGTCTGCCTTCCAGGCGTGGATGAATGCGACGTCACCAGCGATGGCAGGCTCCATGATATACCGCTTTCCATTGAAGTCTCTGTATTCCTTTTTGTTTCCCGGTATTAAGATACCTTCTTTAAAGCCGCCCGTTTTAAATCTGATGGGAATTCCGCCAGTTTCAACGGTCGTGGAGGCACCTGTGGGTGTGAAGAAGGCAGGAATACCTGCGCCGTGTGCACGCATCCGTTCAACGAGGGTACCTTGCGGGACCAGTTCGAGGGACATCTTTCCATCGAGGTACATCCGCTCAAGGTATTTGTTTCTGAGCGAGCAATGAGCACATGAACTTAAATGCAGAAGTAGCACATACCCGCCAAGGTATGATATTATGAGCTTGTCAAGTTGCCCGCTTTTCATGAGCTTGACTAGTCCATTATAATTGGTGAGACTCCACTATTGGGCGCGGAAAACTGAACTACTTACCCAGACCCAAATCACTTGAACCAGCATTGTTGGATACAGCAGTTAAACCGTGCACGTCCGTCCGTCGTGAAAGAGCAGTGATCAAAGTCTCTGTGGGGCGATTAGACATCCTTCTTTAGAATTAGTGGGCAATGAACTTACCAGGAGTACCACACAAGCCGAACCCTGACATTGAATGAAATCGCGTCAACTCCAATCTAACTGCAATGACGCAGACATACCTCCACTCAGGACAATGTCCCCAGACTTCACACCTTGCACAGCAGCATCTGCAGATGCCCATACTTTCTTCCGCTGGAGTGCATCAGACTCAGGCTGCGTCGCATAATGTCTTATATACAACCGGAAGGATGTCAGATCCTGGTATCGTCGAAAAATGCGAGTACTATGCATAGGAAGGAAGGGAGCAAGACCCATAGGTGCCAGATTTCAGGTCCCAGGACAGTGAACCAGAGGAATTTGGTTGTAGTTGACCAGGCGAATGCCAATTCCGTTCCGAAAATCAGTCAGCCGTCACTGGTCAGGTGGTCAGTTTCCGCCTCGAACCTTATCGTAGCGGTGGGCAAGCCGCCCCTCCCCGACTGTCCGAGAACGTCCGGGAAATGGCCGACTCTAGGGCTACTCCACATAGACTCTGAGGCCAAAGTCTTGGGCCGGTCTGGGGTTTCGGCAGGCGGAGTTCAAACATTCTTCGATGACAAGACGTCACGACTGACACAATCTCCCGCCCCCTCCCGCCGCTTGCCTGCTGCCGCGCCCTCTTGCCCGTGCAAACAGGAAATCGGGCGGGCGGCCAGATGGGCGGGATGTGAACAACAAAAGCTACTGATAGTGTGCATTTTGAGCGGAGCACGAATGCAGCATTCCAACAACAGATGGCGGGCGGGCGGGAAGGCATTTGCATTGGCAGGGAGGCAATATTCGCAGCGGCGGGGGAGCTTGTGTTAGCTATTGATCAATATTGACATGTGACGCTTTGCCTGTTTGAACTCCGCCTGATATCAGCTCCAGACCGGCCCAGGACTTTGGCCCGAGAGTCTACCCCTAGTCCTGACTTTCACGCTTGTCCGATTATCTCTTGGTCGTGTTTGATGGTACACTAAAACATGTGATCCTTAGCCAAGCAGGATTACACCGAAGCTAGGTGAGGAGGCTACACTCCAAGCATGTTCAAAGTGAGAACGAGCAAAAGTCCCACTGACACAAATGGTAACATCAGAAGTCAGTGAGTCCACACGATGATCTGAATGACACTTCGAATATGACTCAACATGATCGATGAGTGCTGAGTACAAAATCCAATCGTAGCAGCGAACATGGCCTCAGAATGATTAGTACAACAGGTCATGATACAACGCGACATAAAGTTTGTTATAGTTGCCGGACAACCGAATTAGGCATTTAAGGTTTGAGGTGGCTGTCAGCTGTAGTGCACCCCTTTTTTGCTCAAGCTGGGAGGCAGCTTTTATTATTATTGAACTCGCCCATTGAAGTCCTTAAGTGGTACAAGAACAATACACGTGCTGCAACGAACAATTTTCGTAAGGAAACGATGGTAACAATGTTTGTTCGATGATAATAAATTAATAACCTCGAAACCTGAGAGCGATCAAAGCTTGCTCAGGTTGCTCCGTACCTTGAAATCGCAGCCGGTCTTCGCCCTGACTTCTTCAAGTGTTACGCCTTCCTGGAGCTCAACAAGCTCGAGGTGACCGTTCTTCCTGTCGACGTCGAAAACGGCCAACTCCGTAATAATTTGGCTGACAGTACGGGCACCCGTGAGCGGAAGAGTGCATTCCTTCAAAATCTTAGGACTGCCGTCCTTTGCACAGTGCTCCATTACAACTATAACCTTCGTCTGGTCTGGGTTAGACACCAGGTCCATAGCTCCTCCGATACCTAAGAATGTGATCGGCGATGAGAATGCAGAAGACTGACGAAACATGTTTAAATCACGAACCTTTGACCAGTTTTCCGGGAATCATGAAATTAGCGATGTCGCCTGCTTGTGAGACTTGCATAGCCTATGAGATGAACCGGAATAGTGCGAGATGAGTCAGAAAGTCGACAAGTATACGAAAATACTCACACCGAGAATGGAGAGATCGACGTGACCACCACGGATCATAGCGAATGATTCACTTGAATCTGCCCTGTGGCGTTAGCAACCAAAGGTGAATCGAGCGAGAAACATACCGAAAACCGAGGCACCTGGCAGCAAGGTCACAGTCTCCTTGCCCGCATTGATGAGATCCCTACAAAAAGATGCTTAGTATGAGGAAACATTCCCTGGCGACACAACTTACGGATCCACTTGCTCTGCCGTAGGATATGGCCCCATGCCGAGAATGCCATTCTCGCTTTGCAACCAAACACGCACACCGGGTTCGAGGTACGCCGGAATGAGAGTAGGTATGCCAATACCGAGGTTTACGTAGAATCCATCCTTGAGCTCTTTGGCGGCGCGCTTTGCAGTACGATGACGCATCTTCTGTGCGAATTCTTTTTCAGCACTCAGAGTGGACTGTTCACCAGAAGATGATGGGCTTGGCGCAAGCTTGATATGCTCTATTTGCTTTGGTGCGGTGGATTGAACAACTCGGTCGACATAGATGCCAGGAACGTGGATGGCGTTTGGTGAAAGAGAACCAGTAGGCACGATTTGGTCTGCCTACAAAGAATGCATCAAATTCCTCACAAAAATACTGTGATGTACTCACCTCCACTATCGTGAGTTTTGCGTTCTTCGCCATGACCGTGCTAAAATTCTGCTGGGTATACCTATACAAGCCAGAACATTTAGCGCTGAGGTAAACGAACCGAAAATGGCCTCCTCACCGGAAAACACAGTTGCCAACCTCATCCACTTTCCATGCACGAATAAAAGCGACATCACCAGCAATAGCCGGTTCCATGATATACTTGCGACCTCCGAATTCCCGTGATTCTTTCTTAATACCTGGTATCTTGACGCCGTTGGCAAATCCTCCTTCGTTGTATCGTGTTGGGATCGAACCATCTTCTACTGCGGTTGATGCTCCCGTAGGGGTGAAGAAGGCTGGGATACCAGCGGCATGGGCACGGAGACGCTCAACGAGTGTACCTTGAGGGCATAGCTCCAAAGACACCTCGCCCTTGAGATATAGAGCCTCGAAGGCCTTGTTTCTGGAAAGATAGATTATTTATCTCGCGCTGGCCCCCACAAGATGAGTCACTCACCCTCCAGGGTATGAAGCGACGACCTTATCAATCTGCTTGGTGTTAAATAACTTTCCTATGGATATTCATGAGTTTTCACGGATCATGGATAGTTGTGGAAAACAAACCAAGTCCAGAGTCGCCTGCGCCAGCATTATTGGAAACTCCTGTTAGCTTTGTAACGTCCTTGCGCTTGGCTAAGGCGGCAAGAAGCGTGTCTTGTTGTATCCTAGCTTAGTTACACAGTTCAAGATCCACCCTCTAGCGAGACTCACCTGGCACACCAGCCAAACCAAAACCTGAATGTCGACGGTATATTACGTTCGGTATAAGAATAAAAGTTACAATACTCACCGCCACATAGAAGGATATCTCCTGATTTCACATCTTTGACTGCCTCATCGGGAGATTCCCACACCTTCGACTTCGGGACGGTACTGGACCATCTTCCTCTGAGCAAGACGGTCACACGGGGTTTGAAAAGTACTGGGACGAGCGTCGCTCGCGAGACGTATGTAGCCAGCATTAGACTCATTTTTCGATTTTTCTCAGTTAACACTTATAAGATTGATATTTCGGAGACGAGCTCCGAAACGCCCCTTGGTGCTAACTTGCGATATATCGTGAGAACGATAAATATTGATCTAAAACATTCTACTGACTACTCCGAACTTGCATATACACAAATCCGTCAATCTCCATCCGATTTTCACCAGCTAGGGATCAAGCTAAGGCTAAGGCTGGCTAAGCACACCAAAGCTGAGTACAAGGCACGTACCCTGAGTACCGTTTTCCTTGACAAAATGAAGGGCGACTAGCTCGCCGTTGCTATCTGCAAGGTTCATGCCCCTGCGCCTGCCTATCTTTCCAAGGCGACCCTCTTCTGTGTCCCTTCCGGATTCGCGGTTCGGTGCTGCGGGCATTGCCATCTCAACGTTACCTTTCTTCGCAGGGTCGCGTTCTGGGTCTCCTGTCGGAAAAAATTTCTCGCTTTGCTCGCTACATCCTGGGTCAACGCAAAGTTTCGAGTGCCCAACCAACTATCCCCGTTATTTGGGCATCGCCCCACCTGTATCCTGGCAGCACGATGAGTCTCCTCTTCCAGCGATACACACAGGCTTGTTTGAGCTGTCGGTCTTCAAATCAACCTTTTCTAGCCAAACCACATAGCCTCGTACTTATTACCGTTTGTTCTTCGTCTTCTGAATCGACGCTGACACAACAATTCCGAGCTTCAATAAGATGATCTCCACTTTCCCTCCGCATGCTTATCCGGGCGTTGGTATTGCCCCCCTCCCACTTCACGATCTGTCAATCCCACAGACTTCAATCCGAATGACCCCTCCGCCTGGATGTCGGCAGAGTACAACAACTCTCAGACTTCATCCACATACACTGGCTTCCCTGCGCACTCCAACATGTCTCTGCCTGTTGTCATGCCCTAGCCGCAGCATGCAGCCGCCCAGTTCGATCACTGGAAAGACATGTCACAACAGTACAACGCCAGGGGGTTGGACTACTTGCAGGAGTGAGCAACAGATCACAACATGGTTCTCCTGCTACTCAACTGGCATTCAGGGTTTGTTCTTCCCGTTCGGCGTTATTGATCATCACGAACCCCCCATCATGGGTTTCGACAATAACTCGTATTGATTGTTTCAGCTCGGCGCATATCCGCCTCCACTTACACGATCTATCACTTTATGTGTAGCTATTTTCTTACGCTTCCACGTTTGTATCCATATCGTTTTGATTGTCTTGTATGCTTGTGAACGAGCAATATCATTATACTCGCTTTAACCTCGTTATCGCGCAGAAAGTGAACTGCGTTGTACTTCCTAGACGATCCCCTCATTTCTGCCCTCCTGTCCAACAGACCAATCGATCTGGAGACCATTGGTTGAGGAAGGATATGGATTTGGTGCGTTGGGTGTGCCCCCGCAAGCGTCACCCCGTCATCCCTTATCAGATAGACCTTCACACAGAAGCCAGATCCGCGCACCTAACTTAGTTATATGTTTCTGGGGCCTTAGCATCAACAAAACCATATATTTAACCGAACCCATTTACAAATATCCTATATAATATAAAAGCAAATCCACTCACTCTTTGCAGAGCACTGGGCAGCCATCAAATTCACCGAACATTACAGTGTCACTACTGCTGGCCAGTCGATATATGCACACGCTCTTGGAAAACGATTGAGGTCCACGGCATACTCGAGTTAAGAAACCTTAGCTAGCTAAGAACATTTGACAAAGGAAAGGTATGGGCACATTAGGCTGCTATCGTGGTATGATTGACATTCCTACTTCTACACAAGGGTATAACTGGCATGCAGGGCGCTTGGGCCATCGAGTCGTCCGTCCAATTATCTTCCGCTTAGTTGAGGTAAACGTAGTATACAAGCAAGTTGAGCTCAAGCGTGCACTTCCGGTGGTGCGACAGATGAGAAACTGCTCGGAGCAATTAAACGAATGCTCGCATACAGTGCCGCATGCATGCAGGCCAAGAATGGAGCACGTTACCTGAAGTAACCTTGTCCTGTATCCCCGACTCCCAAAGGAGGGTTTTGTAGGTTAGAAACGTACCCGTCTCTGTCAGGTTGTTATTGCCTTATTGAGTGGTTCGTGGTTGCCGCGTCGCATCGTTGTGTGTTTTTCACTCCTTTGTCTTGTCTCACTTGTTTTTCGGCATTAAATTCAGTACGACCGAAGTTCTGAGCTGAGTAGTCGAGTCGAGGCGAGACATTACTGATACAGCCGGGCGGAGTTGGGGACTGGCGGTTAACCGCCGTTACGATTGGCATTAACCTTGTAATATGCCAGCCTGTTCAAGACATCTGACATCATCGGTCGCTGTCTCGGATCTTCATTCATGAGCTCTCGAGCTATTTCGAGTAGCGTGTTGCGATCCCTGGATGGACTACACAGGGAGCACAGCTCCTCCAACGTCTTTCCACAGGACCACAAGTCTGCGCGGATCGCGCTGTAGAGGCCTTGACCAGCCGCGACTTCAGGCGCAAGATATCCGGTGGTGCCAACAATGCCGCGGAACATTGTTTCAGTGCCTTTGACGCGTACGGATCTGTTGAAGTCGATAATAGACAGGCGGCCACCGTCGGCGGGGAGGAGGATATTTGGAGGCTTCAGATCCAGGTGCGCCACGCCATGCTGATGCATGAAGTCAACAGCTTTGAACAGCTGCTCGGCCACAGGCCATAGGTGCGCGCTGGCGTTGGATAGACTGGTAAGGTGGCTGCCAGCCATAGGCATTGATATGACGTTACCCCCATGCACCGGCCAGATTTGGACTGGCGAGATGGTGTAGTTTGAGGGAGATTCAATTCCCGTGAGGTATCGCAAGATCTCGACCTCCTTTTGCCCCTCTTTCACGAATTTGAGATATCTTTGTTGAGAATCATCCTCGATATTTGACACCAAGGCGAGGAACGGATGCTGTAAGATGTATTGTCAGTGTTACTATATTGTAGATGGCAGTGGTACGCACCCCAAATACAATGAACAAGATCTGGTAATCCATCTTTTTCAAAATACCTTGAATGTCGTCAGCATCAAAGACGCCGAGATCATCCTGAGCGCCACTGGCTTCACGGTTTTCTTCGAAGACAGAGGCCAATGTCGTTCTCGGCGTGTTGTTGTGCTGAGCCTGTGACGTAAGAGAAATCACCTTGGAAGCGGCAATCTTGATGTTGCCAAGGCGTGTGTTGTTCTTTGGATCAATTTTGCCTGCCAAATCGTCGAGCTCCTGCGCGAGGTTGTACATCTCACGAAGGAATGCGACTGCCTCATTGGCCTTTGTAAGGTCAAAATTTTTCTGGACAATGAATACCTGGCCTCCGTTTGAAAAAAAAAAGCGACGACAAACAGAGCGACATACCTTTCTGTCTGCACCAGGCTGGGTAACAATATATCTTTCGGCAGTCAAATTTGCACGGAGATAAATTGCCACAACGAAGAATTTCTCTCCGCTTGGCATAAAACATTGTCCTACCCACGCAAGAGCGATTCCTTGAACTAGCATGCGGAATCGATTGGACTCGCTTCTCTGTGAAACCACTTCACAGATCATGAAGGGGCAAAGAAACGACGTAGACGAAACCATGCAATCGCTGGCTGGGGAGAACTTGCACCAGGCGTTGCGATTATCCCGAGTATTCAGGAAGATGGGAAATTCCCAAGGTGTCTGCCTGAGAAATTAGTGATAGTCAGTTGGGCTGTAACAACGAATTGATCCCACTTACTCCTTGTATTTAAAATGTTCACTACGATGGGAAAAGAAAGGCGGCGATATAAAATGCACAGTGAAATTGCTAGCCTTCTGGGAGGAGGAGGAGTCCGCCAGAAGAGCGCAGTCTTGGTGATAAGAACGGAGGACGTTGAAGAAGGCTGCGAATTCCCGGGTATCATTCACATCGACGGGGTGGTCCTCGGTGGGTACAGCGGATAAAAATGTGGTATCAAAAAGTGGCTGGCAACTGGTGGCATTTTTCAGGTCCTTTGTCGTATCCGGGATGAATCTAGCGGGTGTGACTGGGGTGATTGACTGGTTTGAACTTGATAACATCCTCGAAGAGTCCGCATGAGACGGCGGGTCGTCGTTTGGTACAGCGTATGTACGCGTTCGAGCCAGTCGATCCTCTAAGTCAACGATTGAATCTGGTCGTTCTTGGCCATCAATCAGCCAGGCGCCACCGTCCAGGTTATGTTCAACGTCTCGCGCGGTCCATGACTGCAGCTTTGCTACAGTGACTTGCAAGTGACGAAAAAGCTCTTCATCTTTCTTAAGCACATTTTCAATGGCTTTATCTGTCTCCTCTGAAGCAGAGGATGAGAATGTCAATTATCAACAGATACAGTGGTGATGCACCTTCGAGTTGTGGAGGCTTAATCACCAAGTAGACATGATCGTTTCTTAGTTCTGATCCCAGTACTTTCAAAGATCTATTCGGTGACACTTCTGTCCAATTTTGCTCATCCAGACATTGTTGGACAATGTCGGTGTCGTCCAAGACGTCGTCGAAAATTATTACAGGGTTCTCGAATTTGTAGAACTTGCATCGATTATACAGGATCCTCTTCAGGACTGGATGATAGCGGGGCCCAAGGTATTCGAAGATATCCGAGATTCTACTATTTGCAGATATTGAAACTTTGCAAAGTTCGTTCCCCAGCACGGCATAGAAATCGACTGTGGCTGACTCGTCCCTACGTGACGTTAGTTGAATGCATAGAGTCATCGAGTGCAAGTGCGAACATTTGCAGATTCTAGCACCATGATGTACAAGCTCCCCATTCCGGATTCCTCCGAGTCGCACAGGTCACAGGAATGATTCGTTTTGTTCGCATACTTCTATTTCCTTTCGCCACCAGCGCCTGATATTACATTCCTCTCCGTACCTGTTGCATTCTTCCCCCCAGCTCACGCGTTTAGAAATGCCACTGGTCTCGGTCTTTCCTTCCGGACCGCTTGCGCAAAGGCGCTATAGTAACGGTGTCGATGGTCTATCTCTCTGGCATCATATCTCATCACAGCAGTGTAATGATCACTGATAAAGCCAAGGAGCAACGGGACATACGGTAGTGCACTTTATTGTTTACACTGGCAAACATAACTACACAAATGTCCCTTCGAAACGCTGAATACAAAAAAAAATGATCACTGGTAAAGCCATGATTTCTGAATTCTACCATTACACATCCGTATTGCGAAGACAGTCACCCAATTGCATTGAATTCCTAGTAGGCTCGTGACCAGCCTGGCTTTATACACCAAGCAGAGTTTTAATTTTAACAGGTGTTGATCGTGATCGTGCCTGGTACTCGATCGTGCTCCAACCATTGAAGAATATTGAAGTTTTGTCATTTATTCTATCTCATCTTTGTTGTTTATACTACTCTAGAAGATAACGTATTAAAGAGTGGTTACGAGTCTAGATTCCCAGTAGAAATCGCTTGTACCGTTGGATCAGGGGGTCCCAAGGGCAAGAGTTCCGCACCAAGGGCCTGTTGGCCCTTTCCATAGCTCAGTCAGCGTGTAGACTAGGTCTCGAGCATGTTGTCGCGTAGCTTCACCTCATTCCAGCTTGGTTGCTCTGTCTCTGGGCTGCGAGCCCCTCGGCCTGCTCCACCGTGGTACTGTACAGTTGGTGCGTCGAAGTGACTGGATATTTATCTGACTCCTTTCCTCAGAATACATATATTACTTCAGTGGAACTTCATGAAAGCATGACTCGCACAGACTATGACAGACTTCGAAGGAGGCATACTAGTCAGAAAGGAACGTGTTTGGAAACATTTACCGCCAATAATTATAATTACAATAACAATCGCCAATAGTTTTAGAACTCAGGCCACCCAAACTAACGACGATGGGAATGCTTGAAAATGTGATCAAATGGCTCAATAATGGGCAACTTACATGCGAGGGCAATAACCAAGTAGAGGGTGAGGAGCATGAGACCTTCCATATAATTTGCTTTCCCATCCCTGAAACTAGTGAGTTAGGTCGGAATGACCATGTGGTAAGAGGGAAACTGACATGAGTAATAGGTTGACCAGAAAGACAGATACAAAGAGGACAAGTGTCTGAAAATTCGTTAGAAACATAGATAATGACGGAATATGTTCTGGATAAGCAGACCTCGAAGTTATGGAAGTGCAACGTCAGGGGTTGGTCGACGCTAAAAAAGAGGACCGTAAGAAAAACGCCTCAAGATATGCAATATATGGTCGTACATCCAACCGGCAATCACAAAAAGTGGCACTACGAGGCAGGCAATTTGCTATCCAATAGTCAGTACAATCACAATGTTATGAGAAACGGTCTACACTTACAATCGAACTACCAACGCAAATGGTGATAGTGAGCTCGTATTTATTCTTCATTTCCATCCAGACTGAAGTTACATGTTCTGCAGCATTGCCCTACAAATGATGTTGGGAGGCAGTTGGTCGGATACAGCTTGAAACATACCACGATCGGCAACAAGACAACACCAATGAAGGCCTTCGGGATGGAATATCGGACTGCAGTTTCCTCCATGGAGGCAACCACTGGTATAATCGAACAGTTGAGTACAAGACCAAGGGAAAAAGGTGGGACACTTACGATACTCAGCACAACATGCAATGACGACAGTTACTGATAAAAGTCTAACGAACGATAATAAGCGCCCAATGTATCAAATGACAAAACCAAACATACGCAACACCAGCAGCGGCCGTTCCCATGCGAGGCTCCGTTTCCGCCATCTCACTGTTTTGTTCATCCGTAAGTGGAGAAGGCGCAATGAAGAGGTCGGGATGGGTTTTTAACTGAACCCTGGAATGAGTACGTGGAAGGAATAAGATATTGGAACATGCCTGAAACCAAATGTAGGCACAGTAAACTCCTAGGAGCAATATGGCAGTTCCTCTGGAAATAAAGAGTAGACCTGCAGTGGGACATTGGTCGGGGTCACTGCAATATTTCTGCTTTCCAACGTCTGTGATACTTGTATACGCCGCAGGAATAACAAGCGCTGTGAAGTATTAACAAAACTCCTGAGTTAGAGGAAATATTCGTACTAATACACGAGAGAGTCATAAGCTAGACTGGGTTAGTTATGATTGCGATGAACAAGTCAGATAACTTACGGAGGCAGATCTAAATATTGCAGTAATTTAACTAAGGATATGAAGGACAGAAAAACAGAGGACGCACGCCTGAGCTCCAGTACCATTGAAAAATGATATAATCCACCTATACCGAGTGAGCCCATACTCCCCTTTGAAAGAACAGAGGTCCCTTACTGGCAAGAAACGAACAACCAAGGACAAGCAGTATATTTGACAAGATCGATCCCAGCATCTAGCTCAAGGTCATTATATCACAAATAGTGGCCGTATGAAGACACCCACAGACATCTGAACAATTCGTAATTGACCTGGGATCATCGTGAGTTACAAACAACTTCAGAGAGGTTGACAGACCATTGAGTAAAGCAGCAGCGCCGACGATAATTTCAACGGCGTTCCCAAAGGATGCATTAAGGAGACCTGACATAGTTTCCCCCAATTTGACGGACAATTGATCAGTTGCCTCGCCCAACAACTAAAAAAAATGGTGTCAGTCTTCCAAGAGTCTGAAGCCAAGGGCACGATGGCCATGAAGCTAAAGAAAAATACAAGCCCAACATCCCAGTCCATGTTATGGGATATGAAGCTTAAAGGTATGAATACCAGTAGGACATCGAACCATGTCCCAAAAATAAAGAACTTGAACGATTGGGTCCATGATGGCTCACCCTCGCCTTTCATGAAGTTGACGACTCGACGAGTGATAGAAAGGTTTCTATGACCTGTATGGCCACCGTTTTCGAGGAGCGGTGCGTATTCAAAGCTGGACATAGATGACTGGGGAGGACGTGTTTCACGTTACGAATTTCGAACGCTCTGCAAAGTCACTTATAGTGTAGCACTAACTGTGACCACACCATCCACTATTGATGACACAAGCGGAGGTTAGTGGAACTATCCACACCGCGATGGATTTCGTGATGTGTCACATCATTGTGGTTTGTGGAAGTTTCGCTGCCATTGCCTGGGGATATTATTCATACTCAACTGGTCTACAGGCGAGAGCATCCCGCCTGCCTTAGGACGTGCACTACCCTCAGGCTCTATGCTGAAGACAACTCGCTTGTGTATGATCGAGGCCCGGGCAGCGGGTCATGGTAATATTTTTTCATGATTTGAACAAGAGCTGTCCGTGTAAGTAACTTACTGATTTATTCAACCTGTGGATGCGATTGGATACTCCCAGTAAACCAGAACCAAACTGTATTAGATGTATTCGATGCGTTGTGACTGACCTCACCACTTTCCCCTGTGTCACTGGTTGCACTCCAGCACGAGACAAATCCGGTCCAAGTGACAGTATGACGAACCTTGAGGTACTCTTTTTCGTCCCTGCGAAGTGATCCAAGCCTAGAAAAGTATTAATAAATGATTTGAAGGCCGAGACCGATGACTTGTCTGTCATAGAAGACAACTTTGCGGGATGTCATCACCTTAAAATAACACCTGTGGTTCTATCTCGTGACATGTTCCTGAAACAGTTGTGCGTCGGTGCACACTGGGAAGTGAACGTGCCGGATGAAAAACCAATTCATTTGAATCCTTGGTATGTCTAGTCACAATCCAGTATGTCTAGCTGGGAACTCAACCAGTGGGGGTGATACAGCTAGAGCAGAAGTCAGTTAGCTTACTATGGGCGGCCATCATTCACACTGCGGCGTAACTGCGTAGCAAGCAGCGCAATTTTCAATTCGGTACGCACAAATAAATTTACACGTATTCAGATGGTGACCTGAAAGCAAGCTAGTTTGAACTTTATAAGCCTGCCAACTGGAACATCGAGCACTGGGACCTACCAAGCTACTCCAACTATGCTCGCCAGCTGAAAACAAAATACGCCAAGCGCTAACCAGAAGGCCAAGAAAAGGTCCGCGATGGCGTTGATGTGGCACATGTTGATGGCAGATGTGGCGCGTGACCTTGCATGACGAGGACATGTCGTCAGACTGCGCGGGGTCACGGTGCGTATATAAGCAAAACCCCTCTTGCTCCGTACCTTCATCCTCGTAAAGCAAATCACAACATTCACAAAGAGTATCAGAGAATTAACATGTCAGGCAGTTGGACAGACGATATCTTGCTCAAGGTTTGTGGTCTCTCAAGCTTTAGCCTGATCATGTCGGACTCACCTGTCTCAACAACTAGATTGCAAACATCATCGTTTACTTCCTTTTCCTTGGTTCCAACGTCTACACTGTAGCGACACCTCATGATATCTACTTCACTGGCAGGGATACATACATAACACCTGCTCCATGGGCCTTTTTGATCTGGTATGCTGTTTACTGTCCGCCCTAACAACCAATACTTATGATACTCTCAGGTCTCTCATCCACTTGCTTCTCCTGGGTACCATCATCTACCAGTTCACCGCCTCTGGCAAGAAAGTAATAATTGATGGCATTTCATGGCGCTTCCCTCTCCTCGGCATCCTGAATGCGATATACGTACATTTATGGGCATCCCAACACTATATATTCGCATTCGTCCTTGCTTTGTTCGTAAGCAGTGCTATCTCCGTAAGTCTCTTCGCTCCCTTTATGGTGTTCAGCGCATCACATCTTTCATATTAGCACATCTACTACACGGTGAAGAAGTTCCACGCACCTGGTAACATCGGTGACGAAGTTTTGGTCCACTTGCCCTTCTCCCTTTACCATGGGTGGACTACCGTTCTTGTTGTTATCACTGCGTTCCAAGCATTCGGCGTCAACGCGATTCTTGAACCAGCCGGTGTTTGGACTAAGGTTTTCGCATTCCTTGCTCTGTACGTCAACAAGGTTCTTCTCGTGATACATCAGAATTCTAATGTCGTATAGGTTCTTCCTTGAGGCGACTGCGGCCACATATGCTTTCTCCAGCCCTGAGGGTGACCTTCCTGCCAGCTTCGCGATAACGTGGTCCCTGTTCGCGATCTTTGCTCATCAAAATGTTCACCGCTCGGGATTCATTCACTGGTCTGCACTCGCGTTTGCATTGCTCTCTGCGTTCTGGGTTTTCATGGGTATCTTTGGCACGTACAAGCGGTACAGGGTTGTCAGTGGTTCAATCCTTTTGGACGAAGAGCGTGCACCACTTGTTGGCGGTGAAAATTGAAACGTTTTTGAAAGCAATTCGAAGAGAACGAAGATGAACCCATATGACTATTGAATGTCCTTTTTGACATTGACGTAGGATTTCCTAATGTACTTCCCGTTATGAACATTCTTCTTGCATGGCTAGTGCTGTTGTCTTTACTTATGAGTTGTACTGTAGTTTGCTTGTATATCTATGGCCGAATCAGCAAAAGCGTTATCGATTCAGTTGAACTTCTGAAAGGGGTGCTCAGGCTCAACGAATCGTGGTATAAGTGGGCAGTAATACATTGTAACCCAGACTACGAGCGTATCGTAACATATGTTCTACTAAAACGAATAAAGCGTTCAAAAGACATGAATTGCCTTGACGTGGATGTTCCAATTGCAATTAAAATTGAGGAGAAAGGCGGCGAAAATGATTATCAGTGAAGAGGGAGGAGGAGGAATATCCGTGCACTACGTCTGCTCCCCGGCCTTTCGACCCTCATGTAAATATATTTTTATAATAGGCCTCGCCCACTACCGTCATCGAAAAGAGTCGTCGAGAATCAGGGCGGCCCTATCGACAAGCGGTGCAGTGCGAGCCGTAGTGTGATGGAAGGCAGGAAGATAACGAAGCCTCGAGTGGAGACAACATCAAGGTTTCCTGAACTCGCACAGCACTGTGTAGATGGTGTTGAACGCGGTATAAATCTCTTCCCTGACCTAGCGGAAAGGAGAAGAACAACAGGTGTCAGCGGAGGGTTCGAACCAGATCCACCAACACGTCGTCTCATCTTGAAATAATCCAAGAATCACTGACGAGAAGATGTAGCAAAGGTCTTCACCTTTGCACCAGTCAACACTATCTTCCCCGACACGAAGATCAATAACACGACCTTCGGCTTGAGCATGCGGTAAATGAGACCAGGGAACAACTAAAAGCGCGTGAGCAAATGAAGGTCTCGCATTACACTTACATACCTCAGGCTCGTAACTGCTGAACTGTCCGTGGCTATACGCAAGACCCTCCAAGCGAATGGGAAACTTCACGTCACAACTTCCGACTATATTTTGAATCTTGAACTCAGCGAACTTGGCGTCGAAGCCAAGCTTTTGCACGATACGTGCGTACTTGCGCGACGCCAATCTCGAATCGTCTTCGCTCTTCGCACCCGTGACGACCATCTTGCCTGAGGCGAAGATAAGAGCCGTTGTCTTGGGATCACGAATTCGCATGATAACAGCTGCAAAACGCTATCGTGCAAAGCGCATTGGCGTGCAACGACAGGTAGTCAAACAGTAGTACCAACCTTGGGGTTATACTCTGCATTCCGAGCGTGCAGTGCAATGGTCTTGAGGTCAAGACGACAATCGAGGTTAACTGTTGCAACAATATTTTGCAGCGTGGGCACGATGCCCTCCACAGCCGTAATGTGTTGTTGCTCAAGTGTGAGAGGGGCCGGAGTGGCGGGAACAGCATTGACCGGTGGTGTCGAAGGACCTGCCACAGCGGCTGATGTTGTGCCATTGCTAATTACCGTTGTTGCATTTGCAGGCTGTGACTGTGAAGGAGGAGGGGTATGTGATTGAGACAGTGGCGATGGTCCCGGAAGCGCGAGATTCGATGGCGCAGGAAGACTATAAGCACCAGCGCCGGGTAATGCTAGACCATGATTAGGTTGGGCAGCTTGGGGCTGAGAGGGTTGACTTGGTTGCTGGTAAGGCGCAGCAGACCTGCCGAAGGTAACCTGACGAGCGGGGAGTGCGAAGGACATTATTGACAATTGGAAAGACAACAAAAATTTGTTCTTCTAAGTTCGTGGGAAATCTCGGCGGGGAGAAAAATTGCGTGAAGGGTCGTGGTCGAGGCTATTATATATACCTTTCAATTTTAAACTCCGACCATGACTCAGATGTAATTTCCTTTGGACGTTTCTCTTCCTCTTTCTCCCATCATAAATCCATCACTTATGATCCGAGTGCGTTACCTTGTATTTTTCCTTAATCCTTGAATGCGCAAGGTAGATACTGGTGCGAACATCTTACTATGCTTTGTTCTGAATGAGCAGGATACCTTTGGAATCGACTTCAAAGCTACACATCGACCAGGCGCCCATTGTATGTGGCGTGTAATATTCCAGAACCCTACCCGAAAAGGTAATATTGTTCCCACGCCCGTGTAACCATGATGGTGTACGTGGCAGCGCAGCACTGCTGAGCAGTGCAGTCTTGATTTGGGGTACGAGACTAGTGCTAGTATATATCCCATCTTCCAGACTTAGAGGGATTGAAATATTGATGTTGTTTAGAAACAATCTAGGCAGTGTGTAGATCCTATCTTACATATTTGTACAGCCTTTTACGTCCTCTTACTGCAACTCAAGTTCTCATCTTTGACCCACCCGCGTCAATCTTGACATAATGGATACGGGATGTTACCAAATACCTACCCAGTAGCATCTCATCATGGCAGGTGTACATGCCTTGTCGTATATATGTGCGCATCAGTACTTTTCCGCAATGTACGCCGTGTGGAATCATCAAAGCTGCGTGCGCCCCTCCCTGAGAACGCTTTTCCAGACAGTACGGACGTATGTATAATCAGTCCATCTTCTGTCATGTATGTGGTCTAACTAGGGGTAGGTATGTATGGTACATATTATATCGTTTTGCCGCTGAACTCTGCTCTGCCAGCAGAAGTGCATGCAAGTAACCCTTAATACAGGCTGATCTCCCCACTCTAACCAGCTAAGTCAATGGTGGTCAATTGTCCTCTTCTGTCAAGGCTGCTATCGAGACTTCTTGGGTGAACACTATGTCCGAATTGGATTTTGATTCGGAGACACTACGACGAGTCACGGTCCTATAAATGTAAGTTGTGGCCACCAGAAGGTTGCATGTAATGAGCGAAACTGCGAGCTAATTGTTTTTAGTATGCAGTCAACCTTAACAAGATGCGCAATTCATACCTCAAGATCAGTCGCGATTCTCAAGGCAATCCTGAAATGGTTGAGTTGGCAGACAGCTCGGAAAATCGAGAAGATCGTCACAATGATACTGGTCGACAGTGCTGCCAGTATCATGATTCGTTCCTTCGCGGGAAGCCTCATGCCCCATAGAAGATGCGAGGTGAATGATACAATGATTATATCAGAAACGCAGTCCGCTGTTGATATCATCGTGAGTGGTCAGGATGTGGTTCAGACCAGATGATTTACTTATCAACTCAAAAATAATCACGAGGTGGGTCAAATACGCATGCTCGTGCTTATGCTTGTTGGCGCGATGGTACCAATCAGGATCGTGGCCATATTGCCAAGCTCTCTGCGCCACTAAAGCGCCATACAGCACCAGGAAACCGAGGGCTATTGCAATGGTCTTTAAGCGCAAGGACCTGACGGACCAGAAAATACGTGCCACAGAAAAGAGAGTACTTTGTCGGACTGCCCTGGTTTTATGATATGCTCAGTGAGCAACGCTGATGCACGGGAAGATGCACACCAGATAGCTGATGGAAATGCAAACCCGTATGCCCAGAAACATATGGCTGCCGACCGGCCGCCATCTGTTATGTAAAGATAAGTGTTAACCACAGTGGATAAATCATGTTGCCCACCAGCATAGAAGATTTTCCATCCAACAATTAATGAGGTCTTCGACGTTCGTCATCATTGCGATATAAAAAATACAACAACTTGCACTCACCACCCCGCATGCAAGCGCTACGAAAGCCCACATGTCCTCCACCCAGAACATTCGCGTCCGCACACGATATCCGAGCCGCAGGATAGTAATCAAAACACCCAAGACCTGAAGGATAGTGCAAACGACTGAAAATCTTTTGAATGGCTAGAATGCCTGTAGAAACGTTCAACTTTACCTCTCCACACTGTATGTAACATAGTAGTGTATCGATGTACGCTGAGCAGCAATGCAAGACCCAGCAATTCAGCTCGAGACTTAAATTGTGCATAAACCCTGAGGCAACGTAACAAAGCGTGGAAGATCAGCAAGGTCACGATAGAGCCAAGAAGGTCTCAGGCAACTTGGCAAAGGTGAATCTATTGGTCTGACTAGAAATCAAGGTACAACACGTACTTGTAACATAGCTCTCATGTTGTTAATCATTAGGGGGTTCTCCGCCGAGCGGTTCTATTAGGCCCCAACCGATACCTGGATGTCAACGATTTTGGGTTTATGTTACTTGTCAACCAGGGAATTATTCTTTGATAATGAAGTTATCATGCATTCTCAGTCGTTTTGGGTTCTCCCAGCCAATCACGTACGAGCCGTTTGATCCCATCGAAGATCAACGGCCAAGCTGTGGGTGTTTGTACTTAGCACGAGCACGTGTCAATTCAGGGATAGTTGATTGGGAAACCTGCCAAGTACATTGAATGTGACTCGTGCCTGCCTTCACTGCCCTTCAGGGAAAAAAGCAAAGTGAAAAAAACCCACCAGGTCACTTGTCTTGGAGAGCGACCGGCACGTATTGCATGTAACTTGCCGTAGACTTATCTCTTCGATAAACTCGGTAGCACAGACTACGAACTTCGTTCAAGATCTAACAAAAAAGTTACTCCAGTAGTTGGAACAATTGATTACTACTACTTAGCTCACCTCCGAGTCAAGACCAATTCGGAAGTCACCGGTCACCGGTGTCACCGCTGATCGCCACAGCTATATATAGTTGGCAGCCAACTCTAACGCCATGATGTCACGGGAGAACAGTGATATGCCCTGCCTCAGGCCGCAATATTCAATCACGGGTCATCGTACTCTTTTCGAGTTTTCGGGTCTCGAAAATAAAATAGACTAAATTCAACATTAGTTACACAGTATTGACAGTCTTCTCGCCTTGCAATGTAGATTGAATCCTCGAACTTCTCTGCTCACCGCTTCCTGACTCGGCATTGTCCAAGTCGACAGTGGTGAAGACCCCACCCGTAGTGGTTCGCGTCGTGTAATCATCGTCATCGATGGGGATCGAGTCATCCGCACCCGCGGAACTAATGATGCGGTACAGGAGAGTAACTACGACAAGGAGGTTGCAAACAAGAAGCGACAGGGCCGTCTAGTACGTTCAACACTCAGATTAAAGTACTCCTAGAAAAAAAATGACTGTACCTCGAAGTCTGTCGTCAGGGCAAGAACAGTGACATATTTCGATATTTGACAGACTCCCCGGAAGATGGATATAATGGTGATGATGATGCTGGAGGAGAATATGGCGAGAATCATCCTTTTTTGTCTTTTTGGCAGTCCGAGACTCCAGAGTAAGCGCAATGGCAGAATAATCAGTATTGTGTCGGATAAACAATCAGCTTACAAAGCGTGTGAGTTCAAGTCGTGTAAGAGCCACAAGAAAGTCGCACTTATCAGTTCGAACATGATCATTGGTTTCGTCATAAGTATATGCACCTTTCCAGTTGTTTGATACCAGCAGGTGTTATGCCCATAATGCCACGCTTTTTGTGCAACAAGTCCTGCCCACAAACCGAGGAAAAGACCAGCAAGACAGAATATCAGGCGACGGAGGTGCTGCGTTGCGTAAACAATGCGAACGATGGAGAACAAGATACTTTGCCGGACAGCCCTACTTGCCCTTGAGAATCGATGGTGGAAATTTGAACAGATACTTACCACACGACGGAGGGGAAAGTAAATGAGTACACCCAGAACGATACAATTCCTTCTTCACCCACTGCAGGCAAGAGTTCAATAATGAGTAGGCAATATGCACAAGCGAACTCCTTTTACCTGCTTTAGTGTAAGTCCAGCAAGAAGTAAACACGGCTACCCCGCAGAGAAATGCGACGCCTGCCCAAGCATCCTCGACCCAGAACCTGCCCAACCAAATACGATAGGCGAGTCTAAAAATCGTCAATACCAGCCCTAAAACCATAAACACACTCGAGACGGCTGTGGGAGGGTCAGTGAAGCTTTTATACCATGGAAAAATTTACCTCTCAGAGTCACGAAGGTCGACCAAGAAATCACCAGTGCCATGGGGTGAATACCAAAAAGGGGGCGGCACCCCAGACGACAGAATAAATGCATTTATCTTGCTAACTCCAAGTTTGCAACCCCGCTTGGTGCGCGACATTCCATCCCTGGATCTGTGACATGTTGCGTAACGATAGTGCTACTAGTACCAGTAGTGACGTCTGTTGACCCTGATTGTGGAAAGCATGAAAATTTTCACCCCAAGTTTAAACTGTAAATCTGGTCCAACGCTATAGTTTCCCCAACCATCGCCCAGGAACGGCTGGTTCGAGACTGGGTACGGTATACTACTGCGACAAGACTCTCATCAACTTAAAACGCCATCATAGAAAGTAACGACGACTCACACTGGCATATATGGCGATGTATTTCCGCAAAACGTCACAGGTGCAAGCCTATGCAAGCCCAGACCATCGAATCGTGCTCGTCCGCAGGGCAGCGAGCCTAAAATTGGCTCGCTTATCTGAAATCTGCAGTGTAGTCCTGATGAGCAGACATATAGCGATGCGGTTACTCTCTGAGATGAGCCTCGAAGCAAAGGAGCGACTGGATAGTGGCGTAGACTCGGCGTGGTGGTTTTGGACCGACGAATCACGATCGTTCAGTTGGATTGGTTCACGTGTTCTTTCGGCGATTAGATAACCACGTGCGAGTAGCTAGCTGTTATCTACGATAATCTCGATTCTCGAGTCATTTGCATCTGCTGCTTTTAAATACCAGTGAAATAGTTCCAACTGAGCTTAACCATACCTTGTTAGATGTCCAACTCCCAACCTACTACCATCCCTCCCGAGGCGCACGAGCAACTGGTCACGCCGTGGGATGTGCAGGGCTCAGTCTCCGCCGACGGCAAGCAACTTGCGATCGACTACGACAAGTTGATTATCCAATTCGGGACGCGCAGAGTTGATGCAGAACTTCTGGAGCGGTTCGAGAAATTGACAGGGCATAAGCCGCATCCGTTGTTGAGGCGGGGGATGTTTTTCTCGCATCGGTGAGTGCAATGCAGCTTAACTGCTGCGTCCCTTGCAATTCAGTTGATGTCATTGCGCTTTCATAGAGAATTTGACAAGATTTTGGATCGATATGAACAGGGAAAACCTTTCTTCTTGTACACGGGACGCGGCCCAAGTAGCGATAGCATGCACCTCGGGCATATGATACCATTCCTCTTTACCAAGTGAGTCATTTGCACAGCATATCCGTCATTGGCCTGACAATTTTTGGAGATGGTTGCAGGATGTCTTTGATGTCCCACTGGTTGTCCAACTAACAGGTGGGTATTTTAATCATCTCGATTTGATTACTTGCTAATCCAACGAACAGATGACGAGAAATTTTTGTTCAAGCACGAACTGAAAGCTGAGCAGACGCTACAGTTCTCGAAAAGCAACGCGAAAGACATCATCGCGGTGGGATTTGATATCAAGAAGACATTTATCTTTAGCGATTTCGAATACGTCGGTGGACCTTTTTACCGCAATGTCGTCAAAATATCAAGGCAAATATCATACAACCAATCAAAAGCCACATTCGGTTTCAACGACTCGTAAGTCTTATTCCTCCTTCATCCAGGATGGCCAGCATATTTTTTCAACAGGGATAACATCGGCAAAATCCATTTTTGTGCCGTTCAATCAGCCCCGTCCTTCTCGAACTCGTTCCCTCACATATTCGGCGAAGTTTCTAATATCCCTTGCCTCATCCCCTGCGCGATAGACCAGGACCCCTACTTCCGGCTTACGCGTGATGTCGCTCAGAAACTCAAGTACCCCAAACCATGCCTCATTCACTCTCGTTTTTTCCCTGCTCTTCAAGGACCTCAGACGAAGATGAGCGCGTCGGATGCGACCTCAAGTATATTCATGACCGATACCCCAAACCAGATCAAAAATAAGATCAATAAGCATGGTTTCTCTGGTGGTAGGGAGACGGAGGAGGAACACAGGAGACTTGGGGGTGATACGGATGTGGATGTTGCATATCAATATCTGGGCTTTTTCCTGGACGATGAGGAGGAACTTGCGAAGATAGGCGAGGTCTGTGGCTGCGGTTAATGTCTGCGGATCATGTCGCTGATGTCCGTGATCAGGATTACAGAGCAGGGCGTCTACTTACAGGACAGTTGAAAGCACGTTGCATTCAAATGTTGCAGGAGTTCGTGAAGGCCTTCCAAGAGGTCAGTGTCTCCCCTATGACCTCCAGGATTGTGTACTCACCCTTACACATAGCGGAAAGCCAAGATCACAGATGAGGATGTCAGCGCATTCATGGACTCAAACAGGAAAATAGACCCCAATTTCGGCAAGCGGTTACAGACATCATGACTCGAGTAAATTGTTGTACGAGGAAGTAGCATCCCTACAATACAATGTGTGTGCTACATGTTGCAGCAACACTGGGATATGTTAGCAAACACGTGGTGTTGCAGTGTAAACGAATCTGCCATTCCGTGTCATGATCATCGCGACAACTACACCTACTGACTATATATGAGATATCTGAGCACGATCCGGACCCGTGCCAACCGTGCATTGAGGTTGTAAGATGCACAGCTCATCCTGATCATCCTGTCAGGCTTTGACGATGGGAATTGTATTAGTGTTGTTGCCCTTCGTCCAGTGAAAAGGATACGTCTGGACCTGGCCATACTGCCATGCTGCAATGACATCCACCGTGGCCTTACCCCAGTTGAAGGATACATGATTCTCCTCGTCCGCAGGACCCTCGACAGATACGCAGGGGCTTCTCATTATGTGGCCTGATGAACCCCTGTGAGTGTCGAGTTGGTTCCAAGCTCGTAAGTAAATGATCCGGCTGACGACACTCGAAAGGCCAACTTGCACTGTGTGAGTTGCATGAATACTAATCTATTGACTTGTTCAAAGTGTTCTGGAAAGTGTGCGTTTTCGGTGATATTGAAGTCTTCGCGCCTGGATAGAATATAAATCAGCCCAAAAGATATCAAAACTATGCCTTGGGCATACTCAAGATGGAGGCGCTGCACTTCAACCATCAATGCTTCAGCAAATCAGCGATACGTGACCTGAACGTAGGACGTGCATGCTCGAGAGATAGTTCGTCGTCAACCTGACGGCATTGGATATGATCAAACATCACCATGGTTTCCTCGAGCGAGTTCTCGAGGTGGTACCAGAGGATATGGACACAAGCACAACACGAGGTTCAAAGCTTAACGCAGAGAAGAACCCGTGCACAGAATCCCGTCCACGACCATTTCGTGAGAGGAGCTTGCGGGAAGGTGTACTTCAAATATTGGATGATGTGGTGTGCATCAATTATCATATCCGGGACTTCGCCCGATCTGATTGCAGCAGTCAACCAGCGCTATTCTTTTTGGGACCATTTAATTATTGAAGCCGAGAACAAGATAATCCAAGAACCCCTTTCCAAATGTTGAGGACACACTTCTCTGTTTGCTGTCCGTCATCAGCCAGAACATGAACCCCAGAAGATCGTGCAACTTACCCGAGCCTTAGTCTCATTGATGACCACCAAACACGGGCCCGTCGGTGATACGAGAAATGATCAACAAGTATTAATGATAGAGTATACACACGCTGCTTGCTTGCATCACCGGTTCCTTGTCACCCTCACCATTTCCGGCTGTGTTTGTGACATTATCGTCCATGTTGTCGTCTGCGATGCTTCCATCATCATCATTCCCGTTGTGAGCACCCTAGAAGAACGGGCTGGCTGGCTTGCATCATGCGACACAAGCAGATCTACATCATCTCCGAGTCCTGTATGATAGATTTGTGGCTAGGTGAGCGCGTGGCTTGCTGGTACGCGGAAATTCCCAGCCGGGAACAGCACTAAGAATGGAGAACTGGCTGCTAGGGCGGTGGATGTAGTGTAGTGAAAGGCATGGTACTGCGGACGGAATGCCGAAATCAGTGAGAACAATGAAAACACACCCAACATACCCTGGAGGCACCGAAGCAGCAAGGCGCTCGATCAAGTCCGCCTTTCTCCCTCATACATTCAAGTCATACTCACGGCACGGCGCTCGCAGTTACTTTACGGGCGATAGTACGGTGTACGTATTCTCTGAGTGCAATAGTTTGACATCTGTTAGCGTAGCGTATAGAATGGAATACGTAAAAAAATCCAGCTCACCTCGTTGACGGGAAGAGTGAAGACTTCGTATGGGCCCAACTCTTCCTGTTAGCAAGCGCTCGTCAGGAAAGCACTCACCGCTTTATGCATGTGTGGGGGCTGAACGGGTCAATAACAGCATCGGAGCCAGTACTCGTGTCGACGGCTATCGGATGGGCGTCTATGACAAAGCTGAGATTCCCATGAACCGCGAACCTGGTGAATGATGGGGGAGGCGCTGGAGAAACAAGCTAGGTCACGTCTCGATCAACTTCGATTGAACCTAACGTTACATAACACTTAGTCTTTGTTTCTGCTCCACCGCTAGAGCATATCCCTGCTGAGCGCTGAGTACTCTACCTTCACTTTATTGCTGTACGGGGACACATTATTGAGTGCAAAAACGATCAGGTCACGGCTAACAGGCCTAACTGACTTCTTGCAGTGGACTTGTAAAATGACATTATGATCGGGCACGAATACTTAATATTATGCCACCGACGTCAGAACCCCGGCAAGCGATCACAGACGGCTTGTCTCGGAACTACCTTAGTCAGTGATACTTGTTCTACAAGAAAGTGAATCTCAATGTAAAGAATGTATGCTGGAGTCCTAGAAGATATAATGGGTGGTAAATATGATAACGAATAGGTGCGAGTCTGCTAACCTATGCCATGATCAACATGAACGGAAGCAAGCGTGCCAGACCCTCTTCAACCACGCGTTGGTCATTTTTAGCCCGTATAATCCACTAACAACTCCGCTCATGCCTTTGATGTCGGATTTGCCATTAGGTTTTGCACTGGTATCAGTGTCCTTCGTCCAATGGAAGGGTAATGACCGTATTTGGTCATATTGCCATGCAGCAATTGCATCTATAGCGGCCTGCCCCCAGTTGAAAGATTCATGGTCTTTATGGTCTTTAGGTCCGTCGACGAAGACACATAGTTTCTCGTTGTGCGGCTGGATGAACCCCTCCCGTACACCATTCCGGATGAGATCACGGAGAGGACTGTAGTAGGACAGAACATTGAGCAATATTACGGCTGCAAAATATGGTCTTGGTTGGCCAACATAATGATACTGAAGCAATGAAATATGTTTACGTTTGTTGTGAATGTTGATTTGGTTCCAAGCTATCACTTCAAGAATCTAGGGGCACGATAGGGTAAGTGTGAATTACGTTGAGCGAACGAGCCTCGTGTACCTCTTCAAAAGTGCCGTATCCTCCTGGCAACCCCACAAAAGCACCGGCACGCTTCGCCATCTCGATCTTGCGCTCGTGCATCGAGTCAACAACGATCTTAATGTAAAAACGAATTACAAAGATGGAAATGAAGAGGAACGGAAATCAATTAAACAATGTGGTATGGGCGTGCAAATTATTACTTACAGTTTCGATCTATGGAAAGTGTGCGCGTTGATGAGTCAGTTCTGTGTCGACATCATTGACGGAATCGCGTACATGTCTTCGCCGGTCCTCATTGAGAACTCCAGCAACAGATTCAGTCTTTACAACACCATTGCCCTTGTCTTTTTCGCCACCTGCAGCTTGGATGGCATATGGGATAATGCCAGTAACTTGACCGCCCTCTTCTATTACGGCACCTGAGACAACGCCCATAAGACCCATGTTACCACCACCATAGACAAGGGGTCGTTTTGCCTCTGCCAGAGCATGGCCCAATGCTGTTAAAAATACGACGCAAAACACGTGAGAGCAGTCGCGAGATTGAATGAAGAAGACATACATAGCGCAGCTAGCTGAAAAGCATTCTGCTTCCCGAGTGATGCAGCACAATAAACTGCCACAGCTGAAGAATTGGAGGGTGCAACCATAATTGACTGCTCTGGAAGGATTGTTGATGTTCGAGCGAGGGATTTGGGGTTGGAAGGATTATGCATGTCTGCACCTTTCAGCGAGCCTTTAAATAAATGTACGTACAGCGGACTCGAGGCAGATGGCGTTCCTGCCACGTGGCAGAGAGTTCCGCCTACAACACTAGCCTCGGCTTTTGTTCGACGTCTTTCGGTGGGAGACTCTAACACAAGAGCTGTACGTTTACCACTGCGCGTGTCCTTGGCTGAGGAGGAGTCGGGGGTGTCACAGTCGGACACCGGGGAACCGATGGGCCAGTGTGTTACAACTCGCGATATGTGCAAGTCTCACGATTTATGAGTTGTGCCATCCAAACTTCGTAAGGTGTTGTTGGCAGAATGACAGAAAAGTGGCTCCGGCTATTGCTGGTAGTATTTTTAGGTCAGATCGGCAAAATTCGAAGTCACTTAGCATATATTTTTTAAACTTATAATTTTGAGAATTCTAGACAAATTTAAACCTTTTTAAACTTTCACAATACACCCTCTAGTTGACACTCACCTAACCGAATCATTACACACCAAAGTTGCAAGTTGCAGTCCGCCAACAATTGTCGCCCTGATTTTTACTTTTAGAATTTGGCTGCCCCATGCATTTACATAACACATAACGTCACAGCTAGCACTAACACCAGAATTTCAATTGGTCGCACCGTTGGGCGGCAGAAACTCAAGTCCCTGTCAACCGGTTATGCCTTGCCTACGGCGGAGATGTGATTACGACAATAGCATGATGGGTATCGACTTCCTGCTGGTGGCAGAGCAGACGGCCCTTAAAGCATGGTGGAAAAACTTTCCAATTGATCCAGGTGACATTCTTGCAGGTTCGGAGAGTATTGCGCCCGACGACATTGCCGTTGAATTTGCGGCTCTTGGGGAGTTGAAAAGGACCGAAGACTCGGACAATCAATCTTCAGAGCATCGTCGAAGTCGAAGCGCTGGAGGGAAATGGTTTTGACTTGGATCGGGGCGAACAAGATAACAAAAGATGTTCAACTGAGGTGGTTCAAGTTAATATTAATGATGAGGACGAATAGGACGAGGCGATATTGTCATTAATTATCATTTCATACACATGATAGTCTACATAGTGAGAACCCCAGTCTCGGGGTGTGTAAGCCCAGATTTAGCCAATAAGCCTGAAGAGTTTGGTCACAGGAAGCTGTAGTTTCCAATTGCTACCCATCCTGTCCCTAGCTGCTACGTGGACACTGGAGACGGTAGGCAGCATAATTAATCTGAGACACTAGGGTGGCAGAAAGATAATCGGTAATCTATGATTAGATAACGTAGCACTGCCACACTGCTAAGCTGGGGGTCAGGCTACCCATACCGCCCGACCCATGATTCACTGGCACCTGCTCACGTTGCACCCTAGACCATAATCGGCTATCTGAGTCCTGACGGCGTGGGCACTATAGGGCACAACGAGGCGACCCGGAACCTGCAAGGCTGCAACGAGCAATTTGTTACATAAAATATGATTTTTCGGTCCCCGTGCTTTGGGGAGTCATGATCTGACCACTTAGAGACTCATCACAAGCTTGAGCTTAAGCTTGCCGACAAATAGTTTCGTTCAAGGTCTGATCAGTGACTAGTGCCAACCACCACAAAGTCGATGTTGTGTATTGAAGATCACCGACTCGGAATCACCGTGATCATTACCGTCGTTCATGTCAACGTTGAATCTATCCATATCCGAGGGCTAGTCGCACAGCTTCGAGGTTGCCAGCTGGCTCGAGGTGAACACGTTGAAAACGTGAAATCCGCCCACCAGCCCATGATGATCCTAGCAGAGCTTATCGGTGCCGCCATAGTCGAGCACTGCAAGTTGTCTAGTCGATAGCGTATAGAGGTGATTAGGAGGTAAATTTGAGGTAAATCATAGATTTCATGATATCTCAAGGCATATAGTCATGCAGAGGTCCTATACTTCCGCGTTTCACGCCCAACCTTCCTCGCACTTTCTCCCTCTGAAATTACATTCTACAAGTAACGGGACAATACTTTGTCCTGTCGGGTCTTCGTAGAAATCCATGAGTACCCAACCCCTGATCCGCGGTCCAGTATCTACATCATTCTCTCCTCGTTCGTCGAACTGATCAATGAGCCATTTGCCGACTCGAGCATTAACGCCTTCAAATCCAATTCCCCATTGCGGCCATCCGAGGCCGCGAGCGAATATGGGAGGGAACGCTAATGGTAATGACAATGCAGAAAGAAAGGATATTGATAGGGTCGGGGGAGAAGAATCACAGGAAGCGACGAGGATATTAGTTGAAAGAGCAACTTTCTCGGGAATAGAAAGGAAGGAGGGGATCGTGTACCTGTGGTGATAGTCAAGATCATGATTAGCCAGGCGATCCGAGAATCCCCATACATACCAGTCGTGAGTCTGGACCAGGACGTCCTGACAGTTCCAAGTGAAGCCGTGCCTGTCATTATCAGGCCAGATAGACGGATGGATTCCAATAGCTGCATTGTCCCAGCCGTGACCATCTGTGCCGAAACGGCTGAACATTACAACCTTGCCTCTTACCTCACCCAGAGTTGGTAGTCGATTTTCCAAATACCACATGCCCAAGCCCCCTGGGGAGGTAACAATCTCTTGGTGTACAAGCTTGCTGAAACGTTCCGTATCAGAATCCTCCTGCTTGATTGACATCACTATGGTCTCGCGCGAGGTCGAGGGCGTTGTGAGGAACGTGTATACCGTTGATAAGATTTCCGCAAACAGGGTACGTTCCGGGTATATTCCATGGTATGAAATGAGGTGGGAATCAACGATTGCCAAGCGTATGTCGAGAACTCGAATGCCAGCGTTAAGTTGTCTCTCAAGAGAGGTGCTTGGTGATTGGCATTGGGCGATAGGCCATCCATAAAATGCCATTCTATCATCATCGTCATAGCAGCATTCACTCGCACATACAAGTCAAGACATACGTGTCATGAGTTCCTAATATGTTTGGTTAGGTGAGTACTGAGATCACGAATAGCAATTTTACCTGGAAGCGTTAAAGATGATAGAGGAACAGCATCGGGGATGAGAGACAAGAAACAGGATGTATCGCGTCGAGGGAAAATAAGCAAACAATAATGTTTGCGAGACAACTGAAAGCATATGGATTCAGGCGGGCCAGTATTTTCTGCACTATTCTCTCACCTTATGACGATACACCACCCATTCTGAATCTGCTGGGACTTTGACAAGCTTCCACTTCGCTGCAGCGCCGACATCGAGACGCATAGTGACAGAGACGGGGGTTATAGGACTCGCCTCGTGTTCCTTCGTCGCATTATCCCATTTATGTCGAGATACCTTGAGAAGAGAGCATTTTCGGGAGAATGATACGCTCTTGGAATGGGCTCGGACGAGGAGAACGTGGTCTTCCTGTGCCGTGCCTCTGAGGGTACAATGTAAATCGTCCTGTGTCTGATTTGAGATTGTGACGTGCATACGTATTAGTGGAGAACACGAACTGTCTATCTGTTCGCAACCGTGTACAACGTTCGGCTCCCATGCTGCATAGCGTTGTGGCACCTCACGTGATCTGCAACGTGCAGAGCAACCGGCGGTCAGGGACTCGGAAGCTGGCATGTCACGGATTTTGATTCGAGTACTTAAACGAGTACGACTCAATTGGCAATTTCTCAAGAAACGGTCCTAATATTATATAGATATAAACATCGGGTCTTCGATACAACGTTTTCGAGTAGCAGTGTCAAAAGCACTTTGAGCGTACTTATCAGGGCTATTGTGATTCTCGCCCATCTTTCTCCTCGCATGCCTCGCGCCATTTCTTGCCCTTGTAAAAGACAGTCAGTGTCAGGATTTCCATTATTACCATAATGCCGCCCCAGATGGTGTACAAACCACCGTCGCCAATGGCAACCTAACAACAAAGTTTAAACAACTGTATACAGTTCAGCTAAATAAGATTGGACACACCTGAATCGGAATAGCCACTTCGATGGCAACGAAAGCAAAGACACATCGAAACACGCTATTTGTGGCAACAATCGTTGACGAACGGCCGGGGTTAGCATCTACAATGTATGCTAGCGTGCTTGCGTATATCCATCTAGAAAAATAACAAATAAAAAACACGTCAGTCAAGTTCTTGCAAAATTTATATGAGCGTACGTCGAGAGGAATCCAGCGAGATAGAGCATAAGGCAGATTGCTGCGATATGAACGTGCTTTTCGCAAACCCATGCGTATCCAATTATAGCCAGTGGCAAAAACCCCATTGCGGGTCGGGTGCTGGCCAATCGCATCTGAATTGTTATATTAGGATGCCTGTCGCATAGGCTTAGCCATAGGAACATTATCAACCTCGGGGTAGCTGTTGCCTCCATTCTCTTGCTTCAACTTAGCAATTGTTCGGTCAGACCAGCGGCCGCCAAGTAAGGACCCACATATAGAGCCTTCGACGCTAGTCAATCATTGTCAATCCAACAAATAAGATCCTACCCGTTCCAGACGAAAGTAGAACTAGACCGATCTGGAGAGCGTTGTAGCCATAGTATTCGGACAACGTTCTCGAACAGGTATATGAAATGCTGTAGCTGAAAGCGAATATCAAACCTAGACATATATATGGCTCGTCGGGTGATGCACATGATGGTTCGGAAGACACTTACCGGAAGCAAACAATATTACGAGATTATTTACGCGTGTAAGAATTTTCCGAAGTGGAGGAAACGGATTGACATCTGCGAGCGACACATCGACATCTTCCATACTTGAAGCATGTGCAACGGTGTGACTATTCGCCTCCCCTATTTGCTGCGGAGAGGCTATGCCTTCTAGCGTAGGTTGTGCGGGCTTGTCCGTGACAGAAAAGGCGTGACTGGATTTGTCCAAGTGTTGGTGTTGTAGCTCCCCTTCCTTTGCCCGTACTTGCAGAACGTTCTGATACGTCAGACTACGTTCCTTCCTGAACGTATCTTTGAATATGAAAATCAGAGCAAGGAGAACAACTCCGGCGCAAATAGTGATGAACCAGAAGACCGAACGCCAACCCAAGCTTTGTGTCAGCACGCCACCCAATATCGGGCCCAACGCAGGCCCCATGAGAGGAGCAGAATAGTATATCCCCATTTTAGTGCCTCGCTCATGGGGTTCGTAGATATCTGCTAGTGTGGCTGCGGCAATTGACATGAGTGCGCTCGAGCTGATTATTGTAAGCAGTGGCTCTGAGAGTCAATGTAACTTGCTTACCCGATAGCTTGAAGGGCTCTCATTCCAATCACCAGACCAATGGTTTTGGACGATGCAACCATAGCGGAGGCGACCAGAAACAATGCTACAGATGACACATAGACAAACTTAGATGGAAGAATATCAGCAGTTTATTGTTATGAGACAGAGCGCTCGACGAACCTTACGTCCTTTGATTTCGCTAATGGCGCTCCATATAAGTCCGGGGAGTCCCTGAACAAGAATAAAAATTGATAATGTCCAACTTATTTCCGATGTAGACGCTTGTAAGTCACTCTGAATTTGGGCATTTGCAGCTGGGCGCAAGTTGTTTCAGTCTTCTGACCACCTGGGGAAGGAATGGCCATACGATTCTGTATGCTGACAGCCAACCCTGCAATCATGGAGCCAGCCGAGACAATGATTAGAATAGCAGTCTATGACCGACAAGTCAGCCTTTTTTTTCAGAGTGTGAATGACTGCCACCTACCTTGTGGGCATTGCTCCATCTCAAAGGATCATCTTCCACAGTGACGTGTTCGATGTCTGTCTTGATTTCATGGTAGAAAGCAACGACTGGGCTTCCAACTTCAACTGCAATGTGAGGAGAATTTTGTACATGTCCGGTACCTTCCTCACAGACCATTGCATGAGCAGAATGCATGGTAAGCTGAGGGTTTAGCGAGTAACACCGACAAATACATGAAGCGCAAGCTTTTATATGAATCAAGTGAGGGCTCAGGCCTCGGCCCCAGGGAATCAAATGGTGGTGTGTGCTAATGATGGATGACGGTGCACACTAACGGGCTGACTGAAACATTTCCAAGGTGGTGCTGGAGCACATGGTATTGGTTCGGCATGAAAAGTGAAGACGCTAAAACCATCCATGGCAACAGATAATTGTGTGGGTGTAGTGTTTCGTCGGTCGTGAGCGGTCTGAGATCTGAGCCCCGTTGGTGGTAAATGCATTAACCAACTCGGTACGGAACTGAAGGTTATTCGCTTCAATTTCGAAGCACGGAAAAGAAGTTCTATTGACGCTTACGAGACGGGCCGCACAACCCCATTAGGAAACAGACCAAATATTGAGGCGCAGCTGTCGGGGTAAATATTACTAAAAGTCCTTATCTACTCAGTGAACACGATATATCGACGAAGATTTTGAGACACAAATGGGTAGGTCGAGCAACAGAGAAAGTTTAGTCATGAGCACGGCGTTTGCTACGCAGATGAATTTCGCGTATGTGGCGGACAAGACAATCTCTCCTCATGAGCTTGCCACATCCGTTCCAGGAGCAGTAAATGCGACGATGCGAGAATCCTCCAACATGCTTCCGCATATGAACGACGAGGGTATTAGCAGACACGATATCATTGCAGAGGTCAGTTGCCTGTGACCACCCGCAGCGATCTCGTGGCAGCAATGTCGACACACCGGCTGGTATATCCATAAGATGAAACGTTGGATGAGCCGACGGCCTCGAGATAACCTGTCGAGCAATGGGGTGCAATGATCGTGGGGTGGAAGGATCCGCAAGAGCTTGTTCTCGAGCGACTTGCGACGCCTTTCGGCTGTGGGGTTCCTACATCATAACGGAAGCGTAGGTCATGGGACAGTGAATACAAGCGATGATTACTCACAGCAGAACGATCGCAGCGCGCATAGCTTGTATTACAGGTTCTTCCATGCCTAGTGATTTGACGCCGTCAGATAGGGCGGCTTACAAGAAAATACCATTATACACTGGCGCAATTATAATTCGACGAAAGTGTGCTGGAGACATGAGGGCAGTGGCAATTTCGAAGTTCGCGCTAAAAAAGAACTTGTAAGAACAGTAGCGGACCGGGTAAAATTGACTGACTAGTTTAGAGTTTGCCCTGTTTCATCCGATTTATTGAGAGGGGGTTCAGCGCCACCAGTCGAGTAGGAGAAAACTATCGAACATGATGGTTCTCTGTGAAATGGTATTGCGGGGATGGTCAGCAGTTCGTTGCGCATGTTTGCAGTCAGGCAAGGAATATAAAAATTTAAAGGAGACTGCAAATATTCGTCAATTTATACACGAAGATGGCACTGTCGCTGGAGAGTCTATCCTGCCAACCACGAAGTGACTTGCAAAGTTAAGTCGTCAGGACCTTCTAAATCATAAACGGAGATTAACAGGCGTACAGATGAGGGTAGCTGTGACACAATTGATAAAAACTCTGATTCACAAACTGGTAATAACCAGTGATTGGGACCTGGGTGAAGGTGCGGTCGAACAGGAGAGTTTGAGACGCTATATTGCTGGTACATGGCAAGCGGTAGGAAAGGTACGGTATCCGATCAGAACGAGTTTGAAGAGTAAAACACCATTCCGGCAATGCTATGTTTGTGTGGGGGTTCAACACCATCTAGATAAGCGTTGCCCTTATTCGCGGCGTTTTAAGCGGGAAATGAGCATGATACAATTTGAATCACTATGATCACTGATTACACCAAGGGACCAAAGTCCCTCGTGTTGTGGGGCCAGCCGCCAGGACGGAATAAAGTATACGGCTATCCGTTGAGGCTATTCTTCCAATGGCCACCGGATCTTTGAATATCGAAGACCAAGCCCTGCAGATAGTGTCATAGTAGTAGTAACCGATTGATCATTGGGCACGCGGAAGACATATGGAAGACATAAGGTGAATAGCCTTAGGAAAAAGTATCCAACTGACAAAAATGACCATTACGTAAAGGCTCTTAAAGGTGTTTTTCTCCTTTTTTGCACTAAACGCACTTCAAGTTAGACTCCGTGAACCAGGAAGTCGTTACATACTTTGACAAGCGACCATCATCATGGCCAACACCACCGTCAAGGGTGCAATTGCAATCCATGGCCAGAACCCTCAGGCGAATATTTGCGGTACACTTTTTCATGATTAGCTGAAAATTGTATAGTTTCTAGTCGAGACTGTTATCCGCAATCGAATATGGGAATCAAATTATTGGAAGGAGCATTGCTTCGCTTTGACTGGTGCGTCTGCCGCGTTTTCTAAGACATTCGGTTCACCCTTTTTCAATATAGCGGAGTCTCTTATCGACCAAGCAATCGCGCTTAGGTGCATTGGGGGTGTTTATGGCAATCAGCGCCCTACAGAGTTCATGTGCTTGCTCCTGAAATTACTTCAGCTTCAACCGGAAAAGGAGATATTGATAGAATATCTACAGGCAGACGAGTTCAAGTGAGCATTATCATGTGCCGCCCGTTGATTGCTGATGCAGGTACTTAGATATATGAGGGCATTAGCCGCCATGTACATACGAATGACCTTCAGTGCAGTGGAGGTGTATGAGCTTCTTGAACCATTAATGAAGGACTACAGAAAGCTCCGATACCGCGACACAGGTGTGTTGATCTTTTTTTTCTCCGTTGGTACACGTCTTACAGCCTGACAGCAGGGTATTCACTAATTCATTTTGACGAATTCGTACATTCGCTTCTCACTGAAGAACGAGCCTGTGACATCATTCTTCCCCGTATAGCCAAGCGTTCGATACTTGAAGAGAATGGCGAGATTGGCCCTCGGAAAAGTCGCTTGCTCGATGCTATGGAGGGCAAGAGTGAACATGGTAGTGACAGGAGTCGTAATTCCAGTCGAAGTAGGAGCCGCAGTAAGAGCCCATACCGGTCACGGAGCCCCAGCGCTAGTAGAAGCAGAAGTCGATCTCCATCAGAGAACGGTCGGTACGTATCGCGGAGTCCCTCTCGTTCTCGCAGTGGAAGTATATCTTCAGATAGGATGAACATTGAGCCCATGAGTGTATCATAATCTACCTAGCACGTCTACATCTTTTTGACACCCTTAGTATCGAAAGTCTGGTCCTTGAAAGAAAGTAACTGTTTAGACAATTCCTTCCATCGCTCCTCCACTTTTGGGTTTTTCGCAATAGCTTCAGGAGAAAGATATCCTCGGTTGTGCCAGTTAGTGTACCACACTTGAAGACGTGACTTTCAGAAATAATCAAAGTCGAGGGAGGGAGAGGCTCACGAATGTCCGTGCGACGAGTTGGTGCTGCTGAAATACGATCTTCACGGCTCTTGACACAATCACGAAGAGCCAATGGGTTGTAATATTGGCAGAACACACTTCCTCCAATAGATTCGACCGCTTTGATGGCACTTTGAGATGCACGAGAAGGTGTAATGTGAATAGGCGTTTTCAAACATGGAGCATTCTAAATGAAAATGAGTTGTACTAGGAGGATGCCTGAGAGTAGAAACATACGTCGCCCAGAAGTTTGATTCCATCGTGTACATTATGAATACATCCGCTCAACAGCAATTCACGGGCTGTAATGGGGTTCTCAGGCGATGATTGTAGTCGACCTTGGTCAATCCAAAACTGTATCCGGTCCAGGTTAACAGGCGCGTACACCTTCCGGTTGCTTGACGGACCTGTCAGATGGTTATGAAACTAGCTAAAAGAGAGCACTGACGGATTTACAAAGCCCTTCTTTGGGAACCTCTTCGTAATCGGTGTCTGACCACCCTCGAATCCAGCTTTTGGTTTGCCATTACCTGCGCGAGCCTTTTGGCCCTTGTGACCTCGTCCGGACGTTCCTCCGCGACCAGAGCCTTGACCTCTACCAAGGCGTTTTTGCTGCCAAATAAAGTATTAGAAAATGTTGCATCAGAAACGATGACAATGCCAACCGCGTGCTGTGAGTTTGGTCCTGGCGAAAGATTCGAAAGCGTTATTCGAGCCGTCTTTGAGCGGAACACAGACGACATGTGCGCTAAAAGTAGAAGTCTAAGTAGTGAGTTGTCACTTCAAAATTCGACTCCCACGATTAGTTAGACGCAAAGTCGTCCCGTCCCGTCGTTCCTGTCTCCCCAAACGAACTTCAAATTTTAGTAAGGGACTGCTCAGTGCTAACACCATTTTTACTTTTCCCGACTGCCTAATATAAGCGGGAGAGGGTTCTGTCTGCAGCAAACGCACCACAGTAGAGATCATCAGTCCACCTAGTAAGGGAACTCATTGTCAATATATCTCAACTAGTTCACAGGTGATTGTTTGCATTTCTAGTAGTGACAAATTGAGCTGATCTCAACTCATTCCAGACGCTTGAGGAAGCATCCTCGGACCTCCAGCATGCGCCATCTCACCGAGTCAGGGACGTCGGTTTCTATGTTCTATCGAATTCAGAACGAAATCAATCCATCTTATCAGTTATTAATTACATCAATGCGAGTCTCGGATACCCTGGAACTTTGCCAGGTTCTGCAGGTTCTGCTACTTCTGCCGTTGATCAGGCACAACCAGTTTTGCCAGACCGGTTGGCTAAACTCCGTGGTCGTGCCAACAACATTAGAAAAATGATGGTAGCGGGCTTTGCCACGTAAGCTGGCTCCATAATTTATATCCAACTGACACGCTGTAGATAACAGCCTTCGACGGTGGAAATATTTTACTTCTGTCTCAGAAATGACAACTCTCAAACCAATAATCACGATCTGCGGGACTACGGGCGTCGGAAAGTCCAATCTGGCCATTGAGTTGGCTCTAAAGCTTGCTCAAGGAACACATGGGTGGAGAGGCGCGAGGATCATCAACGCTGACTCAATGCAAGTATACACCGGAATGGACGTAATCACAAACAAAGTCCCAGTCGCAGAAAGAATGGGGGTCGAGCACCTTCTCATGGACTTCAAGCAGCCTGGGGAGCAGTACGTAGTGGGCCAATGGCTCCAAGACGCTATTAAGTTGGTAAATACTTTATTTATCTCCCCTGTCGCTTTGCTCCCAACTTAATTGTAGATTGACGAGACGCATCGTATGGATAAGATTCCGATTATTGTTGGCGGTACATCCTATTGGATCCAACATCTCATATTTCCGAATCGGTTGCCCACAGTAGCGCAATCTTTATCGGATTCCGTTGCACAGTCTATTGCCAATTTACCTCCCGACCTCCTTGAGCTATTCAATGCTCTTCCAGAGCAGACCCCATCTGCAGCATCTCACCCTGAGGATGCATTGTTGTTGCACAAACTTCTTACTGCGCTCGACGAACCAGTCGCTCAGCGATGGCATTGGAGAGATACACGCAAAGTCATGGGAAGCCTTCGTGTAATTAAAGACACTGGGAAGGCCCCAAGCGAAATTATTCTCGAGCAGTCTAAAATAGCGTTGGTTCCAAGGTTTGAATTTCCCTATCAGCGGTGGAGTATTTTCACCGAACCAGTAACAGGTACCGAACACTGTGTTTCTGGGTCTATGCCGAGCCTTCTATCTTGAATGAGCGCTTGGATGCAAGGGTAGATAATATGATCAAGGTTAAGAAGGTCTTAATTGATTGACTGCATACTAAAAGGCTCGTTCAGGAAGGGCTATTGGATGAAATCAAAGCACTCCGGGCGATCGCTTCCTCCTCCACAAGTAGTTCGCCTGATGCAGTCGTCACAGAGCCATCTGACAAATCAGCTGTGCAACAGACTGATTATACTGTTGGCATCTACCAGTCTATTGGTGAATTTTGTTGACTGTTTTCTGCAAAAAATATCCAACTTATGATACCTAGGATATAAAGAGTTTCATGATTATCTCACTTCTCCAGAGCCCTCCGAGAAGCTTTTTGCATCCGCTGTGGAGCAAATGAAGTACGGAACAAGGCAATATGCGAAACGTCAGATACGGTGGTTAAGGAACAAGCTTCTTCCTGCTATCTATAGCGCAAATGACGGTACAGATCATGCAACAGCCCTCCTCCCAGTTTACCTTTTAGATGCCACTGGTGAGTCGACTGTGTTCGCATTTCAAATTCTAGGCGGTGTGATTTATTCCCTACAGAACTCGGCGACCAGTGGAAATCTTGTGTTCTCAGCCAAGGTGAACGTATTATGGAAGGTATATACTTTCTATTTACTTCGCGCTTGCACTGATGGATTCTGACAGCTTTCCTTGGCAATGAGACATTACTCGATCCTCTATCATTATCTGAAAGGGCACGAGAGATGTTGACAATCGACGTCAAGCCCACGAGGTATGTCAATCATATTCTAGCATCCTTGTTATCTTACCCAACAACTCGGTAGTCCTACAGAAGTATTGCGGGCGCGTAAGAAGGTCGTATGCCCTGCGTGTACCCTTGATCCGTCGCAGCCCTTCATGGTCGAAGATGGCTCTCAGTGGGAAGCCCACCGACGCTCCCGTGCGCATAGAAAATATGCTGCGAGAGATAAGAAAATGCATGGACGACCGGCCAAGCGGCGCGCTACCGTCCATAGCGACATTCCCAGCAAGGTTGACGCTGAAGATCAGCAAGATCAGCAAGGCTCCATCGTATAGATGAGGTCTACTTCTTATACACAGTTCGTCATTCCTTCTAGCATTCATTTACCATTTTTGAATGTCGGCTTTGGGAACATTTTTCGTTTCATGCAGTTATGCTCCCGGTAGTTCCTGTTTGCTTATTTATCCCACGCAATGAACTTCGGAGGAGGCGGGCTAATTTTCCTCCTGCGCCAGGGTTATTATCGATGAGTTCGTCCAGAACGACTTACATCACGTATCCACGATGTACTGATACTATGAGGACATCGGAGCAGGCTCCCTGTCTTGTTTTCCTGAAACATTTTCTCGTTTAGTTTTATCTGGAGCCATGTTGGGTACAGGAAGCCAAAGAAGCACACCTGAATGAGTGAACGTTGTGAAAATGAGTAGTAGTTGTATCAACGGACAAACGTTGTACTGTAGTTTTGTGAAAAATTGTGGTTGAGTGCGATGTTGATGTCGTCGTCCCACATCTCGCTTGCCACTATTGCCACAGCACCCTCAACGAGTGCTGCGACCGTTGCCCCTCATTACCTTAACTGCTCCTTTCGAATCCACTTTGAGAGGCGGAACCAGTGACGGACTCCTGTAACCCGAACTTCTCTTCGCTTTTCAACCATGACTTCCATGGCGGATGTTCCGGTGTACATGTTACCTGGAGTGCCGGTGGTGCAACCGCCTCATCTCGAGGGTCTTTCAGATCCGTCTCTTTCAACTGAAATTTTACCAGGTCCACCTTCCCTGCTGTCTGTTCAGCAGGCTGCGCACAAGCGCGACCCAAAGAAACCAGGAGCTTTTGTGTCATATCTGCCAGCATCTGATCCGGGCTCCACTTACTCTGGATTAATGGCTTCCACTGCCCTCAGCGCCACCGATGCTGAAGGGCAACGACGCAAACGTGCTAGGGTCGACAAAGGGTAAGTCATCGTATTCCACCCGGCTCCGACACTAATCATCTTTGCTGTTGTGCTGTAAAAATGATCCACCCTCGTCCCCCTCCAAAATTTGCCACGTCGCTGCCCGCTTATCCCTCAAACAGAACCGCAAATGGAAGGGCTCAGCGTGCATCTGCTCGCAACTTGAACAGCAGTACTATTCCTCTGTCGGATCTCATCGTCCCTGAAGCATCTTCTCGTCAACCCAGTATACCCCCACTACCAGACTCCGACCCTTTTCCGATAAACCATGACTTTGACGAACTTTCAATTTCTCGAGCTACCTCTGCTCCTGCTCTCGATGAACCCTTGCCGCCCCAACTGCCTCCTCCAGTTGTATCAAATGGGAGAGGAAGACCGAGAAAAGACAAAGGAAAAGGAAAAGAGACGGAAAAACACTCTGTAAAGATCAAAGAAGAACCAATGGCCACGTACTCGCTCTCCCCTGACCCTTCACTTGGACTGGTGCGCATTTGGTCCCTTACTTACGACCATACCCCTCATTACTGTGTCATTTAGTTGAACGAAGATCACTGCTCATCTTGTCGGTCATTGGGTGCTCTGGTATACTGTGATGGATGCCCACGAGCCTTTCATCTCTGGTGTTTGGACCCACCAATGGAACCTGTGGACCTACCAGAACTTGGAGAGAGGTGGTTTTGTCCTAGCTGCACGATTCGAAAGGTGCGTTTGTTCTATTACTAGGACTTTGTACAAGGATTTCATCCCATGCCACAACAGCATCCGCCAAACAAACCACCACCTTCCTTCATGTCGCCCCTCATTCATCAAGCACAGACAAACATTCCGAAAGAATTTCAGCTTCCAGAGGATGTTAGAAGTTTTTTCAAGGATGGTATGTTTCTTCATGGCCGGTTTTGTCTCAAAGGTCTTATCGTCGATGAACTAGTTGCTACTGGTTCCAATGGGTGTTACGTTGATAGCTCAGAGATCAAACCACCTCGCCTGAAGTGAGAGTGAAATTCCACATGTCCCCATTCGTTACTCATGCCTATAGTCGTCACGGTCAACTTGAGGAGCGTGAACCTTACCGCCTCAAGGACAAGAACGGCGTCCCTGTGCTTTGCTTCCGTTGCGGAACGTCTACCCTTCCCAGCGTTGTTGATGTATCTGCTCCACCGGCAAAGCGTTCCAGGAGGTCAACCTCGTCCTCCCATAGTGCCACCCCCGAAGTTTGGAGATGCATGGTGTCTTGCGATTACTGCAGCCTTCACTGGCATTTAGATTGTCTCGACCCGCCTCTTGTGGCTATGCCTCCATTCAATAAGAAGTGGATGTGTCCCAACCACGCAGATCATGCTTTGGTAAGTTCTCACAGTCCTTTGGTTGGGCTTGCATAATTCACTGCGCTCCCAGCAACCCAAGCGTCGCGTTCCAAAGCAAAACCCACCCATGATAGACATAACAAAACCGCGCCAGTTTAATAATGGCAACATCGACATCGTCCACCCACAAGGCACTTCGATAGCAGAGAAGTTAGTCCTGGATGAAATCCTTATCAATGGTCGAAGATATAGGGTTCCGGAGAAAGTGATCATGCTCGATTTCTGGAATAAGATCAGTAAAGATCAGTATCTTGATCAAAGGTGTGTGTGTGGCATTGATAGGTGGCGGTCGTTAATGCGGAATAGGCCACCGGTGTCCGCGATGTCTTCGCCGCTTACATCCCTGAGCTCTTTGGATGATTTTGATGAAAGCATTGGCACATTACAAGAAGGTCCTCTTATCTCTCGAGATGAGTTGCATGCTGCTCAGGTAAGATCCGTTTGAGGGCTTCCATCATCACACCATTTCAGGGTTAACATGGCTTATAGGCATTGTGCAATTTCCAGCGAATGCTGACCATACAAACAGAACAGAGACATGGCCCTATCGGTAGTTCAAGGAATCTCGTTGATTCCAGTACACAAACGGAAGCAGAGTTACCGCCTACGATACCTTTGCCCCCGCAGGTGGAGGTATTGAGAGCGTCTACTAACAAGGCATGTTGACTAATTACCTGCATATCCATATCTGTGTCACTGAGGAAGGTTCTTGCAGCGCAAAGCACCTATGAAGTCCACTCTCCCTGCGGCCGAGAACAAGTCGTCAGTACAAACTCCTGACCAGTCGGCTCCGGTGCGGCCCAAGAGGACGCGAACTGCGGTAAAACAGGAGGCGGAGGAAATCAATCTACGTCTGCCTGATAACACCGAGAAGGTAGCAGAGTCTGTGAGTACTGTGGATATCTTCGGGTCTCCCACTTACGTGTATATGCCCCCGAATTTTGCAGCAGGGGAAGTCCACGAGAATTACTCGTCAACGCCGGAAGCCCAGACCTTCGGAAGCAGCGAAGGACGCCCAGGCGCCGGCATCTTGTTCCATGATCCGATCTGTGGGTCCTGATGCTTCTGACTTGAGTAGTGCTTCGGTATTGCCCACCTCCAATCCTCACAAAGTCAATACACCTATTACTCCCAAGGCCTCAGTCACAATCACCCAGTCTGCCCAGTCTGCCACTCCAACGTTGAAGATACGATTACCGCGACTGAGTGCTGTCAGCGCTGCAGTACACTCAAATGCTGCACCACCACCCACGGCACCTGTACACACTGCAGCAAACTCTAAGGAACCTCGCCCGAAGCGCCCATTACGACGACAGACTTCTGACACTGCTACTGTTTCTTTCAGCGGCACATCTTCGTCTGCAACTGATGGTGGTGACGAATTTGAGCCAAGCAAACCCAGTAAGATTTTCGTTTCTTGCTATACATCTGAGTTTTAATGTAGATAGGATATCTAGAACCTAGGCCAAAAAAGAGAATCCGTGGATGAGCTCTATGGACCATATGTTGCACGTTGACATGCAGTACAAAAGGGAGGGGTGTAGAAGATTATATATATCTTGTCACGTCAAACATAAATCTTGATAATGGCGTTTGTTTTGTTTGGCTATGTTAGGAATACATTGCAAAGCCAAAGTACACACGTACGTTCGACCAATCAATGACACGATGGTGCTATAACGTTATAACTCGTCCATTATTGTGTGTTGCGGTGCGGTTATCTTGTTGCTCTGCACCGCTTCGATGTTGCAACGTTGATGATCGACATTCCTTGTTACAGTTGGCTCATGTTCAAGAATCACAGCAAACATTGGTGTGCACAGTGCAGTTTTGCTTATGGTCGCCTCTTGAGCATGTACTGACTCTCACTGAATAAATTTTTCCTTGTAGTCACTCACATACACAAATAGCTTGTCTTCACCGCCGATTTTGGGCCCATTATCGTGTCGCTTGCATGATTCATCACCAATTCACTTCGCGAATGACAACCATTGAACACCATCTTTTACTTGTTGCTTTGGTTTCCATCGGGAAGTTACTGTGAACGTGTCCCATCAGATAACATCACCATCTCGGCCGAAAGATTCTTCAAACCATGCCGTGTTCATCGCCATATGTGCATGATACCCGACGCCGCGTCGCAACTTTGCAAGGCGCTCGGCAAACGGTCGATCAAGGCAATTACTGTATGCCTTTTCGCGATGCTCTCAGCCGATTGGCCTGCAATGAATCTGCAACCCTTCGGTATTCAAATCACGTATTTTTCATTCTCTTTGCAAGTTTCATCCGACTTTGGGACCGCCGACATTTTTCGATTGATTATGTTAGGAGGGGCTGTGTTCGCCTGCATGCATATACCCGACCTATCACACAGCCAGCCCGATGGAACCTGCAAAACATACTCGTCGGCACACCGGCACACTCAATAAGCACTCATCATGTTGTCTCACCAGCTGTGCATGAAACAAGCGACTCCGTTTGCCTGTATCAACAGCGAGATTTTGCCGAGAGGATACCGAGATGATGGAGGGGAAGAAGAAAGCCTAGGTAAGTCTAGCGGGGATGGAATCAATATGTATCATATTTGGCCCACTGCGCATCGACGTCGTTGTGTGTACAGGAATACTCAAACGTTCAAATATTGATCACAAAGTCAAGCCGAATTTCAGCATGCTTAACTAATATTCAATGGATCTTTACTCGATGGATCAACGGATCAACGGTTCTTTACTTGATGGATCCGCAGGCCCTTACTCGGTGGCTCAACGGCATGTTTCTATCTCCCGATTTGCGGAGCTCTCGCGATGTTGTTGACATATTTCCCACTATTACCGTCATTTGCCGTAGATATGGCTATGTAGGACCGCTTACTACCGGACGTCATTGTGCAATCCAAGTACTAATAGTCTGTCTTTTTACTCGGCTCGACAATGTCTCCGCCAGTCGTTCAGTACGTTGTTCCCAAGGAACCCACTATACTTGCAGGTCGTGAATATGTTGATCTTCCAGGTTACGACCTATGGCTACACTTTGTGAGTTTTACTCAGCTGATGGGTTCTCGGTCCCTCTGACAAGAGGAACATTTTTTAGGTGGACAATGTTCATGCATTCGATGGGTCCATTGACATCGAGCATTTCCACGACGCCCTGGCAAGCACTTTGCAAATGTACCCTCATGCCGCGGGGAAACTGTGCACAACCGGCGGTCGTTGGTTTGTGAGTGTTACAGAATCATGCATGGCCGGCCGAGACTCAAAGACTTCAGATCCAGCTGACAAATTCCGGACTGGCTGTTGAGGCCGAGGATCGCAAAGAAGAGTTGTCTACCTCTTTTATTCAAGGAGACTGGGTCATTCAAGACGACCTTTCTCCCTTGCTTAGCCAACCACCACCAGATGCTATCATCGTCAATGGTAGTGCTTCCCTGGTTCGTTTCAAGATAACAGCGTTCAAAGATAGGACATTTCTTGCGGTATCTTGGCACCACACTCTCGGTATGTCTTATACGTGACTCGTGAATCATTTTTTGAGTAGGGTGGGAAATGGCAGGAGATGCGGTGGCACTTTTTCGGTTCATGCAAACGTTGTCCATGTTCTACCAAAGGATCAAGCCAGATTTTTCTCCTCCAACTTTCGACAAATATCAGTACCGAACCCCGGAGCCATCTACGTCTTCAAACTTTCTTCAACTATTACCTCATTTGTGGGTCTCTTATCCTTTCGATGAGCTCGAGGCCAAATATGCCGAGGCCTGCGAGGATCTGGGAAACCTTAGATGGAGATTTCATGAACATCATCTTCATGCGCTCCACTCCATGCTCAGTGGCAATGAGGAGGGCTATCTTTCGTGGCACGATTGCCTCACAGCGTATGTCGTCACTCTACTGAACCGTTCTATGCCTAGGCCCATTCGCATGGTCACGAATGTTGCTAATGTGAGGCTTTCTTTCAACATTATAGATTGCTTCTGATCGCTAGACGCTGCAGTTTCGGCGTGTTGAAGCTCACTATATCGCAAGCAATGTTGCAGGAAATGTTATCCAAAATGTCTGTGGCACATTCCACGCAGCAAATATTTATTTATCTGTCCGTAGATCCCCACCGGCACCCTGCCATCTAATATGCGAGGTATCGCCATTGCTGTGCGGGAATCGATTGTTCGGTGCCGTGACCAGATGTTTCTTGAGGATTGGATGGCCGTGACAAGCGATATCATGCTAGCAACTGCCAATGCTGGGAAATATTTCTTCTTTGCTTCGCGTCCTGGCGTGATGACAATCAATTCTAATGTCGCGTATGAGTTTTCTGGGTCTTCCTCAAACACTCTCTCATGACTGTTTACTTGGCAGGATTGATTGGTGTGACGCTCACTTCGGGTTCCCTGATTCTTCCAGTTTTTTCACAACTGGGATGTCGAAGTTCTATTTTCGGCCCTTCAAATCGAACCCCACGCTATGCGATGGCACTTGGCGATCTCGAAAGGGCTCGATAGACGTATCTATGGGTGTTCCGAGAGTACTGAAGGCTAAGCTTGTAGACCGCCTGGCGTTGGATTTTGAGACGATCCTTTATCGGTCACCACGGGACACCGAGCTGCGAATGGATACCGGTGCCCAGCCAGGAGTGACACCATGAATATTAATTATGTATGCACCAGATACTTGTACACCATATACATAAGGAGTCTTTTTGTATTATTCATTGTTTCCGTAGTCTGTTCCAATTATCAGCCGTCACCTCCGCATATGCATGATTTTGAGGGAAATTGCATTCATTACAAAAGGAAGTGTGTATAAATATTGGCATAATGTATCTTGTTCTAGTGGTAACCGTCACTTGCGTCGGCAAGACTTCGAGCACGTCTCACAACACAACAGCGCATTGTAAAAAATGTGATTGACCATTACAAGTGCTAGAAATCTTGAGAGCATCAGAGTATGTATTACAGAGTGGTGAATGAATCGAAAATATGTTTATCGGTCCCACAAATGGTATTACTCAATCATGATCTAATAGTTACGCGAGTCGGACGACACAAGTGGCGGTGGATTACTCTGTAGCGCTTAGCATTTAAAGTTGTTCCTATCTATATTTGACCAATCATAACTTCCACTGAACCAGTGTACGATCTTATCATTGTGATGAATACACCTTTGAAGGATCTTGTTGAGGAGTGGCTTCGCCTTGATCCAGTGTGTGCTAGAGGCTGTTGCTTTGGATGTTGCTCACAGTTACTCTAGAATGAATCCACAAGAAAGGATGTGGAACATTTGTGGAATAATAACGCCGTTGGCGAGTTGGAACGACGTATGAGGTATGTTACCAACTAGCATTACGGTTCGGGCAAAGACATGCTGAGCATGAGACGCGCATAGGACACGCATAGAATTCGGCACCGCAGGTGTGGATGTTCATTGTTAGCTCAGCCTGATATTCTGAGGCTTTGCATTTACAAAGGTCTGAGGGGAAAGATGGAGGCCGGATGGTCTCGCATGAATGATCTGATCGTGATTCAGGCATCTCAGGTGGGTTGATCACTTGAAGATGTTAAAATCGTCGTGAATGCGACGTAACTAACCCCTTGCGACAGGGATTGTGCGCCTATGTCCTCGAACACATTCAGAATGCTGCTACCCGTGGAGTAGTCGTAGGACATGACCACCGGCACAACTCGGAGAGATGGGCTCAGCTTACTGCAGCTGCTTTCATCGCCAACAATGTCAAAGTTTACCTGCATAATGGACTTGTACATACTCCAATGTATGTTATCATCCCTTCTGCGGTTACTTCTGATATAGATCAACCGTACTCGAAGGGTTCCATTTTCCGTAAAAGCGCTCAATGCTGCCTGTGGAGTCATGATCACAGGTACGTTGCACTTTCCATTACGGAGTCGCACGCCTTCAAGCTGATTTCCGATCTAGCAAGCCACAACCCGAAGGTCAGGCAGACATTATGTGTTTGAAGTGTAGCTCATTTAATTTCTCCTATAGCAAGACAATGGCTACAAGGTTCGATCCTGATCAACTCCCGTGTCGCTCCACTTATCATTAGCTAGGTTTATTGGGAAAATGCAGTCCAAGTAAGACATGTGACTTGTGTTTCCATCCTTTATCACTGAGTGTGTTCTTCTTTTAGATCATCGGTCCGCATGATGTCGGAATTGCACAATCCATTATGCAACACTTGGAGCCCAGAGTGCATGATGCTTCTCGGATAATGGAATCGGACCTGTGCATTGATTGTACGGAGGAGATGAAAAAAGGGTACTTTCATTCTCTCAGCAATCTGCGCGCAAAGATGTTATCGTAAGTTGTTGGCTACCACTTGTCATTCTGACCCTATTGAGTCACCAGATTTGACGGAGCTTCAGTGGCGTTCGTAAATACATCTATGCATGGCGTTGGGGATCCATTTGCATCTAAAGCCTTCGAGATTGCCGGATTTTCGCCTTATACACCTGTTAAGGAACAGCAGCATCCAGATCCCGAATTTCCAACGGCGAAGTTCCCAAACCCTGAAGAAAAGGGTAATGACTACCCCCTTTTCTGTAATTATAGCTCTGACGACGAAGCTTGCAGGCGCACTCGTATGTTGAAATTTATGTGTTTGGAGCACCGGCTAACTTGTTTTCAGGATCTAGCTATAGCTACGGCGGACGCTAAGGGGGCATTGTATGTTCTTGCACAGGACCCAGACGCAGATCGCTTCTCTGCAGCTGAAAATTGGTATGCATGAGGCTTTTTGTACTGGCTGACTTCATTAGAGATCGATCTATAGTGATGGAAAGTGGGTAACATTTACTGGTGATCAGCTCGGAACATTGTTTGCCTATCATGTATTCGAGACCTACAAGGCCTCCAGCAAGCCAATAGGTCAGTTCGGCATGATTCGTTGCCAGCCAGCCTGAACATATCTTTAGGCAAGTTGGCCATGGTTGCTTCAACAGTCAGCTCCAAGATGGTTGAAGCCATGGCGCAAATTGAAGGGTTTCGCTTTGTCGATTGTCTCACAGGTGTGCACTGCATAATAGGGTTTCTGTGAGGCGCTGGAAACGACTCATGCCGTTCTAGGCTTCAAGTTCATTGGCAACACTGCTTTAGATCTTGTCCAGGCCGGATACGAAGTACCTTTTGGATACGAGGAAGCCATAGGGTACATGTTTGGTTCTGAAATTAGAGATAAAGATGGGGTGGCCGCAACTGTAAGTGACCCTGCTAACCGTTTTACTTCTTTCTCACCAAGATCGTCTAGATGGTATTTGCACAACTTGCTGCAAGCTTACGAGCACGAGGCACCACAGTGTCCGCACATTTACAAGAATTATATCGAAGGTGAGCCGTCCTCATCATTGTCGTGGCCACGAGTTTATCGTAAACCAAGATATGGATATTTCGAGGTCCGTATACACTCGTCCATCGCCGTAGATATCATCTCATGGATTCTGCAAAGACGAGCAACAGCTATTTCGTCTGTACTGACCCTCTTGTCATCGAGAATATCTTTAGGAAGATTCGCTCTTCTGGTGATATGGTATCATTCCGCGTGATTAGAATGGCAGGAAATAAACGTCATTATTGACAGGGCTCATCTCAAGGACGTTCCTATCCATCCTCAATTGGCGGGTTGCGAATACGGAGCGTTGTCGATCTAACGGAAGGGCACGGTTATGATAGCACGAACGCACCCACTTATCAACCCAAATTACCGTTGTCCTTAGGACATATGATGCAGTTCAGAGCATCATCCGATTCAGATGACTCTGGGATCGTCTTGACAATTAGGTGAGCCAAGGTGACTGTAGTTGCAACTCGTGCCATGTTCATTTTCTGCACAGGACAAGTGGGACCGAACCAAAGGTAAATGCTCTTAGATGTCTTCATATAGTGATGTCTGAGCTTCCCCGCATCAACCTGCCTAGATCAAGTACTACCTCGAAGGCAGTGGTAGCAACCGCCAAGTTGTGCACAGCTTACTTGGTGGTGTAGTGGATGATCTAGCAGAAGATTGGATGAATGCCGCTGAGAACGGACTAGGCCGGCCATGATTTAAATGTTGTAAACCCAATTCGTGTTGTTTGTCGCATTATGCTGTACTGTAGCCACAAAGCTCAAGCGCTCGCGCAAGTTGAAGTCCCCAAGGCTTTGTTTTGATGATCGGGTTTCTCCCTGTCATTCTCGTGGTAAGGTGTCAAGTTGAAGTGTGATAGCATGACTTGGCATGGATCCGCAAGATGCACTAGAACGAGAAATTCTTTTCTTCCGAATAGGTTGCCCTTGTGCGCAGGCATTGTCAATAATTCCCACTTGTACCGAACAAGTCGGATAGGATGCTCCGCAGCCACTTATGTCCGGATGTTTGCGGGAACCGCTAGTATTGCTGGGGTCTTACGAATGATGTGCAAGGCTAATTCAGTGACCAAATAGAATCGAAGAAAGGAAGTTGAATCATGGCGATCTCTTCCTTCGACTAGCATCAAGCCTCTTCGACCTTTCCCATATGTCAACGGTGACTTCCCGCTCAAGCATAGACGCCGCTAGTAATCTGTCTCAAACATGGACATGACAATCAAATAGATATCAGTGAGAGACTCCGCACCTTGCCACCTTCATCAAGTGAATAAGATCGTCTGCTGTTATAGATGAGTCTTCTTGGCGTTGACGCACAAAGTCTTCTTGAATGTGCTGCTTGAAAGTCAGCCATGTAAGACACGGTATCCGATATCGCACACACCCGCGACGTCTCCTCTGCAACTTGAACAGTCCCAAAACAACGTTTTGCGGCTGCCAGGAAAGAACGGTATGCCGCCAGCTTCACGGTATCGGGTATCTTTATCTGGTCTCTCGGTTTATACAGATTGTCCTTGAGCGAGGGTTTTGTTTCCAAAGGTACAGTGAATCCCGTCTGTCATGGAAGAAGGTGCGAGTAAGTGTCTTGGAGTTATAATGAAGGTCGATATCTGTATTACCTGGAAGAAGGCACTTTTCCGACCATCACATAACACAATCGTTACTATGTCTGTTGAAAATGAAAATTTACTGAATGGGAATGAGTACTCGAGCGTTTGAGCATCCATGACTTCCTGGACAGCCCTAATGTTCATGATGCCTGCAAAGCCATATTAACATAAGATGCCAGAGCCAGAAGGTACCGTTGGACTTGATACCTTTTTCTACAAGCTTGCCCTCTCGCACACCATTCTCTGTTAGCAGTAAGGCGGTCCCTTGAGGGACCTGCAAATAGCCCGAGTGCAAATCTTCATCCTTGCTTTCAGGACTGAAATTTTCCTTGTTAAGAAGATCCAGGGAGAGGGGCACCGTAAGATACTGCGGTAGCAAGTCAGAAAGTACATGGTGAAGGGTAGGTAGTGCGGGTGATGACGGTGTGGGTGAAGGAAAGCGTGATAAAGTGAGGGACGGAGGTAGGAGGGGTGTGGTCCGAGTGTAGCTGTATCTGGTATGAGGCGAACTCGTTTGAGAGATAAGGCAAAACTGACACTTTTGCGGAAAGTTCGAGAACAAGCCAATGTGCTGCATCTTCATCGCCCCCAAGGGCCTCTTCGGCAATCCATTTGATGAGATCTTCTCGAACAGTCGCTAACTCTTCTGTGTGCGACGCATCACCTGTAGATTGCGGTTTATGGCACAGAACATGAAGTGATGGGACCATCGGAGAAGAATCAGCTTCTGGATCAAGACTGCACCGAATTGAGCATCAGTCGCAAAGATGGTTTGTACACTCACAACTCAGACGTCAAAATTCCGATAAACGTAACGACGTCAGTAGCTTTGAGTGACTGAGCGGCCTCGTTGTCATAAATCTAACGAATCACGAATGAGCCGAATTTTTGGTGAATTATGCGTATCTACCTTGATTTGGACGCCGATATGGGGCGCATTTGGCACGGGAAATTTATGAGGTTGTGGTGGACTTTGACTAGAAGAGCTACCTGAGAAGGTCAGACTTAAGCACCTCAATTCAGCACGCCGAACATACCGCAATGCGATCTGTCAGTCAACTCTTCTGTTCTCCAATCAGTCTGCCCTGGCACCGTCACGGCCCATAAAGTAGTAGCCTCTCTAAGGTCACAGTAATCAAAACTCGAAGGCCATTCACTAGCAGGTATGTTCTGTGAGATTCCCCAACCACCACATTTATTTTCGTTCAAGCTTGCGAGATACATCTCCGGTGAAGGCGAAGTGTCCTGTACCATGCCATGAAATCGCACCAAAGATCTATGTGTGAATGATTCAGGGGGATGGTTCACATCCAACGGAAGGACCTAGTAGCATCAGGATCAATAACGGTGGTGTCACTGCAAAGATTCCATAGATCCCAACCTCGCGAAGGGTATCATCGGAATTTAGAAAGACATCCGAAAAATGGCGAGCGACGACAGCGGGGAATTGATTGACATCTCCGGTGTGCTCCTCAAAAAGTTCTTGGACTGCTTTTGTAGGATTGTTGATAGCATCTATGAGAAAAGCGGATACCATGATGAATAACGCAACACTGGTTTGCGGCGGGCGGTTAGAACTTAGTACTGTTTCAGCGACGCGCCTCCACGCATAGCCGTTCGGTGTTACCTAAGCATTCGGCTGCATCATCCGTGGCTGCGCCAAAGCGACTTGTACTACCACGACAACCATGCCTCTCTTCAACCGCTCAAAGAAGCGTGGTGACTCCTCCGACAATGGACAAGATCAGGACGGAGGGCGTAAGAAGGAGAAAGGAAGCTGGAGGAAACCAGCAAGTTAGTACACCTGCTCCAGAAATCTTGAGAAGACTCTGACATCTGGTTATTACGCTAGATACTGCGTTCAAACAGCAGCGTCTCAAGGCGTGGCAGCCTATCTTGACGCCGAAAACTGTTCTCCCAACGCTATTCATTATCGGGATCATCTTTGCACCGATAGGTGGCTTGTTGGTGTGGGGTAGCAGTCTTGTGAGTTCTAGGTCAGCTTGTGCTGTTCAATATCTACAACTGTGCTCGAAAAGGTGTCGGAAATGACGTTCGACTATACGACTTGCTGGAATCAGTCAAGTTCGACGTCACTAACCAACCTCACCTTCACGAGCATGCCCTACACATATAACCTACGATCATCAGACTCAGGCAAAACAATCACACCTCCCTCATTCGCTTACTACTATAATGACTTAGCACCGGAGGACCAGAAGCATTCATGCTACATCGATTTTACCGTCGTATCTGACCTGGCTGCCCCAGTGTTTCAGTATTACAAGCTCACTAACTTCTACCAGAACAACCGTCGATATGTCCAGAGTTTAGACACCTCTCAATTGCAGGGCAGCTATGTCTCTCCGAGTACTCTCAGCGGTAGTAATTGCAACCCTCTCAGCCTCAATGCGGACGGAAAAGCTATCTACCCCTGCGGATTGATCGCTAACTCCGTTTTTAATGGTGCGTCTCAGAGTACAATACAGTGTCTGGGAATCTGATGACCTAATGTTGTACAGACACCTTCTCTGGGTTTGCATCGTCAGACAACCTCTATTATAATTTCTCACAATCTGGCATCGCCTGGCCCGGCGAGGCTAAGAAATACAGCGCCACGTCGGGTTACACCAATAACCTGGATGAGGTCGTACCTCCTCCGAACTGGGTGCTGCGCTACCCAAGCTACCCCAACGCCAGTTCCATACCAAACCTGCAAGAGGACGAGCACTTCCAGAACTGGATGCGGACGGCGGGTTTGCCGACGTTCACTAAACTTTATGGGCGCAACGACACTGCCACCCTGCCTGCGGGCCAATATCAAGTCCTTGTCTATATGAGTATGACCGTCGTCCCTGTGCCTGCTTCTGTTCCTGACTGTTGTACTTGCTTTCAGATTATCCGGTTCAGGGCTACAAGGGAACAAAATCCCTCGTCATTTCTACAGTGTCTTGGATAGGTGGGAAGAACCCATTCTTGGGTTGGGCTTACGTTGCAGCATCGTGTGTCTTTGTGTTCCTTGCATTAGCGGGCACTATCCGACACCTTCTCAAACCGAGGTATGGTTCTTTTTCATGTATCATGGGACTATGACTAAATGCGCTGCAGACGTTTGGGAGATATGTCATTGCTGTCTTGGAACCGATAGAGCATGTTGGATTTTACGAACACTCGTATGTACCGGAGGGTGGCCGATTTGACCCTGTAATATCATTCCATGAACTTAACCCGCTGCACATCATATTTTATCTATTTTATGCGGCGAAGGGGTATAGCCGATGCCGTCGCAGCTTATAATGACGAAACCTGATGGATTCTGCTGGAGATGAAACGTAGCGCCGGTCATTTGTTCCGCTATCTTTATTGCAGTTCTGTGGGTGGAAAGATTCGAGTCAAGGTAGATGAATGTCGAAAATGCCACCTCACATTGTGTGATCTGTGAGAGGTCCCGTCTTGATTGTTGAGTGGCCCTTTGCTAGAGCTATGAAGATAATAATCTGGTCCTGAGGTTCAAGATTTAGCGGATTGGACTCTAATCGAGGAAAATCTCTGACCTGTAGATGCTCATCGACGCATCCATCATGACGAAGATTACGAAGGAGCTCCTCTGCAGCTTCTTTTCCAATTTCCTCTGGATCCCTGCTCTTTGTCGAAACTGAAGATCCGCCTATCACGCACCCATTGCCAGTCTCAGCGAATACTAAGATTCCCCCTCCACTGCCGAACGCCTCTTCCTGGGTTTCTCTGACCGCGTCAATCCGGATAATAGCAGAAGAAACACCTGCAGCGAGTAGTATAGCACACGCAGCGTTTCTCATGCGTTCGGCAATAATGAAAGGAAGCCCTCCGACCCGTGCTTCACCTCTGATGAGCTGAACAGGGCCCCTCTCTGTGAGGGTTACTGGAGGAAGTGCTTTTGTGAGGGAGGGGACACTACAAAACACGGCTCCGCCTCCCTTTGGGAAGTAACCTCGTCGTATGATGTTGAGCGCGATGTCCAGGCCGAAATGCCGTTTCATGAAGGGCAAGAAAACATGCTGGGTATAATCTATCTGAGGAGCTTGGATTGCATTTGTCCCTCCGCGGAGAGTTAGTTGGGAAGGCGGAGTGGGCGAAGAAGAAAATAGTAAACACGGCAAGGAGACTTGGAGAAGCAAGGTTGTCGAGCCCGCTGTTCCGGGATCAGCAGTTAATATTTTAGGTAGTTCTATTTTCCCGGGTTTGAAGGTGACGCTGGTCGATGACAAGTGCACGCCCTCTGTTTCGGCTGAACAGATGGCGGCTGCAAGAATGATCCCTAGAGTCCGTGTTAGCCACACTGAGATACGAAGCTGATAGTACATACCTGCTTCATGCTGTTTTCGGAGGCCCGGAGGTTTTCGATTATGGCGAACGTTTGGGATGGATATCGGTTTTGACAATAGTGCAGAGAGAGCGACGGCGTTGCGAAGGATCTGTCCACCACCTTCACCAAAGCTTCCATCAATATGCACCAGATTATGCGCGATGGTGGAAGTCATGATTGTGTTCCAAATCGGGGGAGTTGGTTGTAATTGGTCCGTGCACTAGTTGAGAAGATATAAAAGGGAGCTGCGAACGACCTGAATCCTTACCACTCTGGCCTTTTGGCTTAGATCAAGTGTAGTATCTGTTCTTAATAGTTTAACCACTATTATGAGGGCACCGCCCTCATTCTTTGGTTATCAAATTTTTGCCGCCCTTGTTCCTTCGAGCTCTGCTTGCAACTCGAGAGACATGATGACCTTGCCACTGCACTATCGGCCTGCGTCGTCGGGGGTTCTTTTTTCCCAAACTCTTTCTCTTTGTGGAGTCGCTACTGCTTAGTCTCTTTACTTTGCATGGTGCTTGGCAAACAGTATGAGGCTTGGTTTTTTTGTGAAATTAAATGTTATTTTTGTGTCTATAACTGTCCGTGATAAGTTACAAGAATTAGAGACTAAACGGTGTGGGTAATCCAGCCTGGGTCCTCCGAATTAGGTACAGAAAAACTGAACATATGTATGAGTGGTCGTGATGAAGAGGGTATCACCTTTCAAGTCCGGATCCAAGCTAGATAACCACATGAGGCTTCAACATAAGAGTACACAAAAACATACACCCACCGCATTTCGTTGTCGCGGGAGCCATGCAGTGGGAGCAGGCTTGCCTTTCGACGACGGATTCGATGCGTTTCGAAACTTCGCCATGCCTTGGTTGAATATGTAGCTGGACATCAGCACTTGCTCTTTGCGGCGTTGCTTCTCGAGATCGACCCGCATCGCCTGCAGGTGTTGATTCGTGAGCTCCCGACCAGACAGCTTATGATACAAAGTTCGCGTACCCTTTCGCGTTGAACTTCCTCCTTCAAATCTTTGATTTGAGTCTGGAAGCTTCCTTCAGCCTCTTCGAAAGAGGACTGCACGATGGTTTAAACATCAGAACATTGATGAGTCAGGTAGACCTAAACTCACCGTCGAACGGCCACCGAGCTTGGCTTGCTCCTCCTTGAAAAGCTTGTCCTGAGACTTGATAAACTAAGAGCAGGACTGAGCGAACGACAATCATCTTTGGCCGCATCACGTACCTGCCGTGCTTTGGCGAGTTTATCTTGAGCAGTTTTCAATTGCTCCTTGATAACCACATTGTCTTCATGCAAAGCTAATAACCTTGCCTTGACGTCTTCTGGCACATCTTTGCCAGAGACCGATGCTCGCAAGTCACTGGTAGCAGTCAGCGTGCAGACCACCATTAACAACTGCAACGACCTACCCAAAGACTCGCTCACGCTGGATCATCTTATCTCTCTGACCAATACCGTCGCTCTGCAGGCTCGCTTTTTCTAGCAGGAGCCCATTGACCTGCTCCAATAGCATCTTATTCTTTTCGTTCAGCTCCCTGATCTGGTTCTTTAAACGATTCATATCAGCTTCCATGCCCGCCTTGTCTTCCTTGAGGGATTCTCGCAATGATGCAAGGATGTCGACCTGGTCCTTGTTTACAAGATTCACTGCGAAATACCGCCAGTCAAAAAAGAGTAGCACTTTCGAGATCCGAGGACTTACGATTCGATTTAGCAATCGTTAGCTCCCTCTTCTGAGTCTCAAAAGCGACTTCAAGCTCGGCGTGCTCTTTCCGCAAAGAATCTAACTGATCGACTGTCTCGTTAAGACGTTGTCGTAGCGCAATTGCAGCTTCCGGCCTGTGAACGATTTGAATCGGCTACTTGTATAGGAGAGATTCACCTACCCATCTCCTAGTGCTTTACCACTCCGTATTTCCTCGAGGTCGCGTTGCAGTACCAGCTTTTCTCGATGTGCGGTCATATAATCCGCTTCGTACCGTGCCTTCATCTTATTGGCGTCTTCTAGCAGGTTCTGCAGGACAAGTATGTGGCTGGTATCGGCTTCGTTCTTCTTCGCTGATTTCAACTCCCTTTGCAACTTCTTCACCTGCAGCTTCAAATCCGTCATCGTCGTCCCTGTAATGGCATCGTCTAGCTCTCCATCGAGACCAAACGAGTTGCCCATGAGCTCTTCTTCAGTGAGTTCATCATTATTCCCCAAAGGCTCTGTCGCCTGCGTCTTCGACGTAGTGGGTGCCCGATGCGAAGTGAGTTCCATCTCGCGCATACGTTCCTGGTAGAGCTCCAACATCTCGGTATCCTTCTTACGCTCCTCGGTAGTAATCTTCAACTTCGTACGGGCTTGTTCCAACTCGAACTTCACTGTCTCGATATCTTGTGAGCGTGTTGAAACCCTTCCTTCAAGTTCGGCTATCTGGTTTTTATAAGATTCTATGAGTGGCTTGAATGCGGCAACCTTGCGGTAGTCCTCCTCAAGCGCTGCATTCTTGTCGACGAGATCGGCATTTTGTGCCTCCAGCGACTGAATGGCAAGTCATTGAAGTGGTCGACATGGTTACAACAAAGAACAAACCTTGACGTGTTGGCGAAGGTCAGCGCCCTCCTGGAGTTTCTTCTTGTACTTCTCCATGACATTCTCTGTCTTTTGTAGTCTATCGGCTGCATGGCGATACCTATGTGTTTGAGTACCAAGGTCAATCAGTGATTGAGATAACACATACTCATCTACTTGGTCTTTGAGGCGCGCAGCCTCGTCAGCTTTGACCTGCAACTCGTCGATTCGTCGTGTAAGGTCAGTCACCAACGATGTGTGCTTGTCAAGCTCGGCCTCCGCCATGGCAAGATTGTCTTCGCTCTTTTGGCTAGCACCTCCGCAGTCATAAGACGAGATCTAACTGAATGGTTCGAACATGTACTCACAGTTCAGTGCGAAGGCGCTCGACCTCGGCACGCATCATGCCATACGCATTATCATTGCGTCTGCTCTCAATGCCCCTTTGTGCTTCACGTAACCGTGTCAACGCATCGTCCTTTTCAGATACCATATCGTCGTAATTTGTTTGTAGCGTCCTGTGGTCTTCAAGAAGAGCCTGGTAGACCTTCTCTACAGTCTCCTTCTCTGAAAGGATCTGGCTCCTTTCAGACTGTATGAGGTAGTAATGGTCGTCTCTGGAGATCCCATCAGTGACTAAAGCCCATTCTTCACAACTAACGACTGACTCTGTCATGCTGGCTTCTCCAAAACTGATATCCCCTTGCGAATCACTGATTTTGCTCATCACCTACATACACGCACGCATCAATAATGGTGAATACTCCACGCGTGCAATCAGCATACCTGCTCAATAGCCTTCATCAAAAAATGCTGGTCCCCCTCACTCAACTGCTGGATTCGGGCAATGATCTCCTTGTTCTGCTCGCACTGCACCGCGATCGCGATCGTGATCCGACACATGATGAGCGTCTCCCCGACATCGCGGTCCTTTGCAATCGCCTGCAAGTTCGGAACTTCGAGACCGCTGGTAGGTTTCTGCAAGACTTCAGCAAAGTACTGCGTAAGGAGGCGATAGAGACGCTTTAGTGCGCTGAACCGGAGAACCCAATTATCGGAGAGCTGTGTGGAGGACCTGCTAGACTGCCTGAAGTACTCTGCATCTCTGACGGCGAGTTTAGTTTCTTCTTGCAATTAATTACAGATGGATGGATGACGTGAGACATACACTAGAGCGAGAACATCGAAGAGTGCGGCCCCATCGCTGAGGTCGGCGACGGTGGTGACTGGCCGGGCTAGGTTGAATGTTGCGAAAAAAGAGATGAAAGCGTTGATCTCTCTTCTCTCCTGCTCGGACATGGCTGTCAGGATTGCGAGCCGGTGGTTAATGCTCTCCTTAGGAATTAATTATGAACGATTTTCATTGGCTGATTATAACTACTTGGGCACCACATACCGCTCGGACTTTAAATTGACAAGCGCTCCGAGTCAGCCCAGGCTCAGCCAATAGAAATTGTGGCCTCAGGGGTTGTTGTCTTCGCCCACACCCGTTATGCCTTTGGGCTTCTTAGTGGTGCAGTACTGCAGTAGACTATTCCCTCTAACTAGTGACGCGAAAGTGTACGTTCTCACGTTACTATGTAGTAGTTGTCACTCAGATCTTGCCTTGCATTCTTACATTCTGTTAGACACAAATAGCCATGCAAGCTCCACCAGGACGAGAAACCATGCAACAGCACGACGCCGTTGTAAACTGTGCGACGGTACTTACACGATATGAATGTCTGTGCACCTCAACGTCATGAGTCAATGAATAGTGAATTATTGCCATAGATGTACGCTACATACGAGCCGCTGTAGCCTCTTAACCCCTGTATAATTTCGAAAACCAAAGTGTCGAGCAGAATAGCGCCACTGCAAAGAGATAAAATATTCTTCCTTCCTTCATAGGATCGCCATTTGCAAGGAAATTGCGCAGCGGAAGAAAGATAAGACCAACGACGAAATTGCTCGACCCTTGAAAATTGAAGTAGGAGACGGACTTTCGAGGGCACAAATGAATACTTACAGTTCAGCGACAAACCCACTGATGAAATGGCGGACACAGCCTGCATGGGGTCAGTGAAGGAGCTATGCACTTCGTGGAATAACTGACATGGGGTGGTGCCACCTCGGGGATGATGACAAACGGAATAGGACCTAATCCGAAGGCAAACGACCTTCAAGATAACATAAGTTGCGGAGAAGAATTAGATATAAGCCACGTACATGACAAAAGTGGTGATTGCGATACTGGACAAAGTCACGAGACCGCTATTCAGCCCATAGCCAACAGCCAGATGAGATAGAAGAGCGGCAGCAACTGATAATTGGATTAGTTGTTTCCTGCCCACTCGCTAGGTACCTGTTAAGTTGCTGCAGATACTTGAGCATGACTAAACTCGCCTCAATAAGGAAGATCGGCGGAAAAGTCATGAAAAAGTTGACAATTGTGATTACCAGCGAAACATATGATGCTAGTTCGGGAAGGGATTTAGAGAGTATATCGTTACTGTAGTACAAGACTTTGGTACATTGAGAGATGTTATATTGTGCAAGTGAGTGTTCTGCTTACCTGCGTTAATTCCTGATATTTGTTGGGATGTCATAGCGGCAATAATTGTCAATAGAGGCCGGCGAAGTTCAGTAGAGGCAAACACTTGAGGAATAGTCATTGCAGGTTGGCGGACAGCTGAGGGGCTTTCTGTGGCGCTATCACTGTCTGGTAACAGAGGTTCCTCGCTGTCTTGTTCTTCAGCTAAAGATACGATTAAAAAATTGACTCGGTAAGTTAGTATCTGCTCACGATCTATACGCGAAGCATCATGGATTTCGCCCCACAATCTGTGAATCGCTAACTTTTCTTGATCTACCAGTCCCTTTCGGTTAAGATACGAAGGGGACTCTACGACAAACGGGCTGCTGAAATACTGGAAAATGGATATCCCCGATGAGATGAGCAGTACAAAACGCCATTGTCGGGGAGTAGCAAGACCGAAGCCCATTCCTTGGGTGACCATTATACCGATGACTATAGCCAACTGTGTTAGAACGCCTAACGAGACAGTCGATCAATATTACTGCTCATTCATGAACTAAGAAACAGCACGAACCCAAGTTTCCCTTGATTTTGACTGGTGCTATCTCAGACAGGTATATTGGACAAAGACAAATGCCTAGGCCAGCTGCGAGACCAACAAGAAATCTGTGGGTGTGGGAGATTGTAGCGAATATTGCTAGTATGAAGCACATACCTGCCAAGGATCAGTGGACCTACGGAAGAAGACAGTCCAAATACGGCTGAACCAACAGCTGTGAGCACAGCGCTGAGACGAGAAGCACCTTTCCGCCCATAACGGTCCATAACAATGTTAGCACTCAAACTGCCAAAGAAGCCTCCCATGGTATACATGGATGTCACTACAGAGAATGTTGCATCGGACATGGGGATACACGTGGGTAGACCATAGTACATTGGGGTAGTTGCATCAGCGATTTTGCACGTCAGGACAGCTTGTAGCTGATTCAGAGCGGACGTGTGATAACCATACTTGTACAAAGACGTGAGCAGGGCATAGACTTGAATAGGGAACAATATTGGGTAAATACCTGGAACGAAACAGTGAGGACCCATAGACATACGAGCCAGCCGTACTTGGTAAATGTATGAGCGCCCTCAGATGTCATCTGAAACTTATGAAGACAGTAGTACAACTGCCAATGCGGACAACCGCTGCGTGGCCCGGGCAGCTGTCTCGAGGTTTCTCACGTATCACTGACATAATGTACTAAAACGTTAAAGTCACGTTTATCGTTATGCCTCCCCGTCCGGCGTGTACTAGTAGCGGCAATTCCGGCAGAGAGCGGCAGTAAAGCTGATGGCCAACAACGGCACGTCGGACATTGAAAATAAAAGGTACACCAGCAGGTATTGATACTACTCTACTTAAAATTTACTGACAGAAGCCGTCCACATCCAGGCTGCAAACAGTAACTGTTGGAATGCGGCAACTGAGATGCGATGTTCATACGAATGAGTGTACACTATGTAGCTATGTATAGTTTCTGAATTTCTGCCTTGGCTTACATACAATCCCTAATCGGCACAATACACGTGATGCGAGGTGCGAACTACCCGTGACTGTAAAGTTCATGCCTAAGGCTAGGTGTACACTACTACCTAGCACCCACCCGCTGTTTGACACTAGGCTTAAAGCCATTTCTTTCATATATATGCTACGGTAATGAGCTTGTCGAGAAGCCGCGCCGCCCGTTCCTGTTACGAACATCCAGCAAGCCCAGTCACACACTTAATGCACCCGATGCACTCAAGTATCATTGTGCACCCAGCGCCATCTATTCCCATGATCTCTTCTGGTATCGCGCCTTCTCCAACAATGTCTTACTATCCAATGTCACCCAGTCTTTCCGCCTGCGCAACGGATCATGACACCTCGAGTTTCTACCCACCCTCCTAGCGTGACTCGTGAGTGCCGCATCCATTCTAGTATCCTGTTGCACCTTTGCCACCGCATTGTTCACAAAATGTATCTATGTCCTATGATATGAATTCTACATGTTTCGTTTACTTCTATCTACTCCTGAACTCGGAACGTGCCTGCGACTTGGTGAGAATAACGCCGCACGGCGCACCGTGAGTTGGTGAAATTTTACTTACATAAACCAAATTAGGAAGCCACCCCAATGAGGTATCATCGCTTAAGGTTTGAGGCTGAAACTAACCAACTGATGGTTTCAAACTTTCAGTGACCTTTTCGGCGTGGACTAGGCGAGTCCATCGAGGTCACTAGCACTTCTAGGCATCGCTACATCTCTAGTAATGTTGCAAAGCATCGTGCACTCAGGCTCGAAGTGCGGTAAGTATGTAACGTCTGTGACAGATGTTGTTTCACTGACATGAACTAAATTTTAGCCTAGTGACGTTACGACTTTAATGCCATCATAATATTGATGCTGCTACCCCCGCTCGTTCTGATGGACTGAGCTGCTGCATTGCGTGGAGAAGGTATGCATTATTATGTACGTAGTCAAGCTCAAGCTTTGGATTACCTCCGGAGGGCCACATGATCCATTCTGATCATTCTTGTCGGTCATTTACCTCCACATGATGGTGATTCGGTACCTTCACGGTTCCCAATTCGGGCAAGCCGCACTACTAAAATTTGATCAGAACGTTTGTATGCCACTTTCCTCTTCCGCCTTGCCAACATAGCTGTGTCCTACACGTTCAGCCCGACCTTCACTCTTTCTGCCTCGAGCCTCGCTGGCTTCTACGCTCCTTATAACTCACGCTCGTTTTGTTTCGTATCATGTCACACACTGCATTTCTCGCAGCTGCTATTCTCGCATTTGCATTTCCTTATGTTTATGCCGCCACTTCCGATCAATGGCGAGGTCGATCGATTTATCAGTGCGTGTATCTAGCCATTTCACCAAGTATCTGATCGATTAATTTCTGTAGAGTCATCATCGACAGATATGCATTGCCCGAAGGTGCTGACCCTAACCAATGCCCATCGGGGACCCGTACGTGGTGTGGTGGGACCTGGAATTCGTAAGCACCGCGAGCGCTCATTTTTACTTTATCCTGACTTCCCACAGTCTTCGCCAGAATCTAGACTACATTCAAGACGCAGGTTTCACCGCAGGTACGTGCAACTTCACTCGTAGTCATTAAGATGTCTGACTTGATATTTCAGTCTGGATAAGTCCTGTTTCCCAAAACTATGAGGGTCCGACTACGCCATATGGAGACCCCTACCACGGATACTGGCTTGCGGATGCTTCTCAACTCAACTCTCGGTTTGGCACGTCTGACGATCTCAAGGGTCTTTCAGAGGAACTGCATCGTCGCGGAATGTGAGTGCATTCACAGACCAAAAATCACATTGTTGAATCTTTCAAGGTACTTGATGATTGATGTCGTTGTTAACGATGTCATGGCGACTTCGATAACCCCCGATTTATCTACATATATGTTCAAAGAACAGGTAAAATTACTCTTCCGTGTGCTTCATACATTCAATTGCTGAGTCATTCATATGTAGTCGCAATACCATCCATATTGTGCCATAGATTGGAGCAACACCACTAGCGAGGAACAATGCTGGTTAGGCGACACCGTCGTTCCTCTTCCTGACCTCAACACGGAAGACCCAACTGTTGTTGCCGGGTTCGGTGACTGGATTCAGTCCTTGGTTAAGGAATACAATATTGATGGACTCCGGATTGATGGTAAGTGTGTTCAAACAGTTTTATGATCATAATATAATGAAGACTTTACCAGCTGCGAAGTAAGGTTTCCCTCCATCCCCCCCACTCACACTAACTGAGGTGTAGACATGTCAATATCGACTTCTGGCCCGTATTTTGTGGCAAAGCCGGTGTATTTTGCATAGGAGAAGTCTTTGGTTCAGATATCGAGTAAGGTCTCACCGGTCTATCCTGCGCTGTTTAACACAAATTTGTATTGCAGCGACGCTGCTCTCTACCAAGGATCCAATGCCCTTGACTCAATTCTGAACTATCCCATGTACACCGCACTCCTTGATGCGTTCACCCTTCCTGGGCCACAGAATATGAGTGCTGTTGCAGATATGATTGGGCAGGAGGCAGCGAAGTTCAAGGTATGTGGTCCACATCTTTCTGTGAATGCACTCCAATGGTTGTAGGACCCCACACTTCTCGGGAACTTTATTGAAAATCAGGACATTCCTCGCTGGGCGAATATCTCTGTCGATCCACAAAGTTTATAGTAAGCTCTTTCCTATATTGTATCCTGCAGATCCTAACTCAAAATAGCAACGCCATGGTGTTCAACTTTATGACTGATGGGTAAATTGCATCACCGTGTTTGCTAACAAATCGCTGACATGTGAGAAGCATACCCATTGTGTATTATGGTCAAGAACAGGGCTTCAGCGGGAATAGCGATCCTGTGAGTTTGACCTTGCTGTTTCATTTCGATGCGCCTTAACATTGCCGCAGTATAATCGCGAAGCAATGTGGCCTTCGAAATATGCCAACACTACAACATACCAACTCATAACCACATTGAATCAGGTATGCCATAGTTTGAATTTGAGGGCCTAATGTTAACCATTGCGTCTCACAGTTCCGCAATTTCTTGGTGAATAACACCCAATGGGCAACCACGCCGACGCAGGTGCTCACGACATCACCATACGGCATTGCAACCTTGAAAGGGGATTGTGTCTCCATCATGACCAATATCGGATCTCCCGTAAGTCCATGTGAACCTTGCGAACTTTTATCCCCGCATCTTCGATTTTTTCTGATCTTACCATACCCTATTATTAGCCTCAAAACATCAGTATTCCCGTGTATACCCCGTACCTTGCAAGCGCGTCACTAACCAAGTCAGCTGCTTCTCAAATTTAACTTGGACATCAGAACTCACATCCTGTTATAGTGTATTGACTTGTGAACAGTGGCCAGTAGGCAGCAATGGCACCATCAACGCACAATATAGTTTAGGAGGCGTGCCTCTTGTTCTCTATCCCACTACTCTTCTGCAGGATTCTGGTTTGTGCGGGAACTCGGACACCGCGACAGGTTCGGCCACATACGTATCCTCGGCCCTGCGCATCCATCGTCCTGTCATATCTCTTTTAGCTGTGTTGTCTTCTTTGTTGTTGGGCTTTTTGTCTTCTTTTTGGTGATGTTTAGGGACGCTAATGGATAAATTTTCATATCGACTGAAGTTCCTCGCATCCTCGACTACTCTTGGAAGCTGTCGGGTGTGACTCAGCAGGCATCGACGATGTCAGGTAAGTTGAGTTGACTGGTATGTGGTTTGCAACATATCATATTCATTGAAGCGAGTGGACCATGATTAAAATCGAAACGTGCAGGTATCCCGGGGTGAAGTGCGCTGTTGATGTTCTATTCATGTTTCCAAACGGTAAGTATGAATTAATGTGGCCAAGTGGTATGGGGTACAGCACACAAGCTGGACAATTCGATCTCGCTATTGGCCTGCTGTAAGTAGGTCAGACCGCACGGGCTCAACCGTTACACCAGAAGGTAGAATACTTTAGTGACGGTATATGCTACTCGGGTAAGCCAGTATGGATATGCACCCTGAGCCCATCTGGTGTGATGCAGAGATTTCATGAAACGCAGTGCCTGCCGATTCAGGAGTCCACTCGTATTACCACCTATGTACTAGCACCTTTTTCGATAACAGGAATCGTTTGAATTACCCAGGCCGTCGAGCACAAGCTCTGGGCTGTTCTGAGATGTGGTGACCGACCTTGACAATAGCGGTCGAAATGCCGGAATGCCGTATTTGTTTGAAACCGAAGCTATCGCCAAACAAGACACACGATCTGTCCATTTGCGGCAATCAAGGTTGAACTTTACGTCGGCTAGGAGCAAACTATCAGGACTCGGAGTCCACGAAGCTGTCATCAATTCCCTCGATCGAACTCATCAAGCTAGCTAAGTCTGAGTGGAGGCTGTGCCCATTTGTATACATATCTTACTCCTGAAGGAGTATGCTGCTATCTGTGAGTACTAGTGCTGCTGTGTCCAGTTACATTTCAGTACGGTGATCAAAGATATCTGAGCTTCAAGCGGGCTAGATATCTTAGAGTCTCGCCTTCCACATCGACCACGTTTGAGGACCACAGATCTGACGGTTTAAATTGAAATTTCAGGTTGTTTGTTTTCCACATCACTCCTTGGACCTCTCCTTAGCATCAGCATCAAGCTTGTCGACAAGATGTTCATCAATAGCACCCTCAAGCACAAACTCACTTTTCGGCGCAAGAGCGAGGGCTCTGCTTCCAGAGTCGAATTACCTGCGGATACAAAGCCTGTGATCGAGCCCAACTCGCCGACCGCAACATCTTCTCCTTCATCTTCGAAGGCTCACAAATTTCGCATTTTCTCCACTCTCACGCACATCAAAAAGATGTCTCTGGCTAGCGTCTTCAAGAAAGGCCCTGTTAGTTCTCTTCTCAGCGTTATGCGCTACAATCGACTTACTTGTTTTTAGTCGGTCCAAATACCTCCCACAGCGCTACATTGTACAACTTCTGCCGTTCCAGATATATCAAGACATGTCCTAGCTGTTTCTGAAGATGGCGTCTTACATCCCACGATGCCCTTGGAAACAAAACATTGGGAGGGCGGTACAGAATTTGGGCTTATATCTTCCGCTATGGACAGATCCTCAGATCAGGAGGATATAAATCCCAATCCTCCTGGTAGTCGCATAGCAGATCGCGTGACCAGTTTGCGAATGAGAACTGCTGCAGTTTGGGCTAGCATTCCGGCCACCGTGGAAGGACTACCAGCTTCATGCACATCTAGTGAAACGTCTACTCCAGTCAAATCCCAGATGAATTCCTTGGAGCACTATGAGACTACAACTGTCGCGTCTGCAACGGTGGACAGCCCATCGTTTTCGTCACCTGCTACTTCTGTCACGGCAGTGTCAGATTGGGGTCCGCGGGACTCTTTGGCCAATCTCAGCATGACAGGCTACAAACAAGAGCGGATACGCGTAATGCCAAAAGTATGTTTCACGTTCTTGGGTTAATATCGAGGCTTATGACATTGTGAAGGTCTTACCTGCGTTGGATGTCGTCTCCCTTGCACAGCTGCCAGAGCTGGGTTTGGCATATGCCAAACCTCCGTCTGAATGTCGGACGCCCAATGGGGACAAACTTGACTATACCCCCAGTACTCCTACATCTGGTTGGGAGTCATCCCCTGAGATACCAAGTAGCTCATCAGGACAGCGCGCAAGTTCGCGAGCAGCTGGACACCTGGACTCACCTTCTCCGAGCCCTCGAATGGCTCGTACTATACCAAGCACTGCCGGCTACCCCAACACTGCCAAGGAGCGATCCTTCCATTGGTTGCCAGTCGTGCAACTTTTCACGAATTCGGACGAAGACCTCGCAACGTCCAGCATCCGAGGCTCTCTTACCAATCTGTTCCAGGGACCGCTCGCAGCGGAGATGCCCCTTCACCCATGGTCGTGCGCAAAGATAGCTCGTGCTGAAACCAAGCGAGCGTCTCGTAAGAAACAATCGGACAAGAAGGGCTTCTTTACTCGCATATCTCGCTTTTTGGAGGCTGGTCCTCAAGACAGTATTCCTGTCTCATCCAAAAGGTATGCCTCTACAATGTGCTCTTCCGCTTTGGAATTCATGCTGATAACTCGCACAGGTAGCATCACTTACTCAGGACTGCATAAGAATTTCCCTCTATCACTGTTGCTTGTGTTTTTTTATTCTCATCGTCATCCCATGGTATCACCTTTCATCTATGCGCTCTGGAGCACATTATCAGCCTAGTTTATGATACATCGCACACATCCATTTCTATCCATCGCATACGTCACGTTCTCTCGCTCTCGTTCTCGAGTTATCCGCTTTTTCATTGCAATTGGACCATAGGAAGTCGTGTTATCTGTCTACTTCCAGCTCTGGTACACGGTACAAGATTACATTACCCCGGATCTGCAATTATCGGCTTTCACATGTTCAGGCTGCAGTGCAAACGTGAATTTCAGTGATTGAGGCTGTGCCGCGGGGTTTATATTACACCACGTCGCTCCGGATCCGACTCCACCTCTTGACCAGAACATGTCTTCCGGAACTACTGCACAAGCAAGTCCACCATGAAGTATGTGAATCAGGCATTTGACATTCATGAATATAGGACCCTACATGGAGATCGAGGGAACAAGGTGAAGAAGCAAAATACATTCACGAGAAGGCGAGGCTTCCCAAGGGGTTACTGCATCAACCATGGCAAGCATTACTTACCGGCTTTCTATACACAGGAGCAAGCTCAGCTCGCTGCTCTCCATGAGGAGCAGGGAAAGCGCTCCACTACATCTAATGACAATACCACAAACGATGCCGCATCATCCACCAAGGAGCGTGATTTTGAAGGTGGCTTTGGTGGCCAAGAGGATTTGGAAGATCGGTACGCAACAACTAGCGGAGAGCACTAGCTTGGGCCTAGCATTACAGGCGTCGTTGAACAAGCATAATTAAGCGTATCAGAAGTACGAGCAACATGAGACACGACGATAGATGAAAGAAACTGATAGCTATATATACTAGGATGTTATATAAATGGATGTCGGTGTATGTCCTATGTATGCCCGCAGAATATGTAATGGGTCCGTCACACGTGTAGGTAGGATTGAAAGATAGTAATACTGTCAAAAGAAGGGAAGATACTATATAAGTTGTTGAAGTTCAATTTGAGTATAACACAAGGTTCAACAAGTCAACTGATGAATCTATCGTCCTACCGTCCTCCAGATCAAGTAGCCCAGGAAATTCCAATATTAGTATTAGTGGTCCAGTCAAATTCACAAGGAGAAAGGTTGTGTTGTCCCAAAGTTAACGAGCGGCGTTATGATTGATGACGAGGGACGGGGGTGATGAGCGGAGCAGGAACCGCTCGAGCGGCAGCTCCACTGCTACAAAGGGGTGAAGGTGGTGCGGCGGTCCCAACCCATGGATTGAGATAGCTGCACGATGCAATGCCAACCATTCCACTTGCAGTGTCGGAGGGATTCTCCCAGCCATTCCCAGCACTGGCGGTTTTAACAGCATGAGCAGAAGAGTACGTGAATGTAGGAGGGGGAAGGGTTGCCACAGTTCCCGTGGGGGTATAGGAAGGCAACAAGGAGACAGCACCGGCATTACTGATCTGAGCAGGCGGCCAGCTGTACGATGAAGTAACGGCCGCAGCAATCTGACCTGCACCTGCACCCCCTGTTTGCCATGCTTGGAGAGGAGGACTCCATATACCTTGATTTGCGCAAGTTCCTGATGCAACGCGAGGGTCTGCGGGCATCCACCCATTCTGCAGACCAAGCTGGTACGACCATTGCGGTGACTCAACGACACCAGAAGTAGAAGAGTTTCCGATTTTCCATGTCCAGAAGAACCAGTTCTATAGACATTAGTTCATATGGAACCACGACTTCTAAAGAGAATCGCTTACCTGCAAAGCATCCATGCTGGCCAAGGCGAATTGCTCGATGCTTGATTTCATGGTCGAGTTCCAACTCTGCCAGTCCGTCCATGGCGTGCAGCTCCCCATGACAGGCCAGGTTCCTGGAGTATATGTACCCTCGTAACGTGTTCCAAGTCCCACACCGTTCAGATAAAGACCGCAGTCAGTAACAGCATTACTGAATTCTCCGGCAGCTGTGAACCCGAATGCGTTCATGGAGGTATTCATCGTGGCACCCCAGGCAGAGCATGGAGTCTGAGCGTAAGATGACATAGGGGCAGAAGACTGGGTCTCAAAGCACATATAAGGATGATTATCGAGAGCAGCGCGGTCAGCATTCGGGAGCCAGCCAGCCCATTGAGGAAGACCGAGGAATCCATCGTGGTAGGAAATGAAGGGACCATTGCCTGCCCCAATGCCCGAAGCCTCGCGGACGTTATTGTATGCCTGCATATAGCTGCAGTGCAAATTATGTTACCGTTACCGAGTGTGGTGGTCCACAATCACTAATACACTTACTATCGAGAGAGAGCATCCTGGCCGATCGGGGTTCCTTGGGGCTCATTTGTAATGCCGAAAATGGTAACAACATTCTGGTACTCAGGCTGAGAGATGAACTCTGCGAGGATCCGAATATAATCTAGTGACCGCTGGGCATTTGCGATACCCATCGGGCCGTAAAGAACGTTTATTGACCCGAACTTGCCGGAGTGATTCCACCCATTCTGGCTTCCAGGAAGGGCATGGAAGTCGAGGTTAATGCGAATACCATACTTACGAGCCCACTGAATGGCCTTTAAGAAATATCTAAAACTTGCTTCAGCAGGGTAACGGGATTGGAAGGATGATGCGGACATACGTCCACGAGGTCTTGGGGAGGAACGGTTCGCCTGATCGTACCTCGATCGCCCAGTATGGAAGAGGAATGCGAACGAAATTCAGTCCTGCTCCAGCAATTTCGGCAAAATCTTGTTCGGTCTGGTAACCGATTAACATCTTCAGTTCCTTCACTTGCAACATGAAGAAAAACTTACAATGAACGTTTGATAATGCGTTTCTAGTTGCGACAAACCGCCGCCTGGTGATGTATCAGCGGCCATAGCTTCGCTCAGCGTCCACTCATCAATAGCTGTAGGGTATTTCTGGTAAAGAGCGGGTGCGCTAAGATAAATATAAGTAAGGTTCATGGTTCTCGGAAGCGAAGATAGACTTGCATAAACTAGTACGAAACATCAGTACAGTGTATTAGTCAAACTGAGACTAACTCACGGGTTCTGTAGTAAGCCAACCACCCAAATTGACGCTATAAACAACAATGTGTCATTGTAGGTACAGGGAATGGCAGAGAAAAGCATACCCAAAAATCTTATCAATGCCGAACCTGAAGGTCTGGTTGAGGGGAAGGGTCCACGACTGAGCCTGAGCATTATTGTTGAATGGATTTTGAGGATCCCAATACCAGGTACCACCAAAAGGGTTCAAGTACGTGAAGGTAGTACCATCCTCCATTGTGATGGTGCTGCCATTGCCACCAGTGACAACATCGGAGGCAGGTTGACCGGATGAAGAAGTTGAGGTGGAGGTGGGACTGCTGGGAGAGCCAGAGCTATTATTCGACGATGATTTTGGCTTTAGCACGACGAGATATATAGGGACAACGATAGCAACGAGTACTATGACAGCTGCGAGAATTGAGCCAGCTATGATAAGTCCACGCTTTGATTTTACGCGTGGGATTGCGTATGCTGACCGCTTCTCAGCAAGGTAACGAGGAGAGTTGGAATTCCCACCCTGACCAGAGCCAGAGTTGTACTCAGGGTCATTGGGATCATCATGGTAGGCAGCAGACTGTTCTGCCTGAGGAGTATCATTATTCAAGGCGTAGACAGAGGAAGTAACGACAGAAGGAGCTGTTCTGAAGGTATTTTGGGTATTTTGTGACGCGAAGGAATCTCGATATCCATTGGAAGGATCGTCGTACAAAGCTGCGCCAAGAAAGCGTGGTTGGGCTGCACCCGGGGGTGGGGTGTCAGCAAAATAAGACATTTCAATAGGAGGAGTGTCGAAACCGGAGGCATGGGGAGAGGAAAGATCGCTGTAAATAGAATCCCTAGGTGGATCTTGAGTCAAGGGTAAAGGATCGTAAGGAATATCTTGAGAGTGTGCGTTATTATTGGGATACATGGTATCTGGAGGAGGGGAAACGATGATTTCAGGCTGCGGGTCCTGGCTGGCCATGGATGGAAGAGAAGGTTAGTTCGGCATAACAGAAATGAAGAAGAACTTTATGTAAATGGCTGCGCTCAACGGCCTCATGGGATACGAATCTGATCGTCCAGTAGAAAATAGACTTACCGACTAGGGATAGTGGCAGTGACTAAGACACAAGTCTAGTGAACGCCAGTTACACAGCAGGGATAGCTAAACGAGAGAGCTGGGATGTAATGGTGGGTTTAGAAGAAGAACAAATACTCGGCCGAACCGAGAACGTTCTCAGTCCGAATTTTGACACTGCCTCCGAGTCTTACGAAACTGTCGAACTGTCGTGTTTAAATTAGTACCTGTCGTGAGGGCCGGGCTGGTTCAGAATTCGATGAACAGTATTATGGCAAGTTCGTTCAAAAATACCATCCAGTTACAGTCAAGACGCCCGCTATTACAAGCTAGCCTATCTGAGATTCGAGAATTTCGAACCAGACCAACTCAAGAAGAAAGAGTCTGGGACGACGAAGGAGGTATCAAAGTGTGTGACCTTGCCACCAATTCGTTTTATATTGCGATTCCCCATAACTATATTCGAAGCCATCGAATTTGCAACTTCCCTTGGTGAACCCATTGAAACCTATTTTCCTTCTATGGCAGGGCAAACCTACCCTGAATCAACTGGCCCTGGCTATAACACACTGACTTGTATCCACTCGTGAACGTCTCCACCTGCGCGCGCAAGTGTCAACCCCGGCATCTGCGGGGTCAGACGTCAAGGGACAAAACGCCACCTCCTATATATCCAGCAAGGCACAAATTTACTCTTCAAATTCAGGCGATATCGTCTCTCACCCGCAAACTCCTGCTACTTCTAGCTTTCCTTTCATGTATATCAATGCAACTGATTGATATCGATGTTCATTCCGTCTATGATTGCATTGTACATAATAAAAAGGTGCGCGATGTTCAGCCTTGGCAGTCCGCCAATGTCATGTCTTTATGTAATCTGTTATCAACAACAGATCAGCGCTCAGCCCGACAGCCCTTCAAGCTCCCAAACCTTGCCAGTCGCCACCCTCAACTCACATAGCCATAGCAGGTGTGATTCCAATCGTCGTTGATGCGCCCTCCTCCTGAGTGAGTTTGCTTATGTACACTGACCACTTTCACGGAGTTGCCCAAAACCGGGTATGATGAAAAATGCATGTTGGTGCAGCTTATGGAATCAACACACTGCGAATACTTAGGATCACGACAATCTATGATAGGGTAACTCTTTTCGAATGTCACCGGTGTCACCTGTGAGATCCTATGACTTACATGCGCCCGGGCAGGCAGCCTTTGGGTTCCGGTCTAAACTTATGCTCGGCAGACGTCACCTCATGTACTCTATAATAGCTGCGCACTTGCAAGACCCGGTACCCACTTACGTGAGAGCTCGGACGTGTTGCAAGACTTTTAATGGTTTCACATATGACATCGGTTCTCTTGATTTATTTTTTCGACAAGAACATTGCAATCACCTGATCCACCAAACAATTCGGTTCCGATCGCAGCTTCCCAGCTAAGCCTATCCGCAAATCACACAGATATTTGTGTCTTCGAGTTCGCCGTGATTTCGGGTTGCTAAACTTAGCTATTGCAAGGACGGCATACTACATAGCCAACGGAAGCCGTTCGGATTGCAATCACTTGTTTTATGATGCTTATTGTCTGATCCGATCTCGCATCGATCGTGCGCAATATGTCCAGTACTGTATCAGCATCTGACGCTTTAGCCCAAACTATTCATGCACACAACAAGCGGTTGCTACGAGGAAGAGGAAACAAAGTTTTTTGATCGCTTTCTATACTTAGCCAACTAGAGCGGCCAAACGGTATTCTCGACTCCCGGCGTGGGTGTGTGCACGTGGTAACACTCTCAGAGCTACCCCGTGCACGGCGCATGGCGATTTTCACACCGACTGACTGGTAGTCTGGTACGTGCACACACAAGTACTGTCGACCGGCCCAGAAACGAGTCAAGCCAATGTGCTCATGACATGAGGAAAGGATCGACTGAGAAGGAACCACGGAATGCGAATCTGCAGTGCGAAAGACGAAGGGAGTAGGGAGAGGTCTAAACTATATGACGCAGGCTCGATATACTTGCGTCAAGGTCTGTAGCATCATATGGTGATTATCTGCTCGATCAACTCAACCTACAGCAAGACGCTCCACCGACCACGAGCAGGTTTCAAAGTTATATCATGGTTCAACATTCAATATTCAATATTCATGACTCATCTTTTTTTCTTGTCTAGGATACCCCCCGCTATTTTATCGCATATCCACTCCACCGCACCAAATTCACTCGTCTGTCACTTTCGCTGCTCTCGTCCTTCTCCAGCAATTAAAGGAACACTTTCGTACCGCTCGAGGATCTTTGGGTCACCGATTTTTGTGTCCACCCAGATCTATTTTACACCGATTGGAGCGGTCTCTGTGGTCGTATGCGGCTGTGGCCGCGACACCCGAAGGTGATGTACTGGTTGGTATCCAACCAGTACAATGTAACAAGCCAGAGTCTACATATGAGGAGAACTGTTCATGACATTTTAAATTGACAATTGGATATATTCGTACATGAATACATTGTAGTTAACGCGACATCCGAAGATCAACTGCCAAGTCAGCAACGAGAGTGGTAATGAAAACAGTAACGAAGGAGAGACATCGGCGAGGGAAAGACTGGGAAAGACAATGACAAAGGGAACACGAGCAATGCACAATTGGACATGGTAACGAGGGGCAGACCCGGGGGAAGAAAGACAACCTGAATGATCATCCGGGGGCGGTGAGTTGTATTCTATGTAAATTCGAGGCATGAGAACCAATTGCCAATTGTGTAGAATGCGCGAGGTCTATGTGGCGAAACAGTTTCTCGACTTTCTTACTTGCAAATCCTCTACTGCTCAACTACACTTGACAGGCTCTCGTTTCGTCACAACCGCATTCCGCTCCCTCATAGCAGCCGGCGTCTCGTTTCATTCCATTAAAGTCTTCGTTTTGTTGCTGGTAAATGAACTCGACGCATCCGAATCATTTTCGGCCTTGATTCTGCATCGCGAGTTGCTGTGAATCATCCTGAACTTTCTCCACAGGTTCGAAACGATCTTTCAGGTCGCAAAACCCTTCGGATTTGAGCCCAAATTTTAGTCTCACCACCATACCATGTTGCTAATATTTGTACAAATCAGATATCATTGCTAAGCGCTAATCGATGGATACACATGGAGGAATATATGTGTGGTGATGTTAGTAAGTGGAACCGAACATCTAGGGAAGAGTCTGGGGTGTGCGCGTGAATGACGCGATGGTGCCGGAACCGAGGAAGGTCCGACTCGGAGTGGTGACAGGCTCTCGCCACGTACATAGCGCCGTTGGACGCCCCGCAGCCAACGTAACGCTCCCTAAAGGACTGGCATCAGTTCTCAGCTGATGCCGCCGGCCAGCGCATACTGCCCATGTTCATACTATTCTCCGTATCTCAGCAAACCCTACCCAGCGGCCGCCCACCAAGGGCATCTGTCTAAACTTACTGCAATCATTTTTTACCGAGGCTAGCGGCTAGCCTGATTCAGCCTAGTGTGTCTTTACTCGGCAAGTTGACGCTTTTCGCTTTGAATATTATGTCAATGGCATGATCATTGATTAGTGTATATACGTGATGCAAAAAATTGGGTCGTTCGTTCGTTCGTTCAACCTTCGCTCTGTATATCGTTGATGTACGACTGAACATCTTTGTAGCTTATGCGACCCTACATGACGTATAATCGCATCGAAGAGATGCAGCCTTTTTAAAGCCTATAGCTAGTTTAAACGGACCATGTTGGCGAGCGAAGTACGGTACTAGTACTACCACATTTGTACATTGCACAGCATTTGACTTTACGTCTACTATGTAGTACCGTCGCGAATGCCAGCTGGCAAATGTCCGGGATACACGCGTTTCAACTACGGGTCACTTGAATGGTTGTGCCAACGATCTCATTATCGGGTTTGTGTTCAAGGCTACGTTCTTCCGTCTCACGATGTGGACGCCATCTATTCAAATAAAAAATATTCAGTATGCTTCGATTTTACCTTCGGGCAAATATAAAGTGGATACGAAACTTTGTCAGGTGCCAGCGTTTTCTTTGTTGCACTCTGCGCATCTCACTCGCCGGTAAGGCATGGTGCTTGCAAGCTTACTTTTGCTCGCCCTCGGCGCGATCGTGAGTCAGACCACCCAGGTCGCCGCACTGGGATCAGCATGTGGTGTGCCTCTCACTACAGGAAACGCATTATGGGGAGAGCCTTACTGGCTTGAGAATATCCACCATCAGGGTGTGGCACCGTTTGCGCCTAATGCGACAAAATATAAAGTGTTCCGGAACGTGAAGGAATATGGAGCTGTGGGCGATGGTGTGCATGATGATACTGCTGCTATCAAGTGCGGTGTCCTTCGCATCAATGATCTTATCCTAACGCTTATGTTTTTTGTAGTGCTGCAATCTCCACCGGTAGCAGATGTGGTAACTTGACTTGCGGTTCATCAACGTAAGTCACAACTTTTCCAAGATATCTAGTGCACTCTCAGGCTCGATGGCTCGTTAGAACCACTCCGGCAGTGGTCTACTTCCCAACAGGGTGAGTATCTGTGTATAATGTCGAGTTTATTTTCTGATGCGCTTAATCAGAACCTACCTCGTGTCTGCTCCACTTCATGCATACTACTACACAGTCATGGTGGGCGACGCAAAAACACCCCCGACGTTGCTTGCCAGTGCTAACTTCACAGGAATAGCTGTAATTGGTGCGGAGCAGCCTCTTTAGTGTGATAATACCAACTAACGGCGAGATCAGACGGTGACCCGTACACAAACAATCAGAACTGGTATACCAACCAGGTTAGCTTGTACGTGTCTTTCGAATTTCATTGTATGCACGACATCGATGGCTTATTATTATGAAAGCTACCGGTCAGCGCGTAATTTCGTTATCGACCTCACACGAATGCCTGCGAATGTCTCGGCCACTGGTATTCACTGGCAAGTCTCACAGTCGACGTCGCTGGTCAACGTGGTAGTCAACATGTCTACCGAACCTGGAAACAATCACCAGGGTATGTTGTTGTTATGAATGATGGGATGTTCATTTATTCCTGTTCCTAGGCATGTATATGGAGGATGGAAGGTAAGTGAACATCGCTATATCGACAAACATAATATATGAACACTAGCAAAGTGGTGGCTTTATGGGAGATCTCGTATTCAACGGGGGAAAGTATGGTATCTGGGTCGGAAACCAACAGTAAGTGTTTGCGTCCATGTTACTCTCCGAGTCCCGTAGCATATGATACATCTGCTCACAGGTTTACCGTGCGTAATCTCACTGTCAACAATGCAAACACAGGTAAGATTTACGATGTATGTTAGTATACTTGACCCATATCACTTCCCCCAAGCTGTGTTCGGATCATGGAACTGGGGTAATATTTGATCTTTTGTTGTGAGTGCGCAATTGATGAGGTATAGGATGGACATACCAACGTGTCATAATTAACGACTGTCAAGTCGGTTTTAATCTTTCGGGTGGCGGGAATGGAGGAGAGGCCATCATTGACGCAGTGGTCACAAATACCCCTGTCTTCATCAAGACACCCAAGCCGATAAATGGCTCTGTTTCAGGATCCCTCGTATTGAATAACATCCATCTCAACAACGTTTCCACAGCTGTCATGGAAAACGGTACTGCTATCCTTACTGGTGGAACAAGGACCGTTGACTCGTGGGGCAAGGGTAACATCTATACAGGAACGCACCCGAACGGAACGTTCACACAGGGCAACATACACTCTGCACATAAGGATTCGAGCCTTTTGGACCATAATGGCTTCATCGTTAGCAAAGGACATCCCATGTATGCTGACTATTCAGCCGATCAGTTCAAGAGCGTCAGGTCATTGGGAGCCGTCGGAAATGGGATAGCGGATGACACTGAAGCTATTAAAGCTGTGCTCGCAAAGGTATCTTTACACGATAGTCTGACAATATTTATACTGATTGAAATTTGGGGCAGTACGCTGGATGCTACATCATATATTTCGATGCTGGCATCTATAAGGTTACTTCGACTATACAGGTTCCAGCAGGAACACGAATTGTTGGAGAGGCTTGGACCCAGATTATGGGCGCCGGCCTTAATTTCAATAATAAAGAAGACCCGAACGTTGTTGTACAAGTCGGTACACCAGGCTCGCAGGGCATTACGGAGATTACAGATATCGTGTTCACGACGCAGGGACCAGCTGCAGGCGCCATTGTCGTGGAGTGGAACGTCCGCGATCCCCCTGGTCTCCAAGGAGCTGCAGGAATGTGGGATTCTCACTTCCGGTGAGTTCCCTTTGATCTCATTTGGAGTTTTTTTCGCTGATTTGCATCTGTGACAGGCTCGGCGGAGGCAAGTTTAAACTTTTATCACAGGCGGACGTTGACTTATCATTCTTTATTTTAGCTAATGGGACCCACCTCCAAGACGCAGAGTGTTCCGCGGGATCCGTAAATCCAGAGTGTTTTGCAGCTTTCCTTGCTTTGCACATCACGTATGGTGCATCGGCTTACCTTGAGGTGCGGCGTTATGACCTTAGCAATAGTAGTTAGAGCACTGATTTCCAATTTCTTTCACCAAGGGAACATGGGTTTGGCTGGCAGATCACGATCTCGACGGCTCTCACCAACTAACCTTGTTCAGCGGGAGAGGTATTTTGTCGCACTCTCAGGGTCCTGTCTGGATGATTGGTACAGGCGAGTTTGTCCTTCTAAGCACACGACGGGTATACTGATTTCGCATAGCCTGTAAGTATCGTACTTTGGGTTTCACTCATACATTCATAGATGTTCTCTACAGCGGAACATCATGTACTCTACCAGTATAGTTTAGTCGGGGCGAAAAACCATTACATGGGTCTGATCCAGACTGAGACGGTAGGTGAATCCAAAGACGACACGAGTTTGCCTCTGATATCTCTGCATAGCCTTACTTCCAACCTGATCCTGCACCGCCAGGGCCATTCGATATCTCAAACGTTTACGATGATCCGACGTTTGCAAATGGCACAACTATGGCTTGGGGTCTCTGGGTGCAATCATCCACTGATATCATCGTGTTTGGTTCGTATTAATCATGTGCTCATATGATGCTTGCGTTTACGTGCTATGCATTTTCCCCAAAGGTTCCGGTCACTACAGTTTCTTCCAGGTGAGGCATAGCCGAAGTGAACTGGGTCGTTTCTAACCATGCCTCCCACCAGAACTACAGCACGGCATGTGGGGGTAATACTACATGTCAAACACAGATCGTCAACGTGGACTGGGCCTCTTCCATCAGCATATACAATCTGGCAACCGTGGGGACAAGATACCAGCTCAGCATCGAAGAGAACGGGATCATCTATTTTGCCAACGACTCGGAAGGCTTTTCGTCCACTGTGACGCTATGGAGCCCTGCGCGAGCTATCTACCCATAAAATTTATATCCTATAGAATCCATATACCCCTTATTTATTCTTCTTCGATCACAATTAGTGGGAGAGGTTTTTTATTGTAACACAGTCATTTCTCTACACATGCGTGCAAACTTCTTAATTGCCTCCTGTGTGATCTTTACATCCATTCTTTGTTCCAACTTCTTACATTTAGTACTGGACAGTTTATGGTCTTTGCTTTAATTACTGTAGCAAATCTGGTGATGCGTTTGTAGCTGAGTCATCAAGGCACTTGGGCACCTGTATCTACATTGGATGTGCTTGATGAGTGGTGTTTGATTTAAGGTGACTGCTTGGTGAGTGTCATTTAAGTTTGAGCATCTAGCTTTGTCTACCACATGATTGGTTGATCACCAAGGTCAGACAAACAGTAATTGGGCTAGGCTGAGCATTAGCTTGATTCAGATGCTGATGAGATTGCCACTGAATGGAAGAAAACTTGACAAGTGTAATGCATTAACAATGATAGTGAATTTAATGCATATCTTCGGGGCACATTAGTGGACTACCAATTTTGTAACAGGTGTTACAGACCACACAAGGTTTCACAAGGTGCCACATGACACCATAGGTCTTACAAAATTCACAGATACATAATCAAATATCACACCACTCATAGGCTACTAATGGGTGACTATCCGTAGGCAAAATAATGTGGAATAGATTATAACAGACTTTGAAAGATATTTGCAAAAGATAATCTGTACAGAAAACACAACCGTAACGCATCTGGATTAAAATAATTCGGTCAAAACTGCAATGGACGATCTACTACTACAGTACCACAATCTGGTGAATGATGGAGAAGAGACAGCATTTCTTGACAATGAAGAAGACGTGAGGATGTTAGCAGCTACACTCGTTGTGATGCATAAATGATTCTATATGTTCGTAGTTAGTAGAACGACCCTGTGGTGGTCACAGGAATACGTTAGACTTTAGTACACACATGAAATCAAGTCTTTAATAATAAAAAAACAGTCATGGTAGCTTGGGGAACGAGTTGTTTTCGCAAGTCTAGACTTATAGGGAGAGAATGGTGTCGGCACTGCTCACCTCGTACCCTGGCCGGTCGCAGTGGTACGTGTCAACATCATCTGCTGATAGCAATCTTAAAATTTCAGCTAAAAACTTCGCCAGGGAGCTCAGGGATGGGACTGCATATATTGGGAAATGTTTGGACCAGGTGGCGACCATCGCCATGCTGAACATGTGTCAGGCGGACCTCAAGTCATGGATTAGTCAGCAGATAGCTTAGGCGTAGTGGCCCAAAACAGATTTAATCCGTCGTTTATAATCCGGAATAATCTGTAAGGGGGGGGCCCCCCCCCCCTTCTAGATTTAGAGTTTGTAAGGGGGTCAAAAAATAATGTTTTGCAAATTCGACGCAAATGAACAGTGGCATCGCGGCACGACTTGCTTAAATGGTCTCTTTTATTCTATCTTATTTTATTCCACATTATTTCAGCCTACGGATAGTCACCCAATGCCTACAGATGATAAGGTAAACATCACATGATGTGACAACAGTGTGACAATCTCATGCAATCAGTTTGCCAGAGCGGCAACAGCATTCAGAGTTACAATCATCATAGAATTAGGGGGAGTTACAGTAGTAGATGAGCTATGTAGTGTAATAGTAGGATGTATACAGATTGGTAACATATATGGGTAGGACTATGGGACTTAGAGATAACTCAGGCAAGTTTTGAGAGCAAGGTTATTGAATGTGATAAGACTTGTATTGACTAGCATTATCTATTCTGAAGCAGGTGACAATTAGTATTTTGCTATGCAGAAGTTAGAACAAAACATGCACATTTTCTATCTGTGAGTTTCCAGCCTCAGGCTCGCTGTGACCTCCATTTTCCCTTCCCCTCTTTGCTGCACATGCAGCCACGACATTGCTGATCTGTGTGTCATGACAGCGCTTTTGTCTTCCCATGATGAGTAGTGTGGCAGTGCAATGGCTGACACTGTATTTCTGTTGGAACTTAAAGTTCATTTTCTATCCATAATCAAGCCCTACAAAACTCTTAGAATTCAAAATCAACTCACTGCTTCCACAGAACACCAATATACTCAATAGATCAATCACAGACTGGTTATTTCTATATTTTGCATAAACTAATTCTATATATTTCACCTCTGTTAAATTGTTTTTGAATATTTCAGCTTCATCACTCTAATGTAACACTTGGCATGTGATGTTTGATGATTTCGCATGACACCTACCTTACTATAGGAGTTTTGGCAAGTTGATGCATCTATTCCTCCCACACTTCTGTGGAGTTTTACATTGAGCAGGAGGGACAAAGGCTAGACAAAGGTACAAATCTCAGTATTCAGATTGAAGACTCTACTAATGAATTATGTACCTAGACAAAGGTATGACTATGTAACGTTAGACTTGTGTGTAAACGACATGAACTAATGACTTACATCCCAGTATTCGGATTGAAGACTGAGATGTTTCGATGCTTGGAATGGGGTTTATAATGTGAGTGTGCCAGGAACTTTGATATAAAAGAAAATAAACTGAAACATTGCAGGGTGCAAGCTGATGTTGACACATTGCTCACCATTACCCATTTTGGATGCGCTCACTTTCTACCTCTCCCCCTGTGCCTAAACTTTAGCCACTCACTCTCCCTCTCCTTCGGCTTCCCTTCCTTCAGCCTTCTGTCCTTCAGCTGTCTCGGATTCCAACAACTTCCTAGTGAGTAAATATTGTAAATAGCATGTTTCCATGCTCTTGCTTAAGTCAAGTTGGCTTATTTGTGAGCACCAGCAACCAGCTATGACTTAGAACATGGAGGCCATTTTGTCATATTAATGCATTAATTGAATGCTAGTTACAAGACTAATGTTATGCATTAAATATTGTAACTACCAGTGCACCAGCCTTTAATTTAATTTAAATTTAACTTTTCACTTTCCAAGACAGAATATAATCATAGCTGACACTAACTAACCCTAACTAACTGCTAACCACTAACTACTAACCTCTAACTAACCAACAAACACTCTAACATCTAACCCCCAAACTCTAACTAAAATTAATTGTAATCATTATGTAAATGTGTCATAAGTCATTACAATGATTAATGCACAACATGTGTCTTGTAATTACAATGGTAATGCATTAATATGACAGAATCAGGTGTGGGTTGATACTAAGGATGAGAATGACTCCACTGATGTCTAGCATACTATCCTTGCTATATGTCTACTTATACTTGCAAACACTATGTTTTTCCTTCATGATTCATCATATAATGTGAATATATAATGACAGACAAAAAGCACCATTAAAAAAGTGAAAATGAGTAAGATATGTGAGCTTGCTGTCTGATACAGTGCCAACAATGTTTGCTTACCATTTTGGGTTGTCATACGGTGGTGTGCAACCTAAAATAGAAGTTACCTGTCAACTCTCAACTTTGATCAAAATTTGATTGTATTGACAAAAAGGAGTCTGATGTTGTTTTATTACAAATTTTGTTCACAGAGCAAAGTATATATTATCTTCACATTTGGTCAAACTCTTTTCTGTCAACTAATACTATGTTTTTTTATGACATATCAGAGGAACAAAAGTATAGATATATGAATAACATAGGGTGATATAAATTATAAACTGTGCAGAATGTGATCAGCATGAATATATTATATCGCTTGCATTCACAGACAAAAAATTCTCAGCTTTATTCCAATGAAAAGATGATAAACATAGCATAATCACAGTCAAAATCCACTCAAAATGTAGGTCCCTGACTTATTAAAAATGCGGTTGTTATGTGGCCATGAAGAAAAATGATAACAAAAAGATGTGACAGAGTAAATATTATGTTGGATCAAAGTGTGTAGATACACTAAACAGAATTTACATGTGGGAATCCAATTCAAGCTGATATAAATTAAGGAAGATGCTGGCAAAATTTTAATTTTGGTTATTATTTTCCATTGAAACCAAGTGTGATCTGAGTTTGTCTGAGATCATGCTGGGTTCAACATTTGATGCATAGGCAAATTGGTCCATGCCTCCAGTGTCACTGCCTTCGTTGCATTGTTGACATTCGGCTGTGGGTGACTTCGTTATCCAATGGAGGTGCTTATTGAGAGGAGCATGGCCAGAACATAGTTGGAACAGGAGAGAGCTGTGCCTTTGTGGGAGGTGTTTGATGATGCTAGTGAGGTGCTTTGAGGGAAATGATGCATTGATGGCATGGATGATGTCATAGTGTGGGGAGAGCATCATGATCCTTTTGGCTTCTAGCTTGATTTTCATTTGGAAGTTTTGCAGTGTGGACGACTTGCTGGTAGGGAGGGTTATGGGGAGGTTTGTCGGTGTGAAGAAGTAATAGTGACTGGCCAGCAAGAAAGCTAGAGCACTAATAGATCCAACTGAGTGCGGGTGTGCTGTCTCGACCCAAGAGGATTGCTATGAAGCACTTCCTTCAAGTATAATGCAAAGGGAGCAAACATGGAATGGAAAAAAAACCAAGTCGACCTTGGAAAAGCGAGTCCGCGGGTCTGGTGAGTGTGCGATGCGAAATAAACGAAAGCGAGAGGATCCTAGGTAAAGAGCGGCGGGTTTCTAGGTAAAGCGCGGTTCCACAAGTAGCGGTGTGTGTGAGGAATGATAGCTAGATGAGAAGGGGTGAAAGGGGGAGAAAGGGTGAAGTGGGGTAAAACTCAAATAGACCTCTGGATGTGAGTATAGATTCAGCCCAAGGGGATTGCTACTGAGAACGATTCCTCTAAGTAAAATATGGAGGGGAAACTTGGAAGCTAGTAAGAGTAACTGAGAATGGAAGAAGCGTGCGATGTTGTGCTGATGTGACGCGAGCGCGAGTGAACCACTGAAGGTGCGATATGATACGTGACCAAACGGCCAAAAGATTGATGGAGCGCGGAGATGCGGAGAAAAGCCGAAGATTATATGAGCGCGCTTTTTAGCGCAAAACGTGAAGGTGATGCGATGTGACGGTAAAGTGGGAGGAGAGTTCTGACGATAAATGCGATGAGTGATGCATGAACGTTTAGCATGACTGTTAATACAGCGCATGATGTAGTTGGCCGAAGGTTTTAGATTTAGAGTCAGAGTGTTGTGTGCAAACAGATGATAATTTCGATAGCGGGAAAAAGAAGATACATGAAAAATCATAAGTCCTAAGTATATATGATAGCACATGTAGCGCTGTTTGGAACCGAGAAGATAACCGTAATATGTATCAAGGGTCCATAACACAAATAACGAGACATAAGCGATATCACTTTCGGAAATATAATCAGTCTAATGCGAATGAGATAAAATATGCACCAATGGACAAGCGGAGGACATGGATAGGACGGAGGAAGGATGCGCAATGGAACTGATGAAAAGCGGATGTGAACTGAAGCACGTGTGTGAGCCGCGGCCATCGGCTGATGATAGAAAAGGTGTGCACCATGGTAGTGATAGCGCGCACTGCGCTAGGACCTAAGGGACACTGCAAAAATAGCCTCTACAAGGCTGCAAGGACTCCAAGTCCTACAGCGGCTAGGTATAGATGAGGTTTATGGCCGAGGTATAACTAGGTATGAGATGCTAAGTTGGAAAACCGAGAGCAGTTCAGATCTGCACAGAGCCTAGGTAAAGAAACTTAGAGGCGCATTCTCAGAGCGGTCAAGAACATGTGGGTTCAAAGTGAGGATGAACAAAGCTTGTCAATTGAACAAAGTACTAAGAACATCTAAGGTGACTCCGCAAAACAAAGGTAGCATCCAAGGGAAGGGAAGTAGTGTACTGTATGTAGCGCGCTGTAAAGAGTTGATTCTATGTGGGCGCTACAAATATGTTACCTTAGGAACTCAATGTGCGAGTGTGATGTTCATCCCAAAGAGACTGCCGATAGAAATGCTCCTTGATATAATGCAAGGGATATCTTGTTAAGATCGAAGGTGAGAGAAGGAAAAGCTACCAAGAGTGCACTTGGTGTTCTGAGGATGTGTCCGAAGTACTGGAGTACTTGTCCGAAGTGGTCCGAAGGTGGTCCGACATCAAGAAACGAAGGTCTGAGGTTGCGCGAAGCATCCGAAGAGCTTCCGATGAACAGTGAAGGTTCCGAGAGAAGTACGGCGGGTGTGTCGAAGTATAAGACTCGCGAAGTATGACTAGGCAAAGTCTATCAAAAGAACTTAGAGACAGCAAGATGCGAAATGGCAGCGGTCAGGCCAAACAATCGTTCTGAATGAACAGAAGATTGATTGTGTGAAGTACGACTATCCGAAAGTGACTCTACTAACTATGACTTGTAGCAGGGAAGGTGAAGTGAGTTGTGAGTAGCTAGCGAGGCAGATTATATCCTACAACGTGAAAGTCCAGAATCTGCATAGGCGAAAACAGTAGCAAGATAAGCCATCCGAAATGTAATAAGACTCGAGGTGAGCCGCTACAGAGATATGCATGTAATAGCACATGAGGCGCGCAGCTATACGTATTAACCAATGATTTCGATGGGCCAACAGCATATGTGCCCCTAAGACATAATCAATAGTAGATGAACAAGTAGAAAACGCACCAGTGAAGTCAAACGGACACGGACGGGACATGGTACGGAGGATCAGAAGTGTATACAGGCCTCGGAAATGGATGGACGACCTTCGGACGATTCAGACGGATGCACGGAACTCTCGGAAGGCAAATGGAGTGTCGAGGAATATGTATGTGGGATACCTATGAGATTGGTAGGATATGAGCCCAACACCGATCCGAGTGCTACAGCGCGAGACTTTATCCTACTGCATGAGTGTCCAGAACCTGTAGGCAAGAACTGTAGCGATGAAACAAGGCAGATAAGTAATATGTAACTAGAACACACGCGGAGCGGAATACGTGGTTACATGTAATAAGCCTTGATATTGTTTAGTCAAACCGAGAGAAAATGAACACGCACCAACAGAGATAGGTGGATATGGAAAGGACATGGACGGAGGATGGTTCTGAGTGCGGGTGGATGCCAGTGGGCTGTCGGCCGAAGGAAACTTCTAGGGGAGGACTGGAATGACATAGATCTGACGAGTTTCCATAGACCTTGACATGAGTATCAAAAGACACTTGTTCCTGCCCAGCGCGGGTCCGAGCATCACATCGGTGTGCATAGCGATTTTTGGAGGCTCCTCCCTTCTGACCTGTCTCCCTTTGCCACTTTCTTTGCTCATTCATCTGCTGCTTCATTTTCCAGGATGCCCACATGGCCTGGGGCCCACCTTATCACTAGTCATCTGCTGTCCACATCAGGTAGCAGGTCATGGAGATTGTTATGGAAGATGTCCATTAGGTGATGCCCCAGCTGTGAGTTGAAGGCTAGAGTTGCTTGTATGGCTGCCTGATTGTCCACTCCCAGTGCCAATGTGTTCCCTGCTCCCACTCTTCTTATCAACTTGATCACTAAGATCATCCCCACTTTATATATCTTGCTGTCAGGATGCTCTTTGGAGCCATGCCAGCTTTCTTTTCGGTGTAAGACCAATTAAGATTGGTGTCTGAGATACTGTTTATGAGCAAATATTCAAGGCATGTTCTGAAGGACTGAGGTCCTACACTGCAGTGGCAAAGTCTCCAACTCCTGGCTCACTAAGAAAGCTCCTTTCATGCAACAAGGGCTAATCCAGGCAAATCTTAATAGACAGAAGATTATTTATAATACCAAAAGACACAACAGCACAGCTAATGGAAGCCCAACTGGTATCCAAAGCGAAGCTGGCCCTAGAGATGATGGACAAGGATGACATTCCAACCCTCAAGGACCTATCCTTTGTATCAGCATGCACACTCCCCCATGGAGGCATACTATATAAGCTAAACTCCAAGGAATCAGCAGAATTGTTCAACACACCCACAAACCACAGCAACTTTCTGGAGAGGTTCAGCACCAACATCACCATAAAGGACAGATTGTTCCTTGTTCTAATGGAAAACGTACCACTAGCATTCATCCTGGAATCAACCACAGCCATTGCAGGTTGAGGCTTGGGTGCTTAGGCTTGGGTGCAGGATGAGAAGCAAGCAGCCTCTTCGTGCACTGGACCACAATAGTCCTAGGACCATCAGCAACCTCCCCACTAGTAGTTCCATCCACCACAATGTCAGATGCACTAGCTTTTGACATGTTTTGAGATCAATGCAGATGTCCGATAGCTTATCCTGTGCATTGCCAATGCATCTCCATCTCCATCGATCATCTGTTATATCCCATGTTACGGACCTGGACCGATCATGCACTCATCTCCAGATGTCTGGATGTCTGGATCTGACCCGCTTCTTACTTCCGCTTCTTTCCCCTTTCATACATCCCTTTTTGGTTAGCCCCTTTTACTGGTCCCCCAGTTATTTACATATCTGACTGTACTCATTTATCTGGACCTTGTTTTATCTCTGACTTCATTTTATTATGTTCCATTATACTATTGATAAGCTTTCCACATGCCTCGTACATAGCCTTGCACTGTGCTGACTGATCTTCTGTTATGTTTCTGTAGTATATAAACCTTGTAAATTCTCTGTATATCCTCAGTTTGAATATCATATTGGATTCTGCTCATTCCTGCCTCCATCCGACTTGAGTTTCTCCTCTCATCATCCTCCAATAGTCTTAGGATCGATTCCTATTGACTTAACATCTCCGCCTCTACCTTTGGTAGTCTTCCGCTGTTTCTTTCTAGTCCACACAATGTCCAGATTAGCCTTCCCTCTTGTTTCCGAACGTCCACTGGAATTCCCGTGCATCAGACTTCGTCCTATAGCCTTTGGAAGTTAAGGGCACATACTCGGGTAAGGGGCGCAGTGGATGAGCTGAAGCCAAGCCCTTTGGATCCGAACCCTTGAGCACATTCTTAACATTATTGCAAGCTCCCTTGTGTAAATATGCGGGTCGGTCATGTATGTATGAACTAGTACTATGTAATTGTAGATGGCGGTGAAGGTACAACAATTCAGATGGTGAGTCTGAACAATGTTGGGTCTTGCAGAACCTAGCTGCTATTCGACCCTAAAGGGTTTCTGGACCAGGCTCAAGGCTCAGAGGAGAGGAAATGTCATAAAAACTGCTGAAGACTCAGACTCATACTGGTAACTGGTGAAAAGGTAACTCCCTTATGTAAGCTACAAAGTGCCAACCTAAGGTAAGGTAAAAACAGTCTCTACAAGCCTAGCCAGAAATGAATCCCTACAGCGGCCAAGATGATTCATAAGTGGTAAGGTGGTTGGCATGCATTGTGAGGGCATGATTGGGTTATGGAATGTGATTGGCAAGTATCAGCCAGTATAAGATTCATCCCTGCACACTATTTAGTTTAGAATGTTCTACATAAACCAATGACTTACCCTCCGCAATGCTGATCTTAGGTGTTGGATAAGATGAGCACAAGTGCGTGCACTGTTACACATCAACCACCTTAGCAGGCACAGTGTTGTGGGGTTAGGGGCCTTGAGTCCGTAAATCAGGAACTGCATGAGTGATGTAGTACTGAATACATTACCACCGTGACCTTTGCCATGAGGTATTCGAGTTGTGTCTGTGAAATTGGGTGTATTGTGGCAGATGAGATTCACATGCGATAAACTTATGATATTGTCCACGTTGATGCCAATGTGAGGTAAATTCAAAATGCAAGACATGTTTTTGGTCTGACATTGAGATATAGATGGGTATGTTTAAATGATAATCTATTTTTCTTACTGTAATTGCTCCTTTTATAGCAGTTGTAAGTGGATGATTAAGATGACGATTGAATGGATCAAACAACCATAAACAACCAATAGAAACAGATTTGGATTCTGTTATGATAACCACTCGGCTAGACACAGCTCTGATTTGCTTGCAAGCTGACCGACCATAAGCATATGTTAAGGTGTGCTTTCATAGAATAAAAATAAAAAATGTTATCATCGGCAGGTTTCAAACCTACACTATTCAAGAGAAACAGATTTTGACTCTGATGATCACTGGATCAATTTCATCTTTAGCAGGTTTTGAATCCACACAGACAGATTTAGATTCTGTTGTATCAACTGCTTGGCTAAGACCAGTTAGATTCACTTCTGATGAACCCAATGATTCAGAAGTGAGTCCTCGAGGTACATTTATCTGCATTTTGTCAGTTATTTCAATAGCATGATTACTGTTGATTATTTTATAATGCTCTTATGGCAAAAGACACAGACTCCTGCTAGGGCTCTTAACTTCAAGACCTGTTTATCTAACAATTGTCCTAAAAAAGTGCTGATGACAGACCCCCATGGTGGGCCCATGAGTGAAAACTGACATAATCTGTATAATGATGTGTATTTTGCATTAACTTGGGATTCATTATGTTCCACCATTTTGGATGTCATAGAATAAAAACATTGTTATTGGCAGGTTTCAAACCTGCACAGTTGAAGAGAAACAGATTTTAAATCTGGGGATAACTTAACCAAGATCAATGAAGATCAATGTCTGAGATGCTGTCCATGAGCAAATATTCAAGACACATATTCTTAGAGAAAAAATGCAACATTCAACAAGTTTCAAACTTGTTGCACTCTGATGGAAACAGATGTTGATTCTGTTATGACAGCCACTTAGCTAAATACAACTGTGATCAGCTTGCAAGGAAACCGACCATGAGAAAATTTCAAGGTGTGTTTTCATAGAAAATGAATTTTATCACTGGCATGTTTCAAACCTGCGCAGTCCAAGAGAAACAGATTTTAACTCTAATGATCACTTGGCAAATTCATCTTTAGCAGGTTTTGAACCCACACAGACAGATTTAGATTCTGTTGTATTAGCTGCTTGGCTAAGACCAGTTGGATGCACTTTCAATAAATTTATTTAGAAGTGAATCCTCAAGGCACATTTATCTGTTGGGTTCCCTTTCCAAGCAAGTTGTAGTGCTGCCAGTGAATTGAGGTGTGCCAACCAAAATTAGAAATTTCTGACAGAATACTCAAAAATGTCTGACTGTCCCCATTTGTATTTGCTTGCACTTGGACCTCTGAGAATCTATACACTGCAAAAAAATTATGAGCAGGTTTTAAAGAAACATATTTTGATTCTGTTGCAATATTAACAGGTTTCAAATTGGTGTCTGAGATACTGTTTATGAGCAAATATTCAAGGCATGTTCTGATAGAAAAAATGCGACATTCAATGGGTTTCAAACCTAAGTGCATGAATTCATTGGATGCTGAGCTTTCATATTTTTGTACTGACATCAGGAAATGTTAGGGTGTAATTGCATAGAATAAAAATATTACCATTGGCAGGTTTGAAACCTGCAAAGTACAAGACAAGCAGATTTTGACTCTGATGATAACTTGACTAAGGCTAATGAAGATCTATGTCTGAGATACTGTCTATGAGCAGATATTCAAGGCATGTTCTTATGGAAACAATGCAACACTTGATAGGTTTCAAACCTGTTGCACTCCAATAGAAATAGATTTTGATTCTGTCAGGACAACCACTTGGCTAAAACACAACTCTGATGAGCTTGTAAGCAAATTGCAAATCGACCATGAGCATGTGTCAAGGTGCGGTTTTATAAAAAATGAATATAATCATTGGCAGGTTTCAAACCTGCACATTCCAAGAGAAACAGATTTTGACTCTGATAATCACTGGCAATTGCATCTTTAGCAGGTTTTGATCCCACATGCACACAGATTTGAAACAGATTTGGATTCTGTTGTAGCAACTGTTTGACTAACACCAGTTAGATCCATCTTTAAAGAAAACATTCAGAAGTGAAGCTGCAAGGCAAGTCTACAGTTCCCTGTCACTTGCAATGTTTTCCCTCAGCTGAACAGATGAATTGAATACAGACTGCAATACTACAGCACTTTCAAAAAGTGAAAGGAGAGAAACATGATGATGAAAGGTCTCAAATACAATGCACTTCAATCTTATACATAAGTGAATAATGGCTGGATGGCTCTTTTGAATCTCAGCCTTGACAGATGTGTATTCTTTCTCATTCTCCAGGTCATTAGGATCAAACTTGAAAGTTTGATGTATAATCTGCTCTTCTTCTTCAACCAAGTTAAGACCTTTGGAGAGAATTAAATTGCTTTTGTACTTATCATTCTGAGTTTACATCAAAGATACTTACATTTGCCTCTGGTAATTTTTTAGGAGAAAAAGCAAAATAAAAGACTCAACAGTGACCATGCTATTAAAAGAACTGACAAAATGCAGATAAAATGTACCTTGAGGATTCACTTCTGAATGAGTTCATTGGAAGTGAATCTCACTGGTCTTAGCCAAGCAGTTGATACAACAGAATCTAAATCTGTCTGTGTGGGTTCAAAACCTACTAAAGATCAAGTTGCAAAGTGATTATCAGAGTCAGAATCTGTTTGTTCTGGACTGTGTGGGTTTAAAACCTGCCAATGATAATTTTCATTTTCTATGAAAATGCACCTTGACACATGCTCATGGTCGGTTTGCTTAAGAGGTCATCAAAGTTGTATTTAGCCGAGTGGTTGTCATAATAGAATTCAAATCTGTTTCCATTGGAATGCAACAGGTTTGAAACCTGTTGAATGTTGCATTTTTTTCTATTAGAACATTCCTTGAATACTTGCTCATAGACAGTATCTCAGACACTTATCTTCATTGGTCTTAGTCAAGTTGTCATCAGAGTCAAAATCTGTTTCTCTTGGACTTTGCGGGTTTCAAACCCGCCAATGATCACATTTTTATTCTATGAAATTACACCTTGACATTGACTCATGCATACTTTCCTGAGAGCTACATTTCACTGGTCTTAGCCAAGTAGACATTGAAACAGAGTCAAAATCTATTAGGAGGATAATGGTGTATAAACTGAGCCTAAAAGTGAGTTGTAAATATGGATCCTATGAGCCTACAAAGATATAAGTCTCTACAGCAGAATAATTTTTTTCGCCAGCTGATAGCTGAGGCATGAGGCTAACCTAGAGTTTAGTCTATGAACAAATTAGGTGAGGTGATGTGGAGCCCAGAGATATTCTTGAACACAGAAAAGTACATCCACAAACATCATATAAAGCAGATGTTTGGGAGCATGAGCTACAATGTGAAAGTACACATGAGTCAATGTCAAGGTCTGATTTCATAAAATAAAAATGTTATTATTGGCAAGTTTCAAACCTGCGCTGTCCAAGAGACACAGATTTTGACTCTGATGTTCACTTGCAATTTTATCTTTAGCAGGTTTTGAACCCACACAAACAGATTTAGATTCTGTCATATCAACTGCTTGGATATAAGACCAATTAGATGCACTTCCAATGAGTTCATTCAGACGTGAATCCTCAAGGTATATTTATCTGCATTTTGTCAGTTCTAACATTAATTTCTAACATCCTCCTTGAGTCCAATCATATATGATTCTCCCATTGTCAGTTGTCACTCACGACTCAGTTGTTAATCCAAAAGACATCACAAACATTATCGACCCACTGTGGTGGTCTGCCATCAGCAATTTTTCAGAGCAATTGCTAGATAAACAGGCCTAAGAATCAATCATGGTGATCATACTATTGAAAGAACTGCCTTGAGGATCCACTTATCAATAGGTCCATTGGAAGTGCATCTCACTGGTCTTAGCCAAGTGGTTGATATGATGGAATCTAAATCTATCTGCATGGGTTCAAAACCTGCTAAAGATGTCATTGTCAAGTGATCATCAGAGTCAAAATCTGTTTCTCTTGGACTATGCAGGTTTGAAACCTGCCAGTTGCAACATTTGTTTTCTATGAAAACACACCTTGAAATATGCTGATGGTTGGTTTTCTTGCAAGCCAATGCAAGTTGTGTTTGGCCGAGTGGTTGTCATAACAGAATCAAAATCTGTTTCTATTGGAATGCAACAGGTTTGAAACCTGTTGAATGTCACATTTTTTCTATAAGAACATGTCTTGAATGTTTGCTCATAGACAGTATCTCAGATATTGATCTTCATTGGTCTTAGTCAAGTTGTCACCAGAGTTAAAATCTGTGTCTCTTGGACTTTGCAGATTTGAAACCTGCTGATAATTATGTTTTTGTTCTGTGCAATTACACTCTGATATTTTCTCATGGATAGTTTTCTCCAAAACCCATCATAAATACTCTTTTCCACATCATTGCAATGATAGATTCAAAATATGTTTCAATCAAAGCATACAGGTTTGCATATTTTACATTAGAGGAATTGTTCTCAGTAGCAATCCCCTTGGGCCAAATCTATACTCGCATCCAGAGGTCTATTTGAGTTTTTACCCTACTTTACCCTTTCTTCTCCTTTCACCCCTTCTCATCTAGCTATCATTTCTTGTACACACCATCTATGAGCAAATATTTGAGGCATGTTCTTATAGAAAAAAAAGTGATGTTTCACAGGTTTCAAACCTGTTGTGCTCTAATAGAAAGAGATTTGGATTCTGTTACATACAACAACCACTTGGCTAAATATAGCTCTGTCATATCAACTGCTTGGCTAAGACCAGTTAGATTCACTTCCAATGAACCCATTCAGAAGTGAGTACTCAAGGTACATTTATCTGGATTTTTTCAGCTCTTTCAATAGCATAGTCAGTGTTGATTTTTTATCCTACTCTTATTGAAAAAGACACAGACTTCCTGCTGGGACTCTTGACTTCAAGACCTGTTTATCTAACAATTTCTCTGAAAAAGTGCTGATAGAAGACCACCATGGTGGGTCCATGAGTGAAAACTGACAATGAAAGGATCACACAGTGTATTTTTGACACAGAGTTCAATATATGACCAAAGTCTTGATGCGAACTTGGAAGGATAAGTACAATAACAATATAATTCTTTCTAAAGGTCTTGACTTGGTTGAAGAAGAAAAAGAGCAGATTACACATCAAACTTTCAAGTTTGATCCTAATAACCTGGGGAATTAGTAAAAATACAAATCTATTAAGGCTGAGATTCTTTATTTTGCTTATTCAAGTGATTGCCAGAGTCAAAATATATTTCTCTTGAACTAAGCAGGTTTGTAATCTGTATAATGATGTATATTTTGCATTAACTCGTGATTCATCACATTTCACCATTTTGGATTTCATAGAATAAAAATGTTATTATTGGCAGGTTTCAAACCTGCACAGTTGAAGAGAAACAGATTTTAAATCTGGTGACAACTTGACCAAGACCAATGAAGATCAATGTCTGAGATGCTGTCCATGAGCAAATATTCAAGACACACATTCTTAGAGAAAAAATGCAACATTCAACAAGTTTCAAACTTGTTGCACTCTGATGGAAACAGATTTTGATTCTGTTATGACAGCCACTTAGCTAAACATGACTGTGATCAGCTTGCAAGCAAACCCACCATGAGGAGATTTCAAGGTGTGTTTTCATAGAAAATAAATTTTATCACCCAGTGGCAGGTTTCAAACCTGCACAGTCCAAGAGAAACATATTTTGACTCTAATGATCACTTGGCAAATTCATCTTTAGCAAGTTTTGAACCCATGCAGACAGATTTAGATTCTGCCATATCAACTGCTTGGCTAAGACCAGTTAGATGTGCTCCCAATGAACCCATTCAGAAGTGACTCACATACTTTTGCCTATTGGCTGCACTTCCAACTTGCTTCCATGCGCTGAGAACACAATTAGAATTACTTATATAGCACCATGTATCTTTTGACTTTGAACAACTCTCCACGACCATCTTGCATATTGTGGGACTCAAAGTCTAAAATACGCTATAACTGCTATTTGACACTGAGCGCTCGAAAGCACCTAAGCGTAGAATGTCGCACTGTTGTCTAAATACTTCTGCTTTATCTCAGAACTTCCTCGGGTCATTAGAATCAAACTGGAAAGTTTGATGTGTAATCTGCTCTTTTTTTTTTAATCAAGTCAAGATCTTTGGAGACAATTAAATTGTTCTTGTACTTATCATTCCGAGTTTGCATCAAGACTTTGGTCATACATTGAACTTTTGTGCCTTGAGGGCTCACTTCTGAATGAGTTCATTGGAAGTGCATCTCACTGGTCTTAGCCAAGCAGTCAATACAACAGAATCTAAATCTGTCTGTGTGGGTTCAAAGCCTACCAAATATTCAATAGCCAAGTGATTGCCAGAGTTAAAATCTGTTTCTCTTGGACTATGCAGGTTTGAAACCTGCCAAGGATAATTTTCATTTTCTATAAAAATGTGCCTTAATATATTCCCATGGTTGGTTTGCTTAAAAGCTCATCAGAGTTGTGTTTGGCCAAGTGGTTGTCATAACAGCATCAAAATCTGTTTCCACTGGAACGTAACAGGTTTGAAACCTGTTGAATGTCGCATTTTTTTCTATTAGAACATGCCTTGAATAATATTCACTCATAGACAGCATCCCAGACACTGATCTTCATTGGTCTTAGTCAAGTTGTTACCAGAGTCAAAATCTGTTTCTTTTGGAATTTGTGGGTTTGAAACCTGCCAATGATGACATTTTTATTCCATGAAATCAGACCTTGATATTTTCTCATGAATGATATATGTTTTTTTTTTCCTGTCAGAACACGCCTCGACATGGACTCATGTGTGCTTTCCTGAGAGCACCATCTCACTGGTGGTGTGATTTCATAAAATAAAAATATTCTCGTTGGCAGGTTTCAAACCTGCACTGTCTAAGAGACACAGATTTTGACTCTGATGTTCACTTGCAATTTCATTTTTAGCAGGTTTTGAACTCACACAGACAGATTTATATTCTGTCATATCAACTGCTTGGCTAAGACCAGTTAGATGCACTTCCAATGAGCCCATTCAGAAGCAAATCCTCAAGGTACATTTATCTGCATTTTATCAGTTCTAATATTAATTTCTAACATCCCCCTCAAGTCCAATCATATGTGATCCTTCCATTGTTGGTCCTCACTCATGACACAGCTGTTAATCCCAAGACATCACAAACATCATCAGCCCACTATGGTGGTCTGTTATCATCACTTTTTCAGAGCAATTGCTAGATAAACAGGTCTTGAAGTCAAGAGCCCCAGAAGAATTCTGATGTCTTTTGCAATAAGAGTAGAATAAAAAAATCAATCATGGCGACCATACTATTGAAAGAACTGCCTTGAGGATTCACTTTTGAATGAATTCATTGGAAGTGCATTCAACTGGTCTTAGTCAACCAGTCAATACAACAGAATCTAAATCTGTCTGTGTGGGTTCAAAACCTGCTAAAGAAGAAATTGGCAAGTGATCATCAGAGTCAAAATCTGTTTCTCTTGGAATGTGCAGGTTTGAAACCTGCCAATGATAAAATTCATTTTCTATCAAAACACACCTTGAAATTTGCTCATAGTCAGTTTGCTTGCAAGATAATCCAAGTTGTGTTCAGCCATGTGGCTGTCATAACAGAGTCAAAATCTGTTTCTATTGCAGTGCAACAAGTTCAAAACCTGTTGAACACCACACTTTTTCTACACAACCATGACTTTAATATTTGCTCACAGACAGTATCTCAGACATTCATCTTTTGTTTTTTTCATGCAAGCTTGCGCACCTGGGGCATAAGTTGAATTCAATGGCGAGTTTTATTTTCTTGCATGCACTTACCTTGACAAGTACTCATTTTACTGGTTGAATCTCTTTGTTCAGTGCGATGTGACATGCTCACCCTTATCCAACAACTCAGCCTTTTCAACAAATCTGTCTTCATTATATACCCCGTCCATCATTCCTGCCTCATCTATCATTTCTGGATCCTCTTCCACCTCTACACTGAGTTCTTCCAGCTCTATCTCAGTACTATCCACTTGGTTGGCTCCTTGTTTCTTCGCATTGAACTTGTTGATCAACAATTTCACTACTAGGTTTATCATGTGAAGGAAGCATCTAGTGTGCATCACTGCTCCACTGAACCTGAGCACTTTATCACTCAGTTTGCAAATTATTGTGTCATTGTTGGATGCATTATCACATGTAATTAATACTCAGCATCTGTGTCTCATAGATTCATTTGCATATAAGTGTATTTTGTTTTTGTGAATCATATCTTTTCTGATATGCCAAATTCTTCTAGCATCTTTGCAAATGTCTCTGCAAGCTCTTCGCCAGTGTGGGACTATGAACCTCTTAGCTCACATACACCTACTTGATAGGTAAGATTTTACCTTCCCAACTTTGACCACATCTAAAAGTGCATCCAAAGTACCAAAGTACTTGTCCAATGCAAGTGAAGGTGATCCAAAGTCAAGAAATGAAGGTCTGATGATGCACAAAGGCCTGCTATTAAGAACATGCTCAAGGAGGTGGATCCAAAGGGCTTGGCTTCAGCTTATGCACTGTAACGATACAACAATGGCTGGGCACTACACAAAGTAAGTACTCAGCCAAATATATGTGTTGTGGTCTTGCATAGCCTAGTCTGCTATACTTGCAAAATAAGTGTGTTCAACTCAAGGGGTTAGCTGTTTGGAAGAAGTTCTAATGTTAGTGATATAATGTGCGGTCAATAGTCTGAGCACAGGAAACAATGTCCAAAGGTATAATTACGAGTCCAATGTTTTTTGGGTTAGTGGATTGGTGGGTTTTGGGTTGCAAAAACAGGTATAGTGAATGTTGGGGAAGTGAGCAGTATGCAGATTAACAATAATAATGGGTATTTCAGATAGAAAGAGCAGTGATATTCACAATGTCAACTAAGAACTATAAAATATCGTGTTTGACCCCTAAGCATCAGGAAACAGCTCCCTACTACTTGGATGATGAATGACAGTCCAATATATATGTAAGTATGTATAAATGCAGAAACCTATAGGCAAAAGTAGTAGCAGAATATTTATTTTGGATCCAAAGTACATGTAAACAAACACTACATGCTGCAGACGATGGGAAAACATGTAATAGTACTGGCTGAGACATGGGTAATGTGTGAAATAAGAACTATGCACCTAGTGGGGCTAGCAGGACAGGACAGGACATGAGGACAATCGTGTGGGAATATGTTGAGTCCAAGTTGGCCTAAATGTCGTGTTGATCAGATAAGCATTGAGTTGAGTAGCTAATTGTTGGATTGTCATCAGAAAATGATTAGCATGTGGCAGACATCTGATGTGCATCAGAAAATAACTGAAGAGGAGCTTAGCACAAGGCTAAGTGCTACAGTGCTGTGTCCCCTACCCAAGTAATTGCCCTTAATTTCCAGTGGCTGAAAATGAACTCCAGAAGTTCAGCGGACATTTAGAAAACTACAGAAGGACTACTATGGACAAAGTCCGGAGTAGAACCATACAGAGTATGGACTGCCAGAGGGAGAGCTGAAGATGTGAAGTCTTCAGAATCAATCCTAATACTTAAGAGAAAGACAAGAGATGAGACTCAAGTTAGACAGAAACAGGAATAAGCAGGGATCTAAGATGATATTTGAACTGAGATGTTACAAAGAGTTGGAAAAAATATGGGGTTCAGCAGGTTTTGAACTTGTTGCACTGCAATAGAAACAGATTTTGACTCTAATTCAACCAGTAAAATGAGTACTTGTCAAGGTAAGTGCATGCAAGAAAATAAAACTCGCCATTGAATTCAACTTATGCCCCAGGTGCGCAAGCTTGCATGAAAAAAACAAAAGATGAATGTCTGAGATACTGTCTGTGAGCAAATATTAAAGTCATGGTTGTGTAGAAAAAGTGTGGTGTTCAACAGGTTTTGAACTTGTTGCACTGCAATAGAAACAGATTTTGACTCTGTTATGACAGCCACATGGCTGAACACAACTTGGATTATCTTGCAAGCAAACTGACTATGAGCAAATTTCAAGGTGTGTTTTGATAGAAAATGAATTTTATCATTGGCAGGTTTCAAACCTGCACATTCCAAGAGAAACAGATTTTGACTCTGATGATCACTTGCCAATTTCTTCTTTAGCAGGTTTTGAACCCACACAGACAGATTTAGATTCTGTTGTATTGACTGGTTGACTAAGACCAGTTGAATGCACTTCCAATGAATTCATTCAAAAGTGAATCCTCAAGGCAGTTCTTTCAATAGTATGGTCGCCATGATTGATTTTTTTATTCTACTCTTATTGCAAAAGACATCAGAATTCTTCTGGGGCTCTTGACTTCAAGACCTGTTTATCTAGCAATTGCTCTGAAAAAGTGATGATAACAGACCACCATAGTGGGCTGATGATGTTTGTGATGTCTTGGGATTAACAGCTGTGTCATGAGTGAGGACCAACAATGGAAGGATCACATATGATTGGACTTGAGGGGGATGTTAGAAATTAATATTAGAACTGATAAAATGCAGATAAATGTACCTTGAGGATTTGCTTCTGAATGGGCTCATTGGAAGTGCATCTAACTGGTCTTAGCCAAGCAGTTGATATGACAGAATATAAATCTGTCTGTGTGAGTTCAAAACCTGCTAAAAATGAAATTGCAAGTGAACATCAGAGTCAAAATCTGTGTCTCTTAGACAGTGCAGGTTTGAAACCTGCCAACGAGAATATTTTTATTTTATGAAATCACACCACCAGTGAGATGGTGCTCTCAGGAAAGCACACATGAGTCCATGTCGAGGCGTGTTCTGACAGGAAAAAAAAAACATATATCATTCATGAGAAAATATCAAGGTCTGATTTCATGGAATAAAAATGTCATCATTGGCAGGTTTCAAACCCACAAATTCCAAAAGAAACAGATTTTGACTCTGGTAACAACTTGACTAAGACCAATGAAGATCAGTGTCTGGGATGCTGTCTATGAGTGAATATTATTCAAGGCATGTTCTAATAGAAAAAAATGCGACATTCAACAGGTTTCAAACCTGTTACGTTCCAGTGGAAACAGATTTTGATGCTGTTATGACAACCACTTGGCCAAACACAACTCTGATGAGCTTTTAAGCAAACCAACCATGGGAATATATTAAGGCACATTTTTATAGAAAATGAAAATTATCCTTGGCAGGTTTCAAACCTGCATAGTCCAAGAGAAACAGATTTTAACTCTGGCAATCACTTGGCTATTGAATATTTGGTAGGCTTTGAACCCACACAGACAGATTTAGATTCTGTTGTATTGACTGCTTGGCTAAGACCAGTGAGATGCACTTCCAATGAACTCATTCAGAAGTGAGCCCTCAAGGCACAAAAGTTCAATGTATGACCAAAGTCTTGATGCAAACTCGGAATGATAAGTACAAGAACAATTTAATTGTCTCCAAAGATCTTGACTTGATTAAAAAAAAAAGAGCAGATTACACATCAAACTTTCCAGTTTGATTCTAATGACCCGAGGAAGTTCTGAGATAAAGCAGAAGTATTTAGACAACAGTGCGACATTCTACGCTTAGGTGCTTTCGAGCGCTCAGTGTCAAATAGCAGTTATAGCGTATTTTAGACTTTGAGTCCCACAATATGCAAGATGGTCGTGGAGAGTTGTTCAAAGTCAAAAGATACATGGTGCTATATAAGTAATTCTAATTGTGTTCTCAGCGCATGGAAGCAAGTTGGAAGTGCAGCCAATAGGCAAAAGTATGTGAGTCACTTCTGAATGGGTTCATTGGGAGCACATCTAACTGGTCTTAGCCAAGCAGTTGATATGGCAGAATCTAAATCTGTCTGCATGGGTTCAAAACTTGCTAAAGATGAATTTGCCAAGTGATCATTAGAGTCAAAATATGTTTCTCTTGGACTGTGCAGGTTTGAAACCTGCCACTGGGTGATAAAATTTATTTTCTATGAAAACACACCTTGAAATCTCCTCATGGTGGGTTTGCTTGCAAGCTGATCACAGTCATGTTTAGCTAAGTGGCTGTCATAACAGAATCAAAATCTGTTTCCATCAGAGTGCAACAAGTTTGAAACTTGTTGAATGTTGCATTTTTTCTCTAAGAATGTGTGTCTTGAATATTTGCTCATGGACAGCATCTCAGACATTGATCTTCATTGGTCTTGGTCAAGTTGTCACCAGATTTAAAATCTGTTTCTCTTCAACTGTGCAGGTTTGAAACCTGCCAATAATAACATTTTTATTCTATGAAATCCAAAATGGTGAAATGTGATGAATCACGAGTTAATGCAAAATATACATCATTATACAGATTACAAACCTGCTTAGTTCAAGAGAAATATATTTTGACTCTGGCAATCACTTGAATAAGCAAAATAAAGAATCTCAGCCTTAATAGATTTGTATTTTTACTAATTCCCCAGGTTATTAGGATCAAACTTGAAAGTTTGATGTGTAATCTGCTCTTTTTCTTCTTCAACCAAGTCAAGACCTTTAGAAAGAATTATATTGTTATTGTACTTATCCTTCCAAGTTCGCATCAAGACTTTGGTCATATATTGAACTCTGTGTCAAAAATACACTGTGTGATCCTTTCATTGTCAGTTTTCACTCATGGACCCACCATGGTGGTCTTCTATCAGCACTTTTTCAGAGAAATTGTTAGATAAACAGGTCTTGAAGTCAAGAGTCCCAGCAGGAAGTCTGTGTCTTTTTCAATAAGAGTAGGATAAAAAATCAACACTGACTATGCTATTGAAAGAGCTGAAAAAATCCAGATAAATGTACCTTGAGTACTCACTTCTGAATGGGTTCATTGGAAGTGAATCTAACTGGTCTTAGCCAAGCAGTTGATATGACAGAGCTATATTTAGCCAAGTGGTTGTTGTATGTAACAGAATCCAAATCTCTTTCTATTAGAGCACAACAGGTTTGAAACCTGTGAAACATCACTTTTTTTTCTATAAGAACATGCCTCAAATATTTGCTCATAGATGGTGTGTACAAGAAATGATAGCTAGATGAGAAGGGGTGAAAGGAGAAGAAAGGGTAAAGTAGGGTAAAAACTCAAATAGACCTCTGGATGCGAGTATAGATTTGGCCCAAGGGGATTGCTACTGAGAACAATTCCTCTAATGTAAAATATGCAAACCTGTATGCTTTGATTGAAACATATTTTGAATCTATCATTGCAATGATGTGGAAAAGAGTATTTATGATGGGTTTTGGAGAAAACTATCCATGAGAAAATATCAGAGTGTAATTGCACAGAACAAAAACATAATTATCAGCAGGTTTCAAATCTGCAAAGTCCAAGAGACACAGATTTTAACTCTGGTGACAACTTGACTAAGACCAATGAAGATCAATATCTGAGATACTGTCTATGAGCAAACATTCAAGACATGTTCTTATAGAAAAAATGTGACATTCAACAGGTTTCAAACCTGTTGCATTCCAATAGAAACAGATTTTGATTCTGTTATGACAACCACTCGGCCAAACACAACTTGCATTGGCTTGCAAGAAAACCAACCATCAGCATATTTCAAGGTGTGTTTTCATAGAAAACAAATGTTGCAACTGGCAGGTTTCAAACCTGCATAGTCCAAGAGAAACAGATTTTGACTCTGATGATCACTTGACAATGACATCTTTAGCAGGTTTTGAACCCATGCAGATAGATTTAGATTCCATCATATCAACCACTTGGCTAAGACCAGTGAGATGCACTTCCAATGGACCTATTGATAAGTGGATCCTCAAGGCAGTTCTTTCAATAGTATGATCACCATGATTGATTCTTAGGCCTGTTTATCTAGCAATTGCTCTGAAAAATTGCTGATGGCAGACCACCACAGTGGGTCGATAATGTTTGTGATGTCTTTTGGATTAACAACTGAGTCGTGAGTGACAACTGACAATGGGAGAATCATATATGATTGGACTCAAGGAGGATGTTAGAAATTAATGTTAGAACTGACAAAATGCAGATAAATATACCTTGAGGATTCACGTCTGAATGAACTCATTGGAAGTGCATCTAATTGGTCTTATATCCAAGCAGTTGATATGACAGAATCTAAATCTGTTTGTGTGGGTTCAAAACCTGCTAAAGATAAAATTGCAAGTGAACATCAGAGTCAAAATCTGTGTCTCTTGGACAGCGCAGGTTTGAAACTTGCCAATAATAACATTTTTATTTTATGAAATCAGACCTTGACATTGACTCATGTGTACTTTCACATTGTAGCTCATGCTCCCAAACATCTGCTTTATATGATGTTTGTGGATGTACTTTTCTGTGTTCAAGAATATCTCTGGGCTCCACATCACCTCACCTAATTTGTTCATAGACTAAACTCTAGGTTAGCCTCATGCCTCAGCTATCAGCTGGCGAAAAAAATTATTCTGCTGTAGAGACTTATATCTTTGTAGGCTCATAGGATCCATATTTACAACTCACTTTTAGGCTCAGTTTATACACCATTATCCTCCTAATAGATTTTGACTCTGTTTCAATGTCTACTTGGCTAAGACCAGTGAAATGTAGCTCTCAGGAAAGTATGCATGAGTCAATGTCAAGGTGTAATTTCATAGAATAAAAATGTGATCATTGGCGGGTTTGAAACCCGCAAAGTCCAAGAGAAACAGATTTTGACTCTGATGACAACTTGACTAAGACCAATGAAGATAAGTGTCTGAGATACTGTCTATGAGCAAGTATTCAAGGAATGTTCTAATAGAAAAAAATGCAACATTCAACAGGTTTCAAACCTGTTGCATTCCAATGGAAACAGATTTGAATTCTATTATGACAACCACTCGGCTAAATACAACTTTGATGACCTCTTAAGCAAACCGACCATGAGCATGTGTCAAGGTGCATTTTCATAGAAAATGAAAATTATCATTGGCAGGTTTTAAACCCACACAGTCCAGAACAAACAGATTCTGACTCTGATAATCACTTTGCAACTTGATCTTTAGTAGGTTTTGAACCCACACAGACAGATTTAGATTCTGTTGTATCAACTGCTTGGCTAAGACCAGTGAGATTCACTTCCAATGAACTCATTCAGAAGTGAATCCTCAAGGTACATTTTATCTGCATTTTGTCAGTTCTTTTAATAGCATGGTCACTGTTGAGTCTTTTATTTTGCTTTTTCTCCTAAAAAATTACCAGAGGCAAATGTAAGTATCTTTGATGTAAACTCAGAATGATAAGTACAAAAGCAATTTAATTCTCTCCAAAGGTCTTAACTTGGTTGAAGAAGAAGAGCAGATTATACATCAAACTTTCAAGTTTGATCCTAATGACCTGGAGAATGAGAAAGAATACACATCTGTCAAGGCTGAGATTCAAAAGAGCCATCCAGCCATTATTCACTTATGTATAAGATTGAAGTGCATTGTATTTGAGACCTTTCATCATCATGTTTCTCTCCTTTCACTTTTTGAAAGTGCTGTAGTATTGCAGTCTGTATTCAATTCATCTGTTCAGCTGAGGGAAAACATTGCAAGTGACAGGGAACTGTAGACTTGCCTTGCAGCTTCACTTCTGAATGTTTTCTTTAAAGATGGATCTAACTGGTGTTAGTCAAACAGTTGCTACAACAGAATCCAAATCTGTTTCAAATCTGTGTGCATGTGGGATCAAAACCTGCTAAAGATGCAATTGCCAGTGATTATCAGAGTCAAAATCTGTTTCTCTTGGAATGTGCAGGTTTGAAACCTGCCAATGATTATATTCATTTTTTATAAAACCGCACCTTGACACATGCTCATGGTCGATTTGCAATTTGCTTACAAGCTCATCAGAGTTGTGTTTTAGCCAAGTGGTTGTCCTGACAGAATCAAAATCTATTTCTATTGGAGTGCAACAGGTTTGAAACCTATCAAGTGTTGCATTGTTTCCATAAGAACATGCCTTGAATATCTGCTCATAGACAGTATCTCAGACATAGATCTTCATTAGCCTTAGTCAAGTTATCATCAGAGTCAAAATCTGCTTGTCTTGTACTTTGCAGGTTTCAAACCTGCCAATGGTAATATTTTTATTCTATGCAATTACACCCTAACATTTCCTGATGTCAGTACAAAAATATGAAAGCTCAGCATCCAATGAATTCATGCACTTAGGTTTGAAACCCATTGAATGTCGCATTTTTTCTATCAGAACATGCCTTGAATATTTGCTCATAAACAGTATCTCAGACACCAATTTGAAACCTGTTAATATTGCAACAGAATCAAAATATGTTTCTTTAAAACCTGCTCATAATTTTTTTGCAGTGTATAGATTCTCAGAGGTCCAAGTGCAAGCAAATACAAATGGGGACAGTCAGACATTTTTGAGTATTCTGTCAGAAATTTCTAATTTTGGTTGGCACACCTCAATTCACTGGCAGCACTACAACTTGCTTGGAAAGGGAACCCAACAGATAAATGTGCCTTGAGGATTCACTTCTAAATAAATTTATTGAAAGTGCATCCAACTGGTCTTAGCCAAGCAGCTAATACAACAGAATCTAAATCTGTCTGTGTGGGTTCAAAACCTGCTAAAGATGAATTTGCCAAGTGATCATTAGAGTTAAAATCTGTTTCTCTTGGACTGCGCAGGTTTGAAACATGCCAGTGATAAAATTCATTTTCTATGAAAACACACCTTGAAATTTTCTCATGGTCGGTTTCCTTGCAAGCTGATCACAGTTGTATTTAGCTAAGTGGCTGTCATAACAGAATCAACATCTGTTTCCATCAGAGTGCAACAAGTTTGAAACTTGTTGAATGTTGCATTTTTTCTCTAAGAATATGTGTCTTGAATATTTGCTCATGGACAGCATCTCAGACATTGATCTTCATTGATCTTGGTTAAGTTATCCCCAGATTTAAAATCTGTTTCTCTTCAACTGTGCAGGTTTGAAACCTGCCAATAACAATGTTTTTATTCTATGACATCCAAAATGGTGGAACATAATGAATCCCAAGTTAATGCAAAATACACATCATTATACAGATTATGTCAGTTTTCACTCATGGGCCCACCATGGGGGTCTGTCATCAGCACTTTTTTAGGACAATTGTTAGATAAACAGGTCTTGAAGTTAAGAGCCCTAGCAGGAGTCTGTGTCTTTTGCCATAAGAGCATTATAAAATAATCAACAGTAATCATGCTATTGAAATAACTGACAAAATGCAGATAAATGTACCTCGAGGACTCACTTCTGAATCATTGGGTTCATCAGAAGTGAATCTAACTGGTCTTAGCCAAGCAGTTGATACAACAGAATCTAAATCTGTCTGTGTGGATTCAAAACCTGCTAAAGATGAAATTGATCCAGTGATCATCAGAGTCAAAATCTGTTTCTCTTGAATAGTGTAGGTTTGAAACCTGCCGATGATAACATTTTTTATTTTTATTCTATGAAAGCACACCTTAACATATGCTTATGGTCGGTCAGCTTGCAAGCAAATCAGAGCTGTGTCTAGCCGAGTGGTTATCATAACAGAATCCAAATCTGTTTCTATTGGTTGTTTATGGTTGTTTGATCCATTCAATCGTCATCTTAATCATCCACTTACAACTGCTATAAAAGGAGCAATTACAGTAAGAAAAATAGATTATCATTTAAACATACCCATCTATATCTCAATGTCAGACCAAAAACATGTCTTGCATTTTGAATTTACCTCACATTGGCATCAACGTGGACAATATCATAAGTTTATCGCATGTGAATCTCATCTGCCACAATACACCCAATTTCACAGACACAACTCGAATACCTCATGGCAAAGGTCACGGTGGTAATGTATTCAGTACTACATCACTCATGCAGTTCCTGATTTACGGACTCAAGGCCCCTAACCCCACAACACTGTGCCTGCTAAGGTGGTTGATGTGTAACAGTGCACGCACTTGTGCTCATCTTATCCAACACCTAAGATCAGCATTGCGGAGGGTAAGTCATTGGTTTATGTAGAACATTCTAAACTAAATAGTGTGCAGGGATGAATCTTATACTGGCTGATACTTGCCAATCACATTCCATAACCCAATCATGCCCTCACAATGCATGCCAACCACCTTACCACTTATGAATCATCTTGGCCGCTGTAGGGATTCATTTCTGGCTAGGCTTGTAGAGACTGTTTTTACCTTACCTTAGGTTGGCACTTTGTAGCTTACATAAGGGAGTTACCTTTTCACCAGTTACCAGTATGAGTCTGAGTCTTCAGCAGTTTTTATGACATTTCCTCTCCTCTGAGCCTTGAGCCTGGTCCAGAAACCCTTTAGGGTCGAATAGCAGCTAGGTTCTGCAAGACCCAACATTGTTCAGACTCACCATCTGAATTGTTGTACCTTCACCGCCATCTACAATTACATAGTACTAGTTCATACATACATGACCGACCCGCATATTTACACAAGGGAGCTTGCAATAATGTTAAGAATGTGCTCAAGGGTTCGGATCCAAAGGGCTTGGCTTCAGCTCATCCACTGCGCCCCTTACCCGAGTATGTGCCCTTAACTTCCAAAGGCTATAGGACGAAGTCTGATGCACGGGAATTCCAGTGGACGTTCGGAAACAAGAGGGAAGGCTAATCTGGACATTGTGTGGACTAGAAAGAAACAGCGGAAGACTACCAAAGGTAGAGGCGGAGATGTTAAGTCAATAGGAATCGATCCTAAGACTATTGGAGGATGATGAGAGGAGAAACTCAAGTCGGATGGAGGCAGGAATGAGCAGAATCCAATATGATATTCAAACTGAGGATATACAGAGAATTTACAAGGTTTATATACTACAGAAACATAACAGAAGATCAGTCAGCACAGTGCAAGGCTATGTACGAGGCATGTGGAAAGCTTATCAATAGTATAATGGAACATAATAAAATGAAGTCAGAGATAAAACAAGGTCCAGATAAATGAGTACAGTCAGATATGTAAATAACTGGGGGACCAGTAAAAGGGGCTAACCAAAAAGGGATGTATGAAAGGGGACAGAAGCGGAAGTAAGAAGCGGGTCAGATCCAGACATCCAGACATCTGGAGATGAGTGCATGATCGGTCCAGGTCCATAACATGGGATATAACAGATGATCGATGGAGATGGAGATGCATTGGCAATGCACAGGATAAGCTATCGGACATCTGCATTGATCTCAAAACATGTCAAAAGCTAGTGCATCTGACATTGTGGTGGATGGAACTACTAGTGGGGAGGTTGCTGATGGTCCTAGGACTATTGTGGTCTAGTGCACGAAGAGGCTGCTTGCTTCTCATCCTGCACCCAAGCCTAAGCACCCAAGCCTCAACCTGCAATGGCTGTGGTTGATTCCAGGATGAATGCTAGTGGTACGTTTTCCATTAGAACAAGGAACAATCTGTCCTTTATGGTGATGTTGGTGCTGAACCTCTCCAGAAAGTTGCTGTGGTTTGTGGGTGTGTTGAACAATTCTGCTGATTCCTTGGAGTTTAGCTTATATAGTATGCCTCCATGGGGGAGTGTGCATGCTGATACAAAGGATAGGTCCTTGAGGGTTGGAATGTCATCCTTGTCCATCATCTCTAGGGCCAGCTTCGCTTTGGATACCAGTTGGGCTTCCATTAGCTGTGCTGTTGTGTCTTTTGGTATTATAAATAATCTTCTGTCTATTAAGATTTGCCTGGATTAGCCCTTGTTGCATGAAAGGAGCTTTCTTAGTGAGCCAGGAGTTGGAGACTTTGCCACTGCAGTGTAGGACCTCAGTCCTTCAGACCTGGTCTGCGCTGTTGCATGCTGGTCTATTGTGATTGCTGCATTTTTTGCTGCCTTATCTATTCCCTCAAGAGAGTTGTTGAGGTTAGTGCATACCTTGTTTACTGTTTCTTCTAGTGCATTCTTGTGCTCATCAGCTGTCTTTGCAAGTCCTTCTGCCTTTTCCACCATGATTGTCATTAGACCTCCTGTAAGATTTTCAATTCTGTTAATGATGTTAGTCATGTCCATTGAGCATTCTGAATCATGTAGCATTATGACTAGTACTCTCAGTATTTCTGTGAGAGTAGAACTGAGGCCTGCTGAAATGTTGAATTTAAACAGTGCCACTACAATTTTTTTCTAGCATGGTGCCTGCTGTTGGTAGGATGAGGCCATGTGTGATTAAGAGCTTCTTCACTGTGGTAGTATTAGTTATATCTGTTCTGATGCCAGCACCTTCTATATATTCTTCTATTGTTTTGCTTGTGGTTAGTAGAGGTTTGTTTGCCATAGTTTTTCTCAATCTGGTGTTGCCCATTGCTGCCAGTGCAGGGCTTGTGGATCCTGTTGGAGCCATTTCTTGGGACTGGGAACTGGTTGGGGGTCGCCTAAAGGCATGGGTGTCACTGTTAGGTGCAGTGTTGATGAGGATTTTTGAGGTCCTAGTCAGGGTGCTGGTTCATGTCCAAGAAGCAATGTCCATGGTTCACAAAGGATCTCGAGCAGACTGGAGTCCAGCATCAACCTCAGTGAAAACTGACTATGATGGGAGGAGTCGTCACATGCTTAGAAATGATTTTCCTTTTTAGTTACATGTTGGTATATGCATTTATCATAATCCGACTCATTGCATACGTCGTGCTCATAATGTTGCGTTGCGAAGCGCTAACTTCATATATTTCCTTAGTCTTTGCTTTGCTTTGCTTCTCCATCGCACTTTGCCAAGCATGTAGGTTCGTTACATTGGAGTCTTTGCATTCATAGCCATATTTCAATCTATAGAAAACATGCCTACAAATGAGTCCACTGAAAATGTCAGTCTCTGTGTGTGCTCAAGATACAACTTCAGGAGGCCACATAGCGTGTCGACAGCAACTTGGCGCCGACATCTACAAGAGGCCCCAGAAGATGAGAGAGAGAGTATTCGTCTGTGCAGAGCACTACCAGAACACATGTCCCTTCTTCCAGCTGACCAAAATCTTCCACTAGACTCTGAGCCTGCAGCACACTGTGTCCCTGATCCTCCTGGTGCTGTCTACCAGTAGTGCTCGTCATACTGCTGCATTGCGGGAACTTGCTAAGCGCGCACAAGTTGATGAGAGTAACAATCATGCTGTCAGACATCACAAACGTGCTCGGAATTCTGAGCCATCCACCTCCAACGTTAATGAAAATAATAACACAGACAATGATTTTGAGATGGATGACAATCTGGTATGTTTCTTTGCCTTGTTATGATCTAAATTTTTCAATAGTCATATTACAGTACTATGATGATCAAAACCACCCTCTGGAGCCAGATGCACCTGAGCATAGACCTCCCCCAGTGCCGGATGAACTGAATATGCCCCAAGAACTGGATATGCACCAGCACCACCTCCGGAACCAGATGCACTTGAGTATAGACCTCCCTCAGTACTGGACGAGCCAGACATCCCCCATCATCTCCCTCCAGAACCAGACTTGCACGAGCACCACCCTCCACAAGCAAATGCGCATCTGCCGCAGTATGAGTTAGAATTTGAGCAAAGAGAACGGCCACACATTGATGTGGAGGCCAGGCTCTTTACCGTAATCCAGACAGCGCACGCGACATGCATTATCTTCACGAGTGCACACAGGAAGTACTGACAGAGCTTCGGGCAACAGGTACTATTCCTGTCATTGATGACATCGTGATGGGATGGGACTATCTTACTGCAGTGATCGATGGGGATATCAAGGAAGGAGACATTGCTCTCATGGTCTCATTGGATGGTGCGCAACTCTACAAGTCTAAGGAGTCAGACTGCTGGATTTATATGTGGGTTGTTTTAAACCTCTCCCCCAACAAACAATACCGCAAAGTACATGTCCATCCAGGTGGCTTTATACCTGGACCAAACAAGCCAAAGAATGTCGATTCTTTCCTCTTTGTTGGAATGCACCACCTTGCAGCCATCCAAAACGAAGGCCTTACCGTGTGGGATGCATCCCGTGATGCAACATTTATATCGGACATTCACCTCATATTCACGACAGCTGATGGGCCTGGACTTGTGTATTGGGATGGAATGGTGGGGCACAGTGGGAAGAATGGGTGTTGGATCTATTGTGGAGTACAGGGCCGAAGAAAAACTTGTGGGACTCATTACTACCCAGCACTCTTGAAGCCAACTGATCATTCAGTCGTTGGGAGCAACCATCCAGATATTGATGTGTTCAAAATTCCGCTCGGAGGATCTGATGACTACAAAACTAACTTAAAATGCCTCATTACTTCTCCAAATCAACGTCAGTTCGACCTCAGGAAAACGGAGACAGGTATAACAAAGCCCCCTCTAATCCTTGGCCTAAGTCCTTCACGCAGTCTTGGAGTCCCATTCTGCATGACGACGGACATCATGCACCTCGCAGCAAATCTTAGCAATCTCTTACTGAGTCTCTGGCACGGAACTTTAGACTGCGGCCCATCAGACAATGTCAAAACTTGGGACTGGGCTGTCTTTAGAGACGAGGGTACCTGGACTATATATGGAGCAGCAGTTGAGAATGCCGGACCCTACCTTCCCACTTCATTTGATCGCAAGCCTTGTAATATTCCTGAGAAGCTTAACACCGGCTATAAAACATGGGAATTTCAACTGTACATGTTTGGCCTTGCACCTGCACTACTTGTTACGCTGACCGTCGGTCGGCGTGTGCGAACTAGGATAGGTCTTCTCAGCGACGACTCGAGTGAGTCTACTGAAGCTGAGGGTGGTTCTCGGCTTGACGAAACGTCAAGGGTTCCTCCAGTGATCTCGGTAAGACGGCGCTCATCGAGATACAGGGCTAGCGGATACGGCTAAGAAGCGGGGAGCGACTTAGAAGTGCGGTCTTATACAAGAAAGCTGAGAGGCTTAGTTGAACAAGTTCTGGGATGAACCTAGTAGATTAAAGTAAAGTCTAAGTACTATAATCTGTCTACTTATATGTGCTACATATAAGTATTCTAGCTCAGTCTGTAATCTATAGTATATCTAGGATCTATGATAACAAGACATGAGGTCAGATAAGGTACATGAGGCTTTAACCTCTGATTAAGCATGCAGCGCCAAGTGCGACTGCGCATAAGTACCATGAGGCGCCAAGGGCGCTCCAGATCTTCATGAAGCGACATGCGGTATACATGCGCTGATCTAGGGTGACCATGAGACGTACAGCCTCCATGGATCAGGTACAAGGCCGTCTAGGCCAGGGGCGGTGTCACAGTGGTCCAGACCGCTGTCTTTCTAAGTGCAGGCGGTGTTCCGCCGCGTCTAGAGTCTAGCAGAGCGGGGGCAGGCGTAGGCAGAGCTGGGGCTCCTGTAGGTGTTATGGATGCCTGTAACACTACTCTACGACATTCTACCCCAGAAATACTGGTCTAACTACTGCCAACTCATCCGTGGATTCCAGCTGATGTGTCAATATCGCATCACAGCCCAGGAACTTGTCCATGCCCAAGCACTTTTATGCTGCTGGGAACGGGACTTTGAACTCTTGTATTATCGTCGCCGAGAAGATCGCATCCACTTCATTCATCCATGTGTCCATCAAACCAACCACCTCATCTCAGAAACAGTGCAGAAAGGCCCATCAATATGCTATGCACAGTGGACTATGGAACGAATGATTGGAAATTTGGGTCAAGAAATTTGTCAGCCCTCGAATCCTTTTGCAAACCTCTCACAAGAAGTAGTTCGACGCTGCCACATTAATACCCTTCTCTCCATAATGCCTGAGCTCGACAATTTACACCAAGGCCTTCCAAATGGTTCTGTTGATTTAGGAGATGGGTATGTGCTTCTTCGCAAACGAGAACGATATGCGAAACTCCCAGACGGTGCAGATGCACAAGCAATCACCAATTTTCTTGGTGCTTGTCACATGCTTCCTCACATCAAGAAATGGGCCTGACTTTTGTTACCCAATAAGCAGGTTGCTCCCTCAGCTTGGAGAGAGACCACCAAAGCGCGTGAGCAAGTGCGAATGTCACACAATGTGAAGGTTTGTTTGTTTTATTAAAACATCTTCTACATGCTAACTCATTATAGTTTAAAGTTGCTGGACAGTTTCGAAGACAACATGGAGACACTGTACAAGCACTATAAATGAACAAGTTATATTACAATACAGACAAATATTGTACTTACATTGCCAGAAGAAGTTCAGGAAGGTCCTCCTCAACCTTAATTGTCAGATCTTCCTCAGGCTCGGTTTTGATGTTCTCCTCCTCAGACTTAACCACTGGCATCATGTCTTCATCCGGCTTTGATCCTCATTGCGACGAAGGTCTTTGAAGCGAAAAACAACTCTCTATACAATTATATATGTGGGATCAGCAAATAAGCACAAAAAACACGCACCTTTCATCCAGGAGATTCCATGTCTAAAGACAAGACATAAGTAGCCCACGACACGTCTAAACCATCGATCTTGACAACAACAACATCCCCGAGCATCATGACGTTGGATGAGCTAATGATAGTTGGGGAAGACATCAATGTGTGGTAAGTCATGAAATGAAAGGTACCGTGTCGAGACCAAGACAAGTTTCTTGATTCGGTATTTTCCATCGGAGACAGAATATTGAATACAGATGACTTAATGAGTCTTGCTTGTAGTTTATATCGAGTCAGTCTGTCCTATCACTGACTTTATAATTCTTACAGTTCTAGTATGTTCAGTATGGCTGGCGAGGGAGGCTCTAGCCTCTGGAACAACAGTGCATTTTCAGGGTCTTATACACCTTCTCCTGGACCCTCCTTGGCAAATATGACGTCACCCAAGGCAGATTCATTCTCACCACCCCCAGTGCAAGTCCCACAGCCTCAATTCAGCTTGTTTCAGCAGGTGAGTGAGTCACTTGCTACTGTTTCTATTAACTTACTGTATGTTTTAGGGAGCATATATGCATGAAAACCAAGCCTTGCAAGAGCATTGTGAAATCTTGGAAGCACAGGTCACCAAACTCTCCATTGAATGTGATACTATACAGTAAGATTTTGTATGTACTTCATGTGCATTCTCTAATGTAATGATAGGGCAATGTTTCACCAGCTCGCCTCTTCTGTGTGCCTTGATGAAGCTGTGGAGTCTCTCAGCTCCAAAGGCATACACCTATCACTGGCAGCACCCTGCACCAGTAACATCAAACGGCCGACTTGTGAGACACATCCCAAGGTCAAATTTTGGAACCAGGACGCATTCTTGGATTGGGCAGAACGAGCTAGCGCACAAGGGCTTCATTGCGGGAAAATTCCTTACCTTGAAGGTGAAAAAGGAGAACTGGTCCCTGAAGCAACAGTCAAAGCTATTCACAAGATCCTGCATGGAGGATGTTCAGAACTTGTAAATCGCCAGCTTGCTCTGAAGTCGTGGGGCAAGTTGTCCTCGACGGGAAACCAATTCATTCATTCACTCATGGAAAAATCGTACCCACTGTTTACTCTCGCTAACGATGGATGGAAACTAGATTATCTGTGCAAGTCGTCTTACTCCACATGGCGAAGGAACCACCTTGATGACAATGGCAACTGGAAATCAAGGAAGGATGGCAATGACGTCAGTGATGATGACAGCGACGATGGAGACTCCTTGGACGCAAAAGGTAAGAAGCGCAAGAAAGTGAAGTGCTCAAAGTCCAAGGTCCCAGAAAAGAAACTCAAATGTAGGTTCTCACTCAAGTTGCTTTACCCTACTAATAATACCATACTGTAGTTACTCCAAATGTGTTGATTCCCCCTTCTTTGCCTCCAACTCCTTCGATACCACCAGCAGTACTTCCTTCCCCAGTGCTATCACCATCTCTGGATCTTTTGGACTCGGAGAGTGCAAGCATTCCCACTACCAACGGCGACACTGCAGAGCCTTCTCATACCATCATCGAAGAGTCTCTGGAGAGTGCGAGTGTCACTCCTACTATTGTTATTGCAGAGCCTTCCCATCCCATCAAAGAGTCCGAATCTCCCACTACTCTTCCAAGCCCTATCACCGTGTCATCTCATCCTGCTGGCGATCCGCTTGAGGAAAAGGAAAATATACCACCACCACAGCCACCTACCGCTACACCTGCACCAATCAAAATCACTGTATCCAATCCCATGTTGGTTGTACATTGCTTTTATTTGTTGGTGTTACTTACTTTCTTTAGCTCATTGCTCGCGCTGGCTGCCGCTGGTGTGAAAATTCCTCCACTGCCTTCCGATTCTGTACCTATGCAAGCACCTCCTGTTCCAACCGAAAAAGTGTCTGTCCCATCCGATGGAGCCAACTCCAACCTCCAGAAAGGCAAAGCAGCCAAGGCAGGAAGCAAGAGCTTGAAAATGTGCCCGAGCCCTACTAAGAATGGATGGTACGTGTTTTTTTCTCAGACTTTCCCTTTACTAATGGGTTGCAGTAATCTATGTGCTCTTTGTTGGCTGAAGCAAATCAAAATTGGCGGGACGACAGAGGAATTTTGTGCTTATTATGGGAATCTGACACTAGAGCAACGAAAGGCAAGTGATATAATCTCTTGTATTTGAGTTGATTCATTCACACTGACCGGTAGGGATACAATGAGGAAGCAGCTACACTTGTAAGTCCTTGATTCTCTCTCGATGGACCTTCTAAATTATTGTCTACTAGGTTGCTTCCGATACATGGACCAAATCTGTCTCCAAAGGATGTCACTATTAGATTCAGCATGATCCGCTTCAGCATGATCCGACCCTGCACAATTTGACATACACATTTCCTACAATGTTTTCGAGTGCTTTCGAGCTGCTGTCCACGCACATCATGTTTTCAAGCCGCTATATGTGTTTTTGAGCTTTTTTGTACCACTTTTGTACCACCATTCCTACAGTGCCTAATATTATTCGAGCATATTTGCGCACATTTTCAACCATCTGGCAAGGGGAACGAGTATATGCGTTCAAATGCGCAAATATGTTTTACATTAAAAAAAGCACCTATGTGCATGAGGAAACCCACACCTGCATATATTGAAATGTGTGGATTCGCTCACTATGTGTCTTATCATGTTCTCATATGTTTTTCTACTGAGCTGCTGACAAAATCACTTATTGTCACACCACGACTCCTCCTGTCATAGTCAGTTTTCACTGGGCATCAACACTCTGCCCCCTATGCTCATCAGCAAAATGGGAAGGCAGAGAGGGTGATGCATACGATTGAAGGTCGTATGTATGTGATGCTGGACTTCGCTCATCTGCCAAGACTACTGTGGGGAGAGGCTACACTCACCGCATGCTACTTATTTAACCGGACTGAGTCATGTACTTTGCCAGTGAGGAAGACTCCTTATGAGATGCTTCATGGTGTTCAGCCAGATCTATCCCACATTCACATCTTTGGTGCACGCTGTTTCGTGCGCATCCCCACAGAACTGCAACAGAAGCTCAGATCTCGCTCTCATGAAGCCATCTTCATGGGGTATCCCCCTGGAGTGAAAGCATGGCGGTGCCATGACCTTGCCACTGGAGCCTTCTTTAACTCACATGACATTATCTTTAATGAGAGTCTGATGAATCATGAGTTCCCAGACAGTGATGATGAAGATGACGATGTACTTGCTCCAGCAATCAGTCACAACCCAACCACGTGCGCTGCATCTCCTGTGACTCCTGCACCTCCCATTGACCCTCCTCATGCCACTATCATTCGACGTTCAGGCTGAATACCCATTCCAATCGAGAAGGGCCAGAACTTCAGGAACTGTGTTGCAGTCAATAAGTCCCAGCTTGCACATCAGCATGAAGTTCACATTGCCCGGATCAATGGTGTCCCTCCCCCATCTGATAGCATCAACTCTGCCCCAGCACCCATTGTGTCCACACCCACTCACATGGCTGATCTTCTACCTCTTCCTCCTGTTGACCCAGACACCATCACTCCTGACAATGAGGCTGTAGGCTACCCTAGGAACTATTGAGTGTCTGAGTCTTTGGGATCCAACACCACAGTTGTGGGACACTTTGCAGACTTTCCAAAGGTGAGCTCATGACTTGCTTTTTGCTTGATGATCTTTTTGACATTTGATAACTTATTAAGAACTCTCGAGCCTTCTCAGTAGGCTTACACTGTTATTTGTTAGCTATTGATGCAGAGATTATTTTGTAGTTTGATATAGAAGCACCACTTAGAATAGAAGATTCCCAGAGTGTCAGTATTTAGTTTTAAAGTTTACAATATAGTACACCATATGGGGATGGAACTGTACAGTTCAATAAGTTTCAACTGATACCAAGATACCCACCAACCATTGAACCCATGCCTATGGGTATGGGTATATGAAGGGTCAGCCCCTACTCAACCCACAGGTACCCATACCCATGACCCATGTGGGTTTTCAAAACCCATGTCATTGCCTAATTACAGCCTCATCCAAGGCCTTCTCATGGGAAGTACCTTTGGCACTAGTAGGGATCCACACAGGTACGGGTAACCCACGTGGGTCACAGGTATGGGTACCTAGCAGGTACAGGTATGGGTTAGAGTCTTGAGTACCTGTTACCCACACAGGTACTGCTGAGCATGCTTACCAATATTTGTGTTCATACTTTCACCACTACTTGACTCTAGATCTCAACCACCAATATCATCAGGGAAATGTAATTCACTACAGAATGCTACAGACCGCTCTGTAGCATTCTGTAGCACAATCCAACCTGCGGATGATCAGCACCCAACTCACAGCCTTCAAGCTAACTCTTGCAGGGGTGTAGTGATTGGAATGAGGTCTGACATTTCACTGGAGGTTGATGGCATTAGGTGCAGTTGAGGCTCTAAGTGGCAAAGGTGTGTTTCTCGCTGCTCTCACTCTTTTGCTTGCTGATCTCAGTCATTCACTGCTCGCCCATTCGCCCATTCGCTCATTGCTCTCAGTCGTTCGCTGCTTGTTCCAGGTGCACATGTTTTTTTCTTGTTTACTACTATCTTTAACCTTGCAGTGTGCTACTACCACCACTCGCACCCTACACTGCATCCTACCCTCCATCTTGTTCTTCCTGTCTCATCCCTCCTTCCACTCTTCTGGCACTCTCCAGTGTCCTCCGCATATGTTCAAGCCACATCAGGGAAGTGACGTGAAAATGGTAAAGTTTTGTCAAGCTTTACCTGATTTAAAATTTGTATAATAGAGTCACTCAGAGTAGCTTTCATAAACCTCGCTAAGATTCACTAAGGCTGGCTAGAGTACAGCTAGAGTACAGCCAGAACAGGCTGTAGGCATGTGGCATGCTTCGGCACCCCAGCGGAGTTCAAACATTATGCCTGCCCTTTGACCACCATCTCGTCGTTGTTCTGCACGACTATGAGTCTCAGAAACACCCTCTAGGAGAACCATAGAAAGAAAAAGAATTGTAGAAGTCATGCAAGGGCCTGTCACTCACGGTAGGGGTGGCAGGTCTCAATGGGCATGAAGTCCCACCGAAGCTAGTGGCTCAGACCTGGTGAAAATCCAGGTCCACTGGTTATCTGCCCCTTTCTGCACCCAGAAGGTCATCGAACACCTCCTCAACCACCCAGCTGACTGCTGTATTCTTTTCTATGCTGACAGCAAGCAGTCACATACAGATGGTGAACGTGCCACTGGCAAAGACAAGATTTCCATATGCGCTGTCATCGCTAAGTATGTCTTTGAGGACGACAAAGACTATGCAGAACACTATCCAGCTGCACAGGATAAATATCAAGATTCAACACTTAATCACATCAACTAGTATGTTTTCTTGGCTGTCCTTATGATGTACTAACATTTGGTTCAAAGCCTCAAAAAAAGATATTGTGAATGCCACAACAAATTACATGTGACGGGCACTGGTATCATGCCAGATGATACAAATTCCACAGAGAATCTGCACGGTACATTTTTTCTTTGTATTTTATCACATAATCTAACTGATTTAATTCACAGCGCAAATTTTAAAGGAGTTCCCCTGGTATGATGACCTTGTGCGCATCATGGGGGGGAATCCTGCACTGTCTCTCCAGACGGTCTCATCACGCCTGGGAGTAGACCACATTGCTAAGTACTTTTCAATATTGCATATGGCAGGCAGCTCGTATTCTGAGGGTCAGCACTCTGGGAGCGCTCAATTTGGCGCATCTGCTTCCTCCGCTAGCCAGTCTTATCCTGCTCCCCCCACAAGCCAACCTTATCTTGCTCCCTCCATGAGCCAACCTTATCCCACTCCCTCCATGAGCCAACCTTATCCTGCTCCCTCCATGAGCCAACCCTATCCTGCTCCCTCCACGAGCCAATCCTATCCCACTCACTACGGCGGACATTACTACAACCCCCTGCCTCTTCAGCACCCTCAATATAGCCAACACCCCCCTCACTCCCACTCTGACGTCCTCCCTTGTCGTGCTCCCAATTCTCCCCTTGATGATGATGATATCAACCTCCCTGACTATCTTAGCCCCCTCAATCGTGACGACGAGCTGATGGACTTATCTTTCGATGATGTACTGTGCCCTACTCCCCCAGAGCCATATGATTACCGTAACGACCCCAATGTCACCATACTCAACAGCCCTCCAAGGCCCAGACCCACCACATCAAAACGGCTGCTTCCTCCCTCAAGCCCTTCACCTCTCTTGACTCCCACGCCTCAGTCTAACTTCACCCTACCCCCCGCATCACAGACTCTCCACCGCGACAGTTGTGCTTCCTTCGGGATGTCCGATCCAAAGTGACGCACCAGCACCAAGTCGCTCAAAGCTGCGGCCATTTGTCGCTCTTCAGGGTCCTTGAGGTCCAAGCCTCCGTCAGTTGTGTCGGCGTCGTCAGTGCCTTCGTCAATGTCTATGACATCCCCAGTCAATTCCTCATCTGCGGGGAAACCGAGGCAGGTGAAGAAGCAGCGGTCGGATATTCAGAGTCAGGTTGACAGGCTCAACAAAGAAATCGCAAACGTGCAATCGGACAAGATCACTCGGGAAGAACTTCAAAACAAGTGCTACATGGCTAAGTACAATCTCGTGCATCAAACTAATGAACACAGATTCCTGCAAGCTGAGCACACAGATACTCAAGCTGAAGCTGCTGCCGCACATCAACGTTCCCTGGAGGCTAGGAATTCCAAGATTTGCCTTTGTGAGGCAGAGGTGAAAATGCACACTGCATCGGCGCATGCGCATGAGCAGGAGGTGGCGATGTTGTGCCTCAAGATTGAGTATGCTCATATCTCTAGTTCTGGATCTGGATCTTGAGTATATGTTTTATTCATTCTTGTTTCATGCTACCCTCATACTATAGTTTGTACTGCCCATATGTCACTTGTTATTTTGTACTAGTGTTACTACATACTGATGTTCTTGTGTACTTGCTTGCCAATGGAATTTGTAGCTATCCTCTGTCTGCTCTGTGTACTGCTCTTGAGTGGGGACTGTCAAATAAAATATCCATCATCCTCTCGCGTTGTGCATGTCCAGGAGTCCCCTCATACAATCTATCTCCCAGTTGTTCATCACCATCAGGTCCTTCATTCTCTGCTCCATGAGTTGGATTATTGTCCTCTTGACAGGCCCATTTCACTGAGCCACCAGTTTCTGTAAGAGATCGATTTTCTTCAAACTGGATGATCATATTGTGAAGAATGAGACAACACTGAATCAAGTGGACAGCTGCCTGCAAGTCATTGGCTGAATTGATATTCTGTTGGAGATCTCAAAGGGATTAAAACTGCCCTTTCAATGCAGCAAAAGCATGTTCGACGCGAACACGGACCTAAATAAATTGTAAATTCAGAAAAATCAGGAAGAAAAAATGGTACAGACTGTAGAAAGATGATAATTGAATGTCCTCTGATTCGCTGTCAGGTGTCCATTGCAGGGCTTCTTGAAAGGGGTGATACACCAAGTGCTTAGTGGATAAGCACTGTCTGCCCAGATCCAGTGATCAGCTGGCAGAAGTGTGTCATGCTCCTGATAGATACAAGTGGATCAAGATGCATATGCATCATGGACACTTCCAGGATGACCAAGAGCATAATCAACTATGAGAAGATTATGGAGCATGATGACTGCCTTGAATTTATTAACCATAGAAAAATAAAATAACTCACTTGACAGCCAAGAGAATACTTTGATTTCCTATCATAAAAAGCCTGGTGGAAAAAGCCTGGTGTTGCATATAAATCAACTGTTGTCCCATCAACTGCTAGGACCCCATTCTGCCACTCAGGGCAAGTGCTAGCCCTTGCACTATACCTCCGAGCAAGCTCAAAATCCTTTGAATCATGGGGAGGAAAGCCCATGAAAGCATCATGCTGGTCAAGCAGTACAACCATGACACGATTAGTGCAATTAATAACTGAACCAACACTAACACCTGCCCATTGAGAGACATCCACTAGAGAGATGGAGTTGCCATAGTGGCCAGCACGGTTGAGAAAAATTGCAAGTTGAATAGCAATGGGAAGCTGGGAGTTATTTGAGTTGTTGTGAAAAATAGGTTGACCTGAGATTTGATCAAGGATGTTGTCAAAGATTTCTGGGTCGACACATAATTTGTGATGGAATAGGAGAGGGCGATGTTCCCCAAAATGAACTAGAAGGTGTAGCTGAGGGGCTCTTGGGAGAGGTACATCAGGCCTGTGAAGTACACGAGCCTTCAAAACTTCATCCTGGAGAGTTGCAATGGAATCTTGGAGGCAATTGTAGTGGGCAAGAACATGATTATCATCGTCTGATGAGTCGTCCAAATCCAAAAAATCAGAGAAGTCAGAGAGGACTGGAGATAGAGGTGAAGGAGGGGAAAGCATAATATTTAAGAAAATATCAAGATCCAAGTCACGAGTAAGATCTAAAGAGTCTAAGCTTGAGATAGAGTCTGTAGAGTCATCATCTTCCATGATGTGCTGATATTTTGCCCTGGCTACTGCAAGGGCAGCCTGGTCAATGTCATTCAGCATCTGTACACATGTAGATTGATGAGGTATAGTGAGGATGATTCAGGGGGGATCAAAACTCCTATTCCGTTGGCATATGTGACGTAGTTGGTAGTGCAGTTTAAAATTACAGGATTTTCCAGTTGGCATGCTCATCGCACCTTTGGACTCCAGGCTCATGATCCACACTGACCTCACAATCCACCGCCAACAGCGTCCAACCAGTCAGCATGAAATTGTTGGGGGCGATGTGCACAAGGTATGTTCTTCCTCCACCTCCCAAGAGTCGCACCCCACAACTTTTCACCCTTAGCAATTCTATTTTAGTTCTCCCCCCACACATGACCATCCCATCTGACCAGCAGCATCTCATATTCACTGGGTTTCTCGCACTGACACTAGTTTCCAGACCTTGGCCTCCCCTCCTCTCCTAGTGTTTGGCCTCCCCTCCTCCTCTAACGCTTGACCTCCCCTCCTCTCCTAACGCATGGCCTCCCCTCCTCTCCTAACGCTTGGCATCCCCTCCTCCCCCTAGCGCTGTGATCTCATAGGGACTTTTTTTTATTTACAATTTTATTGATTTCTGTTCAGTTGATACATATTGCAAAGTTCATATATCTAGTATAGCTACTCGTCATTTCAAATTCTATTCTACTGAGTGTATGACTCCCCGCAATGCTTTGAAAAATCCTAAGTGTCATTTGAACTCCGCTGGGGTGCCGAAGTGTGCTGCATGCCTACAGCCTGTTCTGGCTGTACTCTAGCCATACTCTAGCCGGCCTTAGTGAATCTTAGCAAGGTTTACGAAAGCTACTCTGAGTGACTCTAATATCTATCAAAATGATATTTCACTAGAAAATGCTTTATATACCTGGAGTAAGTTGGATGAAAACTACCAAAAGCACAATCATGATAGTCTACCTGCAACTACTTGCCATTTCTCACCAAACTGGCAAATGTTGCCAACACTTGGCAGCCATGACAAAGTTTGATAATGTTGGGTGGCTTCAAACAAAAGCTAATTTTTTGACCTTTGTACACATTTTATTCCAAAAAAAATTCATTTTCTAATTAAACAAACAAGATGTAAGTACATATATACATATATAACACAACAAAAGACAGAAAACAAGTATAAGAGGGAGGAGGGTCCGCAAAGAAGGGTCCAGGAAGGAGGGTTCAGGAAGGAGGGTCCACAAAGGAGGGTCTGCGAAGGAGGAATCACAAAGGAGGAGGAACCAAGGAGGAGGAACCATAAGGGAGGGACCAAGAGGGAAGGCCAAAGAGAGTGAGAGTTTGAGGCAAGTTCAGAGTAATTAAGTGGTGGTGGTAGCATTGAGAGAAGGAACTAGTAAGAAGACATTGAACTTTGAAAAATTTCGGACTTACATAAGCATCCTATAGGGCCAAGCCTCTTGGTCACCGGTGACCATAGGTGACCATGCAGTCAAGAAATGCTGGTACACTTGCCTATTTTCATCAGAATTATACATTTTTTGCCATATCTTATCCTTCACTACCAATTTGCTTATCTTATATATTATTTTGTCTACTTTTGTCATTACATATAATTGCGTGACTTTTTGATCTGATCTTACCAACTACAACTACGAAAACCATCGCCTTAGCAATTTCCTGATGCACATCAGCATTCGCTGATGTGTGCCAGGCATGTGTGCTAAGCACTGGTGGCTGTTGGATTTGGGTGGGGGTGGGTACACCCACCATGGGTATGTACCCACATACATACCCATTGTAAAGAGTTGATTCTGTGTAGGCGCTACAAAAGTGTTACCTTCAGAACTCAATGCGTGAGTGTAATGCTCGTCCCAAAGAGACTGCCTATAGAAATACTCCTTGATATAAATGCAAGGGATATCTAGTCAAGATCGAAGTAGAAAGAACAGAAAGGTCACCCAAGTGCAATCAAAGTTCCGAAGATGTGTCCGAAGTACCAAAGCACTTGTCTGATGTGGTCCAAAGGTGGTCTGACGTCAAGAAACGAAGGTCCAAGGTTGCACAAAGCGTCCGAAGAGCTTCCAATGAACAGCGAAGGTTCTGGGGTAGAAGTATGGCGTGTATGTCGAAGTATAAGACTTGCAAAGTGCGACTAAGCAAAGTCTATCAGGAAAACTAAGAGATAGCGAGATGCAAAATGGCAGTGGCCAGGCCAAACAATCATTCTGAATGAACAAAAATCAATTGTGCGAAGGTACGACTATCCAAAGTGACTCTACTAACTATGACTTGTAGCAGGGAAAGTGAAGTGAAGTGCGAGTTAGCTAGCGAGGCAGATTATATCCTACAGCATGAAAGTCCAGAAACTGCATAGGCGAAAACAGTAGCGAGATAAGCTATCCAAAATGTAATAAGACTTAAGGTGAGCCGCTACAGAGATATGCATGTAATAGCACACAAGGTGCACAGCTATACATATTAACCAATGGTTTCAATGGGCCGACAATGTATGTGCCCCTAAGACATAATCAATAACAGATGAACAAGTGAAAAAAGCACCAGCGAAGTCAAACAGACACAGACAGGACATGGTACAGAGGATCAGAAGTGTATACAGGCCTCAGAAGGGAACAGATGACCTTCAGATGACTCGGATGAGTGCACGGAACTCTCGGAAGGTAAAAGGAGTGTCAAGGAGTATGATGTGAGATACCTATGAGATTGGCAGGATATGGGCCCAATGCCAATCTGAGTGCTACACCATACCCATGTCCATGGGTACATACCTGTGGTGGGTACGGGTATGGGTTGACCTCAGGACACCTGCGGGTTTACCCATGTGGATCCCTAGGCACTAATCAATGAATGTAGAATCATGTAGGACTTCATAGCAAATTTATGATCTGTGGCCACGAAGATCAACAGGGGATGACAGCACACTCCTCTCATACCTTTTTAATGTTCTCCTTTTTCATTATATATGTTTTCAACTAAAAGATTATGCAACACCTTCCCATGGAAAGTGCCCTTTAGGACTGGTCAATGTATCTAGAATAACATTAGTACACTTGATGACAAAATTGTAATGGGCCACTCTTGCAGCAGACAAGAAGCTGTAGCACACCTCCCAAAATATTTGGAATTATTTTCATTCTTCCTTAATTTTGTTTGAGCTTTTTTAAGCTTTCCAAAGCCTTTCCCAAATGGACTGCTATAACATACAGTAAAAACTATTTGAACATACTTTATATACTCAATGTCATCAAATCTCTGTCATCACACAGTCATTCATGGACACACAGTATGCGAGTACTGTTGAACCCGATTCAGAATCAGCCATCCATAGGCACTGATATCTTGCAAGAATATTCAACATCATGCATCCGTCTCGATCAACTTGATCCTGGAATTGTTGCATGAGTCCGTCCACAGTGTCACTGTACTACTTAATGATGACACCAGTTTCCAAGAGAATGGTTTTTCTAAGTTTCTTCCCTACAATAATAGCATAAGATTCATGTACAAAGTACGATAGCTTGGCGACTCACAAAAGCTCTTTGTCTCAGAGTAGCCTCTGATGAAAAGGACACCTGAGCAGTCTACTGCACAATCTTTCCAAAGACATCACGCAACAAATTTTGCCAAGAGTGTCATCTTGGGTCATGAAGCAGTAAACTTCAACCAATCTATCGAGAAGAAACAAATGAAATCAACATTGTTCCCTTTCCTTAAAACATCAGGGTTTACTATAGTGGAGAAGTACAGCGGTGGGATGTGTTTGTTCAAGACATCATCAAAGCTCACATCCTTGAAGAAGGGATGTCTCTTAACTCGGATCTCCTTGGCATCAGCTTTCCCAGATCCCAAATGTCGGGTGGGATCATGAGCCAACAGCTGCAAAATCACCATCAGCAAGCACAACAAGTAGAGTGCAGGAACATTCAACCTGTTGCAAGATGGAAACAGCATCTCTCGGCATGGTGATGGGATATAGAGGTTCATCCTCCAGGATGGCATCAAAGATTTCATCTTTGTCATCACCACGGAAAGGTGATTGTCCAAGCAACATCTCATACGTCAAGACACCAAACGCCCACCAATCTACGGCGCGGCCGTATCGTTGTTCCAGGAGAATCTGCATCAACATCAGTTCAATCCTCACAGCAAGGAGATGTAACAAGTACTTCGGGAGCCATAAACTCAGGAGTACCGCAGAACGTGCTCGTGGTTGAGCCATACCACATATTAATCAAGCTTCAGATCACAGTAGATGATGCCGTTCGCGTGGAAGTACTCCAAAGCAAGAAGGACCTCCGACGCGTAAAACTTGGCTTGACGAAGCGAGAATTGTTCGCGTTGGATGTGCAACATGAGGTCACCTCCACTAACGTACTCCATGACAAAGTACACGCGCGTTCCAGTCTGGAAACACAAGTGTAAGCCAAGTAGGAACGCATCGTAGAAATCTTCGCGAAGGCTCGACAATGGCAGATAGACATACCGGGCTTCTCGAACCTCTGCCCAGCATCTCATTCAAGCGCTCCAACAGTATTCCGCCTTTCACAGGGCAATTTGAATCATGCGAGGAAGTGTTGGACGAGAAAGACACGGATGTTGTGGGATGGGGGTAGTCGGATAGTGAAGACCAAGGCTCAGCACTCAGGTGTGATAGACGATGGAAATTCAGGGGGATATGAGAAGGGACGGTACACTTCAACTGCTACTGAGATATAAACGAAGAAAACCCTGTTCCAATTTTCGCCAAATCGACGAATCAGTGTCCTTTTATCTTTCGCAGCTTCACGCTCGTCACCAAACATCAGCATTTCCGGGTCCAAAGCTGTCTCGGCGATATGGTTCATGAAGATAGCACGTCGTTCTTCATCTCGCTCGAGCACGCGAGCAGGGATACCCTTGTGGCTGTAATGTAGCCTACCAGTGTGCAGGGTGAGAAGAAGTGTGTTTACAGATACGCACCACGATGTGGCCATAATTCCCATTGTAGCTTGTCCAGTCCATGGTGGGATTTCGGCGAAGGATAGCAGTGAGAAACGCATTGACATCGATAATGAGGTTAGGACACTTGCCACCATGTGCATTGTTTGCATTGAGATGCAATGGTGGCAGTCCGAGTCAGGTGGATAGTTTTATATACAAGTGTCACCGAGATACTTGCGACGGGATGTCCGCATCGGTGAGAAACAGGTATGCGAGCTTTTAAATTTAGGGAGACTCAGTGTGGGTTGCGGCATGCTGAAGGTGCTCCAGCACCCTAATGCTTACGGGGTCCCACTTCGGACGTTTCCGAGAGGCAAGTTCAACTGCAATATTATGTCACTGCCATGATCAGTGTGTCACTGGCAGTGCGTGCGATTAGTAGAGTCGTTTGTTCGTTCGTTTGTCCTGTATATCGTCGACGCCGACGAATATAACTGAACATCTTTGTGGCTCATGCGACTCTTCGATTGCTACATGACGTATGAGATAGAAGGGATGCAGCCTTTTCGAAGCCTATAGCTGGTCTAAACGGGCCAAATGGGCGCTAGTCGGCGAGTGCAGGTTCAGCAAAGGTACTAACTACATATGTACATTGGCACGTAAGTCACTATATGGCATTTAACTTTACTTACGCCACTAGCACCGTCGAATGCCCCGGGGGGCCAGCTCATCAAATGTTCGAGTTCCACGCACGGGTCACCTGAATGATTGTGCCAACAATCTCATTCTTGGGTTTGTTATCAAGGCGATATTCTTCCGTCGCACAATGTGGACGCCATCTATATAAATAAATAAAACTGGTACGCTTCCATTCTATCTTCAGGCAAATATAAAGTGGGTACGCAACTTTTTCAGGTGCCAGCGTTTTCTCCGTTGTACTCTGCGGATCTCACTCGCTGGTAAGGCATGGTGTTCGCAAGCTTACTTTTGCTCGCCCTCGGCGCGATCGTGAGCCAGACCACCCATGTCGCCGCACTGGGATCAGCATGTGGTGTGCCTCTTACTACAGGAAACGCATTGTGGGGAGAACCTTACTGGCTCGAAAACATTCACCATCAGGGTGTAGCACCGTTCGCACCTAATGCGACGAAGTACAAAGTGTTTCGGAACGTGAAGGATTATGGAGCTGTGGGCGATGGTGTGCATGATGACACTGCTGCTATTAAGTGCATAGTCCATTGCATCGATGATCGTTATCATAATGCTTATTTTTTGCAGTGCTGCAATCTCCACCGGTAGCAGATGTGGTAACTTGACTTGCGGTTCATCAACGTAAGTCACAAAATTTCCAAGATATCCAGTGCACTCTCAGGCTCGACGGCTCGTTAGAACCACTCCGGCAGTAGTCTACTTCCCAGCAGGGTAAGTATGTGTGTATAATGCCAGGTTCGTTTCTGACGCGTTTAATCAGAACCTACCTGGTGTCTACTCCACTCCAAGCATATTATTACACAGTCATGGTGGGCGACGCAAGAACACCTCCGACGTTGCTTGCCAGTGCTAACTTCACGGGACTAGCTATAATTGGTGCGGAGTGGCTTCTTTAGTTTAAGAAGACCTACTAACAACGAGATCAGATGCCGACCCGTACACCAACAATCAGAATTGGTATATCAACCAAGACAGCTTGTATGTGTCGTTCGAATATCCTTGTATGCATGACATCGATGGCCTTGTATTATGAAAGCTACCGGTCGGCGCGTAATTTTGTTATCGACCTCACACGAATGCCTGCGAATGCCTCGGCCACTGGTATCCACTGGGAAGTATCACAGTCAACGTCTCTGGTCAACGTGGTAGTCAACATGTCTACCGAACCTGGAAACAATCACCAGGGTATGTCATTCTTATGAATGATGGTATGCTTATTTATTCATGCTCCTAGGCATATATATGGAAGTTGGAAGGTAAATAAATATTGTTACATCGAAAGACATATATGAACACTAGCGAAGTGGTGGCTTTATGGGAGATCTCGTATTCAACGGTGGAAAGTATGGTATCTGGGTCGGAAACCAACAGTAAGTGCTTGCGTCCATGTTACTCTCCGAGTTCCGTGGTACATGATGTGTCCGCTTACAGGTTTACCGTGCGCAATATCACTATCAACAATGCAAACACAGGTAAGGTCTACGATGTATGTCAGTATACTGAACCTATACCACTTGTCCCAAGCTGTGTTTGGATCGTGGAACTGGGGTAATAACTGTTCTTTTGTTGTGAGCGCGCAATTGATGAGGTACAGGATGGACTTACCAACGCGTCATAATTAATGACTGTCAAATCGGCTTCAATCTTTCGGGTGGCGGGAATGGAGGAGAGGCCATTATTGACGCAGTGATCACAAACACTCCTGTCTTCATCAAGACCCCTACGCCGACAAATGTCTCCGTTGCAGGATCCCTCGTATTGAATAACATCCAACTCAATAACGTGTCCACCGCTGTCATGGAAAACGGCACTACTATCCTTGCTGGTGGAACAAGGACCATTGAATCGTGGGGCAAGGGTAACATTTATACAGGAACGCACGCGAACGGAACGTTCACACAGGGCAAGATACACTCTGCGCATAAGGACTCGGTCCTTTTGGACCACAATGGCTTCATTGTCAGCAAAGGACATCCCATGTATGCTGACTATTCAGTCGATCAGTTCAAGAGCGTCAGGTCATTGGGGGCCATTGGAGATGGGATAGCGGATGACACTGAAGCTATTAAAGCTGTACTCACAAAGGTATCTTTACACGATAGTTTGACAATATATATTTATACTGATTGAAATGTGGGGCAGTACGCTGGATGCTATATCATATATTTCGATGCTGGCATCTATAAGGTTACTTCTACTATACAGGTTCCGGCAGGAACACGAATTGTTGGAGAGGCTTGGACCCAGATTATGGGCGCCGGCCTTAATTTCAATAATCAGGAAAACCCGAACGTTGTTGTACAGGTCGGTACACCAGGCTCGCAGGGCATTACGGAGATTACAGATATCGTGTTCACGACGCAAGGACCAGCTGCAGGCGCCATTGTCGTGGAGTGGAACGTCCGCGATCCCCCTGGTCTCCAAGGAGCTGCAGGAATGTGGGATTCGCACATCCGGTGAGTCCCTTTTTAATATCATTTGGAGTCCGTTATCTTATCTGCATCTGTGATAGGCTCGGGGGAGGCAAGTTTGAAGTTTTATCGCATGCAGGACGTTGATTTATTACTCTTTATTTTAGCTAATGGGACCCACCTCCAAGACGCAGAGTGCCCCGCGGGATCCTTTAATCTCGAATGTTTTGCAGCTTTCCTTGGTTTACACATCACATATGGTGCATCAGCTTACCTTGAGGTGTGGCGTTATGACTTTAGCAATAGTTTCAGCGCACTGATTTCAAATGTCCTTCGCCAAGGGAACATGGGTTTGGCTGGCAGATCACGATCTCGACGGCTCTGACCAGCTAACCTTGTTCAGCGGAAGAGGAATTTTGTCCCACTCTCAGGGTCCTGTCTGGATGATTGGTACATGTGAGTTTGCTCTTATGTCCACAAGACAGATATACTGATTTCGCATAGCCTGTAAGTATTGTACCTTGGGTGATGCCCATGAATTCATAGATGTCCTCAATAGCGGAACATCATATACTCTACCAGTATAGTTTAGTCGGGGCGAAAAACCATTACATGGGTCTAATCCAGACTGAGACGGTAGGTTAATCCAAAGACGAAATGAGTTTGCCTCTGATATCTCTGTATAGCCTTACTTCCAACCTGATCCTGCACCGCCAGGGCCATTCGATATCTCAAATGTTTACGATGATCCAACATTTGCAGATGGCACAACTATGGCTTGGGGTCTCTGGGTGCAATCATCCACTGATATCATCGTGTTTGGTTCGTCTTAATCATGTGCTCATGTGATGCTTGCGTTTACGTGCTATGCATTTTCCCCAAAGGTGCCGGTCACTACAGTTTCTTCCAGGTGAGGCACAGCTGAAGCAAATTGGGTCGTTCCTAACCTTTGCCTCTCACCAGAACTACAGCGCGACATGTGAGGGTAACACTACATGCCAAACACAGATCGTCAACGTGGACTGGGCCTCTTCCGTCAGCATCTACAGTTTGGCAACCGTGGGGACAACATACCAAATTAGCGTCGAAGAGAACGGGATCATTTATTTTGCGAACGACTCGGAAGGCTTTTCGTCCACTGTGACGCTATGGAGCCCTGCAGCAGCTATCTACCCATAAAATTTGTATCCTATAGTCTATACGCCCCCTATTTATTTCCCGACCACCATTAGTGGAGGAGATTTCTTATAAACATACGTTTCTCTGCAAACGCGTATGTGCAACTTGAAACTTATTTCTTGAATGCCTACCGTGCGATCTTTGGAATTGTACGTCCATCCTTTGTCCCAACTTCTACACTTACTATGACTCATCTATTACTGGATTTATGGTCTTCTTGGTAATTCAGGTGATGTATATGTAGCTGAGCCATCGAGGTACTTGGGCACCTGACTCTGAGCTAGCTTTTATGCCAGCAGTGGATGTCCAAATATAAGTATGGAAGTCGTGAGTGTGAAGAATACATGCTGTATGGAGTAGCCATCGTTCTTGTACGCGCCACTGCAATGCATTCGGGGTATGCCAAAAAAATTCATGAAGCCGGAAAAACCAAGAAATTACAACACGTGGGATAGTAACGATACAGCGAGTGTGACGATAGGAAGGAGCGAAATCGGTGAGGATATAGTAAATCCAGATGTTTGCGTGTCAGGTCTTTTGGCCGCACACACACCGTCAGTAATGTCTTCAAGAAATGAGCGAAAAGGCACATACGGGATGCCACTGTCGTCAGAATACGACGGACAAGTATCATTAGTACTTCCCTGAGGAAAAAGTGTGGTAACAGTTAGATGTAGGATAGTGACTGACTAACAGCTGGATTGTTGGGACAGCATGCGCTGTATCCCAGGTTAACCACACTCCCGAGAGCAGCAGCGTTATTCCAGCCCTTCCAATTTGTACAGGAGACCGACTGGTAACTGACATTCCAGACGCCAAAGTCCTGGTTGCACGATGATTTATATAAACAAGCACAACGGCAATAAGTAGCCTCACAGTACAACCTAGAAACTCGAATCAATTGTGCGTGCGGCAGCGATCTCGGGTGCTTACCATAAAGTGGTTCATTTGATGGAAAGAAATCATTTGGAATCGAAGATGAGGGCCATGCGAGGTCAAAATTCAAGTAGTGACTACCACTATGCGAAGATCAGATGTTGGAACAACGAAAAAGGTGTGCTTACGCGTTCGGCCCATGAGTAGTTGCATTACACCAGCCGGAATGAGATAATGGACATAAGTCAGTGACTTTGATGACTACTGATTTTGTGACGTTGGGGTAGAAAGGGGGATTTGAAAGGAAAGAATTTAGTAGGGTGAGATTAAAGCATTGTCCACAAGCGGGGCCGTAAGATGTACTGCTGCCGTATGCCATCTGATTCATTGCAGCAGTTGGATAATTTGTGCTTGTGGATGTACACCCGCATGCTGCAATAAAGTTTTCGGGGAGGCTGTAGTGTGTCATAGTAGCATATCCATCTGGCGAATAGTCGATCCACTCTGAAGCCCATGATATATGTGGTAGAAAGGAGAGGAAAATGAAAATGAAGGACAGAAGTTGCGACCAGGGCGTCGCACTAAAGTTGCTCCATGGGAGCATTTTTGAGGGGTTTAAAAGGAATAGTTAAAGAGGGATGGGCTGCCTGAGAGCCTGCACTGAAACACTTGGTACAAAGGTTGTTTACAGACGTTGACCCATTCAATAGACATCGCGATGTCTGCAACACACGTGATGAGGTCACGTGTGCGCGAGCATGTAAACGCGTCGCGCCACACTGGTTTGCAACTTCTGTTGATCTCATCACCTGCAGAGCCTGCAACAGATGCAATCGATGACCAAAGTCAAACGTACCTACAGCTCGCGGTCGCGGCTGTCACTGCCGTCCTCCTCACCATCATCGTCGCCGCCGTCGACAACGAAGCGCAAGCACTTCGGGGAAGGCGCCGAGAACGAGCCCCCAACAAAGAAACGGATAACAAACAAAACCTCGCCTTCGGAGAGGTCTACGAAGTCAAAACAACGCGTCCTAAGGCAGCTCCATTTTTCTATAGAAACCTCGGTCCTACGAACTTGCACAATTTGTGGCCTCTCATATACGCGAGGCGCACCGGACGACGAGTCATTGCATCGTGCCCATTGCTCACGTGTGCAAAGGGGGATGGAGTGGGGTAGGGAAGAAGAGCGGGAAGCAGGGAAAGTCGGTGTAGAAGAAATACAATCTGCAGTGAAGCTGAAAAATGGAAAGAAAGGTCGCATCATTTGTTTCAAGGCGAACGTCGGTGGAAGAATTGGATCTAAGGTGAGCAGACCGCATTATGCTTACGGCGCACACGTACTATGGACTCTGACTGACATTTCCGAAGCTTGCGATATTGCTCGAGACGATAAATCTTGCCCTTTCATCTCCTCCGCTATCAACCGACATTCTACAATCATCGAAAGCATACCTCTATCTGATACCATCACTGACCAATGTACACCGAGAGAAGATAGTAGGATGCGTCATTGCTCAACGAATATCTACCGCCATGACTGTCGCCACTCCTTCAGAAACCTTACTTAAGGGTGATTCCAATCAAGCCACTGACCGTGACTTACCCCCTTCATCGCCGACTCACAGGCTGGTCACAGTCGACACGACCTCGGGGCTTTTTTGCAATCCAGAGGCCTTGCCTACCCCCCTCGGTATACCACGTCTATTTGTCCCGTCGGCACATCGACGGCAAGGTATTGCTAGCCGCTTGCTATCAGCTGCGGCTGCGACATTCATCCACGGTTGTCCACTAGACCCTGTCAATGGCGATGTCGCGTTTACTCAACCGACCGAAGGAGGGCACGCTGTTATGCAAAACTGGGGCAGAGGAGGTGTAAGAATATATGAGGAGTAACATGCTGATCAAAAGGTGTACATTTTATGACATACCCCCGGCAACGTTGAGCTCTGAGCAAGCGGCGAAAACTATGTAAGATTGGGATTGCAGGGCACTGTCATAGACGCACGACCAGAAACTACTGTCAACACTTTGAATACCTTTTGTAAGCTACTCACGAAAGATACAGTACCGTACTGTATCTTTGACATAGTAAACTCTTAATCGCTAAAGAAGACTTACAGTACATGTACATGCGCAGAAGTGATGTGACTGGCTCGAAATTATGTTGAAGCATCAAAGTCAGTTACCAACTTGCATAGATCGCTGATGGAGAGAACGCAAGGCAATAACAAGTTGCCGCGCCTCAAATTTGTCGATCCTCCTTTCTCGCACAGAATCACGCAAAAGGATATTGACGTCCTCCTCTGACCATGTTGCTGCAAGAAGAAGACGCGACTGATTCTTGATGCCCAGTGTCATAAGTTCCTCCAGTAAATGGTCAAGCGCTGCACGGCTGAGGAAGTTCCTGATAGGTGTTGTGTGGTAGGAGTCATTCGCCGATACTGTACTCGCGGATGACGCACGCCTTGGCTGATCGCTGTGCTTGCGCGAGGTGGTATCATAGTCTATTGGCATGGCCACCAGCGGATCTGGAGATGGTGACTGATTCATGGTTCGAGAATCCGTTAGAGTAGGACTCGGGGAATTTGAGATGGGTGACTTGATCAAAGTCGAGTGAGTTGCAGTATGCTTTTCAATGTAACGGATGTCAATCACCTTTTGCACCATACTACCTTGGATACCATCAGAGATAACCATACGAGAAGCTCCTTCATTTGCCTCGTCCAACTCAGAGATCGCCTGTATTATTATGAAATGCGGAAGCTGTCGGAGATGATAAAACCTTTCTTACCTGGGATCTGTTGTGGAGAGTTGTAAGACCCGCCGGTGGCTCAGAATTCGCTGGCGTATCACGGTGTTCTTCGACGTTGTCGGACTTGTCACTGTCCCCTAGTAGCCAATCTCCATCATGATCTGCAATGTCGTTACCGTGCACCATGTGATAGAAGCGTGAACTCGGCACCGCTTTGGCACCAAGATATCTATCGACGTATCTGAGTAGATGTGCATTTGCGCACTCGTCATCTCCGAAAATCGGAAAGGCTTTTTGAACCTGAGTGATCAATCATGAGTGGCGTTCCTATCATTGGTAGACGCCCGTACATCCTCTAAGAATCGCTCTTTGATAATCTGATCCTGTTCCCGAGGTTTTCGACCGATCTCAAAGTGCTTGACCGCGAGAGTTCGTACGCGGTGCTGTTCGGAAAGTCAGTTGTCAAGATACCAATGTGCGGTGCATGTGGTCGACATCACTGACCTTGATCTCTTGAAACTGGACGTCTTGATCCCCGCGTATACCTAGTGCTCTGCGGAAAGCCAACTGGGTTTTTCCTCCCCTTTCTTTGACCATGAGTCTGGTTCCTACAACTTTGGGCATTTCTGAGAGTGTTAGAACGCTGGCAATGGTTGAAGATATACTCTTGATTGCACTCAGGCCCGTAGGTTTTTATCGTTTGGAGGGACTTCGAGATTATCTGACCTCTGCCAGATCACAGAGGAGTTCACACCAGATAATCACAAAGGTCGTCAAATCAGGTAATAATCTGAAGCCGACTGAATTACTAGGGGTTAAAGGAGACATGCGACATGCATCGTGCCCTGCCTTGATGCAACGTTTTTTCGTCGAAGTGGTCACATCGAGTCACACTTTAGAAGTTCAAGGCCAGCATACGGTGCTTTTTCCACCACGCATAGGCTGAGGAGGTGACCCTCTGTGAGAGACTGTGAGCTATGAACGAAAATAGATTGCTGATGGATCTACTGCCAGGGAATACTGTACAATGATATAGATGGATACAAAGATTCCTATAAATTTATCAGACGAAAATGCGAAGCCGTCCACCGCGGCGCTCAAGCAGACACTTCGACCGTCTTTGTGACATTGCTAGGAGGAGGCACGAAAGTCTGGCGCAATGAATATCAGCAGACAATCACGATGATCGTGGGTAAGTCCTCACCCTGGTTTTAATACCGCCGGCACTAGGTAAACGTGTGGACCCTGCGCTCAACCAAGCATCAACCTCGGCAGCAGCACCCCGTCCCTCACTGGAATATCTTCATTATTACTCGAATTTGAGGCAAGATTTCCACTTACTTGATACCCCATACAATCAATGACTGACCACGGCGACAGTCACCGGCCGCAAAGACACCCTCGACATTTGTCGTGTATTTCTGCAAGGATCGTTAAGTTCAGGAAAGCATAATAAATGTTGCAGAACAAACCTTTGGAGGTGTCTGGATATTCGATCTGACATCTTGTTTAATACCCAGGGCTTCGGGAGCTTGTGACTGTGGACCCAGGAAGCCAAGAGCTAAGAAAACCAATTGCGCAGGGAAAAACTTCCCAGACCCAGGCACCTCCTCCATCTTCCATCGCCCGCTACTATCCTTGGTCCACTCAACTCGGACTATTCCGAGATGCGAGGAATTAGTATCAAGTACAGTCTTCGGGAAGTCACGACGCACCAGTATTCAAGCCCTCGAGCTTCCCAGCATCGTCAAGAACGAATTCCTTTGTGGAAATAGAGTATTCCCGTGGATCTAAGGCAGAGTGAGGAAAGACCTCAACCGACGGCAAAGATCACTCACCATTGCCAAAGTGCGCAGCAACTTCGGTATGACCGTAATCGGCCCGGAAAATTCTGATCGAAGATTGAATGAGATTGATTGTTGTATGTCGCGAAAATTGGAAGCACTGACCTAGGCCATTGCGGCCAAGGGTTGTCTCTGCCACGCGAACCTGGAGGCTGGGGCAGAAGTTCAAAGTTTGTCACAGACTTGGCGCCATGCCGCATGGATGTGCCGATGCAGTCGTTACCGGTATCACCACCACCAATGACAATAACATCTTTACCCCTTGCGTTAATGTAGGACCCATCCTGCAGCTCTGAGTCCAGGAGGGACTTGGTGTTCAGCTAAAGAAGGCGTTCGAAATTTCCAATTAAAGTTAAGCGATACACGAACCTGAAGGAATTCCATGGCAAAGTGAATGCCGTCTGCATTGCGGTTTGGAATGTTGAGATCGCGAGGCCACGTTGCTCCCGTGCACACAACAACTGCGTCATTCTCTGCTCGGAGAGCGTGAGCATCAACAGTGACCCCAACATGAGCGTTTGGTACGAAGGTCTTTCAAACGATTAGCGAGACTGAATCACACGGGTTATGAAAACGCACAATCCCCTCGGCTTCCATCAAGTCTAAGCGGCGCTGTACGATGTTCTTGTCGAGCTTCATGCTAATGTATGTCAGGATTGTCGACATGATGATCTGATTATGATCGACTCACTTTGGAATACCATACATAAGAAGACCACCCATGCGATCATTGCGATCATATACAGAGACGAGATGTCCTGCTTTGTTAAGTTGATCAGCGCATGCTAGACCAGCAGGACCGGAGCCAATGATCGCGATTCGCTTCCCAGTTCTGAAGCTCGGCGGATTAGGGGTCATCCAGCCCATCTCGAAGCCCTAATTGTTCAAAATAAGCGATATTAACAATGAAGTGTGTAGCCAACATACTTTGTCAATGATGGCGCACTCGATGCTCTTAATACCAACAGGTTGCTCATTAATACCGAGTACACACGCGCCTTCGCAAGGTGCAGGACAGACACGACCAGTAAACTCGGGGAAGTTGTTCGTCAAAAGTAGTCGGTTAAGAGCATCGCGCCACTGGCCCTTGAACACGAGATCATTCCACTTGGGAATGATGTTTGAGATCGGGCATCCCGTGTCAGACTGACAGAATGGAACGCCACAGTCCATGCATCGAGCAGATTGATATTTCAACTCGCTTTCAGTCAAGCGGATCGAGATCTCTTTCCAGTCTTTGACACGCTTTCTAGGGGGTCTGTATGCTTCGTTGAGTCGGTGATACTTCATGAAGCCTCGGGCTTTGTCTAATTTGTGAAGACGTTGTTTTGTGGTCGAGTCGTCGACAGTAGAATCCTCTAGATCTGTGACTGCAGGCTCATGGCGTTTGGGAGGAGTATGGATCGTCGCTGGTTCCTTCGGGAGGAGGATATCTTCTAGTCCCTCCGACGCAAGATCGACTTGACTAGCGGTACGAGATGGGACTAAGTCGATAACACTAAGCCTCATCTTTTCTTCCTTCTCTTTGGCAGCCTGCTCTTCCAACACACGCTTGTAGTCAAGTGGCATGACACGAACAAAGAGCGGGAGCAGATGGTGGAAGTCATGGAGGACGCGATCGGCAACCTCAGAGCCAGTGTAGTGACGATGGTCCTCGATGAGGCCACGCAGTGCAGCGATTTCACGCGGGTCACTGACCTTTCCGAGCTCTACCATCTCCATATTGACCTGCGATGCGAAAGTGTGAGCAGTATCGAGCACATATGCGATGCCACCACTCATTCCAGCAGCGAAATTGCGCCCAGTAGTTCCTAGGACCACAACGCGACCGCCGGTCATGTATTCACATCCATGATCACCTGTGCCTTCAACGACAGCGTTTGCCCCCGAGTTGCGAACAGCAAAACGTTCGGCAGCGACACCTCGGATGAAAGCCTCGCCCGACGTAGAGCCGTACAAGCAAACATTGCCAATAATGATGTTCTCTTCTGCCTTGAAAGTCGATTGTTTAGGGGGGTAAACAATGAGACGCCCACCAGACAGGCCTTTTCCGACATAGTCGTTAGCATCACCTTCCAGTTCGATTGTAATGCCGGGCGCAAGGAAGGCACCGCAGGACTGTCCTGCTGAACCGCGCATGCGGATATGGATAGTATCCTTCGGTAACCCTTCTTCCCCGTACAGTTTCGAGACGCGATGTGATAACGACGTGCCAAGGGCGCGATCAGTGTTCGTGACGTCACACTCAATATGAACTGGAAGACCCTTGGTAAGAGCTGGTTCGGACTCGTCAATGAACTTGTTGTCGAGGCGGATGTACAGCTTGTGATCTTGCTGACGAACGCGGTAAGTTGCAGCGCCAGGCCGCATCTGCCAAGCAGGCTTCAAAACAGCGGACAGGTCGAGGTGGGCGGTCTTGATGGTGCGTAGCTTCTCATCAACCTTGAGCATATCAGCGCGACCAACCATTTCGTTGATGGTGCGAAAACCGAGCTTGGCCATGTGACCACGAAGTTCCTCAGCGAGATAATAGAAGAAGTTGATGACTTGCTCTGGCTGTCCGGCAAATTTGCTGCGAAGCTGAGGGTCTTGTGTGGCTATACCAACGGGACAAGTGTTCACTGAAGTAAACAGGTTAGTTGCGGCACATGCCAGGAAGATGCAACACGTACAGTGACATTTGCGCATCATAATACAACCCATGGCAATGAGTGGTGTGGTAGCGAAACCCCATTCCTCGGCACCAAGCAGACATGCGATAGCAATGTCACGACCGGTACGAATCTGGCCATCAGTTTGGACGGTGACGCGACCACGGAGGTCATTCAAGACAAGTGTCTGGTGCGTTTCTGCGAGGCCAAGCTCCCACGGCAGACCAGCATACTTGATGCCAGTCCAGCGGGATGCACCAGTACCACCGTCGTGACCAGAAATGAGGATGTGATCCGCCTTTGCTTTTGCAACACCGCTTGCAACAATGCCAACGCCAACCTCGGAAACAAGTTTTACAGAGACACGTGCACGGGGGTTAGAGCACTTCAAGTCATATATGAGCTGTTTCAGATCCTCGATGGAATAAATGTCGTGGTGGGGTGGGGGAGAGATAAGCCCAACGCCGGCTGTAGAATGACGAGTGCGAGCAATAGATGTAGAAACCTTGTGTCCTGGAAGTTCGCCGCCTTCGCCCGGCTTGGCACCTTGAGCCATCTTGATTTGAAGCTCGTCAGCATCCGCCAGATAATTGGAAGTGACGCCGAAACGACCAGATGCCACTTGCTTGATAGCAGAACGCATAGTGTCACCGTTTGGGAGCATCTGAGAGCGCTCTGCATCCTCGCCACCCTCACCAGTGTTCGACTTACCGCCGAGACGGTTCATCGCGACAGCAAGCGTGGAGTGGGCCTCCATGGAGATTGACCCATATGACATAGCACCTGTGACGAACCTACGGACAATTTCATTCCAAGGCTCGACCTGTTCGATAGGGATAGGGGTAGCTTTCTCATAGCAAAAGTCAAGAAGTCCACGCAGATGAACACTCTTTGTTTGCTCATTTGCATTACGAGCGTACGCATCATAGGCGGTTTGGTTCTTCTCACGAACAGCATCTTGCAGATTGGCGATGCCAGCGGGATCATTGATATGTGCTTCGCCTCCATCACGCCAGTGATACTCTCCCGATTCGGGCATTCCTGGAGGTAAGATAGTTTCCCTAGAAGGCCACCCACGCTCATGAAGCTCGAAGGCATCCACAGCAAGTAAATCAAACGTGGCCCCCTGTACGCGAGATGCAGTACCAATAAAGCAACGGTCCACGACTTCACTATGAAGACCGAGCGCTTCAAAGATCTGAGCGCCCTTGTACGACTGAAGTGTCGAGATGCCCATTTTCGACATCACTTTGAGGATACCATTATCGATGGACTTGTGGTAATTGGTTAGGAGGTCCTTCACGGTCTTCTCGCCTTTGACACTGTGAAACATTACTTGATTAGCAAGAAGAAACTCGATAGACGTATCCAACTTACAGACCCTCCCGTGCAACCTTGTGAATCGTTTCCAGCATTAACCATGGGCATATCGCGTCAGCTCCATACCCAACCAAGACACAGATGTGGTGGACTTCACGAGCCTCCGCAGTCTCTACCATCAGGGCAACCTTGGCACGCTGCTTCTGTTGTGTCAGGTGGTGATGTACGCCACCACATGCCACCAGCGCGGATAGAGGGACACGGTTTGGCCCTGTGGCACGGTCACTAAGGATGATGACCTTGATCCCATCCTCAATAGCTTGGGATGCCTCGCTGCAGACACGTTGCAATGCGAGCTGATATCCTGGGAGCCCCCCTTCTTTTGGGAACGTTATGTCAATAGTGATGGAGGGCCACCCTGTGTATGCAAGCTTCAGATTCTTCATGGCGTTCATTTCCTCCAAGGAAATCAAAGGAGAAGGTAGAAGAATGCGGTGGCACTGTTCCGGCTTCATTTCGAGGAGATTGCCCTCAGGGCCGACGTATGCTTCGAGTGACATGACAATGCTTTCCCGAATGGAGTCGATAGGAGGATTGGTGACTTGGGCGAAGAGCTGGCGGAAATAATCATAAATGAGACGAGGCTGAGTAGCCATCGCTGCTAATGGAGCGTCGTTGCCCATGGAACCCAACGCTTCCTTGCCAGTGTCTACCATAGGCAGCATTAGGAGGCTAAGTTGCTCTACGGTATAGCCGAACGCAAGGAGCTTAGGGTCACTGCTTAGAGGCGAATCGTCAATGACCGTGTCTAGAGAAGTGTTGCTACGAATAATGCGCTTGATGATATTAGGGACATGAAGGACGTGGCTTTCAACCCACGAAGCAAAATTCTGCTTAGCAGCAGTATTGCGCTTCAACTCCTTGTCATCGACAATCCTTCCCTCAAGCGTGTCAACCAACAGCATCCGGCCAGGCTTTAAACGTCCCTTCTGAACTACCTTCTCAGGAGGAATGAATACTGCGCCAACTTCAGAAGCGCAGACCATGATATCATCATTGGTGACGATGTAGCGACATGGTCTTAGACCATTTCGATCAAGGTTCGCACCGCAGTATCGGCCGTCGCTGAAGGTGAACAGGGCAGGACCATCCCAAGGCTCCTGAAGACAAGCAGCCCAATTGTAGAAGGCGCGTTTCTGTACATCCATGCTCTCGTTGCCTTGCCAGGCTTCGGGTATAAGCATCATGACAGCTTCGGGTAATGTGACAACACCATTGACGACGAGCAACTCAAGCACATTGTCAAATGCAGCAGAGTCAGATCCACCGGTCTCGATGATGGGATAGAGCAAGTCGAGTTGATCACCGAAATGAGTAGAAGAAAGTACGCCTTCTCGAGCTCGCATCCAGTTCTTGTTGCCGCGCACGGTGTTGATCTCACCTAAGGATTCTACGTCAGGGCTTACCTGGCAGCGTCAAGTGCAGATCACTAACCGTTATGAGCAGCCCATCTCATTGGCTGAGCTCGATCCCAAGAGGGAAACGTATTTGTCGAGAATCGAGAATGCACCAAAGTAAAATGCGAACGATACAGGACGTGATTGAGATCATGGTAGTAATTGTATACTTGTGGGGGAGTGAGTTGTCCCTTATATACGATGTTCTTCGAGGACAAAGAACAGACGTAAAAGCCGTTGGCAAGCGTACTTCATACAACAAAAAGAAGATTCGCAAACGAGTGTTAAGCTTGGTACATGAACTAAACAGATTAAAGTCACAAACATGGTGTGCGTTGCGTGCTTGCGCAAAACGTACAGTTGTCGCTCGAAATGCTTGGCATCGAAAGGTCCATTTTGACTGTTGATTCCATCACCGTAATGGTTGCGTAGGACGATAAAAGGCTGATAAATCGCAGGTTCCTTGCTGCTTGCAGCAGGACCAAGGATCGTGCCATCGGTCGGAACTTGACGCCAGCCTAAAACCCGAAGGCCCAGTTGACTGGCAATATTGGCGAAAACAGATTGGTTTGTTTGCAATTGAATGGGATCATTTGCCTTGAAGAAAACATTGCCGACGGCATATTCGCCTGGTGTAGGAAGAGTGCATCCAATATCCCGTTCTGCTTCGCGCTTGAAAAACTGATGTGGAATTCCAGTCATGACACCAGCACCATCACCGTCACGACTATCAGCACCAGTGGCGCCTCTGTGCGTCATTGCACAAAGTAATTGACGAGCATCAGAGACAATTTTGTGGCTATGTTCGCCCTTGATATGGCAGATAAAACCCACACCACATGAGTCCTTCTCATTTTCGTTGGAATATAAACCCTGGCTCGCAGGAAGAGATCCTGCCCAGGAGTTAGGATCACGTTCTACGGCATGAAAGCCATTATCGGCCGTGGACGTCTCGTCAGCAACGAGGGGTAGAGAACTTGTGTGATGATGATGATCGAAAGGAACAGGGGGACTTGCCATAGGAAAGGAAGCGGACGTATATGACAATAATGAGCAAGAAAAGACGAAAGTTTGTTGAGTTTTTGATCAAAGACGCTGAAGGGGACAGGAAGATGGTAGTCAGAGTCAGAGAGCAAAATGATCAAATTTGTAGCTTGACACTAGTGACAGGAGTCAGACCAAATTACCAAAATTAGGGGGCACACGTGAAAGACGAGCCGAAAACTCCCGATTCATTCCGATGGCTACGGGGAAGTCAATCAAAGCCTGTCTGTCTCCCCGCCCCGCTGGTGGCACTCACGCAAAGGATATAAAACCTTGATCAAGTTGCAGAGCTACGATGCGACATATCGTGCGCGTAAATATGGTGGATGTTCAGAACGTTCAAGTTGTTTCAGGTTCTGCTTCGACAGTGCTACGCTGCTGATCACGAGCAAGGTCAGGGACGATTTCTCACCCTTTATTACCTCGATGAAGTTCAGTCTCCGCATGCGGTAAGCTTCGACGGAATAGGCCTCCGTGAGGAGGATACGGGAGACCGTCCTTTGACAGTGACACCGCCTAGATCGCCACATCCGCTCCAATCTGACTCCTCGAGCATAAGATGAAGGCCGAACCAGCCATTTTTTCTTTGAATGTCCTCATCGGAAGCACGTTGGCTTACTAGAATTCCCAAAATACTGTCCGCGATACTGAAACACGAGCTTTCAGTAGTAACGGTTGAGCGGCTGACAGTCTTGGCAGCTGGAAGTACGATTGCACCTAGTAACGGCCTAATGCTGCCACTGATGGTCATAATTACACCAATGTCACCATCAATTACACAGAAATATAATCTACATCGGGCGTTGCCCAAAGACAATAAATAGGATTCAAAAAATTCCTGCCACTAATGCCGCTGTGGCACGGAGAGCACAAAAATTAAATGAATGTGACGTTGAATTCACAATTTACATCGCAAAGGTTTTCCTCACTCCTGCAACAAAGTTGAAAGGACCTGGACCGGCATCAGCTCCCTCACGTCATTCGCGGCCCTATGGCCACGGGTTCTATCGTCCTGGACCTCATGCGAGATCGGGAGGTAATCATCCGACGAAAAGTCGAATGACGTTGAAATGTCTGGTCCAGCAAATACGCATGAGACGTGCTCCAAACGTGATAGTGTATCCTGGAACACCAGGAAGATAAGTTGAGCCCATGAACGAGCGTTTTCGCGTTGTTCCTCGAACCAGAACGTTAGCCTTTTTAAATTCCGTGCGTTCGCTATCATGCGATCAAAATGCCCCCAGAAAGGGACTCCGAAGTTCCGAGGCCATGTGAATAGGCGCTATATGGCTGTCAGTCACAACCCTGCTATAAATTCAACCAGTATTGCTGACCTCAGTAACCAGACCTGTCAGCGTAATTTCCTCAATGTCCTTGGAAAGTGGTGTGCGGCACATATCTGCCGGCCGCCGCATCATGAAATCAAGTCCCAAATTTTTGACAGGTACTGTGGAGGGGTCGATGAAGTCGCTGAGCCGCGTCCCACTGCGGTGTACATGTTGGCCTTTGAAACGCACAGTGTGAACTGGGCGTCCAGGTACAAGGGCTTTTAAAAAACAAGAGTTGGCAGATATTTCTGTTAGAAGTGGCAGAGACGTGGGAAGAAACATCTCCTCGCGTTCGGGATAGATATCGATTGTGGGCATGCCAGTGAGAGCAAGATCACGGACGCTATCCTGCCTATTCAAAAAGTTTAGGAGGTGGCGGTTGACATGATAGGTGCAATGAAAAACATGAAGCTCGGCATCACAATACTGAAGAACGGACGAGTATCCATGCTTCTGGGAATGGATAAGCTTGAGTGTTGAGAGGCAGGTCATATTTTTGGGGGCCGACGTGAGATTATCTAGGTGCACCTCAGGACCGTCGTAGACCATGGTTGTCGGATATGTAAATACGAAAGATTTGACTTTCTCTGCGAGATGGGGACACTCTGCGAGCGTGGTACACACGTCCGAGTTGTCGACCGTGATGGACTCATACAGAGGGTCAACTACTGCGTGATAGAGGCCGGCGCACACTCTGCAGAGTACAGCTAGGTCATTAGAGGAAAATTTGCCGAAAGAGAAAACGAGGAGCCACAGCTCAACAGGTAATTTCAAGTCGTTAGTCGGCATGAGGAGCTTAGTACTCCGATGAGGGCGGAGTAATGATCAAGAATAATTGATTTCACGCTCCGCTTGATTTTGCTCCACCTATTATTGACTTACATAATCATTCTCTGGAATCGGCAGAAGCTCCTTCCCAGCCACTAAGGCTCCAACTGTTTAGTTTATGTCTGCGATTTTTGAGTAAATAGACATAAACAGTAGGTAAACATATACTAAACGGTTTACAGCAGTTTGCATAACTAATGGCACAACCACATAAGTCACAACATATAACAACTCTTGAAAGACTTAGAGAAATTTCGAGTGATGGAGTAACTACAGACAAACACAAAGAGTCTACAACTCATTCATCACAACTATGGGTAATAGAAAAATTTCATCTGACCTCAAGCTCACTGCCATCCACCTTCATGAGTGGGGAATTCTCACCACTCATGAAATACTTGATTGTGTTGGTTTTTCAAGATGGACCTTCCTTCGAATCTGCAAGCTCTATCGTGAAACGGGTGATGTTGTCAAGCCATGTAGTGAATACATCGGCTGGCCAAGGGCTTTGAACCTTGAAGATGTTGCATACCTTACAGAGCTCATTGAGCATTGTCCTGATTGGTTTCTCGATGAATTAGCTGGCCTCATACAATGAAACTGTTTCATATCACTCCACTACACAACAATTCATCATGAACTTTGTTGTGCTGGTATCTCACTCAAAAAGCTTCGCAAAGTTGCCAAGGAACGTATCGAGGATGTTCAGGCTGACTTCATGTGAAGGATGGCACACTACACATCTGACGAGCTTTGTTTCATTGATGAGACATCCAAGGATGATCGTACACCATTCCAGAGGTGTGGTCGGGCGAAAAAAAAGTCGATGGGCAAGCATGAGAGGGGTGTTTGTGTGAGGACGGCGAATCATAGCTGTCGCAGCATTGACAGTTGATGGAATCATTGCCGGTCACATTGTGGAGGGATCTTTGTGTTGAAATGGCTATCTCAATTTTCTCAAGCACTCTGTAGTGAGTACCTTGATCCATGCTGGCAGTCCTTATTTCAACTATCATTTTCGCTGTGTAGCTTCCACACTGTGAAGCATATCCAGGCAAGAACAGTGTCTAGGTCATGGACAATGCTCAGATCCACCATGGTGCAGATGTTCGTGAGCTTGCAGAATGGTGTAGGTATACAACACAGAGTGGCGCTATACAAAGATGGCTCCAAACTGATATCTTTATGTTGTGGTCTTGCACTGCCTAGTCTGCTATACTTGGTGAGACAAGTGCATTCGACCCAGGGGTCTGCAGTCTGGGAATAGTTTTGGGGGTCAGTGAGTGATGTGGGGTCAATAATCTGAGCGCAGGAAACAATGTCCGAAGGTATAATTATGATGTCCGATGCAAAAGCATCAGGTCCGATGTTTTTTGGGTTTTGGGTTATCTGGTTCAGGTTCGGTGTATTGGAAACTAATAGTGATGTGATAGTGAGTGTCGGGAAAGCGAGTGGTGTGCGCAATAATAACGATGACAGATACAGACGGTGAAGGAACAATGATATTCACAATGTCAACTAAGAACTACGACATATTGGGTTTGACCCCTAAGTGTCAGAGACGACTCTCCTCTACTTGGATGATGATGATGCTATGGGGAGTCCAATATTTATGTAGATACATAGAAATCCGGAACCCTATAGGCGAAAGTAGTAGCACAATATTTTGGGTCCGATGTCCTATGTAATAAGACATGATGTACTGCAGACTATGGGAATACATGTAATAATGTGGTTGACAATGTTAGGGATGTGAAAACAAGTAAATACACACCTAGTGGGGCTAGCACAATGAGACTGGACATAGATAGGACGAGTGTGCGCGATATCCAATAGGCCGATGCAAAACCTGATGTCCGATGTTTTCAGGTTTGGTGCGTATTGAGTTGGATATGATAGGGAATGATCTGGGTAATGATTAGCATTCAACATGCATCGGAAAATAGACCTCTACAAGGCCACAAGGACTCCAAGTCCTACAACGGTTCGGTAAGTCTCAGTATATTTGATGAACTATCACTCACACCCATGCAGGTGTTCAAATCGTGTTTCTCCCACCTTACTCACCAGATTTGAATCTGATCGAAGAAGCCTTCTCAAAAATCAAGTCATGGATCCGTCGGAACTATGATCTGTTTGCAACACCTGGTGATGGTATGTTTTATGACATGCGTAAGGCCCTAGATATCATTACACCGGAGGATGCACAAGGCTACATGAGACATTCAGGGTATTTCTAGTATACAGACTGATGGATTGCACTGCTGTAATAATACATAGTGAAACAGCAATACACGACTTGAGTTACCACAAAGACAAATAAGACTTGACTGTCCTGCTAGCATAATAAATGAAAAAAGAGCAAGATACCACTACTCGCCAAACCAATGTGAAACAGCATCTCTGAGCTGTGCAAGCTCACCCCAAAGTAGCCCAATTGACTCCAGATCTTCCAATAAGGTAAAACAGAAGGAGTGCGATGAAGAAAAGCCATTCTGAAGAAGCTTGGCTTGAAGTGTTTTGGATACCTCATAGGCAACACAAAAGTCAGTGAGAGACATTTGAGGGCCAGGTGCTGCAAGCTGAGCTAGAGACAATAAAGATGTAGTAACCACAGAGGCAGGAGGGTGAGGAATGGGAGTAGCAGCGTGGGCTTGAGTGAGAGCAGGTTCTAGTGCATGGAGAGATTGAAAAAGTTCTGGAGGAAAGTTGACATTGATAACAGGTGTGTTGCTAGTACTCGAAGCTTTCAATTGTGCTTGCTCATCAAGCTGTTGACGACGTAATGCGAGAACTGACTGCTGACCCAAGAGCTCCTCAGGGATCATGCTGAAGTGAGAATGGTTTGGTGGATTTTCAAGTGTTGCTGTAGCAGGTCCTTTCAACTATTTTCTTGATCAGAACATGATGAAATAGTAGAGAACGGTACTTACTATTGCTGATGCCCAACATTCGAGTTGAGGAAATGTCAGTGTAATATGAGATCTGCCATCTGCTGGATTGACAAAGCAGAACTCACTCTTGCAACCAGGTTTTTTGTGGTAGATCCACCAGTTGCGAAGGTCCTGAGTGTTCTTGTTGACAGGCTGGTTTGACTCATCAATATCTGATGCCTTTGGTGCCTTTTGATAGAGTAGTATGTCATCACTAGAGATACACTGTAGCTATTGACTTACTCTGGTTTTTTTCCATTTGTCCTTGCATTTCCGTTTCTTCTTTCCATTATTGTCGGAGGAATTGTCACTGCTGGATCTGTCACTGGTTGCTGAGTTGTTCTCCTTTCCTGATTGAATTTCTTTATGCTGTACATAGTTCATTGCCACAAGGTTGAGTGTCAAGCAGACATAATGTTATCAACATACCTTTTTCATATTTTGCATCTCTTGCACATAAACAGTTGCTGTGAGGTCTTTTGCTTTCTTGACTCGACCAATGAGTTCTTCGTAATCTTTCTGGTTGGTGATTGCAAGAGGTGAAGGTGAAAGATGTGGAATTGTGAAGGAACCTTTATAGTTGTCAAAGCTAACTGTTGCAGGCTTCATCTCGTTGTCGATCTTGACAAGTAATTGTGCCTTGAATGTGTCAAAAGGTGTTACGGTATACTCACACCCCTACCTTTTCTTGTAACCATCACCATGCATAGCCCTTATCTCTTATCAAGCGGGCTGTCCGCACTATGTTTGCTATCTCTTATCTCCTCTTATCTCTTACCAAGTGGGCTGTCCGCCTTCTATCTTGATACGTCATTTACAAGCTCCGCTTGAACATTCGCTATATAGACACATAGCGTACCGATTGTATTCTGCACTTTAATCTACTGGGTTTTACCTGGAACTTGTCCTTTAGCAAGGTTGGAGACCTTGCTATCTAAGAACCACTATTCTAAGGGAGTTGTCTACACTCGCCTTAGCCAGATACCTTCGACCTCTCATTAGAGAGAAGATCCACATCTGTCTTGCTTATAGCAGATCATCCACTCAGACATAGACAGCTCGACTTATCCCAGTCGTAACAAAAGATTAAAGTCCTATTCTAGACACCGCCATCTGCGACGTCCCTTGACACCACGACTTCGTTAACTCCTTTGATCAGAGCCCTGAACCTAGGCACTCTACTGCCTATACCACCTTTGAACGCCATGACTACCTCTACCAAAGAAATAGAGATCAAGATCGGTACCCCTCCTGAATTCGACGGGGACCGTGATGAATCGCATAGGTTCATGTTGAACTGCAATGCATACCTCGACATCAACGACAAGATCTACGACAGTGACAAAAAGAAAGTTATCTTTGCGCTATCATTCATGACCAAGGGCAATGCTGCCACTTGGAAAGAAGATTTCATGGAAGCCGCTCAAAATAATAAAAGAGTAAACACGGCTGGAACCATCATCGGATATGGAACCTGGGCTGACTTCAAAGTCACATTCAAAGAAGCCTTTGGAGCCATTGACCCAGCAGGAACAGCCATGGCCAAGATCCGAGCTCTCACTATGAAAGGAGATCTCCAGACCTACATCTCCAACTACCGCCTTCTTGCCCATAAAGCCGGAATAACCGAGAACATTACCAAAGTAGAATTTTTCCATGAAGGACTGGACATAGGCCTTTGCAACAATCTCTACCACACCAGAGAAAGCCTAGATGACTTCGAAACCGTCGTCGCTACATGTATCAACCTGGACAATGCGTTCCAGAGGTTGAAAGCTATCCAGAAGCGAGAAAACCCGTCCTTCCAGAAGAAGAAGAGGTTCGGAGATCGCCACTTCACCCCTTGCAAAGATGATGCCATGGAAGTAGACCGACTCTCTGAGCTGGAAGTAAAGAGGCACTTGAAAGAAGGACAGTGCTTCAATTGTCATCAAATAGGACATCGTGCCAATGATACTACTTTCCACCCGCGCGAAAACAAGAAACAGAAAGCCCCGATTCGAAGGAAGACTGAGAAAGAAGAAGAAGAAAGTGGCAATGATGAAGTCAAAAATGGCCACTTCATGGATGTGGATTTTTAGAAAGGAAGACTGCCTTGACGTCAGAACTTCCCATTCCTATACGACTTGTACAATCACTTGGAAATAAGAAAGAACTTCGAGTCCCAGCCTCTCTTATTTCTGGAAAGCATATGAAAATTGTCGAAACATCCATGGTCATCAACTCCAGGGCATCCGGAACATTTATAAGCGACACCTTCTGCAAACTACACAAAATTAGAACTCATAAACTTTCCAAACCATTTCTGGTTATCACTGCAGACAGATCAAATGCAGCCGGTGGCCTAATCTCCTGATACTGCATCCTTACAGTCAAAATTGATGAAAGGACCATGATAGGAAAGTTTAATGTGGCCAGACTTGCGAAACGTGACAAAATCTTATTAGGATTCCCTTAGTTAAGGGACTTAAATCCCAACATCGATTGGGTAAATGGAGCACTGTCACTACCAGCAAACAAACACTTGCTAGCCCTTGAACAACGCATCGACGAAACCAGGAAAAGCAACAGATTTCCACCGCTATTTTCGTCAAGACAAAACCCTGTCAAAACAGAAAAACCTGCTACCTGAAAGAATTCCAAACTAAAGAAAGCTACTTCTGAAGAGGTGGTTACTGAGAAACCTTCGCTTAGGAAAACTTCTATAGAGGAGGTCATTGACGAAGAAACCCTTCCCCCTCTCATGCCTGACCAGGATGAGGACCCATCCAACTATGACACCCGGGAAGATGTATGTCCGACAACTTTGCTCCAACTGTTGATGACGCCTTCGCCTATGATTTGGACAATGACGACGTCCTCATTGAGTATGCCTCTGACGGTTCTCAAGTAAGAATACTCGAGAACGCCTCGTTCAATACACCACTTACCCGTGACGGAACATCGAAAGCAGAGCACGCATACAGGAAAGTTAGTAACAAAGCCCAGGAATTTGCTGTAGCTGGAGAAATAGAAAAGAAAAAGAAAAGCTTTGAGGAACTTGTTCCATCCTATCTACACACTTATGCTGACATCCTTGCGAAAGATGGTCTCAACAAACTCCCTCCGGAACGACCAGGCATAGATCATTGTATCGACCTGAAACCAGGGTTTGTTCCCAAGACGTCCAAAATCTACCCACTATCCGGCAAAGAAAGAGAAGCAGTGAAGATGTTTATCGAGGAAAACACCAAGAAAGGATTCATTGTTCCTTCAAAATCCCCTCAAGCAAGTGGATTCTTTTTTGTAGGAAAGAAGAGTGGAGAGTTGTGCCCGTGTCAAGATTACTGGTACCTCAACAACTGGACAGTGCGCAACCAATACCCTCTTCCTCTACCAAAATCTCTCATTGAGCGGCTCTATAACGCGCAATACTTCACTAAGATCGATGTTCGGTCTGGTTACAATAATATCAGGATCCACCCAAGTGATAGATGGAAGGCCACGTTCACAACTGAAGAAGGCCTATATGAACCAATGGTCATGTTCTTCGGCCTTACCAACTCCCCCGCTACTTTCCAAAGCTACATGAACGACCACTTCCAATCGGAGATCAACCAAGGATGGTTGGTTATCTACATGGATGATCTTCTAATCTTTTCCAAGGATCTAGACGAACACCACCAGCATACAAAGCGAGTCCTCGAAATCCTACGGAAAGAACAGTTAATCATTAAACCAGAAAAATGCATCTTTGATGCCAAGGAAGTAGAGTATCTAGGCATGATTATTCATCCTGGAGAGGTAGGAATGGAGCACGCAAAAGTGGAAGGGATTAAACAATGGCCGATTCCTACCAATGTAAAAGAAACATGCTCCTTCCTCGGTTTTTGCAACTTCTACCACGCCTTTGTTGCCCATTACTCTGACATTGCCCGACCCCTCATCGAACTCACCAAAAAGGATCATGCCTTTCAATGGACCACCGCTGTCTTCTTAGATAGATGATCTATAGATAAACACCTATAAAACCAAATATCTCCACGGTCAGCGATTCAGACAAATACCAATGACTGATAACGTGGTCGTTCATGGGTGGCTTTCTTATGCTCCTAAAGTACAGTCAGCACAATGAGTTCTGCACAAGAGTCAGTAATCAACAATTGATCCAACAGTATGGATATGAAACACAGCGATCAGAGAAACAAAGAACCAGTCAGTCAGCGATTGACAACAACAACAACAAACAAAACAACAAAAACAACAAAAGTATCAGGAAACACAGCCACTCCAACAATATAGAGATGTCAACAAAACAAACAGAAAAAGATACTCTTCCTAACACTTCATACAGCAACAATGATTCGTACACAAACTTAATGCAGCAAGTTGTGTGGAGTTACAATGAGAGCCCCCCTCTATACAAACACAGGTGAAACTACTGTCAGACCTAGTCAAGCCTCTGTAGCACTCTTAGCCTAATATTGAACCTGCTGTCAAGGAACTCACAATGAGTATTCAAACAGACTCAGGAATGGGCGACCTTGGACTTCAATACCAAGTCCCCTTTCAATAGCTAAAGTCTAACTTGCAATGACTACCCTCGATCAGTATAACACACAGATGTATGAGGTCAGGTATCACCGTCAACACCTTAAGTCTCCCCACAAGACTATCCTAAGTCTTCAGTGGACAAAAGAGACAACACCAAACTTCTGGGTAAGAATGAGACTGAAACTTTGGTACTTGAGAGAAAGTTGATAGGTCAAGACAAACAACAAAAACAAGACCGCTACAACAGAAACACTAACACGATCATGTTCACGTAGACTGTTAGTAACAACAATCACAACACACAGAGACAGCGATCACAGAGATGATCAACACAGTTAGTCACCAACACACCACACACTTGAGACAGAGAGAGAGAAAGAGAGAAAGAAACAGAAACACGAGTTTTCAGTCACGAATTTCAGACACAATCTCAGAGAAACAGAGAGAAAAACAAAAACACAGGCACAGAAACTGAGACACTCAGACACACAATCACAGAGAATGGGATACAGACAAAGACACAAAAAGAAACAACGAAATTCAGACAGACAATCAAGAGAAAACAGAAAAAGAAAAAGTAGTCTTGCTAGTTGTCAGACACAGTGAGCTCAGAAGTGTGCTGCTGGTTGTTGAGCACAATGAGCTCCAACCTTTTGCTACACTTGCTGAATGCTGAATCACATTTCACTCACAATTTTATTCTGAGAGTATAAAAGCAGGGGAATTTTTTTTTTATTGGGCAAAAAGCAGCTCCTTATATAGACAAATTAGGTGGCTATACTACTAGTTTCTCACACTTAAGGTTGTAACTTTAGTTTGATAGTACCAAGTTATACAGTATCTTTGAGTCAAAAGTAAATATTCATAACTCTAGTTGGTATAATGATGAGTCAGCAAGAGCTGTGCATGGCCCATGGGTCAGGTGATCCCTTGATGACTCGACTAGAAAAGAGTGAGAAATGATTACATAATGTGTGCATATATGTTGTGGCTGATAAATTATTTGGTAGCGTAATGACATAGGGTGTGTATTTAGTGATTTGTAAGCTTTCCCACAGGGTAACCTTATGCAAACATATTTTTCACAGTCACCTGATATGTGTGAGAATCTTTCTGAGTCATCTTCATGGCTGACTAAGCAAAACTCATCGCAGAATTAAATGTACAAAAATATTCAGTCCGCTCGTGTACAAACTCGTAAAATGAAAAAAGCAAAAAATATTCCCTAAGCCTCAGTGTGACTTCAGATCAAGAGAAAAAAATGTTCATAGTGATTTCTGAGGTATAAGACTCATAGGAAAGTATTACTGGTCCATGCACTGAACCAGTTTGGTGCAGGTCACCGCCTGTCAAGACTCATTCAATTCTCTTAAGAAATGCTTCCTATCTTACCCCACATTACGAAACCCAGACCCTACCAAGCAGTTCGCCATCACTACCAAAGCTTCCCTGGCAGCAACTGGAGCGGTGCTCCTCCAGATGGACGAAAATGGATTATATCACCCATGTGGATACCTCTCCCAATCTTTCAATCCTGCTGAACGAAATTATGAGATCTTTGATCGCGAACTCCTAGCAGTGATCCATGCTCTCAACGAATGGTGACATTTTCTTGAAGGAAGTCCTCATCCTGTAATCGTCTTCACCGACCATATGAATTTACTGTACTTTCGCACTGCTCGACAGCTATCTAGGCGTCAAGCACGCTGGCAACTAGTTCTGTCTAACTTCGACCTTGAACTCCATCATGTCCCTGGCACTAAACTCGCCACACCAGATGCCCTTTCCTGTCGGCCTGATCATGACCTCGGAAAGGATGACAACGACAATTGTATTCTTTTGCCAGATTCTATGTTCGTTCGGTTGCTCAACGATGAGTTAAGCACCGCCATCACTGCTGACTCCCTCCAAGACCTCATCTTTTCGACAGCATCCGACACTCTTAGTGGGGTCTGTCTCCCCCCAATGAAATCCGCCTTGTTGGATTGGAAACTTACTAACGGAGTGCTCTTCTTTAAGAATCGAGCGTATGTACCCCCTGCTCAATGTCATGATATCCTCCTCAATCACTACGACCACCCCACTGCAGGTCATCCCGGCCGGTACAAAACCGAAGAACTCGTTAAGCGTGACTACTGGTGGCCAGCAATGGGTACCTTTATCCGTAAATACGTCAATGGCTGTGCTATTTGCCAGCAAATGAAGAGCGATACTCACCCCACCACGCCACCCCTTGTTCCCATTCCTTCGACAGCCACCTGGCCCTTCTCTCAGGTCTCTGTTGACCTTATCACGGATCTTCCCCTTTCCCATGGTTTTGATTCTGTCATGGTTGTGGTAGACCATGGCCTTACGAAGGGGGTAATTATTACTCCTTGCAGCAAAACTATTACCTCCAAAGGAGTTGCCAAACTCTTCCTTAAAAATGTTTTCAAACACTTTGGACTTCATGAGAAAGTAATCTCCGATCGTGGACCACAGTTTATCTCCAAATTCTCTAGAGAATTAGCTTGCCTTCTTGGATACCAGATCGCCGCTTCCACTGTGTACCACCCACAGACTGATGGACAGACCGAGCGGCTCAACCAAGAACTAGAAACCTACCTACGGATCTATTGCAGAACCAACCCCTTGGAATGGTCCAACCACCTTCCCATCGCCGAATTCACTCACAACCATCGTAGACATGAGGCCAGAAATGCGACCCCATTCTTTCTAATGATGGGTTACGAACCAAGAGGAATCCCTCACATTCTTCCTTCCTCCGACACACCAGCTGCTGAAGAACGGCTCAGAACCCTACAGAAGTTAAGAGAGGAAGCCATCTCGTGCCACAACATCGCCATGCAACAAATGGCGGAAAGATCGCAAAAGAAGAAATACACCCCATGGAAGATAGGAGATAAGGTATGGCTTTCCGCCGCCAATCTCCTGACAACACTCCTGTCTAGGAAACTTGCACCCAAATGATACGGGCCGTTTCCCATCACAGCTGTCTTATCTCCCATCACCTTCTCATTGAAACTCCTGAAACAGTGGAAGGTTCACCCCACATTCCATGCTTCGGAGCTATCATCCTATCATGAAACAGAGATACACGGTCCGAACTACGACGAACCACCACCCAATATAGTCAAAGGAGAAGAAGAATACGAAGTAGAAGCCATCCTCAGTCACAAGGGTATGGATAAACGAAGACACTATCTCGTATCATGGGTCGGATATTCCTCCGGAGATAATGAATGGATCCCTGAAGGAAATCTGCGGAGTTCCAAAGCCCTTCTAGCTGCCTATAAGAAGAGGCACAAGTTGAATTGAAACAACCAGCTCCCACTTCCACAATCAACAAATGAACATGTCCTCCCAACAGATTCCTTCTCCCACTGAATCCAACGTCTCCTCTCTCTCTCTCAGTGAATCCCCCTTTAACGATAATGTCATCAGTATTGAGGATGACGTCATTGTTGAAACCACTATCCTTTCCATCGCCCACGCCCTAGAAATCGAAACATATCTCAACTCTCAACCAGCAGTCCCAGCCAGCCTCGCTGCCACCTATATTCACATCATCAGAGCCACCCAATGCTTAGAAGAAGATCTCGCCCACATAGAAAATGATGCCCTCAGGCTATCCTGTAATCACATCCAACGGTGCATATGCTCGCTTATGCTTCAGCTCTTCCCTCTTGGTTTTAGCACTATCTGCAGGGAAAGTATACAGACTGTTGCTGATTTAAACACCTTCCAAGTCAGCCGCCCACTGTCTCCTCTTACTCACACTCCCCCCGCTGTTCTACCTGATCCAACTTCAATTGGAGGGAACGCTCAACCGATACCTGTCCCAGCACCCAATGAAGTCTACAAGCAAAAGCTCCGCAATGGAGCCGTCGTTCACAGCATAACTAAAGCCAAATCATCTAAAGGAAAGAAGCATGAGGTCATTGACCTCACTAAAGACCCATCCACCTCCACCATCAGATCCCCCTCGCTGAAGCACATCATCAGTACCATCACTGACACCAATTTCATCTGCTGAATCTGCAAGAAGCTTGGTCACAAGCACAAGAACTGTCCGTTGTACTTCTGCCACTTCTGCGGTGACACGAAACCCGGATACTTTTCCATTTACTGTCCCTTCACCACAGTCAAACCAGATTTTCCGTTGGTCTACACCGACGAAGGCTTCTATGAAGCATTAGCCAAGTGGGAGGCTCAGAAGGATAAGGAACAGGAAGAAGAGCTTGAGCATGCCAATAGGGAGTACTTGGTACAGCCGGAAGACCTAGACTTCCATAATGCCAACGCCGACACCATCTACTATGCAAACCAGGACAACTGAAGATGTCAAAGTCGGTGACATCGACCATAATACAGGGGTAATGTTACGGTATACTCACACCCCTACATTTTCTTGTAACCATCACCATGCATAGCCCTTATCTCTTATCAAGCAGGCTGTCTGCACTATGTTTGCTATCTCTTATCTCCTCTATCTCTTACCAAGCGGGCTGTCCGCCTTCTATCTTGATACACCATTTACAAGCTCCACTTGAACATTCGCTATATAGACACATAGCGTACCGATTGTATTCTGCACTTTAATCTACTGGGTTTTACCTGGAACTTGTCCTTTAGCAAGGTCTCCAACCTTGCTATCTAAGAACCACTATTCTAAGGGAGTTGTCTACATTCGCCTTAGCCAGATACCTTCAACCTCTCATTAGAGAGAAGATCCACATCTGTCTTGCTTATAGCAGATCGTCCACTCAGACATAGACAGCTCAACTTATCCCAGTTGTAACAAAAGGCTCATCAGCGGTGAGTTTCAGGTAGGTGCCCTGGCCTCGTTGTCTCTTCAAGTCTTTTCTCATTTCGGCTGCAGGGAATAAGGATATGTTGTATGTGATCGTTGGGACCAGAGTCTTGGGTTTTTGGACCAGTTCTTGCACTGTGTCTAGGGCCTTGTCTGCCATGTGAATAGTATGTCATCTGTATTGTCAGTACATGTAAACTTGGATATATGCACCTTTTTTGCTTGTTTATGAGGTTTCAGTTCTTTGCGTTGAGGCTGAGAGGGGACTGGGATATACTCCATTGCATCAAGTTCTTTGTTGATGCTATCTCTTGCTGGAAGAAGTGTAACTAGTGTTCTGTCTGCTGCCATGAATGACCCTGAGTTTGAGCTAGTATCTCCAGACTCTGATAGACCTGAGCTCAAGGACATGAGTTCAATGGTATCATCGTCATCGGAGCTGTCAATGAACTCAGCACTCTTGTACTGAATTTTGTGTGTGCCCATGATGCATGACATGGAACACTGAGTACTGAGCAATGGAACAACATACAATGGATCACACAACAAGTCAAATCAAGCCAAAATCAAGCTGAATTTTCTAAGTCCAGTATCTCGATAAGTACATTCTCACACAGGGCTGTACCATTACTTATGCAAACTGCTGTAAACAGTTTATAGACAACAAAAATTTGAGTGTCTACTTGTTGAAATCAAAGAGGCCTTGTCAGATCCGTAGTTTTGTGCACATTGATTGTGTCACAGTGGCCGCTGCAAGGGAAGACTGCTGGTCAGTACACAGGTGCTGCGACTTTGAAAAGAGTCATTCGACAGGAAAGATAGCACCTGGAATGGCAAGAATGTCACATGTGATGTGTGAAATTATTGGAAATTTATGAGAATGATCCTTCACAGACAGTAAGTTAATAAGTCTACTAGAAAACAATGAAAATGTATCTTCCACCATGTAAGAGGTGCATTCATGGCATTCATGTCCTTGGCACCCTGGGCAAGCATCACATAGCGCTCAAATTTGAACTAGATAGGTACCATCAAAGTTGTGGGATGTTGGCCATCAGGACGCAAATTGATGATTGACAAGAGAAAACAATCATCATCATCAAGAGACACTGATGGTAGTGGCAAATTAAATTTTATGGGAGCTGCTGCTGCTGTGGCAAGTTTATATTCATTAATGAAACATTCAAAAATGATTCTTGCTTGATTGTATGCATCATTGCTGAGGTTATGAAACCACTCGAGATGGAGTGCTGGATGACAAACTAAAGTACACAGGGCACACGCTCAGTAATGTGTTAGTGTCAAGGGAACACCACTTAACTTGTTGCAAGTACGTTAAAATAATTGTTCTGAGATATGCAAAAGTAATGATGAAGTTTGTGTAAGCCAACTGTGCAAGCCAGTCACAGTTTCTGGCTGATAGCAGTGTTTGACATAGCTGATATCAGGGCTGACTCTATCCAGTGATACATCAGAATGGACCAGTGTTTGAGTGAGACATGTACAATGTCACCTTTGTAAATACCTATGAGATATCATCTTTCAGTTTCTAAAAGCCTGGAATATGACATGCACTCACTTTAAGAATGTTTGTGAGTTGCTTGAGAAACATCCACTCTTGGTTAGTTAAGTATAGTTCATTGTGAAGTTCTTTCTTTTTGAAGACCCATTTCTCAACTGCCTTCAACCAGCTGAAGTCAATATATGTAAAGTCTGTAAATCTGTTTAACACACCTCATGAAGCATGATAGCTCTTCAGATCATAGCATGGGTATAGTTCCATCAAGTTGCAACATCACAAATGACCATTAGAGTGCACAGCATATTCCCTGATGGTGCTTTTGTGCTTCCAAAGGCCTCACTTGTAAGATCACAGAACCTCTTGCGTCGCTGAGGAGATGACACAATTTTCTTCATGATTTCATGAAGCTGGTAGGACAATAAGTTAGATATTGTCAAACAATTAGTTGGACTGGTCAGTACTCATCTTCTTTACAGGACTCAATCCAGCAAACACGTTCAAAAGTTTCTTAGCCTCATCATCAAGTTCGGGATCCTCAAGCTCAAGGATGCCATTTGCATCTGAGTCTTTATCACCACCATCCCTGTTTGTCTCCTGCTTGAACTCTTGTAAGCCACTGTCATTGTTTGGATCATAATGAAAAGGAAGATGCTTATTCAGGACAAAGTAGTCCTCTTCATGGTTCTTTGCTTTATCCAGACTTGCCAGCATGGCTTGGATGATAAGGTTGACAACATATGCTATGCACTGGATTTGTGCATTGCCTTCATGAAATTGAATACTGTAATGATCTTGAAGCAATTTGCCAGTTGCATGGGTAAATGTATCACATGATGATGCATTATTGAGGCAGACTGCAAGAAAGTATTGATGACATACAGTCAGAACATGCAAATGCAAGACAAAGTCCTGGACTTATCTTCTTCAAGCCCCCATGGATCACAGCAGTCTGGATGAATGCCTTTGCAGCATGAATACCCTTGTGCTCCTTGTCTTTGATATGATGGAAGTCAATGAGATGCTCGCATAACTCCCAGTCATCGTTGATGAAGGAAGCTATTGTACCAGCAAAGGTAAACACCATCTGTTTGGTTTTCCAGTTGTCAGTCGAGTATGATATCTTGGATTTGACAACCTATGTATTGTGTTAGCACTGGTATCTGAGCTTGGATCAATGTACATTACTTACTGTTAGTTCCTTCACAAAGCTTGGTGAAGATTTTTGCTACCATATTTCAGACAGTGGTATCACTAGGGAGTGGCCATCTGACTTCCAAAAATCAAAAGAGCTGTACAATGCCAGGGGTTTCACCAGTAGTCCAAGGCAGGTCATCATCAATAATCCAGGCAACAAAGTGGCGCAAGAAACCATCTTTCATTGCGAAGATTGGTTTTGTACCTTGTGCAAAATAGCCATCCATAATTTTCACACTGATGGCTGCTGAATCTTTCACAGGAATCAAAGTGAATGTTTTCCACTTATCGGCATGTGCCTGGTGAGTATGTGTTGACAAATTTCCAAGACATAGCTGAGGTTTCTCATTCTTGAAATCTGTGCACCCAGCAGTCTGTGAAACAAAGCATGTCCTACACATTGTGTAAGTCTTTGCATTTGAATTTTGTCACAGCTTGTGCATCACAGTATTGACATTTAAATAGCCAATGTTTGGACTTTGTTCCATGCTCAATAGTTGTATGTGGAACATGCCAATGAAGTCAGGTATGGCCCTCATCAGCAAACTACCAACTTTGTCTACAGAAGTCTTAAATTTCCATTCTAGCTACAGCCAACCACAGAACTCCACAGTTCACACAAAGTTCACAGCATACAGTAGCTACAGTAGCTACAGTACTACTTATCTCCAGTCACTCACAGAGTCACAGTTTCTTATGGATTTTGACTGCTACTACTAGTAGTATATATTTAAAGTTCAAAACAAACTCTTGATCAGCGGCTCACTGTAATTATTTACATCACTCATAGTGCACTGAAAATTATGAACTAATGCGACAACATAGTATAATTTGAGCATATAAACAAGAATTCACATAGTACATATGTCAAACATAAGCAAAATGACTCAAAGGAACATGCCAATAAACAAAATTAATCAAGCCAGATGGTGACGTGCTGTCCATTTTCTAAGTTGTCTGTGATGTGTTCAGACACTGGTTCATCCCAAGATACCAGTATAGCAAGCTTACCAGTATGCAGACATCCTTGTCTGGATAGAGGTTGATGAGTCCAACCATGCTTCTTGAAGACAACTCGCATATATCCAAGTCCAAGGTCCACATCATCCAACCTCTTCCCTGCAGTTTCAGCTTGGAATTTTAACAAGCTTGACAAAACCTCATTTTCTCATAGTATCGAATCTGCGAGGGCCTTCTGGGCCTGAAAAACATTGTGCTTTGCTCTTAGGAGGTCCATCATTAAGTTTGCTTCACCGTCAGATGAATCTTTGATGGACTGTTTCCTTTTGAGACTTTACAAAAACATTGAAAGAAGACTGACTCACCATAGCATTGAAATTGTTAACAACTTCCAATAGATCAGACATACCACTACTGTTACGACTGGGGTATGTCGAGCTGTCTAAGTCCGAGTGGACTGAGATTCGGCGAGACAGACGTGGTTCTTCTCTCGAGTGAGAGGTCAAAGGTTTCTGGCTAAGGCAAGTATCGGCGACTTCCTTAGAATAGTGGTTCTTAGATAGCAAGGTTGGAGACCTTGCTAAAGGACTTGGTTCCAGGTAAAACCCAGTAGATTAAAGTGAGGAGCTACATGTGGTACGCTATGTGTCTATATAGCGAGAGTTCAAGCGGAGCTTGTAAATGCGTATCAAGATAGAAGGTGGACAGCCCACTTGGTAAATGATAAGAGATATGAGATAAGAGATAGTAACCATGGTGCGGACAGCCCGCTTTGATAAGGGATGATCTAGACATAGTGATGGTTGCTAGCACGGAAAGCTAGCTTAGCAACGATGTGAGTAAGAGTTTGAAAGGTAATTGGTCGCTCGTTAAGAGCCGTGTCCATGTACCATTGTCCGGTAATGAAGGAGAAACGAAGAGAATGAATGTACCGTAACATTACCCCCGTGTTATGGTCGATGTCACCGGCATCGACATCACTAGTTGTCCTGGTTGGCGTAGTAGATGGGGTCGGCGTCGGCATTGTGGAATTCTAATTCTTCCGGCTGTGCCAAGTACTCTCTATCGGCATGTGCGATGTCCTCTTCGTCTTTCTTATCTTTCTCCGCTTCCCACGCGGCTAACGCGTCGTAGAAGCCTTCGTCGGTATAAACCAACGGGAATAGTATCTTGGTGGTGGTGAAGGGGCAATAGATGGAGAAATGCCCGGGTCTTGTGTCGCCGCAAACGCGGCAATAGTACAGGGGGCAGTTCTTGTGCTTGTGACCAAGCTTCTTGCAGATTCGGCAGATAAAGTTGGCGTCGGCGATAGTGCCGACTACTTGTTTCAATGAGGGGGTTCTGATAACGATGCTAGAGGATGGGGTAGGGGAGGTTTCTTTGGTGAGGTCGATGACCTCGCGTTTCTTTCCTTTGGATGATTTTTTCTTGGTTACGCCGTGAATGGCGGCTCCGCCGCGGAGGTTTCTTCTTTGGACCTCGCTGGGTGTTGGGACGGGTACAGGTATCGGCGCAAAGTTCCCTCCAACTGAAGTTGGATCAGGTAGAACAGCGGGGGGATTGTGAGTAATAGGAGGCAGCGGGCGACCGACTTGGAAGGAGTTTCGATCAGCAACAGTCTGTATAATTTCCCTGCAGATAGTGCTAAAACCAAGAGGGAATAACTGAAGCGTAAGCGAGCGTATGCGCCGCTGAACGTGGTTGCAGGAGAGTCGGAGGGCGTCGTTTTCAATCTGGGCAAATTCTTCTTCAAGGCGTTGGGTGGCTCTAATGATATGGATATATGTGGCAGCGACTCCAGCTGGCACAGCTGGTTGGTTGTTGAGATAGGTTTCAATTTCGAGGGCATGGGCAACGGAGAGGATAGTGGTTTCGACGATGACGTCGTCTTCGATGCTAACGACGTTGTCAGCGAAGGGGGATTCGCAAAGGCTGATGGAGGAGGCATTGGATTCAGTGGGGGACGTTGCTTGAGAAGACATGCTTTATGATAGTGGGGAGGCTGGTCGGTCCTAGGTCAACTTGTGCCTCTTCTTATAGGCAGAAAGTAGGTCTTCGGCGTTTTCCATGTTCTCCGCTGGAATCCATTCGTTACTTCCAGAAGAGTACCCTTTCCAGGATACGAGATAGCGTCTTCGTTTACCCGCTCCCTTGTGACTTAGGATTGCTTCTACTTCGTATTCTTCTGATTGGTTGACTATATCTGGAGGTGGTTCTTCGTAGTTCGGTCCGTGAACTTCTGTCTCCTGATAGGAAGATAGTTCCGAAGCATGGAACGTGGGGTGAACCTTCCATTGTTCGGGAAGTTTTAGAGTGAATGTGATTGGTGATAGGACTGCGGATATGGGAAACGGTCCGTGCCGCTTGGGTGCAAGCTTCTTGGATGGGAGGGTGGTCATGAGATTAGCTGCGGAAAGCCAGACCTTATCTCCTATCTTCCATGGTAGGTACTTCTTCTTGTGCGTTCTTTCCGCCATTCGTTGCATAGCGATGTTGTGGCAGGAGATGGCTTCTTCCCTTATCTTCTGCAGAGTGCGAACTCTCTCTTCCACGGCAGGGGTGTCTGATGACGATAATACGTGGGGAATGCCGCGAGGTTCGTATCCCATCATGATGAAGAATGGCGATGCGTTCCTTGCTTCGTGTCTTCGGTGATTGTGTACAAATTCGGCGAGGGGTAAATGGTCTGACCATTCGTAGGGGTTACTTCTGCAGTATATTCGGAGGTACGTTTCTATTTCTTGATTGAGCCGTTCGGTCTGACCGTCGGTCTGAGGGTGATATGCTGTAGAGGCGGCGATCTGGTATCCTAGGAGGCGTGCCAATTCTCTAGAGAACTTTGAAACGAACTGAGGGCCACGGTCAGAGATCACTTTTTCGTGGAGTCCGAATCTTTTGAATACATTCTTGAAGAATAGTTTAGCTACTCCTTCAGAAGAGATGTTCTTGTTACAGGGAGAAATAATCACCCCCTTCGTAAGGCCATGGTCTACCACGACCATGAGAGAGTCAAAACCGTTGGAAACGGGGAGGTCGGTGACAAGGTCAACGGAGACCTGGGAAAACGGACGAGTAGCGGAGGATGGGATGGGGACGAGGGGTGGCGACACAGGGTGAGTGTCGGCTTTCATCTGCTGACATAGGGCGCATCCAGCGACATAGGAGCGAATAAAGGTGCCCATGGCCGGCCACCAGTAATCGCGTTTGACGAGTTCTTCGGTTTTAAACCTTCCGGGGTGGCCGGCGGTGGGGTGGTCATGGTGACGGAGCAGAATGTCCAGTCGCTGCGAAGGCGGGACATAGGCGCGAGATTTGTAATAAAGAACTCCATCCAATATTTTCCAGTCAGTGAGTGCCGACTTCATAGGGGGCAGACAAAGTCCGTCCAAAGCATCACTGGCAGTGGAGAAAATAGGGTCATTCAAGGAGTTCTTGGCGAGGGCGGCGGAGAATTCGTTGTCGAGTAACCGGATAAACATGGAGTCAGGAAGGAGTACACGATCCTCATTGTCGTGTTCACCAAGACCATGATCCGGGCGTCGAGAGAGCGCATCAGGTGCGGCGAGCTTTGTCCCGGGGACGTGGTGCAGTTCAAGGTCGTAATTGGAGAGAACAAGCTGCCAACGTGCTTGTCTCCGAGAAAGTTTCTGTGCTTTCGAGAAGTAAAGGAGATTCAGGTGGTCGGTGAAAACAATGACGGGGTGAGGGTTTCCTTCTAGATAATGACGCCATTCGTTTAGCGCACGAATTATAGCAAGCAATTCTCGATCGAAGATCTCGTAATTGCGTTCGGCGGGGTTGAAAGACTGGGAAATGTATTCACAGGGGTGGTAGACGCCATTTTCGTCCGTTTGGAGGAGTACGGCCCCTGTTGCTACTAGAGAAGCATCAGTAGCGAGGGCAAATTGGCGTGAAGGATCGGGGTTTCGTAGTACCGGTTTCGTCGTGAAACATTGTTTGAGTTCGTCGAACGAGGTCTGAGCATCAGGTGTCCAAGCGAAGGCTTGATCCTTTCGAGTGAGATTGATGAGTGGTCGGGCGATATCGGAGTAATGTGATACAAATGCTCTGTAAAAGTTGCAAAATCCGAGAAAGGAGCGCACATCTTTTACGGAAGCAGGGGTAGGCCAGTCCTTTATCCCGTCGACTTTAGCGTGTTCCATTGCTACTTCTCCAGGGCGAATAACCATCCCAAGGTACTCTACTTCTGCTGCGTCGAAAGTACACTTTTCGGGTTTGACGAATAGTTGTTCGTGACGGAGTATCTCTAACACCCTCTTTGTTCGTTCACGATGTTCAGCGAGGTCGGAAGAGAAGATGAGTAGATCGTCCATATATATGACGATCCACCCTTCATTGATCTCGTTTTGGAAGCGGTTGTTCATGTAGGATTGGAAGGTGGCGGGGGAGTTAGTTAAGCCAAAGAACATCACAGTAGGCTCAAACAGGCCTTCTTCGGTAGTAAAAGCCGCTTTCCATCTATCGTCGGGGTGTATTCTGATATTGTTATAGCCGGAACGTATGTCGATCTTTGTAAAGTGTTTAGCTTTGTAGAGTCGTTCTATAAGAGTTTTGGGGAGTGGGAGCGGATATTGGTTGCGTACGGTCCAGTCATTGAGGTACCGATAGTCTTGACACGGGCGTAACTCTCCGCTCTTCTTTCCTACAAAGAAAAATCCACTGGCTTGCGGGGATTTCGAGGGTACAATGAATCCTTTCTCGGTATTCTCTGTGATAAACGTTTTTACTGCTTCTCTCTCTTTCCCTGATAATGGGTAGATCTTGGATGTCCTAGGCATGAATCCAGGCTTTAGATCGATTCGATGGTCGATACCGGGTCGTTCTGGCGGCAGCTTATTAAGACCATCTTTTGCAAAAATATCAGCGTAGGTGTGCAGGTAAGATGGAACGAGCTCTTCAAAGCTTTTCCTCATTTTTTCTTTCTCTCCAGCGACAGCGAATTCTTGAGCCTTGTTGCTAGTTTTCGAGTATCCTTGCTCCTGTTTCGATGTACCATCTCTGGTAAGGGGAGTATCGAAGGAGACGTCGGAGATTACTCTAACTTGAGAACCGTCAGGGGAATATTCGATCAGTACGTCTTCGTCGTTCAGGGGGTAGAGGGAGGGATCGACCACTGGAGGAGCATAGTTTTCTGACCATACGTCTTCCCTAGTGTCATAATCCGGCTCATCTTGATCTGGTGCGAGGTGAGGGAGTTCTTCGTCAACAATTTCTTCTATAGAAGCTCGTGGGTAAACGGGTTTCTTCTTTAGTTTGGAATCCTTCCATTCACGGGATGGTTCTCTTTCTGCAAGAGCGGGACGAGGGAACAGCAATGGTAAATTGCGCTGTTTTCTGAGATAGTCGATGTTCTTCTCGATCTCGAGCGATCGTTCGTTCGGTGCGAGGGATAGCTCTTTGTTTGTCCAGTCGATTGACGGGTTTAGTGCTTTCAACCATGGGAATCCGAGTAAGATTTTATCTTTCTTCGAGAGCTTGGTTATGTTGAATTTCCCTATCATGGTTCTTCCGTCAATTTTGACAATAAGGACGCAGTAGCGAGAGATGAGTCCTCCCCTAGCATCGGATCCGTCTGCGGTTATAACGGGAAATGGTTTCGAGAGTTTATGGGTCTTGATTCCGTGGAGTTTGCAGAATTCCTCGCTAATGAAGGTTCCACTGGCTCCGGAGTCAACGACCATAGAGGTTTCGATGGTTTTGTTACGCTTGGTGGAAATAATAGTGGCTGGGACACGAAGCTCCTTTTTATTTCCAAGTGATTGTACAAGTCGTATTGGGACAGGAGGTACTGACATCGATGCAGTCTCCTTCTTTAAAAATCCATCTCCACGAATCGTCGGTTTACCTCTTCGTCGTCGTCACTACTCTCTTCTTTCTCAATCTTTCTGCGGATAGGCATCTTCTGCTTCTTATCTTCCCTGGGGTGGAATGTGGTATCATTGGCACGATGGCCTGTCTGGTGGCACTTGAAGCAACGTCCTTCTTTGAGGTGTCTTTTTACTTCGGATTCGGAGAGTTGGTCTATCTCCATAGCGTCGCTTCTGCGGGGGGTGAAGTGACGGTCTCCGTACTTCTTCTTCTTGTGCTGGTAGTGCGCAGGGCTCTCTCGTTTCTGTATGGCTCTCAACCTCTGGAAGGCATTATCTAGGTTGATGCACGTCGCAACGACGGTCTCAAAGTCGTCTAGACTTTCTCCGGTGTGGTAGAGGTTGTTGCGGAGTCCTACGTCAAGACCTTCGCGGAAGAACTCTACTCTGGTGACGTTCTCGGTTATTCCTGCTTTATGGGCTAGGAGGCGGTAGTTGGAGATATACGTATGGAGGTCCCCTTTCATTTCAAGGGCTCGTACTTTAGCCATGGCCGTTCCTTTGGGGTCTATGGCTCCAAAGGCTTCTTTGAATGAGACTTTGAAATCGTCCCAGGTACCATATCCAATGAGATTTCCGGCGGTATTCTTTAATTTGGCGTTCTGAGCGGTCTCCATGAAGTCTTCTTTCCAAGCGGCAGCATTGCCCTTGGTCATAAACGAGAGTGCGAAGATTACTCTTTTCTTGTCGTTGTCATAGATTTTCTCGTTGATATCTAGGTACGCATTACAGTTCAGCATGAACCTGTGCGATTCATCGCGGTCTCCGTCGAATTCGGGTGGAGTACCGATCTTAATTTCTGTTTCTTTGGTAGTGTTTGCCATTGGATTCAACGGTGGTATCGGCGGTAGCGCGCCTAGGTTCAAAGCTCCGATCAAAGGAGTTAACGAAGTCGTGATGTCTTGCTGACGTCGCAGATGGCGGCGTCTAAAAAAAGGACTTTAATCTTTTGTTACGACTGGGGTATGTCGAGCTGTCTAAGTCCGAGTGGACTGAGATTCGGCGAGACAGACGTGGTTCTTCTCTCGAGTGAGAGGTCAAAGGTTTCTGGCTAAGGCAAGTATCGGCGACTTCCTTAGAATAGTGGTTCTTAGATAGCAAGGTTGGAGACCTTGCTAAAGGACTTGGTTCCAGGTAAAACCCAGTAGATTAAAGTGAGGAGCTACATGTGGTACGCTATGTGTCTATATAGCGAGAGTTCAAGCGGAGCTTGTAAATGCGTATCAAGATAGAAGGTGGACAGCCCACTTGGTAAATGATAAGAGATATGAGATAAGAGATAGTAACCATGGTGCGGACAGCCCGCTTTGATAAGGGATGATCTAGACATAGTGATGGTTGCTAGCACGGAAAGCTAGCTTAGCAACGATGTGAGTAAGAGTTTGAAAGGTAATTGGTCGCTCGTTAAGAGCCGTGTCCATGTACCATTGTCCGGTAATGAAGGAGAAACGAAGAGAATGAATGTACCGTAACAACTACCATGACAACTAGTGTGCAGATTCGAATAACATGGCTTGCGAGAGTCTCCATCACTGTTGGGGTAGGCCTGGAGATGATTTTGCAAGTATGAGCCAGATGCACTGACAGATAAGGTAGTTCTCAAGCACGTTCATCAGACCTCACGTGATGTGACAGGTCTGTGACGACTGCAAGGATAATCGATACTGGACAAGCCGAAAGGCGGTGTGTGTGAGGAATGATAGCTAGATGAGAAGGGGGTGAAAGGGGGAGAAAGGGTGAAGTGGGGTAAAACTCAAATAGACCTCTGGATACGAGTATAGATTCGGCCCAAGGGGATTGCTACTGAGAATGATTCCTCTAAGTAAAATATGGAGGGGAAACTTAGAAACTGGTAAGAGTAACTGAGAATGGAAGAGGGCGTGACATTGTGCTGATGCGATGCGAGCATGAGCGAGCTGCAGAAGGTGCGATATGATGTGCGACCGAGCGACCAAAAGTTTGACCGAGTGCGAAAGCGCGGAGAAAAGCCGACGGTTTATATGAACGCACTTTTAGCGGATATGCGAAGGAGATGCAACGCAATGATAAAGAGGGAGGAGAGTTTTGACGATAGATGCGATGAGCGATGCGTGAACGTTAGCGCAACCATTAAAGTCAGCCGAAGGTTTTTAGACTTAGAGTCATTGTGTTGCGTGCAAACGGATGATAATTTTGATAGCGGGAAAAAGAAGATACATGAAAAATCATAAGTCTAAAGTATATATGATAGCGCATGTAGCGCTGTTCAGAACCGAGAAGATAGCGGTAATATGTATCAAGGGTCCATAATGCAAGTAATGAAACATAAGTGATATCATCTTCGGAAATATAATCAGTCTAACACGAATGAGATAAAATACGCACCAATGGACAAGCGGAGGACATGGATAGGACAGAGGAAGGACGTGCGACGGAACCAACAAAAAGTGGATGTGAACCGAAGCGCGCGCGTGAGACACGGCTGTCGGCCGACGATAGGAAGGATGCGCGCCGTGGTAGTGATAGCGCGCACTGCGCTAAGACCTGAGGAACACTGCAAAAATAGCCTCTATGAGGCTACCAGGACTACAAGTCCTACAGCGAAGTTGTTCGTCTGAAACCTGAGTGATAGTAACAACTAATTACACTAAAGAAAATGTATTGTAGTGGGTGAATATAAACTGTCTAGAGTAAAGGACTGTTAGCCAAGGATGTAAGTATATGTTTGATACCATCAAACTTGAATGGTTTCGTTATCAAACTCATGCATGATGGCATCAGGGAGCACACAATGACCGTGGTAGCGCTTTGCAGCCCATGCTGCCTGTTGTCCATTCAGACCCTTCTGATATGCATCCATGAACCTCTGAAATCTAATAGAATATCTGTAGAATGATAGATACTAGTCAGTACAAGACAAAAAATAGTTTCCAAAAGACAACATACTTGCGCATTGATTCTAGTGTGACTGAGTCAAGGGCCTTGATCACATTGTGTTCTAAATCAGACTCCTTTGATGAACGCGGAAATTTACGATATCTGCATTTTGCATTGCCCCAGCATTGCTCAATAAAATTAAGCTCGCAATGGTATTTTGGCAAAAACAAAACCTGAAAGCCACGTGCCTGACAAGTCAGCTCCAGTGCTGACTTCCCTTCAGAAAAATCAGGCTGGTTGTACAAAAAACGATGGCAGCAACATCTGCCTTCCTTCTCAGGCAAGCATTTGAAGCTTGGACACTCATATCTCAGTTGAGCTTCATCTTGGAATCCTTGCTCTCGAATAATTGTAGCCATTCCTTTGGACCAGCCAGCTTTGGGATGACCAGGAGGAAAGTACAGAGGCTGCACGGACCCATCTGGAAGATGTCCAGGAACCATCGGCACCTTCATTTTTAGCTGTTTGCCGTCTGGGCCATGCAGTGGCTTCCCATCTGTATCCTTTGCTGTCACTGTGATCCCCCAATCCTTGATAGGGGTTTTTGGCATGTGTCGGGCAGAAAGAGTGTTATCGGGACGTTTAAGATGTGTTGATGCATTGTCAAAAACCAAAATATGATCTTCATCGGCAAAATCTTTTTCCAGAATTGACATTGCCTTCTTAGCATGCTGCAAAATATCTTCATTGGTGTAGTATCCATCACGTGCTTTGCCTGCTCTGAAGAAGACACATGTAGACTGTGTCCCATCCTTTGATCGAAGCCACCCATAATCAGCGGAGACAAAATCTGCAACCATCAAAGAGACCCCCTCCCCTTTTGGCTGTGGCACAGCCCCTTTCGAGGTGTGCTCCCAGATCAACTTCCATCAATCATTGGCATAGAATGTTGATTTATTGTGGAACCAGACTACAACATGCCGACTGGGTGTTTGTAAGCTGACATCCTCAGCCAGCACATCTCCTTGCTTCCAAACTCGCATACAAGATTGAATGCTTGCCAATGCTGGCAAGAAAACTTTTTGTCGATACTCAACAATATCTTTCCATTCATGCCCATCTGAGTACATGCCCTTTCCCTCTATCTTCCACCGGTAACCAAGCTTCTTCATCCATCGGTTTGCTGTAGCTGATGAAATTGGCTTCGAGAAACCATGACGCTTCTGATTGTCCGCATTCTTGAGGTAATCAACAATATCTTTGGCTCATATGTATTTACCAAGACTTTGCAGATAAGTCTTGATATCTGCTGCAAGGGCCTCATCCTCGATTCGTGATACATTTAACCCATATTTGTGAGTCGGAAGTGCTTCACGGTCATTAATATATGCCCTGCCCCACGAACAAAGATTTCAACCAAGCCAAGGTCCTTTCATAAAAAATAGTGCGGTGTCATCAGAAGCTCTTGTCCAGTTCCCAGTGGCAGTATTTTTGGTGTCATTAAAGTTGGTGTACTGATCCAGGAATATCTCCAAGAACTCAAGACACCTTTTCATCATCCCTTCAAATGGTGATGGCTTATATCCTTTATGACCTCAGGGGGGCTTCAAAAGGAGACGAAGATCCTTTAGCGCTTCTCGTGCTTCATTCACATTGGGGGGTAGATGGCTTGCATAGCTGGTACCCACTCAAACATCTGAATTCTCGCCCTCCTTATTTCCACCATACTCGTCATCAGTCTCGTCATCCATCTCATTTTGTCTACCATCAAGATCAACAGAAGCAGAGGGTGAGAACGGCTTGGATGGACTTGCAGTGGGCTATTATTTGCAGTGAGCGTATCATTTCTCAACTAATAACAACTTGACTGACTGAAATATGCACATCCCTCTCGTTTTCCATCTGTTCAATAATCCCATGCAGAGGCTGCGGGCCTTCAGTCTCATGCCAACAAATACCTTGGATGGCAATCATGTCATCCTCGTCTCCTGTAACATCTTCGCATGTAACACTTTGTCATTTCGGAGTGTTATGGCTCAAGGAACTTGAAATATCATTGAAACCAAAGAAAGGTGCAACATGGTGAGTATCCTGTTCTACTTCGAAGTCTCCAAACCAATGATCTAGAGCATGTCTGACTTGTTGGGGTGTGCAGAATTCTGTGCCTCCGGCACATGTCCTGACACTTAGATGGCCATTTGATGCATCTGCCGGCAATGCGACGTCATGGTAACCATCTGCGCATGTCTATCAAATTATACATGTCAGTTCCACAAAGATTAAGGTATGATCTTACCTGGTCCTCATTTTCCTTGTTGTATGAATCAGTACTGACTCTCCTCTTCTTCCATGGTAAGTTGGCCATCCAGGCCATCACTTTGCGCTTGCGCCCAGCCATGCTCATGGCAGAATTACTTACAAGCTCCGCTGCAGCACATACACAGTACTTTTCGGCAAATAAGTACTCTCCAACTTGAAATTTCAACATACCAACTCTTCCTGTTGTTATCTTGGAAAATGGAAAGTGCTCGTAATTTTTCATTATTTTTCTGTGTCGTTGTGCAATGCAATATTTTTTATATGTATCGTAGTTGAATTGTGATGTATATTTTATCTACTTGTAACGCTATTGTCATGATTTGTCACGTGAGGTCTGATGAATGCGCTTGAGACCTACCTTAAGAATTGTAGAGTCATCATGCTCTGTGTCATGTGAAGAATGATTATTGGAAAATGCTGGGCCTTTGTGATAACGCATACTAGTGTGACATAATAATGTGACTTTCTAACCTCAGTGCACTCAGCATGCAGGCTGAAGCCTCAAGTTATTGTCCCTCGTGCAGAAATAAATTCAAAGATCACTCATCTGTCGCTCGCCATATGAGTCAGCCCTTATCTGGATGTAATACCTGGCTTGAGGACCTAATCCAGCTCGAGCAATCCAGCCGCCCCCCACTGGAGGATCATCCCATGGAAGCAGATGACACTGAACCTTACATATCCGAGTCCTATGAACCAGTGGGATCAATGGATTTTGGTGACTTCTTTAGTGACAGAGGGAGTATTCCTTGGGACAAAACACAGGATGAGAGCAGCGAAGTAACAGACCATTTTCCCAATCCCCTGCTTGCCTTCGAGGAAGGCTATACATTTTTGAGCCTCTTCGACTCCGACGAGAACAGTACATATCGCAAGACAAACCTCTACTATCCATTTAGCTGTCAGAAAAAATGGCAAGTTGCATCATGGCTTCTGCGCTCAGGATTAAGCATGGGGAAGATAGAATCATTTCTAGCCCTTGAAATGGTCAGTGTCTTCCAATTTCAAGCTCATCACTATGGTGTAGAGATACAACAATTGCTGGGCACTACACGAACTAAGTAACCAGCCATATAAAAATGTTGTGGTTGTGCACAGCCTAGTCCGCTATACTTGCAAGACAAGTGTGTTCGACCTGAGGGGTTTGCTGTATGGTATTAGAATAATCAATTATATGAAAAGGGAGATAGCCCGAAGCGTGGGAAACAAAGTCCGAAGGTATAATTACGAGTCCGATGTCAAAAATGTCAGGTCTGATGTTTTCGGGTTTTGGGTTAGCGGGTTTTGTCGGGTTGTGTCAGGTATGCATCGGGTTTGCATTAGGAATATAGCAAATGTCGGGTGTTTCAGAGTGTTTCGGATAAAGAAAGGATGATATTGCGGAATTCAGCTAAGAACTACGAAATATTGGATGACCTCCTCCTACTGGGAGGTAGAAAGGTAAAGTAAATAGGTAGGAGGTATGCGAAATATATAGTGTCTATGTAGAATTTCAGAGTGCTATAGGCAAAAGTAGTAGCGATGATTTTCGAGTCCGATGTCCTATGTAATAAGACATGATGTACTGCGGACATGTAATAACGCGTTCTACGATGTTAGCAATGTGAAAACAAGTAACTGTGCACCTAGTGGGGATAGATACGATAGGACAAGACATAGGGAGGACAAGTGCGTGGGAAAATATCGGGTTCGATGCGTGGGAAACGTCGGTTTCATCGGACTAGCATCGTGTTTTGTCGGATTAGTGTCAGATTAGCGGATTAGCATTGGGTTTAGTGGATAAACATCGGATTGAGCGGGTGAGTGTTGGATAACATTGGGAAGTGATTCGTGTGCGATGGGCATTTGACATGCATTGGAAAATAGCTGAATACGAGCCTAGCGCAAGCTTGAGTGCTACAGCGAAGTGCTGTGCCTGCTAGCATGTCATTGTTCACTCTCTACAACTATGCCATGTGCATGTGCCCAGCCTCAGTCTGTAGACTACAGGATGAAGCTGTCATCTCTGATGTCTACTCCCAAAATCAATGATGTTCCTACCATGGATGTACTCACCGAAAGGGAACTCGATGGTTTAATTGTACAGGGACCTGATCCTGTCAATAATGGGCACCTCAGTCATGTACTTTCCTTGATATTCAGAAACTTTAGCGCTACAATTCCCCTTGCAAACTCACTTACTGTTTCTTTAAATAAAATTCCCCTCTACCTTCATAATTCCAGGATTAATCAAACTTTCACCAACAAGGGTGAAAATGAGTCAGTGTCACTGTACGATACTGTGAATCACTGTTGGAACTGGGCGCTTCCAACACGCGAGCGGCATGCTAGCAAGTCACCTGACAAAAGTGGGCAGGACTTTAGAGAGGACGATGAAGAGGATGAAGAACAGGAAGAAGACAAAGGAGATGACGAGCACGATGATGTGACTGTCAATGTATATGAGGACTCACTGGCAGACTTCGGCAAGACTTCACCTGATGTTGGCACAGTGCCATCATCAACCAATGACTCAGATGAAATGAACTTCACAGGGTTTTTCAACACTGTCGCTGTTGCCCTCGCTGCAGTGAATGAAAATCTCACCAAGTTCAATCCCAGTGGAGTGATATGCACATGGAGCGGTGTGAACTCCACACACCCAGTCAAGGATGAGGAAATCAAGCACAAACCCAACCTAGCCTTACTAGATGACGTGGAGGCTAGGTGGGATACGATCAAAGCGATATGCGAGTTGACATCCCAAAGGTATGTCAATTATTGATCTACCTACTATGCAAAAACTGTGAGCTGACATTTCTAAGGTACCATCCTACCTCTACTATTGCAAAAACTATTGATAGCAAGGCATACCTTCTTTTAAGGTGCCAGCCCTGGAGATGCTTTTTTTTGCTCCTCTCAGTTTGCAATGGATATCGAGATCTTCATGTGCACCTGTATAACCACTCGGGTGGTATTGTAACCCCTTGCATCAATATCGACCAGGATCTGGACAGATTCTTACATACCTTCTCATGCATCGTTTTCTGTGGCCTCAAGTGCATTGGGTATGATCCTACCATTAGTATCTTTACTAAGATGCTTCAGCCTGGCCAGCTCCAACAATCCTCTACCTTTACTCATCCTACCACTGGAGCTACCAATAATGCCACCGAATATGATCCCAACCCACAGAATCAGAGTGGTGCACCTGTTATCCTCGAGAGTATGCCAGTAGAAAGCACAGATGGTCCCATATCAGAGGGTCCTGAGCCGTCGGTTTTGTTTGAAGAAGATACCTTACCTGAAGATCCTGAAGACCTCCTCCATGAAGGTCTCCCTATGCCCCTTCCTGCAGATCTCCTCCTCCAGAGCCGATCGGAAAAATTTGGGTCAACAATAGCCACTATGATATCCTGGAACTTATATTCTCCAGCCAAGGCCTTGTCAGTCATGGTACTGTGTGCTACTTGACAAGGAGAGGTGACAAGGAATATATCATAAAAGATCATTGGGTTCTAGGAAGTAAGGAGGACATGCTGAACAAGGTCATCATGTTGAACAACATGAAGGGGGTCTATGGCATACCTGAGCTTATTGAATACTGGCTCATCGAGATTGCACCTGGGGAGGTCGATGAAACAGAGAAGTATCGCTACACAATAATGGAGAGTACAGAAGGTACCTTCCACACTCATGTCCGGCTAGTTTTGAAGCCCCATATGCGACCATTGCAAATGTTTTGCACAAAGGCAGAGTTAGTAAGTGTGATCTGGGATATCGTTGTCAGTAAGTACATGCCATGCCATAATATCCAAATTTATGACTTACCCCTTTCCAGTTCCAAAGACAGCAGTTGAACAGTGAGGTATTCTGCATCGAGATTGCAGCCTTAACAACACTATGATCGAGGACAACAGCAATGGCTCCCATGGCACATTGATAGACTGGGAATTTGCCATGCATATTCTTCAGGGCAATCGCTACCCTATTGGTGGTACAGTTAGTATTTAACTTCCTGGTTCTGTTTTTGATGAATGCCTGCTTACAAAAAATGATCAGGGCACAGTGCCATTCATGTCGCAAAAGCTTCTTCACCAACTCTTGGATGCCATTCCTGCGGTGTCTGTGCAGAAGAAAACTTCACAATCAAGACCGCTGTAGGACTTGGAGTCCTTGTAGCCTCATAGAGGCTATTTTTGTGGTATCCCTCAGCACCCTATTACTTTCCTACATGAAGCGCAGCTTTCCCGCGAGTCGCGCATAGCGGCCGCAACGTTCCCGCGCTTAGCGGCCGCTTTTTTCGCACTTCATCAGCCGACGCTCCACACCCATCCATAGTCCAAAACCAACCCAATGGTACATTGTTTCATGATTATATTTACATATCAGACCATTTTCGCATCGGACCACCTTTATTACATATAGCTTTACATACATAGCTCGGTAGCGCGTCGGCTTGGTTCCGCGTGACAGCGCTTAACGCAATACTTAAGCACTAGCAGTACATATCATTCAGTAGCTTGTTTTCCAGGACGTTCCAGTAGCAAACTCCCATTAGCCTACAGTTGGTAGCTATTGGTAATCAGTATCCGTTTACCGCTCACATTGTATCAGTTATCACTTGGCTCTACATCTATCTCTATTTTCTATCATCTCTATTATCATCCGAACCCCTCATGCATTGGCCGCTTCGCAGCCACGTCTTTCCCGCGCCTTCGGCTTTCGCCCGCTGCTACGTTCCCGTGCTACGCGCGCGCACCCGCCGCTTTCCCACGCTTCGCATCGGCCGACAAGCAGCACCTTCTGCGTCCATTTCTAGACCTTTGCTGCACTAGCTTCCCCTTTAGGGTCAAACGCACTTGTCCCACAAGTATAGCAGATAGGCAGTGCACAACCTACAACATAAAGATATCAGTTTGGAGCCTATAGCACCACTCTGAGTTGTAAACCTACACCACTGTAGCACTCGAGCTCGCGCTGAGCATGTATCCCGTGATTTCCCGATACACGTTCAATGCCCGTCACGCACTAATCACAACCTGATGCTAACCCACTCAACCCGACACTTTGACTAGCGGACCCAACACTTTGGCCGCATTGGCCAACCTGAAATCCTGCACACTTGTCCTATCCGTCTCCTGTTATGTCTTGCTAGCCCCACTAGGTGTGTAGTTGATTATTTCGCACATTACTCATGTTGTAGCCAGCGCTATTACATGTTTTCCCATCGTCCGCAGTACCTCATGTTTGTTTACATGTACTTCAGATCCGAAATATTTGGCTGCTACTTTTGCCTACGGGTTTCCAGATTTCTACATACTTACATATATATTGGACTGACCTTGAGTATTTTCATCATCCAAGTAGTAGGGAGCTGTTGTAGGACTTAGAGTCCTTGTAGCCTCATACAGGCTATTTTTGCAGTGTCCCTTAGGTCCTAGCGCAGTGCACGCTATCACTACCATGGCGTGCACCTTTTCTATTGTCGGCCGATGGCCGTGGCTCATGCGCGTGCTTCGGTTCGCATCTGCTTTTCGTCAGCCCCGTTGTGCATCCTTCCTCCATCCTATCCATGTCCTTCGCTCATCCATTGGTGCGTACCTTATCTCATTTATGTTAGACTGACCATATTCCTGAAGTGATATCGCTTATGTTCCGTTACTTGCATTATGGACCCTTGATATGTATTACCACTACCTACTCGGATCCGAACTGCGCTTAGCACGCTATCATATATACTTAGGACTTGTGATTTTTCATGTATCTTCTTTTCCCACTATCGAAATTATCATCCGTTTGCACACAGCACTCTGACTCTAAATCTAAAACCTTCGGCCGACTACATCACGCGCTGTATTAACAGTCGTGCTAATCATTCGAACTTCGCTCATCGCGCATATTGTCAGACTCTCCTCCCACCCTATCATCGCATCACATCTCCTTCACATATCCACTAAAGGGCGCATTCATATAACCTTCGGCTTTCCTCTGCACTTTTGTGCACCGTCAAACTTTCGGCCACTCAGTTGCACATCATATCACACCTTCGGCGGTTCACTCGCGCTTGCGTCGCATCAGCGCAACGTTGCGTGCTTCTTCCATTTCTCAGTTACCCTTACTAGTTTCTAAGTTTCCCCTCCATATTTTACTTAGAGGAATCATTCTCAGTAGCAATCCCCTTGGGCCGAATCTATACTCGTGTCCAGAGGTCTATTTGAGTTTTACCCCACTTCACCCTTTCTCCCCCTTTCACCCCTTCTCATCTAGCTATCATTCCTCACACACACCGTTTCCCGATACCTTGTGGTCATAACCTGATATTTCATAGTTCTTAGTTGACATTGCGAATATTACCACTCTTTCTATCCGAAATACCAGTCTTCATTGTTAATCTGCATACCGCTTGCTTTCCCGACATTTGCTGTCTTCTTAGATAGATGATCTGTAGATAAACACCTATAAAACCAAATATCTCCATGGTCAGTGATTCAGACAAATACCAATGACTGATAATGTGGTCATTCGTGGGTGGCTTTCTTATGCTCCTAAAGTACAGTCAGTACAATGAGTTCTGCACAAAGGTCAGTAATCAACAATTGATCCAACAGTATGGATATGAAACACAGTGATCAATAACAACAACAACAAAAACACAACAACAAAAATATCAAAGACACAGTCACTCTAGCAATATAGAGATGACAACAAAAACACAGATACTTTTCCTAACACTTCACACAGCAACAATGATTCATACACAAACTTAGTGCAGCAAGTTGTGTGGAGTTACAATGAGAGTCCCCCTCAGTTACAAAAACAGGTGAAACTACTGTCAGGCCTAGTCAAACCTCTGTAGCACTCTTGGCCTAATATTGGACCTGCTGTCAAGGAACTCACAATGAGTATTCAAACAGACTCAGGAACGGGCGACCTTGGACTTCAATACAAAGTCCCCTTTCAATAGCTAAAGTCTAACTTGCAATGACTACCCTCGATCAGTATGACATACAGATGTATGAGGTCAGGTATCACCGTCAACACCTTAAGTCTCCCCACAAGACTATCCTAAGTCTTCAGTGGACAAAAAGAGACAACACCAAACTTCTGGGTAAGAATGAGACTGAAACTTTGGTACTTGAGAGAAAGTTGATAGGTCAAGACAATCAACCAAACAAGACTGCGACAACAGAAATACTAACATGTTCTCAAAGACTGTTAGCAACAACGATCACAACACACAGAGACAGCGATCAGAGAAATGATCAACACAGTTAGTCACCAACACAGTTAGTCACCAACACACTTGAGACAAAGAGAGAGAAAGAGATAAAGAAACAGAAACACGAGTTTCAGTCACGAATCTCAGACACAATCTCAGAGAGACAGAGAGAGAAAAACAAACACACAGGCACAGAAACTGAGACACTCAGACACACAATCACAGAGAATGAGACACAGACAAAGACACAAAAAGAAACAAAGAATTTCAGACAGACAATCAAGAGAAAAACAGAAAAAGAAGAATTACTCTTGCTAGTCATCAGACACAGAGAGCTCAAGGTACGTGCTAGATGTTCAGCACAGTGAGCTCAGAAGTGTGCTGCTGGTTGTTGAGCATAGTGAGCTCCAACCTTGAACTACACTTGCTGGATGCTGATTCACACTTCACGCACAATTTTATTCTGAGAGGGTAAAACAGTGGGGAACTGCTTGTTTTATTGGGCAAAAAGCAGCTCCTTATATAGACAAATTAGGTGGCTATACTACTAGTTTCTCACACTTAAAGTTGTAACTTTAGTTTGATAGTACCAAGTTACACAGTATCTTTGAGTCAAAAGTAAATATTCATAACTATAATGATGAGTCAGCAAGAGCTGTGCTTGGCCCATGGGTCAGGTGATCCCTTGATGACTCAGCTAGAAAAGAGTGAGAAATGATTACATAATGTGTGCATATATGTTTGACATCTGTGGCTGATAAATTATTTGGTAGCATAATGACATAGGGTGTGTATTTAGCGATTTGTAAGCTTTCCCACAGGGTAACCTTATGCGAACGTATTTTTCACAGTCACCTGATATGTGTGAGAATCTTTCTGAGTCATCTTCATGGCTGACTAAGCAAAACTCATAGCAGAATCAAATGTACAAAAATATTCAGTCTGCTCGCATACAAACTCATAAAATGAAAAAAAATGCGAAAAATATTCCCTGAGCCTCAGTTTGACTTCAGATCAAGAGAAAAAAATGTTCATAGTGATTTCTGGGGTATAAGACTCATAGGAAAGTACTACTGGTCCATGCACCAAACCAGTTTGGTGCAGGTCATCGCTATCATGATTCCCGCTAACCCGCTAAACCTGAACCTGAAGCCCGCTAACCCAAAACCCGAAAACATCAGACCCAACACTTTGGCGTCGGACATTGTAAATATACCTTTGGACTTTGTTTCCTGTGCTCAGACTTTTGACCATATATCAATTCACTAACTACAGACCTATTCCAAACAGCAAGCCCCTCAGGTCGAACGCACTTGCTCTGCAAGTATAGCAGACTAGGCTGTGCAAGACCACAACACATTATATATTTGGCTGAGAGTTTATCTACAAGTTCTCTACTCAGCCATTGTTGTATTGTTACACCGCAACCAACTACATTTATCAAACATACTTTTGCTGATGATCTCGAGTCCCTTTTTTACATGTTTGCCTGGATCTGCATCGAATTCAGAGGTCCCCTCGGGATGAAATGGACTCTCAAGCCAAGGGACCATAGATCCGAATGGCTACCACGTGCATGGTCCACTGACTCTTACGCAGAGTGTGACCAAGCCAAGATGGGGTTCTTTTTCCACTTGGAGGATATTAAGAAGCTTGAAATGCAGATCCATCCCTACTTCAAGAGTCTCATTCCACTTGCAAAGGAATGGTATGGCCTGATGAGGAACAACGACAACCCAGATTCGGTATCCTTTAATGCTGTGCTTGAGATGTTGGATAGGCATCATGCAGAGCTTCCAAAGGACGAACCATCCCCTGAATTGTTATTTGCCAGAATGATCCTCAAGCGAAAACGGTCAACTGGAAATGCTCCTGATTCTGCAGGTGCAGTAGATCTGGGACATACTGAGTTACCTAATGATGTGACCGCACACATGAGGCCAGCTGGAGGCCACATGATGATGGAAGCTGCAGTACTCATCAGGCCGTCAAAGCGGAACAAGATTTGATCTACATGATATTAATACATGGTATGCTGTGACCATAGATTTTCTGTTCTGAAACACTTTGTACCTACATAATTACTCAGTAGCAACAATGTATGTCTCCATATGTACTGTATATGTTAGAATCATCCACACCGAGTCAGGACATCAGGGTCTATGAGTCAATCCGTGCGAGATTCCCACAGTTCTCGGCAAGTTCTCGAGTCACTTAGTAAGTTTCAAACTTTAATCTATTGAACTTACACATTAACACATTATTACCTGCAAGCAACTCAACTCGGCATCCAAAAATTACCTGCAATGACCACTAAATTACAACATGAAGTCCAAGGATAAAAGTGAGTGCTCTTGAATGTTATATGCTCGGGGGCTCCCTACTCTTGTTATATTCCCAGCTCTACTACTAGTTCTATGCCTGCACGATGTGGTGGCAGTCCCAAGAAACTGAAGACAAAGTGTAAAGCTGTGGATTCTGATCTTGGAAAGGCACTCCCCGAAGGGAAAGCAAAGTGATTGTGATCACAGGCTGACATATCACTAGCAGAAAAGCCCCCACAGTCGACCCCTGACTTAGATGTGGCTGACAACTCGAACCTTCGACATACTAATCGTGCAGGTGCTGGGAAGGGGGGTAGGAATAGTCAACTTGAGAGAATTGGTGCCTTATTGGATGCGCCTGGGCGGGCAACCAAACCCAAAGGCACAACCACCATTGATTCCAATGCTCCTGTGAATCCTCTCGCTCCAGCAGGTCGCAGGAGTCACTCAAAGGTAACTTTTGTTGTACTCCATAAGCAATGTTACTAACTAGTAGTATGACACTATGTAGAAGGCTCCTCCACCATATAGCGCCTCACAGCTAGTGGTAGATTCCAGCGGTCCACCTTCAAGAAAACAAGGCAAAAAAGCCAAGGTTAGGTTCTTTTTGTAATTTTGTAGACAAACTATTTCATTTTTTAACTCTCTTATGAAGAACGCTGCTGCCTTTGCCTCCAGCGTCGAGGCACTGAATCAACCAAGCTTTTTACAATGCAAATATGGTGAATGGTTTGGGTTCTATCCACCAATTGTCCCTCCTCGCATGGAGCAAGTTCTCAACAACTCCTTGATAACTGCCAAGAGCACCAGTCAGAAGCTCACTACTACGAGCATTCACACTTCATCGCAACAAGATCTTTCACACTTCATCACAACAAGATCTTTCAAAAACAACTTCAGTTAACATGATGCCACAATCACAAGCTGACTTCCATGCAAATATAGATCCTTCTCTCTGGCCAATCGGTCAGGAATCACAAGGTAAAGCTAGTTATTGTGGCGCCTCCCTCCTGTCAATTGGCCAGAAAGCTCAAGCTGAAGTTACAACATCCGAGGATGACACTCCCCCTACTGATGATACTGACGAAAGCAACACTGATGAAGAGAGTGATGATCATGATAAAGAAATTGGTTGGGGAGGAGACCATGGGTGTCATAGTGTGCATCCCAGTACATGATCATTTACTAATTATATCTGTCACTAATGAGTTACAGGCTTTTCAAAGGAAGGAATATCAGTGCCCCAACCTCAGGCTATCGCTCTGCCTTCTGATTTTGAATTCCAGCATTCATGAGATGAAGATGAGAATGTCACAATGGGATCATTAGCAGCCGACGAGACCTCCAGTAGCAATGATGCTATGAATGAGGTATGTCCTTTCTGATTTCGCAGAGTCCATTAACCATTCCTTGAAGCCTACCCAGCCGGACGATGTCTTACAGCATCATCACAAGAAAAATGGACATCCACACCTCCCTGACCCCACAATCCTTGATCTTATCCATTGCCAGGAGACTCAAGCCATCAATGCGAAGTCACACAATTCAGGTGTTAAAGCCAAGAAGGTCAAATCAGCCAAGCCTAAGGAACCGACCGAAGGCCCTAAGCCAACACAACTCGGCTGGTATCCTCCATGGTGGAAGACTTTTCTTGAGGAGGCGAAGGCAGAGTGTCATGCCCAGCACGCAATTGAGAATGCATTCCTGGACTCCGTCAAGGATTTACCTCTTTCAGTCACCGAAGCACTCATGACGTCACTCGTAGAATGGCTTGAAGCAGGTAACGAGGTTGAAGTGGGTATGTGCTTATTTTCCCTGAGATATCTCACTCATAAGGTCGACTAGGTATATGGCCTGATCACAAGGCCAATATGGCCAAGCTGGTAAGTATGCCCATTGTCACTTGCTCAATCCTCATGCAGTATTATTTGGCTATACAAAGACTTATCAACCTGGCGCTCTGACCTCAAGAAGATAGCTATCAGCATCATGCCCTCCATGTATAACCTCATCCCCTCAGCTGAAGTACCTCCTCAAGCTCACACTGCCTGGGTTGAGAATGCTGCTGCGGAACTGTTGGACAAGTCTTTGTTTCTTTGTAACAGTGTGGATGAGCTTTGGATAACCAATAACGCTGCCCATCCTGCACTCCAGGCTGCCACCATCACATTCTTCTACACTGGTTCTTATCACATCACTCACAGGAGACCTGATATCTTCAAACAGGAGTTACCTTTGCAGTCTTTAGCTTTGGTTTGCACTGTGGTACTTTTTTAATATTTCATCCTACTCATAATGCGCTGACACCAAATTTGTAGTACAATTGTGTCTTTGATGGGCTAGTCAAGAACGGCAGTGGCAAGTATTTTCTGAAGTTTACCACCAAAGACTACTCCGCTGTCTACCTCACAATGGTTGCTGAACTCAAGAATGTCTTGAAGGACGCGTATCACGGCCCTAGGTTGACACAATAGCTTCATGAGTGGGCTGCAGAAGGATGGCAAGGAGTTTTTTTTATAATTAAATGGAAGTCTTCACTAATTAAATCCATGCAGGGTGCAGTCTTGCAAACTCGATGGCAAGGACACATCAAAGCATCATTTGCAGGTTGTGCTTGATTGGATTTGGACCGCTATTTTGCAACTATCATTTTCTCGAGCATCCATCATTATTACTAGTAGTGCTAGCGTCTGCATCCATGTTTCCACATTATCTGTGATTTAATATATTTTTGTGATTGTGTGCATCTTTTACATGTGTGGACAGAACAGTACGACAATGTGCTACTGGACAGTAGCACATGATATTTTTTGTCACAGTTCCGAAATATTGTACATAATGCAATTTTCAGTGGTGTCTGTGGTGGTCTGTACAGGAACTAACAGAATGATGTATTATTGTAGTGAAGTGTACAGAAGGGACCAAGCTGTCCATCTCTCGTGCTGTACAGTTCTGTACAGAACCAAGTAGTTTGCTGATGCTGAGTCCCTCGCTTGGCACCAACCCTTATTTCCTCATCTTGAACTGCCTGCAGGGCACTCTGACCATCAGATTCCTCTTCTGAAGGGACTTTGACAAGTTCTGAAAGTGTCATTGGAGCCATGTGACTCGGAGCCTTTTTACTTCTTTTCTGCTTTGGGCCCCCTTTTGTCTGATTCTTGGATAACTTCTTACCAACTGGGGCTGGTACACTTGGACTTGCAGCTGATTCTGAGTCTGATCCCACAAGCTTCCATTTTTTCTGGAACATCCCTCTCAGTGTAGATTCATTGTCATATGGGTGTGAGCTCACTTTGTGACTAGGTAAGTCATCTCCTGACTCAATAATCTCATGTCCATCTGCATCAATAGTGTATTGTCGAATTGGTGATTCTGACAATTGTCTGGGCTTGCGTGGCATGTAGTCTTTGTCGTTGTCATCATCACTCAAAGCTAAGCAAATGTTTGTAACTGGAGGAAACCAAAAGCTTTGACTTACTCTTGTTTTGTTTTGTGCCTCTGGTGGGCACTAGTACCATGAGTTCTGTTGCAGATTTTGGTGCTGGTCCTGGCAGTGTTTTTGGTCCATGCATATTGTTAGTTGCTGTTTTGTTTCCTGAAGACCTGCAGGTGAGTTGAAACAGTGTACTCATGCTACAATGCTCATACACATACAGCAGGTAAATGATTTCTTGAATGAGGTGTGTAAGTTTCTTCTCCATTAATTCATACATGAAGCATACATCACTAAGTTGGAGGCTTTTCAGATATGTACAGATGGCACCCATGCCTAGCGGTCCTCATCAAAGGTGATGAAGACAACCCTTGTCATCCCAACAATCCTCACCAAAGAGAATATCAAAATGATGGTTAAAGGTATGCCAGGGATCCTCACCAGTCACTGTTGTAGTAACATAGTGAATAAGGTCTCCCTCTATTGCCTCTAGGACTGTGTTAGGGATGGCATCACATAGTGAAGGGAGATTTTCAATGAAGACACAAATTTTTTCCAGACTTTCACTGGTATTATGACACTTGGACATGCCTTGGTGTGGTGGGGGAACGATATGTTTAGGCCTGGATTTTTTTCAACACCTTGGGTCCTGTCAACAAACTGAAATCACATCTCATATGATATTTTTTTGACACCAAGTAGTTAATATCTCAGCATCGTGTCACAAAATCAGGTACCCTAGTAAACAGTTTATATATACCATACTTACTGTCTATGCTGGCGGGAGTAAATAGACATAAACTGAAACAGTTGGAGCCTTACATCAGGAAATCATGAGTTTACTTTTTGCCTACTTATGTCCAACTTTTTGCATGACTTGGTAGGAAAGTTGTGTCAGGTCGAAAAAAGTTGAACCAACTTTTTTCAGTAGATCTCTCTACTCAAATTCTACTTATGTTCTACTTATGCTTGACTTATTGTCAACTTTTTTTTGGTGAGACCCACTCAAAAACGCACGATATTAGGGATCAAAAGTTGCATTAAGTCAAAAAAAAGTAGTTCAAAAGTGTGAAATAAGTGATCCAAAATGATGAATGGTATTGAAAATGTGCGACTAGTAGAGAAAAAGATGGCTCAAATTACTAGTAGACAGGGAGGGGATCATTATGATGGAACTTGGAGTGCATAAGTGTCTGGAGCATACTACTACTAGTAGTAATAGTAGTAGTAGTACCACCAGCGGAAAGCGAGTGGAAACAGTGATACAAGCATCAAAAACAGAGAACATTCTGTCAGACGTGTCAGTAGAGCACATGACAAGTGAAAAATACTTACAAAGCAGGGCACGTACCCCCTTGGGTTTCACCTCCTCAGCAGCAGTGTTTGGGGATGCTGCCTGCTGCTGACGTACCATGGCAATTATGTCCATTGTGTACTTCGACCTACGCCTCTGCAAGGAATCATAATATTCAGACATCACCAACCCACAGTTCGCTTCTGAAAAGGCCGACGCTGCAGTGCTGTCCTTGCCCGAGGATTTATTGCGCTTCAGGGGCATTTTGCGAGGCTTACTGCTGCCATTTGTGCTGCCGGCAGTAGTGCTTTGGTCGTCAGCAGAGGTTTTTGGTTTTGCGGCAAAAGAAAAGGCACGTTCGAGCTATAGAAATGGACCGTTAATAAAAGCCAGAATCTGGAGATAGGACCTACTGCAGCAGTGCATGCAGCAATTACAGCCTGCATTCCCATCAAATGCAAACCATGAGTGTTGAGTGCAGGTACATCAAGGAATCCAGCAATGGCATTAATGTGGGCAGCCTCAATCATTTCCAACATGAATATGGACCAGTAGATCTGGTCTGGGTCACAGGTCTCTGGATCCTCGTAGAGGAAGGCATAGTCCTCGAGAAGGTTAGTTGCCAGCACTTGCTCAAAGTCACTGGTGTCGTCCTCACCCTCATCATCCTCATCAGCTTTGGAGGCCGCGAGGAAGTTAGTAACAAGGGTGATGGCTGTAGATCTGAAGTTACTGCACCAGGAGCATAGACTCTGATTTACCTTTGGTTGGGATAACATGACATTAGAAAAAATATTTCAAATGTAAAAACAAAAGTGAGACGTACCAAGCCTATGATAGGGCCCTTTGGTTGGACATTGTGATTTGTTCCTGGATAAGCAACGTCAAAGATAGATTGTAGTGCTGGAAGTAACTGCTCAGTCTCAATGGTCCAAAATTTTGGCTGAACGCCAGCCCATAGAAAGACTGTTGGTATAAAACTTCTGTGCCATGCGCTGTCCTCCAACATCATCGACAGGAGATCTGTGTTTCTCCATTGCCCTATAGTTTTGGGCTTTGTTGCCATATCCGCAAACATTAAGTCAGGCTGAGGGGTTGTGGGCACCAGAATGTTAGTGTCCTTGGAAGGTAGATCGACCTTGGCCTTCTTTCGGGAAGTGGGTTCCATTTTCACCTTCTTGGACAGGTCCTGGAAAGCTGGTTCGACTTTGGCTTTCTTGGATGGGTTCAGATTCACAGAGACCGATACACTCATCTATAAGCAGGCGCCTCAGTGTCGTTATATAACAGAATTTTTAAAAATACTCACCTTTGCGGTGCCAGTGGTGCACACTGGCTTGGGAACATCCTCAATCTTGACCTCAGATGCTGAAAGCAAATCCAAATCTGCATCAACAACAACAGGGGCAATGTCCTCTTCGGATGAGCTGTAATATCCAATGAGGTCCTCAATTTTCCTTTTGGAGGTACTGATTGGAACTCAAGGTTGTTCTAAAGCAAATCTTACTATATCTGCTTGCTGTGTGAATGGTAATAAGTTGAATGGAGTGATGGCCGGTGCTTCGGCCACTTCATCATCCGAAAATTCAGAGATCACTACAACACTCTACAACCAAATTGAGCGATTTCGATGATTGGATCAAGTCTGACACTTACCTGCATTGCCGCCTTATCTTTCCTGTCAGCCGTGAACCCATACAACTGCTCTGGGAATTCCTCTTTCTCTTCATCTGCTTCCTCTTCCTCATCTTCTTCCTCGTCCTCCTCTGATACCAGTCCGTCTGAAGATTCGATCAAGGTGGGGGGGGGGGGTTTCTTTTGCACTTGATACCGTGGTTGCTGCAGTCTGACTTGTTTTCAAAGTTGTCCCCGACAGAGAGTTGCCCGAAACAGATTGGACGGCCCCTAAAACAGGATTTTTTTGGGTCGTTTGAAGTTCGGAATGAACTACCTCCTGAGGTTTGACAAGAGTTCGCCAGTTATCGATCTTTCCAGCAATGTTAAGTTTTCTACTACTGAGCGCCCATGTAAGCATCATGAAGTGGAGCGTGGATTCTGTGAGCATTAACATCATGATGGTGAGAGAAGAGAAATGACTGACAGATTGAGATTTCCTTTCTTGTCACTGTCAGGTGCCTTCCCTTGATTGATGATATGCTTCATTGCAGCACTGATCACCTCGCGCGAAATGAGGTTGGTCTTCTTAAGCTTCCTCGTCTTCTTTGACTTCTCAACTTCATTCCCGGTCACTTCACCATCTCCTGCATCCACACCCTCAGCATCCCTACCCATGGTGCTGTATTTGCCTGTGCTTTTGGCCTTGACCTGTGTTGCAGGCACAATAGGACTCTCCAAAGTAAGTTCATTAGTTGCTACAACTTCTGCTTTTTTACTCTTCACTGGTCTAGGATGGGGCTTTACAGGCAGCTTCCCCCTTCCACTTGCCTGAGTCGACTGCTCTGCCTGCATGTCAGCCTCGATGCCAGCAATGCGGCTAATTCCACGCTGTACAGTCGCTGCCTGGACAGCCTGCGCATCTTTCGCATGCTGTAGATCTTCTGCGATCTGGGCCTTGGTGCATTGTTTTTTTTTGGCCTTCAAGAAGAATGAGTCCAGGGCGCTGTGTCGTGTTTTTTGGGCATGTATGACAAGGGGAGGCAGGAGGTGTCATAATGGAGATTAAAGGCAGGTGACAGGCAGGAAGAGAGAAGCAGCGAAGGGCAGGACCTGATAAAAGGTATGTAAGAGTTAGTCGGAGACTGTGCAAATTTCCTAAATGCAAACAAATAACCCATTGTAACTCCAAGGGTAACCCTCAATACCGATTCACATCATTTCCCAAGTCCACCTGCATCCTCCAGTACTCTACTCAAGCATCTGAGCCGGTATGTACTGACTATCATCCCAACTAGTTCTGCCCCAAGCTGACACCAGACACCAGAGCTAGTACTGGCTATTCTGCCAACAAGCTGCACTATTGCCGACTCCAAATACCATCAACTCACGCGCCAGAGCTGGTATTGGCCAACCTACCAACGTGCTCGACCCTCCCCGACTCCAAACACCATCAACCCAATTCATACCAGCCATCCTACCAACAAGCTCAACCCTTCCTGACTCCAAATACCATCAACTCAATCCGCCAGAGCAGATATTGGCTATCCTACCAACGAGTCCTACCCTCCCCAACTCCAAATACATCAAGCAGCATGTCCCAAACTGGGTCACAAGGAAACTACCCGCGCCACCAGGCCAGTGGACTTTACATCCCTTGCACAAAGCCGGGGTGTAACCGTTGGTTCAAGAACCGATCAGGGTATATGCAGCATGTGAATGCGAAGCACCCCGTGTTCTTACGTCCACATGCAGTGACTCAGGCTTCTGTCCCTCATTCACCAAGTCCTGCATTGTCCTTTGATTTGGATTTTGGTGATGCCAACAACACGGACTTGGGACCGGAAGATCCCTTGCAACCAACCACTCGATTTGTTGGGCCTGACAACCAGTTGTATAGAAATTATTATCCACTTCTGTCTGGTAAGTTTATGGACGGTATAATTCTCAAGTACTGATATATTGCTTGTGACCTATGAAGCTCGCCCCTGTGATCGTGAAGGTAACTTCCTTCCATAAGGAACTCCGCCTCCACCACTTTCAGACAAGGCGTCAGATGACTGGACACCTTACAAGAGTCGGGTAGAGTTTGAGCTCGCCGACTACCTATTTACGGAAAATCAGACCCCCATGCATTCAATCGACCAGCTGTTAAATATATGGGCAGCTTCATTGATTGAAGGGGGTAGCAAAACAACTTTGTTTCCCGACCACCGTGCACTTTACAAGACCATCGACGATACACCCCTCGGAGACATTAAATGGCAGTCGTTTTCAGTAAAAAAAAACTGGCAAGATTCTGGAACAAGGTGTCACACCCTGGATGACAGATAGCTATGATGTTTGGTTTCATGATCCACGCAACGTTGTTAACAATATGCTTTCTAATCTGGACTATACTATGGAAATCGATCTCCAACCTTACCATGAGTACACAACCGAAAATGACAAATGCCAATGGCAGGACTCCATGTCTGGAGATTGGGCTTGGTCTCAAGCAGTATGTATGTTCATTATCGTTAATGCACATGATTTGAGAGATATTTTCAGGATAAGATTTCCGAGGATCCAGATACTCATGGCTCAATGTTCATGCCTGTCATTCTCAGGAGTGACAAAACCACTGTTTCGGTTGCAACTGGGCAAAATGATTACTACCTCTCTACACATCTATTGGGAATGTCCAGAATACTGTTCGCCGTGCACACCGCAATGCTGTTGCTGTGGTGGGATTTCTTGCAATGCCAAAAAGTATGTGCTCACATGTTCACATTTTACTGTCCTTACCCTCCTGCAAAGCCACGAAACAGCATGCCGAGACACCAGGTTTTTGAAGCTTCTGACATCAAATTTTTCATTCGTCCCTCTCATTTATCCTCAAAAATCTGAAGCCAGGCATGACAAAGCCTGAAATTGTTCGTTTTGGGGATGGCCACTATCGCCGTGTCATATATGGACTCGGGCCATATATTGCATGCATAGTTCGGAACTGGTGTGCCAAGTAAGGTTTTCTGATTATCTATTGTATTCATTCTTATATTAAATATTACTAGGTGTCTTGCCCATAGCGATGACCTCGATGAGATTAGTCTCCTTTGTTCAAGAACTCATGCAGATGCACTCATCGAAGAGTGCGATTTTGATACACTGTGGAAAGAGTATGGTCTCATTAACGTGCTTGTGGTAATTCAGTTGTTCAGTTTCATTTGTACTTAGAATTAACTCTTATATTCAGCCATTTATGAATGACTTTCCCCGCACCAACATCCACGAACTCCTCGCACCTGATCTTCTTCACCAGATTATCAAGGGGGCATATAAGGACCACTTAGTTACATGGGTAGAGAAATACCTACTGCGCACACATGGAAAGATGCAGGCTAACATAATTTTAGATGATATTGACCAAAGGTGTGTTTATGCACCATCATTTTGATTTACTCTAACCTTTCATAGAATTGCAGCAGTTCCTCCATTCCCTAGACTTCATAGATTTCCTCAAGGATGTCACTTCAAACAGTGGACTGGCGACGATTCAAAGGCCCTTATGAAGGTATATTTGCCGGCCATTGAAGGTCACGTCCCCTTGGATGTTGTGCATGCATTCCATGCCTTCCTCAAATTCTGTTACCTTGTCCGCCGCAATGTGATCACAGAGAAGTTGCTCGATGAAATTCAAGATGCCCTTACCCATTTTCACCACTATCGGGAGATTTTCAAGACTACCGGAACAGTCTTAACTTTTTCACTTCCCCGACAATACACCATGTCTCACTACATCTATCTTATCCGACTCTTTGGCGCTCCGAACAGCCTCTGCTCCTCTATTACGGAGTCAAAGCATATAAAGGCCGTCAAGGAGCCTTGGAGATGGTCCAGCCAATATAAGGCTCTGGGTCAGATGTTACTGACCAATCAGCGTCTTGACAAGTTGGTGGCGTCATGCATGGATTTCCGCACTTGCGGGATGCTCTCGGGTACATGTCTATCATCCGTTCTTGCGGCACTTGGTATGTGATTCATTTTTACTTCGTTTATTGTTAGATTTTTTGACCTTTGCTATAGAACCATCAGATAGACAGTGTGCACAGCCTGCACAAACCAATGTGGAAGAGCAGACCAATGCAGATCAACATGACCCTGAGCTGCTGGAGTGGGCTCTGCTAAATGCGTGGGCTGGACTCTACAATGAAGTGATGCGTGCTACTGCTGCCGGAACTCTACCTAACGCCCTGCCTGCGCTCCAAACACCACCAAACAACCTCTATGACCTAAACCCTCCCTAGGGGTCCCCCGCTCCATGTGCCCCCCTTAAAAACAGCGACGACTGTGTCGCACCTTTCTGTGTCGTTTACATCTTCATCTTCATTCTCGCTCTCCTCTTCATCTATCTGCTGCTCTTCTTTGTTCTGAATTTCATCGACTTGGGTTTCATCGACTTGGGTTTCATCGACCTGGACATTTTCTTCTTCTTGCGCTAATTGTGCTTCTTTTTCTTTCTGCTCTTCCCACAACTTCATGCCCTCCCTCGGTGTAAACACTCTCAACCGTCTTGCGTGGAACTCACTTGATAGCAGTTCTCCTTGTATGGTCTCCAAACGGTATGAGTTGCGTATCCTTTCAGTAATCCGATGAGGATGTGACCATTTCGGCAATAGTTTTCGTTTCGCTTCAAGTGTGTTGTGCGCACTGCTATAATAAAATTGAACGAGTTGTCCTTTCGTAAAGATCACTTCCCTTGGTGAGCGTGATAGTACACGTTTGTCGAATGCCGCTTTCCTCTTGATAGTGTGCTGTACTGTAGCCTCATATCCGTCTAGATGTTGCTGTGCGACGTACGCCATGTGTATATTGGCATCCAATATTCGTAGTGCTGACGTGCTGTTAGCTATGTCTGTCCTTGGAGTATTGATCACCTGTCCCAGCAAAAGTTCTTTTGGCGAGAACTTCAGAGCTGGCAAGATTCTATAATTCAAGGCCGTGACTGCTTCCTCCAGATGCTTTGGCCAACTATTTGGCAAGGTGTCCCACGATATTGCTTCATATTTGTCTTCGCCAAGGTTTGGGGCGCATAAACGCTTGAGTACGTGCAATAGGATTTTGTTTGTGCCTTCTACAAGTCCATTGACCCATGGTGAGTAAGCTGCTACGACGTGTGTTTTACATGACCACTTAGCGCAATATTCTCGAACTTCTGTGTTATTAAAGTGCTTCCCTCCATCGCTCATGAACATTTCTGACGACGTGAAGTACGGTGCTTCTTTTATTAGGTTGCGCAATGGTCCTTCTCGTTTTGCGTATCCAAGCACTAAGTCCCTAAAATGACTGGTTAGTCCTAAGAATGACTCTAAGTTAAGTGCGTCTGCTGGCCTTTCCCAGTTTACGATAGCAGTTAATTTTTCGAGATCAGGTTGAACTCCTTTTGGACCTACTGTTGCTCCTGCGAAAGTTGTTTCTGACATGAAGAGTCGACATTTCATAGGTGATAATAATAATTTCTGGTCTCGGCAACGTTGAAAAATGTGCTCTAGTTTCCCGAACATGTCGTCGAATGTATCGCCTGCACTTCCTCCATCATCTACAAAGATTTCCATGGTTGTATCGGCGATTAAGTCATGTAAATGAGTGGCTGTTACTTCGCAGAATGTGGTAGGCGCTCCGGTGAGTCCCATCGGCATGCGTTTATACCAAAAATAACCGCGTCCTTCTACATAGAAGGCCGTGTAAGGCCTGGACTCTTCTGGAACTTCGACAGCATAGAACCCGGACGCAAAATCAAATACTGACACGTACTTATGACCACTTAGCCTTAATTGTTTGGCTCGTATGTCCCCTTGTGGCATTGGCGCTATCACGGTATGTCTGTTAACTTCGTTAAAGTTCTGACAGATTCTCCATTTCTGCGGCTTATCGTCTGCCGCTTCTCGAGGTGCTTCTTGGACTTTGCGTTCTGGTAAGGTAAATGCTGGCTGCTGCCCATGTTTCGCATATTGTTCGTTGACTTTGTACTGTAGCTCTTCCAGCGTAAGTCTGCCTTGTTCATGTGCCTTCTGCGCTAATACTGTAGTGGCGCAGCATTTGACCCATTCCGCTGGTGCTTTCTCGATTATCCCTGCTGCCAACATTTCGTCGATTCGGCCGTGTAGGAACTTGGCTTGTGGTGGCGTAAGGGCTCGTTGACGAATGCGTAGGTTGAACGTGGCATTTTCTGGTATGTTCAGCCAATGTTGAGCTCCTGGGATTGGGAGTACTTCTGAAAGTGAGCACGCAAATATGTCTGCGTATCTTTCTACTAAGCCTTCAACTCGTTTGCGTTCTTCCTCCGTCAGTTCCTTCCCATACTGTACCGCCTTCACGACATATGCTACTCGTTTCGGGTTTGTCGGATTCGTCGTTCTCATAAAGACTGTGGTTTCATCTTTGTCGTCTGATGTGATGCAGATTGGGATGTGTGTTCTTGTAGGGATCTTCTCTTCTCTCTGTGCCGTGTCCTCTGCTTGACTTTGATTATAGATCGTCTTTGACCCTCCTTCTCCTGATATATGTACCATGTCGGTTTCGTATTCGAGTATCGCCCGAAATGCGTGCAGTAGCGGTTTTCCGAACAGAAATCTCCATCCTCCTCCACTTCCGAATACTTCGAACTCTTCTTGCATCTTGACTCCTTCTATTATGACTTCGCCTCTCCATACGGCTCTGGAGGGTACTATTGTGCCGTTCGCCATGCGTAGTCTTTTCGTTGATGTTCCCCAACTTCCTAACCGATGTTTTATCAGCTCGAATTCTGTTGCACACATGGCGTTGACCATGGCGCCTTCATCGAAGAGCGCTTTGATTCGTATAGTTTCTCCTTGTGCTCCCTTGAGTGAGACGTACTGCATGAACGGTTGGCATTTACAGTGGGTCTCCTCATCGTCCATCGAGTACAATTCAACAATGTCATATTGTTCACTAGATTGAGACTGCATAGTGACATATTCTGTATGACTTGGATTCTCGATGGAGGTGTGATGCTTGTCCTCGTGTGCCTCCTCTTGGCACGCAAGGACTGATTGTTCCTTGAACTGAGGTATTGTTGCGTGTTAGGGTCATTCAGCTGTCCTCTATGCCAATGACCCTTGGCCTTTTCCCTGCTCCGCTACCTCCGGTGTGAAGACTTCTTCGAACACATAGTTAACTTGTGGAGCCATTGCTCTATTGAATGCTCCCAGCGTTCTGGTACATATCCCTCGCCATATTGTTTCGTTCTTCGGCAGTTGTGCATCGGGCGGTAACTGACACTCTGGGCTTATGTGTCCGTGCGCTCCGCACCTGAAGCACTCTCCAGAGCATATTTGCGCTGTGCCTGGCATTAGCGGAAATGGTGTGTTCTCCATGCACCTTGCTCTTTCTCCCCATCTTACTGCCCATTGTCTTTGTTGCTCGTTGTAGGCTGCCTGACCTGCATCCGTGTCTACATGATGCGGCAGCTCGTTGATGCGAGCTCATAAGAGGTCTTGTTCTTCTTGCGTAGGTGCGCTTCGTACCGCTCTTTGTCCTGGCTGCGTTTGACCGGCTGCCGTGTAGCGTACTTGTCTTCTGGCGACCTGCATTTGTTGCATGGTAGGACTTCCTGTCATTACTCTCGTCTGCGGCATCATTGCTCCCATTGTTCTCATAGGATTATTCGTTCCGAGTGTTGCCTGCTGCATCTGTAGGTGTAGCACTTCTACTGGGTCATTCCTCTGGCTTTCTAGACACGCGATATGCATGTTTTGCGATCTTTCTACTTCTTTTCTCTCTTTCTCACATTTAGCCTTGTCTTGCAGGATGTCCACATTGACACCTGTGATTTCCGATAAGAATGTATTCCAGTCAGCTGGCGCAGGTGCTGTGAGGTCTCGTAAGACTTGCGGGAGCGCGTCTCAAACCTGGTGTATTAGAACTGGTGCGTTTGCTACGCCTGCGTCTTGTACTAACGTCGTGAGCTGGTTATGGAAGTGGATGTGGGACCAGGTGGTGATTTCGGCTAACGTGAGGTGTTCTCCTACATCTTCTTCTTTCAACCGTAATGCTAATAACTCTTTCTGATATTCGAGTTGAGTCTTTCCTGCTACCGTTATTGCCGGCCACTTTGCTTCGAAGGCCGCTTTAACATTTCTCCACACTGCCTTATGTTGTGCATCGAGGTTCGTCCACCAGTGGTCTGCTTGTGATCCCGCTGAGATTAATGCAGTGAATAGTGCTACTTTGACGGCTTCATCTGTGATTTGGTTGACCAGAAAGTATGCTTCCGTGCTTCGCAGGAAGTTTTGCGCGTTTTCGCTTTCTTTCCCGTGGAACAGTGCGGGTAACGGTACACCCGTCATGACCTTGTTTGGTTTATTCGGTACGGGTGGGAGGGCGACGACTGGTATGTGTTTAGGAGACTGAGGGTGGAAGATTGATGTGGAGGGGTCTGGCGCTCCTGGTAAGGATTCTTCATCATCTGCTAGCTGCTGTATGACCTCGTGTTCTGATTCCTCGTGTTCGTGTTCTAGCGCTCATTGGTTGATCTCTGGAGTGTCTAAGGGCGATGAATCTGAGGATGGGAATGTGGTGTCGGAGAGTTCAAGGTAACTGGCTGTTTTCTTTATGAAGCATCCTTTCTTGTCTCTAGGCGGTGGTTCTCGTGGAGGATTTAGTTTGACTGTGGTTGAGGGTGTCAGTGAAAAAACCGGGTTTTTATACTTGTTGAAGGCTATGCTTGGTGCGTTCTCCTCATGTTCTGACACGAGGTGCGACATTCTCTGGGCTCAGTTTGACTCTATTGCTCTGGTTCTGCTCTATGCTCTATGCTCGGTGCTCTGCTCTATGCTCTTGAAAATGAAAGGAAAAGGAGAAAATTGGGACGCTCTCGCTCTGTTCACCAGTTGGAGTGGGCTCTGCTAAATGCATGGGCTGGACTCTACAACGAAGTGATGCGTGCTACTGCTGCTGGAACTCTACCTAACGCCCTGCCTGCGCTCCAAACACCGCCAAACAACCTCTATGACCTAACCCCTCCCTAGGGGTCCCCCGCTCCACTGCCCAGTATGTCCCAAAGCGCCAGTATACTCGACCCGGATGTCAATGCTGACTCCGAGGATATTGATGTGCCAATGTCAGTCCTTGCACATGTAGAGCTTGCTCGAATGTCTCATAAGTCTTTTTTCATTTGTACAACCTTGATACACTACTAAATATCATTATGAACAGAGGGAAAAAAGTGCCCACAAAGCATTCCTGCACTAGCTAACGAGCTCCACATCCCTGACTGGGCTGAACTTGTTCAACAATTCCTCATCAAGCAGCTGTATCGAGACAAGGACCCCACACAAATTCCCGCAGGTATTATGGACTGCCCTCGTTATAATGGGAGGATACGAGTTTTCCACTCCACAGCCTCAACATTCTTTGCACCAAGCAACCTGAGTGGAATCGGCGGGATGAAATGCGAGCACATTCGCGTGTCCCCCAGATGGAGAAATGAATATGCATGCAAAGATTGCGTGTTTGTTATTACTGACCTGAACGTTCCTGGAATGCAGGGTATGGACATTGCCCAGGTACTAACATTTTTTTCCTTTCGATTAAGGGGAGTATATTATCCATGTGCAGTCGTTCGGTGGTTCAACCGAATCGATGACACGCCAGATGAAGATACTGGGATGTGGATGGTGTCACCATCTTTTAATGGTAATCATGCACACTATGTGGTGATTCATGTCGAAGCTATTTTTGTTCTGCACATCTTATTCCGGTCTACAGTACTGAACTGCTTCCCTTGTTAGTCAAATTTCACCATGTTCTCAATATGTTTACCCTATTTTATGTCAACATATATGCCGACCATCATGCCTTCGAAATAGCTTGGTAACATAACTCACTTTTTTTCTATGTCTTTTCAATCCTCTTGCTTTTACTTACTTTTCCGCTTTTTCTTACTTTTTTACTTGCCTACTTATTTTAATTGCACAAGCTTTTTACATCCAAAATATAAGTGAGAAAAAGTGATGATTAGCAATAAGTCTCTTAAATAAGTGTGAAAAAGCTGGAAAAGGAAATGTGTGATTTCCTGATGTACCAGCCACTGCTTTGAGTGTTTGAGGGCAGCATACTAGGTGTGCGGAATTGTCCGAAATCACGTGAAAAATTAAAACCCAGCACAACCTCATTCCCCTCACACTCTCAGCAGCAGGAGGACATCTGGTTTATCAGATTACCGGTGTTTGAGGACGGGGTTTGGACCAGTGATCAGTATGGTGATCATCTATTGCAAACCAGACACTTACCATTTCAAACTCCACATGAAGGAAAACCCTACTTTGCTTCAAGTGCAACCTAAACAGATGTTGAAAGGTTAGATTTCCAAGGCTGGTTTTGCATGTGGTGGAATAGCGAGTATTTGAAGGGAATAAACAGGGGTCGGAAAGGACATGTTAACGAAGTTGGAAAAGCATTTGTTTACTCATGTACATGTTGGAATTCAGACCGAGGAAACGAAATTTGTGACATGTTGGATTTTTGTCTGATTATAAGCTAGGTACGTTTAGAGTTGCATCGTGCTGTCTCCCTAGACTTTCTGTTAACAGGTCTGGTTAAAATCTCGTTTCTGCAGTGAAATTCTATTGGTCTCAACATTAGCTGATGCAAAATTTCAAGCCCCGCATGATTTTGCCGAGCTGCCGCCGGTCGAAACGCCGTCCTGGCACGCCGGCCTGTCGAAAAACCAGACTTTCTGAGCAGCGGCTGGAAGATAACACACGTAAACATGGTCAGCCAGTGGCTGAAACAGAAAACAAAATTTAATGACACAATTACACAGAAATATAATCTACATCGGGCGTTGCCCAAAGACAATAAATAGGATTTAAAAAAAAATCCTGCCACTAGAATTATGAATGCATACCGCTGTGGCAGAGAGAACACAAAAATTAAGTGAGTGTGATGTTGAATTCACAATTTACATCGCAAAGGTTTTCCTCACTCCAGCAACAGAGGACCGGGACCGGCATCAGCTCCCTAACGTCATTCGCGGCCCTATGGCCACGGGTTCTATGATCCTCATGCGAGATCGGGAGGCAACCCGACGAAAAGTCGAATGACGTTGAAATGTCTGGTCCAGCAAATACGCATGAGACGTGCTCCAAACGTGATAGTGTATCATGGAACTCCTCGAAGAGAAGTTGAGCCCATGAACGAGCGTCTTCGCGGTTTCCCTCAAACCAGAACGTCAGCCTTTTTAAATTCCGTGCGTCTGCTATCATGCGATCAAAAAAGTCTCCCCAGAAAGGAATTCCGAAGTTCTGAGGCCGGATAATCAGGCGCTATATGGCTGTCAGTCATAACCCTGTTATAAATCCAACCAGTATTGCTGACCTTAGTAACCAGACCTGTCAGCGTAATTTCCTCAATGTCCTTGGAAAGTGGTGTGCGGCATATTGCTCGCGGCCGCCAAATCATGAAATCAAGTCCCAAATGTTTGACAGGTACTGTGGAGGGGTCGATGAAGTCGCTGAGCCGCGTCCCACTGCGGTGTACATGTTGGCCTTTGAAACGCACAGTGTGAACTGGGCGTCCAGGTACAAGGGCTTTTAAAAAGCAAGAGTTGGCAGAGATTTCTGTTAGAAGTGGCAGAGACGTGGGAAGAAACATCTCCTCGTGTTCGGGATAGATATCGAGTGTGGGCATGCCAGTGAGAGCAAGATCACGGACGCTATCCTGCCTATTCAAAAAGCTTAGGAGTCGGCGGTTGACACGATAGGTGCAATGAAAAACATGGAGCTCGGCATCACAATACTGAAGAACGGACGAGTATCCATGCTTCTGGGAATGGATAAGCTTCAGTGTTGAGAGGCAGGTCATATTTTTGAGGGCCGACGTGAGATTATCTAAGTGCACCTCGGGACCGTCGTAGACCATGATTGTCGGATATGTAAATACGAAAGATTTGACTTTCTCTGCGAGATGGGGACACTCTGCGAGCGTGGTGCACACGTCCGAGTTGTCGACCGTGATGGACTCATACAGAGAGTCAACTACTGCGTGATAGAGGCCGGCGCACACTCTGCAGAGTACAGCTAGATCATTAGAGGAAAATTTGCCGAAAGAGAAAACGAGGAGCCACAGCTCAACAGGTAACTTCAGCTCGTTAGGAGTCGGCATGAGGGGCTTAAGTTAGCACTATGTAGTACTAATTTGGAGTATCAAGAATAATTCATGCTCCGCTTGATTTTGTTCCACCTGGATCCCTCTTCAGCGGCACCACCGACACACATCTCGCTCACCCTGGACCTAGCCTACGTTTGGGATAACGCCCTTCAGGATGCAATCAAGGTGAGATTCACTGACTCATCATCGCCCCCTTTCAAAAGACTTACTTGACGATGACATAGTTCATTAGCATTCAGCCCTCTTCGACAGGCTATATCTCCAAGGGTATCGCTCTCTGCAGACAAGGCCGTGTCCCAGATGCGAGGGCAGCATTAGATGCTGCATCAATGTACACGGCCCAAGATTCACAAACCCTCCAAGGCCAAAGCCGCGGCTTTTGGGCTAAGCTGGGCCGGAACATCACTAGGTCCCTGGTCATAATGCTTGTCACGAAACAATGACATGCTGTCCACAGGGCATTGTTTTATGACAAGCATTATGACCCAGCTGATGCACGGAGAAAGCGACAGTTGATACGGTAACGTCATCTGGCAGAGTCAGCTGCAACGCAGGAAGCCAACTCGGAGGCGCTCCGCAGGACACGCTTGACTCCACCCCAAAACAGGGAGATCCCTTTGTTCCTGAGGAACAGCTGACAATATTTTGATACGACTGAGGTAAGCAGATTCTGCAAGGTCGAGTCGGCGGGGATACCTCCCAGCTGTACAATATTCGAAGTGCCTTACTACATATGGACAAATTAGACACGGCCCTCCTCAGGTTTCTCAGAAAGAAGGGCTAGCCTGAATTCACCGAGCGAAGGCGTTGAACTAATCTGCATACAGACTGCATATAAAACAGGAGGATCGTATCATGTTTCTCTCAACCCCCAACTTCTCCACACTCAACGTTTGTGTGCGGTTTCTACTGTTTTGGCTATGAACGCTTTCCCAGTAAGCTGCTGCATCCTACCTGACTTTGACACTCATCCTGACCGAACTCCTAGAATGGCACTCGAGTCCTCTACTGCCTATCTGGCGGTGAAATCAAGTACGGTACTGTGCAGGCCACCAACCATATGGCTGATGTAGGAATTCTACATAACTCTAGAAGACATTCTTCTCATGAGTCATCTTATAGGGTACCCAGATTGTGGTGGTGAAAGTAGATGGGGAAGGCCATGCACAGTTACTGTGGGTATTCTCCGCTGATTGATAAGTGATGTCATTCTCTAATAATACGTTAACAGAGTATCCAGCCTTGTAAAAGTAAACCAATGAGATTTACAACCTATAGTAACTCATCCGTTTATATTTGCGATCGATTCTTGCACTTTAGTCGAGGAGATCCTGGGATCAATCAAAGTGTTGGGATCTGCCTTCCAAGGTCGTGTGGCATGTGAGTTACCAAGGGATTGGGAACTGATAATCCGGCGAGAACATTTTGCAGCCCCAGAAGATGCATGTCTTTTATTTTCCAATAAACAGTTTGTGATTGTCCCGCACAGCTGGGGTGACTAGGCAGAGTGAACAGAGCATGGGTAGGTTTTGTCGCGGAAGTAAAAAAACCGTCCACATCATTGGCTATAAACCGTGGATACATCGGGGTTCGCGGAGGTTTCTTTCGACAAAGACTCGTGGAGAAATACTATCTGGAATCAAATGAGTATACCCTGTAGGCCTGGCGAGTGACAATAACTGACCTTCTAGAACCGAATGAGCCGTTTTTAACCTCTGGCCGTTGTCGTCTTCCTCGCTTCACAGAAATTTTGGGCATCAAGTCCCAAACACACAACTAGAAATTTGGGGTGTCATTTGTATGTCAGTTATTGAACGGCACTCGATCGAGAAGCGGATACGTAGCATACTTGGACGTTCAGCATGCTCAATTTACAAACACACGGTTCAATTGGGTCTACAATCACTATTGTGAAGAAGTTTCTAACGTAATTTACATAGCATTATTATGTTAGAGAGCCGCTGCTAAATCAGCAAATCTAATTACTTGCTACGACCGCTACAATGACACTTACCATCTTCAGCTGAGGCAGTGTTCGCACCGAATGTGAACACATTGACACGAATGTCCCAAAGTTCTGGAGTAGCAATGAATCCGTCATATCGCTAGGAGTTCTTTCTGCCAATCTGATACCGACTTCAATTTTGAAGACCAACAACGCCATGATATGAAGCGGACGTCGCCATAGTAGTGAATGAAAGAATAGCAAATAAGAAACAGAAAGGAGACCAAACTATCAACGCGCAGTGACACAGCATGATGTGGTGGTCCAACACAATTGCGCCCGACGGTATCTCGTGCTTAAATACTGTAGATATATGATCTCTTCGCTATGCCCATGTTGGCATAGGCTCGAGCTTCCTACAATACCCAAGAATAAAGCTGTTCCTTAGATCTGCGTCTGTCAAGATTGGTCGCGCACTTGCCACAGCTGCTTCAGGCGGTGTGATGTGGGTATTATGATTGATTCAATGCTCGGGCATCAACTTTAGTCAAGATCTCTGTCAGCAACACCTTAGGTCTGTTGTTATAGCTCTGATGAAAATGACGTAGAACGGAACAATTGGGTTACATTGCAAGACTGCGATGGTAGAATAAACGAGGTCGAAAACAGGAGACAGAACTATCGACGGATGCGTGATAACTCAAGTTGAAAGTCCGCTAGTTCCGGAAACGGTCGGACTGTCTTTTCATCACAATCTATGGTGCTGCTTTATAACGCTTCGAGCTTTACAATTGGGACCACTTCCTCCCAATTCAAGTTGAGGGGAAACAATTCAATATCAAGGACCTTGGAACGGTGGATCTATTACTTCACACCAGCCACGATGAAGGAGTGACGCACTACGGACTGAGTCACAAGAACGGGTCACCAACATGGTCCTTCAGCTAGCGAGCCGGAAAACTTGGATAAGGTTAAGGAGATTGCGAAGGTGCACAATACCATAAAAGATCATAATATTCCCTAGCTGTTTTGGCACCACCAGTTCACGAATCTCTCGTCCGCCATCTGAGAGGCGCTCGGCGTTCCAGACCCTACCACGGGCAGTCGCGTGCTCTAGATTTGTTGTATTCCTCAAGCTCCTCCCCATCACGAAGCTTCACGGCAAAGAGTTTTTCGACGTCTGGCGTCAGTGTGCACTCATGTATGTATTCCATTGGATTTGTGTGGCTCTTTGTTGACATGACAAGCGCTCAAACAACTCCAAGTCGATGTGCCTATTAAGATAAAAAATTTGGCTATCCGAATCTCGATCAACCCGAGGAACAGGATGGCACGGGCGAAGAACTTGATTAACCGGTACAATCACTGTTAGGGCCACGCTGAGGTGAAGATCTGAGCTCTGCAAAATTTCATCAAAGCTTTCTAACTGCAGATGATTTATGGAGCGCATGACGAGAATCAGCCCTTACAAAGGTAATAACCGGGGGTTACGAATAGGTTGTTTCCTCGAAAATCTTGAAGCAATCTTCATCTTCACAGCAAGAAAAAGGACTATACCTGTTGTGAAAACGTGACTTCACGAGCACATTTAAAAGTATATGATATGAAGCCATCAGAAGTCGGATGCTTCATCACTACCATTCGAAGCTTTGAATTGCTACAAAGGTATCCCAGAAGGCGAAGTGGCGGTGGTGGTGATGCAGCGAAGTCGAGTTCGGCTTCAAACGAGGTCAAGAGGATGATATTCATGTTCACGCCTGCATCATGTTATCTTATGTGGATGGTCATATATATGGCCCAGCTACATCCTCTCATCAATTCCGCCAACATGTTTTCCGTGCTCGGATGAACCTGAGAGTGGAGGGAAATGCAGGCAGGCCAATTAAGCCTCTGTAGTTGTGATCGGTTGGGATCCAGAGTCCAAGCTTCCAAGTACGGTTTCACTTGCGTTTAAATGATGGCCCAAGAGTTGGGGACACAGAAGTCCTCGGACAGCGCCAATATTCTCAAAGCGTTGGATCGGCCTTGGGCATGAGCGTTCGTGCACTGACCGCCAAGGACCGACGATACCTCGTAATAAACGACTATCCTCCTTTGATAAGTCTGACTAGGAGAGACTATACATATCTGTTCGACTGCTCCCTTGGGCGAGTTTCGGCCAACGGCACTCCCTAGTATGCAAAACCGCTGCACGTACACGAGTCATGTTCCCTGGTGGACACGGAAATAAACTATGAAGGACATGATAACTCGGTGTGCGAAAGCACAATCACGTCTGTGAATAATGGATCCTGCTAAGCCGCTCATTCCTCGATATGAACATGAAAAAAAACACTTCTTACAGTGGTACGGCTCACACCTAGGCCTCATCTTTGCTCATGAGTCACGCGGGGGTTGATGATGACCGTATGTCGGTGCACGGTCCGGTTGAAAATCGAAGGACCATGCTCGAGACCACGAAAACGAAGCATTGAAAATGTTGAGGAAGCAACTTCAAAGTCCAATGACAGTCTTCGTGTTTGCACGTAAGTAGCAAGCAAAGCCTCGGGCCCAGGGCCCAAACTCAGCAAAAGATGAATCCACGATGTTACCTTTGATTGTACGGAGTCTTATAACGTCGTGATCAAAGAGCATTACTCGAATCCCACTTTGACCGGCAGTACCATATTGATATCACTTCAACATAGGATATTGAAATGAATACAATCGTGCAGTAGCCGTGCTTAGTTGCCGATCCGTTTGCTATTGCTACGGATCATTACCTTTGATCACTGAGCAAAGATAAACTGATTTAACTGTCGAAGTCTGCGAACTTTGATTGCCAACTCAAGACATCTCGGCCGAACAAGTCCTTCTATTTTCCAGCGGCACGAAGGCGGGCCGCGAGTACCAGGTCACACCTGAGACACGGTCAGAAAAGTCGTATGGACAGCTGTGATCCATATCTCCAGACATATTATGAATACATTAAATTTGAATATGTCCCCCCAATTAGCATCTGTCGCGGACTCTTATTTGCTTGGGTCTCAGGTGTCAGCCCAAGCTGCGGTCAGCTGGCAAGACGAGAAGGAACTCCAGAGGGGATGTACGATGGTCACACGAATATGATCTATCGGTTCCTTCTCCGACACCGAGGAGTTCTTCTTCATGGTTGTTGCGACCCCAAAGTCGAAGGCATAAGAAACGCTTGGGAAAGGGACGCAACACAGGAGGTTCGTGACAGTGCCGGTGATAATGGGACCCAGTCTGTTAACTGATTATTTCCGGTCGGATGATAGTTGGGGGAAGACGTATCCACTTTAGGACCGAGAGAAGCACTTAAAATTTTGGGGAGTAGCACTGCTCTGCGGACATGATCATGAGGTAAGAACTGACCAAAAATCCCATCTTTTGGTAGATCTGATGGTACCATGTTTTGCCATGCTCCAGAATCTTGGATGCAGATGGGCTTGATGTCAATCAGAGTTCTGTCTCATCAAATAATCAGAGAAACAACTGACGCGGAGTTGGTGTGGGCATCTTTCCCTGATTGGGTTGATGTTCGAGGATGTGCAATTCGCAATATTTGATTTACCAGGAGGCACGCGTTGCTGAATATGGAGCATAGAAGCATCACCAAGACCGAGGACTTACTTCATTACGCCTTAAGGGATTAAAGGAGAGAATGGCTCAGCGCCAGCGCTGCCTTGCCTGTTGCAGCTTACTTGATATCAATCCCGGGGAAGTCGGATGTGTAAGCCCGAACGTCGAAGCGAATGCAGAAGTCTCTGGAAGTTCAAAAACCGGTCACATCTCTACAGGCGACTCGGAAATCGAGTAAAAAAAACAACAGGCCGACGGCACCCAAAAGAGTACTCGCCGATAAAAACTGAATTGAGTATCGCGATAAATATGACTATTTCGTAGATTCGTAGGCTGGTGGAACAGAGCGGTCGATGTAGATATTGTTTTGCTACATACAAAAACTATCCAGCACCGTCGTGGAGTGCACAGCAAACAGCCGCTGGAGGCGTCCTTCAGCTTTCCTCGTAAACTGGGACACAATGACTCGCCTTTATGATGGCCATTATACTGTCGCACAGTCTCTCCAGATGCCATCTCCCAGAGCCGGGCAGTGTGATCCGAGGACGCTAAAAGTTGAGTGGATACATAAGGCTATTATAGAGTCGACAGGTGAATGAATTTCTCACCTGTGACAAGATAAGCTGAATCAGCACTGAATGCGCAATCCCAAACCCATCGTTGGTGGCCTTGAAGAACCTTCTCTTGTCTGAATTCATAATTTTGTGATATAGACCATATCTTCACGGTGGTATCTGCAGAACACGTGGCAAGATATCTGCCTCTCCTCTTCAGAGACTTTGCCAAATCGGTAGCTCAAATGAGCTCACTTCACATCTGGACTTAGTAACACCCTAGTGAGGTACTTCTTATGGGCGCTGAACTTTGTCACTGCCTGGTAACGAGGTAGGTCTGATTTCTCCTCGTTAATTTTCCAGACGTAGCATTTGCCCTACGCCAAAAATGTAAACAACGAATCATCAAAAGGTAGATAGTACCTTATTATTTCCTGCAACTAGGCAAGAGCCATCAGATGCCAAGCTGACGGACCGAATAGGAACATCGCCTGCAGGCGTCTCCGACAGGATGTCAACCAATGACGACTGCAACCTTGTTCTGAACATACCAGCTCGTGCGAGCAGAGATTTTCGGATAAATCCCATTGCTTAATGCAACCCGCTTGATCGCAGGATATGAGTTCTCCCTGATTTGGATGGACACAGACATCATTCACTTGGGAGTTTGAGGGTATCAGTAACAGTCATGAAAGAAGGGATAAGACTTGCCAGGGGCACCGTTATCGTACGTTCTATGCACTTGTGTACTTCTGCGTGGATGTTATGCGCTTGAGGCTTTAAGAGTCATAGTGAGACCGCCCACCGAAGATCCCATATTCTGATGGTGCCGTCTTCACTACCCGTCACCAACCACTTACCTTCGCTGTGGAAGGACACGGAGGTTACATTATTTGTATGTGCATCTAGGCACGTTAGCTAAAGGGGATAAATAGATGGAGATGGTAGCAAATATTTGGACGCGCACTGGTGTCGAGGAGGTGCTGGTAATCTCATAAATGTAGACCTTTTTGTGAATTGCTGCAGCCAAAAGGCGTTTGCTAAAATAAAATGAATCTCTCAGTAAATTCATACATGAAGAAACAGGACATTGAGATTACTCTGGTGAGATGGCAAGACGATTCACTTGCTAATTCTTGTATAAGTCTTGACGACGTAAAATGGTAAAACATTTTGCTCACGCCAGACTCTCCAGATCTTGCTATAGTACGCGAACAAATCCCACTCCACGCTTCCCAGAACCTGATTTCATGATCATAAGATCCAGTGACAAGGATTACAGACATCTTGGCGTTCTTGAACAAAGAAGGGCTGAAGATGTGACAGCGTGACCTGTGACGAATGAAGTGCAATTATTACTCATCTTACCTAAAACACTGGTTTGACGCTGGTATCAATATTTTGAAGGTTGAAGGTTGAATTGTACCTTTGCCTGACATGATACTTTCTTCGTGGCACATTGCTGGAGATCCAAAGATGAGGGTCCACCGAGTTCTCAATATTCGACTTCATATTCATGAAACGGAGCTCTGACGGATCGACTCCGAGGATCAACATGACGATCCGGAGTAGGGTGAGTTGCGACCCTTTGTCATTTACGCTACTAGTTGATGAAGTGGAACTATTCAACATGTGGCAGTTTAGCTGTGCATATTTGCTGTGGTATAACATTGAGCCCGTGCACTTCCACCAGTCTGCGTGCGCGGCGCACGGATTGTTACGTGTTAGCCGCAAGGCAAGGGTTGTCTTTTGGGTCTGTACCTCAGCTTCTTAGACCTCATTCATTCAAAATTTCATGACCCTTCTCAACGGGCAGGCATCGCATTTGATTTTAAGTTCAGCCTCATCGGATTCTCGAACGGCGAGACTAATCTCGATATCATCCATCCAAATCCAAATGAAATTAGTAAAGCTTTCGGCAATTGTTCCTTGGGTTGCCACCTAATTAACGTGTCTATAGGTTTCCTTCACTGTAAGCGACCTCGCTCATTTCCACACAATCCAACCATTCAGCGGCATATGGGACAAATTAGACACGACCCTCCTCAGGTTTCTCAGAAAGAAGGGCTAGCCTGAATTCCCTATCACCGAGCGAAGGCGTTGAAGTAATCTGCATACAGACTGCATATAAAACAGGAGGACGGTATCATGTTTCTCTCAGCCCCCAACTTCTCCACACTCAACGTTTGTGTGCGGTTTCTACTGTTTTGGCTATGAACGCTTTCCCAGTAAGCTGCTGCATCCTACCTGACTTTGACACTCATCCTGACCGAACTCCTAGAATGGCACTCGAGTCTTCTACTGGGCGTCTGGTGGTGAAATCAAGTACGGTACTGTGCAGGCCACCAACCGTATGGCCGATGTAGGAATTCTACATCATTTCAGAAGACATTCTTCTCATGAGTCATATTATAGGGCACCCAGATTGTGGTGGTGAAAGTAGATGGAGAAGGCCACGCACAGTTACCGTGGGTGTCCTCCGCTGATTCATAAGTGATGTCATTTTCTAATAATACGTTCAGAGTGTCCAGCCTTGTAAAAGTAAACCAATGAGATTTACAACCTATAGAGCCCACCCACATAGAGTTATTTATTGCACATCCCACATTCAATTCATGGACCTTACAGGATCATCGCATCACTAGTACTGTATTCATTCGTCTCGACGCACATGTAACTCATCCGTTTATATCTGCGATCGATTTCTTGCACTTTAGTCGAGGAGATCCTGGGATCAATCAATCTGTTGGGATCTGCCTTCCAAGGTCGCGTGGCATGTGAGTTACCAAGGGATTGGGAACTGATAAATCCGGCGAGAGCATTTTGCAGCCCCAGAAAATGCATGTCTTTTATTTTCCAATAAACAGTTCATGATTGTCCCGCACAACTGGGGTGACTACTGGTGACCGGTGACTAGGCAGAGTGAACAGAGCATGGGTAGGTTTCGTCGCGGAAGCAAAAAAAAACATCCACGTCATTGCTATAAAGCGAGGATAAATCGGGGTTCGCGGGGGTTTCCTTCGACAAAGACTCGTGGAAAGATACTATCTGGAATCAAATGATATACCCTCTAGGCCTGGCAAGTGGCAATAACTGACCTTCTAGAACCGGATGGTCCGTTTTTAAACTCTGGCCGTTGTCGTCTTCCTCGCTTCGCAGAAATTTTGGGCATCAAGTCGCAAACACACACAACTAGAAATTTGGGGGGTGTGTCATTTGTATGTCAGTTGTTGAACGGCACTCGATCGAGGAGCGGATACGTAGCAGAAGCTCGAGCTTAACTTGCATGCTCAATTTACAAACACACACGGTTCAATTGCGTCTACATCACTATTGTGAAGAAGTTTCTAACGTAATTTACATATGCATTATTATGTTAGAGAATCGCTGCTACATCAGGAAATCTAATTCTACGTGCTTGCTACGACCGCTACAATGACACTTATCCTAGTAATACGTAGCGCCACGATTGCGCAGTATTATTATGTATGTCCAACAAGATCGACTGTGGGAATGTTGAGCAAGTGTATGTGTTACATAAATTAGACGGTCGATTTAAGGATCGGCTGTCGGAAAAACTCACTATTCTTGAGGTCATACAAAACTTTCACAGTGCACTAAACACATCTTGATGTGACAGCACTTCTTGTCTTGCGAGAGGACCGACGGGACGCAATGCCGTCCTACAGCTCACCTCGATACTTATAATAGTATAAGTCTCGGTATACATGGCAATATCTGCGATTGAGATCTGGCGATACGTGCACAAAGGTCTAAATAAGGTAATTTTCATTCAGTGACTCGGAGCTCCTGCCTATGTGTGTATATATATATCAACACAAACTTATCCCCTCGATCTATTCGTAAGTGCCGGTAATTTTGTGAGCCACACTTTTTCGCAGGCATTGCTGTGACATATCATCTCCATTCCACCCCAAATGCATGCTCCGTAACAAACACTATAGGCTGGATTTAAAATGCTATGCGAGCACCAATTTCATTCGAGCTTGGTATGTTCCTATCAGATAGTAAGCATAAGTGATAGTGTAATTGTCATAGTTCTAGTACATATTCAGATCAAGCTGAGTCCAAACAGGACGGAAGCCCGAAGGAAAGGCGCTGGTTGAATGAAATATGCGGTAAAATCGCCAGTGCCTGTCTATCGGACCATACGACGACACAGTCCCGGATTGGCAAGTGCGTGTCGTTGCTGAAGAAATAACCTTCTAACAGACCAGTATGGAAGCGTGCTTGCCCCCTTAGTAAAGACCTCAAAATGCAACGAGCTCACTTATGTATTGAATGTAGGCACTTCCTTTCGGTCCTGAGCGTGACGAAATATTATGCGCCATATCTGTGAAGAACAATCCACTCACTCTGATCATTATACTGACTCGTTGGCCAGCCTTGATGTCACCGCCCGCTTTTAGTACAGAGTGCTTATAGTCATACCGCACGCTGTCCCTACTTTGACTTTTAGCTTCAAGTTGAAGGCATATCGACCGCACTTGCACTTGCATTTGCAAATAAACACTACCCGATGGGAGTAGAACCTCGAAGGACTCTTCTGGGTTGCTTGTCGACTCCATCCGTAATAATCTGGCGGCCCCAAGGCTGGCACCGAGAATCCAAGTTCCACTGGCTTCTATATTATCCACATGCTCGAGAATCTCCCCTACGGATGATAGGTGTAGAAGATGTGTTTGTATGTTCGAGGTTGGATATAGCCCTTGCAAACGAGCTAGAATGAGCGAAAGACCCGGATTCTGATCCTCCGGCCAGGATGACAAGTGCATCTCACGATAATGTCGTATCACGCCATCATAATGGCCCTGTGATTATTGATCAGCCAAAATCTTGACAACGAATACGATATGCAACCTCTTGGAAATTATAGTATGCGTCGGGAAGGAAAATGTCCTCAATCACACGATGCTCCTGCGGGTGGTTGGCAAGGAAGTCCCTCCGTTGCTTCCGAGCTTGTTTGCTTTCGGTAGAGTCGAGTTTAAAGAGTGCGGCGGAGAGCAGTGTGCGCTGCTCGGAGAGGGACAGAAATTTCGGGAAAAATTTGAATCCTTCCGGGAGGCCAGCGGACCTGCTTCGTAAGGTGTGCATTTCGCGTGACAACGGTGCACATAACAATCGTCTATAGCTGGCAGACAACATCTTCCACCAGGCCACGAACTTCAAGAGATGTAAGATGAAAAGTTGGTGTGTCAATCATACAAGAGAGTGGAATGGATATTGATAATAGCAGAGTCAACCAGTTTGGTTGTCAACTCTTCCGAGTCGAAGTTTGAGCTCCGCTGCGCATGAAATATTACCTTTTACCAACTACACAGAAAGCGATAACTTATCCGACGGTACTTCTCGGGGTTCAGCAACTTAGCTGGTGTGAATGTCGACAAATATTCAGGACAATACATCCAAAGAACAACAAGGCAATTCGTTGTACGCAGCACTCGCCAGGACGGCCACAAGGGGAGTAGCACTTTACTTTTCTCGCCCGGTACGATTATTCCGACCAGCCAAAGGTTTGTCTGTCTGGATATTTTTATAATAGTCTCGTTGACAACGCTCATCATTGAGTGAGCGGTTGGCACTCTCTTCGTGGTCATGCTAATAAGCATGGGGCATCTTTAAGTGTCCAGTACATATCCACGCTCGTGAAAAAGCAAGGTGTAGGTGCTCTTTGGTAGTTATTTCATACCTTTACTTTAATTTTAATCAGGCTTTGACAGTTCATGGTGATTCCAAAACATTTTGTGCCGCCAATGGTCGCAAATGCGATGTTGGGTACTGTTCTGTGGACCACCTACACAGAATCATCTAATTACCTGGAAACGCGTCTGGGGACGCATCCAACTTTAATCGCTGCGCTTTCGGGTGCCGCTGCTGGGGGTACGCAAGCCTTGATCGCGGCTCCTGTAGAGAATACCCGCCTTATTATTGAGGGTGGCACCGGTAGAGGATGGTCTCATGCATGGCAAGAAGTCTTCCGAGGAACCGAACCCCAAAGATCAGCCAGTAGAGCGGACAATATAAAAGAGATAAGACAGGTCAGGCATTGGATGAAGGAGGTTTCCGAGATGGCTGGTCGAGGGTGGGATGGTTGGGGTTGGGGATGTGCTAAAGATGTTTGCGGTAATACCTCCATGAGTCACAACCCGCACATTCTGAGATTTCATCGTTGTCCAGGCTTTGCTGCATTCTTTATGATATTTGAAATCACTCGTAGAGTGGCATTAGCTTCCAAAGCTGCAGCGCAAGGCACTATCCAAAATTTATCCATGACCCCAGAGGAACACTTCTTCGGCCGCCATTTTCCACGTGCCATTCATGGCATTACCTTAGTGGCAGGAGGGGCATCGGCGGGTTTGGCATACGAGATCCTCAGCAGACCATGGGACGTAACCAGGCGCACAATTCAATCAGAACGAACCGTTGATCCCACTCTGAAACATTCACTATTCGTGATTGTGCAGAAAATTCGTGGGGATGGGATAATACAATTTTTCCGTGATCCTTCGACTGCGGGCAGCGAAAAGCCGGAGATGCCTACCGCTCGTCGTCGGATATATTCCGGCGTCCGAACGCTTGCTCGAGTCGGCCCATGGGGTTTGGGCTTTTTGGTATGGGAGGCTTTCGGACCGGGTTTATCCTGACAGAACTACGATCGGCATGTGGATAAGATGTATCCCAGGTACTTATCCCATGCAGACAGGTTAGAATCGTGCAACGTAACCCCATTTTCTCACCATATTTCTCACAACGAGTGAGTACCTTTCTGGTGATAAACAATACAGTTTGCCAGCGGCAGAGGTGAATTCATGTGCAGACTTTACCGATAGACGCTAATAAGCTAAAGTATTCTGCCTACGATGTTTTCTAGCCAAGAGAAGTTCCAACTCAAAAGGTCGATCGTCTTACGTACGTACGATCTTCGCACTAGCGGCTGCACTGCATCAACTTGTGGCACTGCCATCAGTGAGTGCTGACTTGTGCTATTTGAGTTCGCAGGACCGCGTTTAAAGCATGCGACCCTCCTTGAAACTTATCTTAATAAATCCGAACTTCAGATACTCACTCGTGAAGACACAAATTTTCTCCCATTCACTTTTACATCATTGCAAACAAAGGGGGCAAATCGGTGCGAAAATTTTGCGTTGTTTGAGCCATATCACTAAACTTGAAAACATATAAAGTAAGTCAATTGAATAGTACAATACAATTCACTGCAAGGGGCATCGCCAGGCGCTGGCAGTCTTTCTGTAGCCCTGCCTGCTGCGCCCCGAGGAGTAAGTAAGTATCCACTCAAGGAGCGTAAACACGCACTGATTGTCGAGTCAGGAACATAGGGCGTAGCATGCCATTGCCAATTTTCCATGCTCCTGCTGTTCGGTCGTGATACTTCCTTTCCCATGCGATTTGCGGAGCTTCCACAACTGTGCGGGCGAACTACTGATCGGCACGACACGAGCGTTATGGCAGTATCGGAGCGCTTTGCGGCCCTTGCCGCACGGTCTGAGAACGCTTGACACCTGGATCTTATAGCTCTGAGAACCTCGGCTCAAGGAAATGCTTCCATTGTGACAATGGAACTCCAACCTCTAATGGAACAATGACAGTTACGATAGATTGCTTCAAGGCGGCAAAGCTGCTACTTAACGAGGCCAAGTTCATGTTCCTGGTAATGGTTTTTGGTTTCATGACCGAGGCGCCAAAATAAAGACGTGCTCCTGGCCGCTCTGCATACCTTCGGACCACACGAAAGACTGATAATATCATACAGATTGTGCAAGTGGACACGAGCGGAGCCTAAATCATATCGTTGAACCTTTAAGCATCCAGTAACATCGCCACTGGCCAGGCCTCCAGGACTCGCGTACACTTGGTTACGAAGTAGGCTTTACAGCCGCGTGACTGCTGCTTACCGAACGTTCAGTCATTTGACCTTCTTTGTGAATCAGCTTACTAAGTATAAAGCTTGCTATAGTCCGCAATGTTGTTCATTCCGTCAAATTAATGACACCTTTCATGGCAGGCCTGCTCTCGTGTGGCGATATCAGTCCAAGCCTTACCCATATCAGAAATATGTCGAATCCTTGCATTTTACCGATAAGCCACTGGACTTGTTGTCTATGGTGCGAAATCCGGGAATCCTGCATGACGTGAATCGTCTCGTTATGATCGATGATCAAGAGCCTGCATAGATCATGTCCCCTTTTTGTGCCAATGCAAATTTCGTCATCGCAGCACAGAATAGGATCACCTTGTTCGTGATTGACCTCCGTTCTATCGACATTGAATGGTATCGAGACCGCCGAGCACTCGGTTTAATGTCAGAGTCATGATATCTTGACTCCGCCATAACGTATGGCTGTGATCCGCAGGGTGCGGTAATATGAGTGTCCCACAGGATCGTTTACACTTCTGTGAAAAGATGCTGTCCACTTTGATTGGCAAGGTCTCCGTCGACCCTTCCATAATTATAATGCAACCTCTTATGAGCCATTCTTTCCTGCAAGAGAAATCGTTTATTATTCACGTGTGGTTCTGTACCCTATTATGTAGATAGTAAATAGTAATGTAGTAGACTCCCTGTATAAACAGTCCATTTAGCCTCGCATCTGAGGGTGTGAGTGTGGAGCGATAAGGGTAACGTGAAACAGTCAGGGCACGGGGGTAGGCGTGTATGGTTGAGTACTCGGGGTTAGAACTGCTCGGCATCACGAAGAAACGCTGAGAATAATGAACGCTCAGAGCTCAGCGGGCCTGCACTGGAGACCACTTCTGAATCATGGAGTCTTTTGCATAAATACTAGTAAAATGCCACCATAATTGTGTACAAATTTGTAAAGTCAGTATTAAATAGAGCAAGAATATACTCGTCGATAAGTAGTTTCCGAAAGGGTGTAATACGCACAATCGGATGTAGCGGGTCGTGCTGGCTGGCCAAGACAAGAATATGTGGTATTTGGTAGAATCACTAGAGATACTGATCTGAAACGATTATGTAAGCAACTTAGCAGAATGAACTAGAATGAACCAATTGGTCGATCGATACTTGAAACAGCGATAAATTTGAACGTGCACACCCCAGAGTTCCCGAGTACTTTGATTGCAACTCATATTCAACTCGAAATGCCGCGTTGCACACGAAAAGGCTGTGGCCAGGATTTCGATTTAGCTACAAATGATCCGTCCAGCTGCACCTACCATTCTGGAGCACCTGTGAGCCGCTGTAACATCTTAACGTCGAATCATCGCAGTTTAGTCCAGCCTGTAGGTCTTCCATGAAGGCTTGAAATCGTGGTCTTGTTGTTCCGATGTGAATAAGCCAGCCTTGGACTTTGACGAGTTCATGAAAGTACCTGTAAGTAGTTCGCGGGTCCTCAGTCTTCGCAGCAATGTGTCTTGACGGTTTTATCGCCAGGGATGTACGGTCTCGTCGCATACAGACAAAGCCCCAGAAGTACCTGCTCCTGCTATAAAGACGTCCTCGATCGCCTCCAATCTTATCGTGAAGGAGGCAAAAGACGGAGCGGAGGTTTATTCGACCAGTACACCGAAGCTTGCGCCGCCTAAGCCATCCATTCCCCCACCTGTAGAAGCTCCTGTTGTGGAAGATGAAGATGATCTCGACGTGCCCGTATCTCCTGGCACTGTGTGTAAACGCAGAAGCTGTGGTACTGCTTTTGTCAGTGATGAGGTGAATCGAATTGGAGATGGTGATGAAACTGTTTGCACATACCACCCAGCTGTTGTACGTTGATGGTATTAATGGTGGGCTCGCCTGTCGGCTGACTCAAGACTTCAGCCCATCTTTCATGAAGGAAGCAAGGTCAGTCATGTGGGCACCGCACCGATGAGAGGCTAAATCCCCACACACAGGGTTACATATGCTGTAAACGACGTGTCTTGGAGTTTGATGAGTTCCTCAAGATTGAGGGGTGTAAAAAGGGGCGCCACGTGTTTGCACCCAAGCAGCGTACAGAACTTCAGGTTTGCTCTCTCTCTGTCACTTTATCACTTGAAGGACTGGATTTAATGTGTCATTTTAGGTGGAGCAGTTTACTGACTGCCGTGTCGACCATTATCAAACACCAAAGGAGGTCCACATCTCTGTGTTTGCCAAACAAGTGGACAAGGAAAAGAGCACTGTTGCGATAGAGGACAATCAAATTCACTTGGACCTCTATCTCCCTGGACCCAAGCGCTTCCGCCGTACAATCGTTCTTTTCGGTCCAGTGAATCCCGATGGGTCTTCGTACAAATTCTATAATACGAAGGTCGAAGTGGTCCTCAAGAAACTTGATACCAGGAGTTGGACTTTGCTCGAAAAGACAACTCGTGATCTTGGCAACATCAGTTTGACTTTCGGTGTAGGTGGCCGAACGGGTACCATTGGGAGCAAAGATCTAGTGCTTGATGAGCAAAATACAAATAGAGTCAATTAGAAGATTGAGGGGGATCAATGGGAAAAGTCTAGTCTAAAATTCTAGTGTAAAGATAAAAATACCATAGTCTCAACTTTGAAACATCCCGGATCATAATACGCCGGGTATTTCAATCGTTTGATACATCTGTATCAAGTCGCCGTTGCGCAATTCCTCATAGTCCTGCAGACTGATCCCGCATTCAGTACCTTTCTTCACCTCCAGCAAATCCTTCTTGTGCTGCTTAAGTGCATCGAGGACACCCTCATGGATTACTTGACCATTGCGAACAACTCGAGCCCCTTTCGACTTCTCGATGGTGCCATTACTGACTCTGCAACCTGCAATCTTCTTGGTCATCTTCCCTTTGAGGTGAATATCGAAAAGTTGTAAAACAGTTGCCTCCCCAGTAACTTTGGTCTCATAGGTGCAAGGTAGCAATGCGGTGACGCGGTCTCGGACCTCGTCCATGATCCGATAGATGATTTTGGATGAGTAAATTGGGACATGGTTCTGTGCCGCAGTAGTCTCCACTGAACGTGGAATTTTGACCGAGAAGGAAACGATTATGCCTATATGCGCAGTATCAGCATCTGGGCCCCACATAAATCGGGGTCCTTACCCTCAGCAGCTTTGGCCATCATCACATCGCCCTCCGTGACATCGCCCACTCCTGTGGATACGACCTTGACACGAGCCTTTTCATTCCCGATCCCTTCCAGCGCGCCCACAACGGCCTCGACACTCCCGCTTACATCACCTTTGATCACCAGCCGGAGCTCTTTAGGACCGCCATCTAATATATTCCTCATATCTTGACTCTTATCCTCTTTCCTCCGGACTCTTTCGCGTTCTGCAGCGCGTGCAATATTAATTGCCTCCGCGTCAATTAAAACCGTTTCCACTTCCTTTTTCCTAATTCTATTTGCAAGAGCTTTCTTTACGTCGCCCTCGCTACCTTGCACAACTTCATCACCTGCACCCGGAAGTGATCGCCACCCAGAGACGGTGACCGCCATTCCAGGATATGCAGCCTTGACAGTTGCACCAGATGAATTCGACATCAGACGGACTTTCCCGGAAGATGTGCCTGCCAGGATGTGAGCACCGGGAGTTAAACATCCACGTAAGACCAGAACTGTCGCAGTGGGCCTGCAAATGAATGGGCGGTCAATCTAGCACGAAACACGCTTCTGAACCTACCCGAGACCTTTGTGCATCTTCGATTCAATGACATGCCCATAGGCTGGCCCATCTTGCTCTGCGCGCAAATCCTGTACCTCGGCCATCAATGACAGGGTGTCTGTTAGATCAGTCAGTCCATGTCCTGTCAATCCGGACACTTCAACGGATGGAATGTCTCCCCCAAATGCCTCCAGCTGGAGGCCCTCAGCAAGGAGTGCATGTTGAACTTTTTCCTGCAGTCCCCCTTCCGTTAAGCTACCATAACAAGACGACCCAGAAAATACCCACCACATCCGCTTCTGGTTTATCAACCTTGTTGATAGCCACAACGACCCCAACCTTGCCTTGCTCCCCCTTGATAAGCCTGATAACCTCTTTTGTCTGAGGCATAACACCGTCATCCGCTGCAACGACAAGGACGACCATGTCCGTAACACTAGCACCGCGTGAGCGCATTGCAGAAAAAGCAGCATGTCCGGGTGTATCAAGAAATGTAATTGTGCCACTAGAGGATCCCTTGACAGGGACCGAGAAGGCACCAATATGCTGCGTAATACCACCAGCCTCATTATCAGCAACAGATGCTGAACGAAGGGTATCTAGAAGAGTAGTTTTACCGTGGTCAACGTGACCCATAATAGTGATGATAGGTGGGCGTGTGGGAAGGGCAGTTGGGTCAGGATGTGGAGCACTGAAGGTTGCATGAGTATACAAGCACATCAGATATCTCAGACTACGTACGGGGGATATATATCAAAAGCAGCTTCATCATTAATGATAGGATTGCGGCCAAATTCTTCTGCAAGAAGGGCAGCATAATCAGACGTCAACACTACAGTAAAGCATCAGTAATTCGGCGGGAAAGGGGTGCAAGGAGCGGGACCATGATCATATGACGCCTCAGCTTCCATCCCCGCGTCGACCATCTTGCGTTGAAGTAGTGCTGCAATTGTTGAGTCCAGGTAACCCTCATAAAGGCATCGGTAACTTACTCTGCCGCACATTTAATAATCTTGCTAGTTGACCAACGGAAACTGTCGTAGGAATGTATACGTTAACGGCTACTTTTTTCCTGCCAGGTCGCGATCGAGGAGTTGCGGGACGAGAGTGTACATTAACGGCCACTTTTTTCATGCCAGGTTGTGATCGAGGAGTTGCAGGACGAGCCCATTTTGAAGCGGAGGGCGTATTTCCAGCACGTAAAGACGCGCCTCGGAAGTCATTACAGTCGTGATGAAGGGGTGTCGTTTTTGCTCTGACCCATTTACTCAGGGTTGGCTGTGGAGGAAGAACAGGATCAACGGGGAGCCATTCCGATGGCTAGCGAAAAGGTTATGACCATGTCATGGAACAAATAGTGGTGCCCACCTTAACTTTAGTTGCTGTTGATGCACACCTCCGCTGTGTGAGCTGGAGAATACTACCTGCTTTGCGACAATGCATCTGAGATGCTTGTCAAGGTCGGCGTCCAGTCAAACAAAACCATTAGGTAATGCAGTGCCCTATAATGATTTTATAACATAGCTCTTGGTATCATCCCAATGACTTAACGTTCACACGAATCTGATTTGCATGTAGTGTTCGAAATGTGGAATGATGTACAACATAAATTTATGAGAGCGACAGAACAAGACGAGTACAAAACGAGAGCAAAATAGAGAACCAGATAGAGAGACAAAGGGAAAAGAACACATAAATACTGCACTAACAAACCCCGTGTATACTGAGTAGAACCCTCCCCCGATACCACACGTGCGCTATTTGACCATCGTTCCAGTTCTGATAATCCGGCAAGAGGACGTGATCGGATCAGCCCCGACTAGCACTCACCCGGCCCCAGCTCCCCTCACTGCCACTATCAAAATCACTCCCCTCTTCAAAGTCTGAAAAAGGGTTATGCAAACGCGTACTTCCGCTTCGCGGCACCGGCATTTCTTCCCCATCCGCGTCTGACTCCTCGCCGAACGACATAAACTCATCCTCGCTCGTTATCGAGGGCGACAGAGAGCTCGCAGCACCTGAGAGCGACGCGCGCTGCTCGGGTGGGGAGAGTACGGCGAATGGTGAGCCAGAGCGGCTACCACTGCTCCCAAGGCTCAGGATGTCTGTATTTGGGGAGGAGAGGACACTGTGTGATAAAGGCGGGGAGAGCAAGACAGGCGGAGTGGGCGCAGCGGGGTAACGTTCTGATAGTGATTCCACAACGCTGATGTTCCCGCTCATATTCTCGTGCATACTCGCACTGGTGTTGCTGTTGATATTGATATTGTCATGTTCGTCCTCGACGCCGACGTCTACACGTCTGCCTTGCACATTCATCCTAACACGCGAATTCCTATCCGAGTGGTGCAAAGACCAGCTCGACTGTGTGCGGGAGCGCACGGGCGTGCGCACAACCGGGGAAAATGGGCGGGCGGTGTAGGCAGCGCTTGTGCGGGGAGTGTCGGGGAGGATGGGGCCAAATGGCGGGCTAGGAGGGGGAGAAGAAGACTGGGAAGATGGGGCGAAAAAAATAGTAGTGTTATCGTCACTTGCGGTGTGGGAAGAGGCTCGAGAGTGAGCACGGTTGGGCGTGCTGGTAGATACAGTTAGCGTTTCTGTGAAAGGGGAGGAGACGTTGGAGATGACGTGAGTGGGTGCGAGCGGAGTGTGCGTGAGGGATGGAAAGGACTGTACATGTTTTATTAGTATTCGAGAGGATGCGATACAAGGGAAATGGAAGAAATACATCATCTATTGAGGTGGATATGCTCCCTTCTGTATCAGGAACTACTCTGACTCTCCGCCTCACACCCGTGCCTTGGGCGGTGTGATGTACATTATTTCGCCATTCGTCGACGAGGCCGAGGTTGAGGCCTTCCAGTTCGATGGGATCTTCTTCTCTCGCAGGAGCCCTGTTCTTCGGATCAGCACGTCTGGGACCCGAGTCTCCATCCCCAGATCCTCTGGTGGATGGCACAGGAACAGCACCTTCGCGTCGAGCACGACGCCTGGCAATGAAGTCCTCTGCCCAACGCTCTATGGCAGGGGCGATGTGAGGTTCGAAGACGAACTGAAGAGTATATTAGAAGGGTGTGTTTGAAAACGGGCGAGGACGAAATAGGATTTTTGTAGACATAAAACAGGAAGTCACCTCATTAAAAGCAAAAACAGCAGCAGCACCTGCGATAGCTGCAACGACGTACATCGCTACTGGCGCTGGCATCGCGATCAATTCGATCAGTAACTGACTACAGTGAGAAGTTTGAGCACTAGGGGTCAGTTACTAATTCTAGTCGGTCGAATGGGCTTGACGACTTGGACGATGTAAATAATGTTTGTCGACGTCGTCGATGACGATGAGGACGAAAAAGAGGAGGTAGCAAGAATTGTCGCTTGCTGTGGTCGATTGCAGCAAGCCTAGAAAGCGCCCGTTCCGCATGCCCAATCATTACTCAATAACGCCCGAAGCCCGGCCGGGTGCTTCCGGATTGATCCTCGAGTACTTGAAAAGCGTGTAGCATTGTTGTAATTTATTACGGTAGTATACCGAACATTGAATAAAATTTTGATCTTCTACAGTGACAATGATACTGATCCGGACATCGTCCATTTCGTGCTTTAGTTTTGGGCCTCCATGGGTCACATATCCTCTGGGTGCGGTCCATGGTCGGTAGTCAGTCACCTTGGCCAGCGAGTCAGAATACGGTCACCCACATCCTTCAAACCATGGAGGTTCACTGCTCACGTCTGTCCAAAGAGTTTCACGAACCACAAGTACACCAGGAGGACCATTCGCCGAAGTCCAGCAGGAGTGGCACCTTTGGCAAAGACGGTTTGGCGTCTCTTTCTTACGTTAATCCAATGTTAGTATTCTCCGAGTCAATACTCAGACTTATGTGATAACTGCTAGCTCAGACCTGCCCAAGTACACTCTTTTCACCACCTTGTGCCTAAGGGCATTTCGCGGCTTGGAAGGAAGGTAAGTTAACGGTATACCCAATATCCGTATTTCGAAATGTTGTCAGGGAGCAACGATCTTCTCCGCAGTTTTTCATTGATACAGGTTCTGACAGATTGCATACCGCTGAGATGCCAATCATACTGATCTGCGGCTGATAACTTAGGACATATTTCACGCCACACGCCCGGACCTATCCGATATCAATGCAACACCGCAGCGACACACGGTGATGAAGAATCACTTCTAGTGGCTCCATCGTACGATTCTTTTAAATCATTGCGCGCTATTAACTATCATAGATATGTAGTGCTTGCGGCCACTAGCGAAAATTGATTGTGATTACTTGGGGATTTGGGTTCCCTATTTAGTGGAACTGAGGCAAATAAAGGTACTCGTAGAGCTCATTTTATTGTACTGCTTTATTGGGTCACATTGAGAGAGTACAACATGTTTATTGATGCAAATATGATATAAGAGAGCTTGGCAAGGATAACAACATGCAAAAAAACTACCTGAGAATGTCAATACCCTTCCCCGACTTCACATAAGGTCTCCAAGAACAATTTCAGGTCCTCTTGCTCGATTTCGAGCACACTTGCATCAAAGGTACTGTGGCGTGACCGTGCATTGCAGCGTTGCTTTGCTTCAATGAATGCTAGACCAAACTCGCTGAAGTGGGATGAACCATGATGTTGATACTAACAAGAAGGGGCGAACGTATGACTTACTTTCTCCTGACGTCCCCAAAGTCAAGCGCCCCCATGATACCGACTACAACATACGTCTGCGTCCTTTCATTTAGACAAGCGACAACAAATGGGAGCGACTTCTTTCCTCTTCCTTTGAGACCGCCGATTTTTGTCCCTGGGAGACGGTCACGAAGCGCATCTACTAGCCAAAGTCCTAGGCGTGCGAGAACCCCAGGATGGGCGAATAGAGCAAGATCAGGCCCTTTTGAGAGCACCACGACACGATGGGAGCGCATCGTTCGAATATCCTGCTTATCTATTATCGACGTCCCTTGCCGAATAATAGCACGATGAAGCGACATTGCAAGCGACAAAGCATCTCTCAGGGGTACAATGCTAAACACAGTTATTCCGGAACACATGTCAACGAGAGGAGCGAGCACGTACTCTGACAGAGCATCATAAGCAGCCCAAAAATTCTTCACCCACCATGTCCTTTCTTTCCGCTCTTCGCCGTTAACATCCGTGTCTACATCGTCATCCCCATCCTTTTGTCTGCTACCAACTTCTATCCGTTTCTCCCGCTTCTCCTCTCCGTTCCGCCCTCCTTCCCATAATCTCCCGCCACCGAACCACTCACCCCCGTGCCGTGCGCCTTCAACCTCGACCTCCATCCTGATGCCACCTGCAACGTCGAGCAATGCGCCTACTGCTTCCACAGCATCCGCTGCACTGAGAGGGGAAGCGCGGTATCCAAAGCATCTTGCAAAAGACGGATAAGTTAACTCAACAAGGCCGTATTCCGGTGCGATTGAGTCGAGTTTCGCGCGCAGCTGGTGCTTCAAGTCTAGATCCATGTGCGCATAGGGCTGCTGCGTCTGCGGGATAGAGAAACTACAGAGGAAGAGTTTCAGCCGTGACAAATAAAGGATACAGGAAAGTGTACCCCATCTTTGCGAGTAGCCCGGTGAGGCGCTTCCGTCCACGCTCTTTCCATATGCCAAGTTTGCCCGCGACATAGCTTGAGTGGTACATTGCATCGTACAGTGTCCAATGTCGGAAAAGCATAAAACGCAACTCTTCAGCTGCCCGTACAGATAGATCGTCTGGGCTCATGGCTGTGATGGCATCTGTCGTATTAGCAGCAACATCTGGCGGCAGCGGGTTCAGGCGGAAAACCTCGTCGTAATATATTGAATGGTATTTGTCATAGGTGTCGCGGGATATTCGAGCGGTGGTATACTGGAACGTAAGTCCAAGGATCGCAAGCCTGAAGGACGATGTCGTAAATCAAGCCATGGGAGATCAACAAGGGGTTTACCAGAGAAAATCACAGTCCACTCGTTCAAGAACAGTGGCAAGAATGTACATTGTTGCAGACGCACTTTGACCATACCACGACCCACTCCCATAGTATTTGGCGATAAGTTCGTGATATGCGTCGCGTTGTTCTCGCGACAGCCGAGTGGACTGCTTAATCATGTTAAAGCGACTATGTATTGGGTAAAGGTTGGATAATGACTCACATCGTCCAGTTTCCGCCGCTTCTCTTGACTTCGATCACCGTCTCCCAATGATCTCCTCTTGCCCGAAGGGCCTCGCTCAGAGAATTCTTCACCATCGTCAGGATCATCATCTTCATTTGATTGCACCTCATCTTGATCGTCCAACTCCGAGTCTTCATCAGAGTCGGGTTCGGGTTCGTACTACATTCAAGTCAGCAGGGTCCGCAGTGTAGTGATCATCATATTCACCGTTAGAGCTTCCCAAGCCTTTCGTTCCTCTCCCATATTCTCTGCTTCACCGTCATCCCATACGACAAATCTCTCGCCATTCTCACCTCCAGCAAACATGTTTGCAAGGTTCTGTGGCCGGTTTGAGTCTATAATGTGCACCGTGAGCTTCATGCTGAATTGGCCGAACCAATTCTCGGATGAGAGGTCAAGAATAGCACCCATGTTTAACAGAATGAGTGTGTGTAGCTTCCGAGTATTCAGCTAGCTGGTGCACCTTTGATGACAATAGACACACCTCCGCATATGTGACTAACTCGTCTTTCATTCGTTCAAGGTCAGCTAGACCCGAAACAGGGATTATTCTGTGCATAACATCATCCTGCTTGAGAAGTTCCGCAAGTATTTTCGCTGCACACAAGGCATCTACATCAGGAGCGACGAGGATTATGACAGACGAAGCAGATGTGAGCGGGGAGCGGCGGTGCGCTACCAGTATATTTGCGTAGGCCTCAGCATAGGCAGGTCGTGAGGCAGATGCGAGGTGCGGTGGCGGAAGAAAGACCATAAAACTGAAGAAGTGTGGGGAGAACGACTAATCTCTTCGGGTTCGAAACAGACGTTAATCATCGTACGCGACGCGTCGCGTATTGTTAACACGTGCCGTCACACCGTGGGTCTGTCACAGTGTTTCGACCGGTTGCCGAACGGATATAATAGATTTCTAGCCGCGTGTTTAGCACGCATCCACGAGGTACTTAAAGACCGTCCCTGCGTCGTTTGTTGGCTACACTCTCAGTCGCCATGGCGTACGAGCCAAGGCCCTCAACTGACCAAGGTATGATTCTAGTTGGTCGAGTATTATCCACGCTTGTTGCTTACTTCGAGAACAGAGTCTGCACCTCTTTTACGAGGTGGAGATGATGATCCTCCACAAAGCGCCCAGTCACCCCACCCATCTATGTCCCGAAGGATTGCTGACGTCGTCCAAGAACCGCTCACTGGTCTCACTAAAGTGCTACTTGTTGAAGTTCTCATATTGCTACTCATAAGTTCCGTCTTTATTGGCCTATTCGCTGGTGCACAACATAAACTGAACCTGCGACATGGTATCCCTGGCGGTGGAGATGGAGACAGAGGTGGAGGTAGTATCACCCTGACCGAGACCGCAACAGCTACAGTGACTCACACAACTACTGCTGCATCGACAAAAATCTCTGGTATTGTGACTACCACTACTGCGGTGTCTACGAAACTTTCTACAGTCTTCGGCACAACCACGGCGACCAGAATTGCGACAACTACTTCCACAAAAACATCAGTTTCTACCTCAGTATCTACTTCCACTTACACAACGACAGATGTTCACACGCACACGGTGATCGTTGGGCCAGAACCCACAGGACCTCCCGAGAATCCCAGCCCGGTGCCTCCATCGGTAGGTCTATCTACATGTTATCGAACTATTCCTCACCATTTACAGGATAAGTGCCTTACTCCGAGTTGCATTATTTTGGCTGCTTCCATTCTATCTTCCCTGGACACATCGCAAGACCCTTGCGAAAATTTCTATGACTTTGCAAGTAAGTTAGCACGTGGTTTTGTATCGTGTCTGCTGCATGGCTTAATTACAATATCAGACGGTGGTTGGATAGCATCGCACCCCGTTCCGGGTGACAAGGGTGCCATCAATTCCTTTTCGGTTCTTTCAGAACAGAACGCACACGTTATTCTCAAATTACTTGAGGGCGACTCATCTATCCAAGACAATGCGTGGGATGATCAACTACTTCACAAGATCCGTATACTGTACACTTCATGCATGGATGAGACGCGGCTTGATTATCTTGGCCAGGAGCCTTTGCAGAAATTCGTCAACACGATTCGGAAGCTTTACAGGGGGAGGACTACTCAAGGATATACCATGAATCCGAGACAGGGCTTATCCAACGCCCTAGGTTATTTGCACTCTCGGGGTAAGAGTCGTTCGTTTGACCTTATGTTACATGTTCGCTCATATCATGACTTAGGTGTCGACGCACTTTTTGAATTTAGCGTTGAAGGCGACTCTGGTGCTGACCCGAACAATATGATTCTGTGGTTCAGTCAACCCAGCCTGGGACTCCCATCCAAGGTCAGCTCCTGAAAACTTAGAATTTTCAATACGTCTAACAACTATTAGGAGTATTACAAGGACAAGAGTATTCTCACCGTATACCAGGACGTCATTGAGCGCCTCTTATCATCCTTGAGAGACGACCGAGTTCTAAGTCAGGAGAACCCAGGAATCATCCTCCAGACAGAAGAACTCGAAGACAGCGAGCATGTCTGGCCCCCCTGGCCATGGCCACCTTGGGATGAAGAAGGTGACGACGACGACGACGATGGTCGGGAACGCAGCCCTGGAGATCCTTTCCAGAACGCTCGCGAGCTTGCGCAGAAAGTTGTCCAGTTCGAAACTGAAATTGCGGATGCGACGCTTGACCTGTAAGTTGATTCACATCCCACCACTGGCAAACTCGTTTATATCGCTATCAGTGACAAACTGCAGCAAGATCCATTCGGCACGTATAACCCAACCAACATCAACACCCTCAAGGCCGAGCTCTCGCAGATCAACTTCCCAGACTATTTTGCCACGTTCACGCCTCGTGCCTACCCAACCCGTGTTATCATCACGTACAAACCTTACCCAAATTCCTTGTCGGAAATCTTGAAAAAGACGCCAGCAGATGTCATCGAGGCATATCTTGTTGTGCGCGCATCGTTGGAGTATGCTCCCAACCTGGGCCGGACCACTGAGGCTTGGAAGGCTGTGAGAACTCTGCAAGAGTCCTTGTATGGCCTCAAGCCTGGTGTATTTGGCGAACGCTCCCAATTTTGCATGACGAAGGTCGACGTTGCTTTAGGTTTCGGTACTGGAAGATACTTTGTGAACCAGACATTCCCTGGCGAATCAAGGGAGAAAGCGACCCAGGTCATTGATAGTGAGCAAAGAACAGACGTTGCTCTCGGAGTGCTACTAACTTTCATTGGCCAGACATCATCGATGCCTTTGAGAGATCCCTACGCCGCATCGAATGGATGGATGAGGAGTCTGCACGTAAAGCTGCCGAGAAAGCCGAAGCTCTTCGCGTTAAGGTCGGCTTCCCTCTATCCCCAGACACACGTGATCCACGTTCCCTTGTCTCCTACTACACCCTCGTGAAAGTACATGTGGATACCTTCTTTGAAAATATGCTCAGTGCTGCGTATGTAACACCGACACTTGCTTGAATCAACTACTGACCGTATATTGTACAGCGCCTCCGACATGTACAAGATGTGGCAGAAAGTCGGCAAGGAAAGAAATCCTGACGAGTGGGAGATGACACCAGCAACTGTAAATGCATACTATAACCCCCCTGCCAATGAAGTAAGTGGATTCGTACTGTCAAGGCGCTAGACTGACAAAGAACAAGATCGTCTTCCCAGCTGGCATCTTACAACCTCCTTTCTTCTCCGAGAGCTGGTATAAATATATGTCACTATTTCGCAGCCCCTTCTCATACACACTTCTATATACAGGCCTGGATACCTCTCCTACGGCTCCTTTGGAATGGTAGCCGCGCATGAATTGACTGTAAGTTCGTTGCATTGCATTTTCCATAAACATTGGTTTAAGTATTATTAGCACGCATTTGATTCCTCAGGTCGTCTTTACAACCAACAAGGAAAACTCGAAGAGTGGTGGTCACGCCAGACTAGCGACGCGTACCAAATTCGCCAGGACTGCATCGTGGAGCAATACTCGTCATATACAGTAGAGGATGGCAAAGGAGGGATCATCCACGTCAATGTATGTACATTATGCTCCCTGTGTATAATGATTGACCAGTTGATCCACAGGGAAACCTGTATGTCTATGGTCGTGATGTTTAATCTTGTTAACGTTACTAATTGATTACTTCCAAGTACCTCTGGCGAAAACATCGGAGACACGGGTCTGATTCAGGCGTATCGAGCTTGGAAGGCGCAATACGAAGATTCCTACGACGCCGGAGCGGAATATCTGCTTCCCGGCCTTGGCTACACTCGGTTTGCGATACTAGATTTATGAGTGAACTATTCAGGCACTGATGCTAAGTTCAGGGAGCAGCTATTCTTCATCTCGTTTGCTCGTACATGGGCGATGAACACCAGTCCTGCTGACGCAGTAAGTGTTTTATCTATATCAAGACCCATGTCAATATAATCTTGCAACAGGTTCGACGTGTCCGGTCAGATCCTCACTCGCCGAACCGTTATCGCACTGAAGGCACTGTCTATAACATTCCGGAGTTTGCAGAAGCCTTCAAGTGCTCAAAGTATGCCAAGGTAAGTGCGAGCACATAACACAGACTTCTACTAACACATTATTTGACAGCTTAATCCACCCCAAGAGAGAAGATGTATCTTCTGGTCTTGATCTGTTGTTTTTCAATGCCCTGTTTCTATGACATTCGTTTCCTTTGGTTAATATGTGGCTTGAACACTGCAGTCTGTACATTATCTATTGCAATCACTTCTTTATCCTTTTATACCGCTGTGCATCAAGATCGCGGGGTTCGTACTGATGCTAAATTTATCGTGTCACAGAACTCCTTTAGTACTCGGAATATCGTCGCCACCAGTGCGTTCGATAGCTTGTTTGATTGCAAGGGCAAGTGCCTTGAATGCAGATTCAGATCTGCAACTGTTGACTGAGTGCTGTCGCTAGATTAACGAGCATTGGGCAAACACACCTGTGGTGATCGTTTTCGCCCCGTAGGACGTCGACGTGAAGAGTCACACCAGAAGCTATGGCAAAAGAATAGAATATATGGGGGATCATTTCTGTCGACAGGTCTCCTATTTTCTCCCTCTTTAAGCCTAGATCAGTGACACAGTACGGTCTAGAGCAGATATCAATAACGGCTCGAGAGAGAGCCTGGAAATTGTCAAATGGACATATGCATCGCTGCCTATCGGTCACTCACCTCATCCAAGGGTGCAAATCCAGTTCCGTATCGACGAATTCCGCGGACTTCACCAAGAGCTTGCTTGAAAGCCGTTCCAAGGGCGATTGCGCTATCTTGTAAATACCGCGGATGTATTGGTCAGTGATTCTTGAGCACATGTGAGAATACTCATCTGCTGTGTGATGGTCATCGATCCATAAATCGCCTTTACATTTCATAGTGAGAGACATCCCACCATGCTTTGCCAAGGCATGATACATCTAGGAAACTCAATCAGCCGGAGTCTGGTGTCACAAATATATCATTCATAGTACATACGTGATCCAGAAAACCGATTCCCGTTGAAATCTCGATTACCTGAGCATTCTGAGATCCAGGAGTACAGTCGAGGTTGATAGATATTTCTATCTGTGTCTCGTTGGTCTTTCTTGAGATCGTAGCTGTTCGTGCTGCCATGATCAACTAGAACAGTCTGAACCGGTCACCCAATTGGGTTACTTTAGAAGGCTTTGGACAACAAGAACAAACAACCGTCCAAAAGATCTTGAACAACAGCAACAAACACCTATGTACTTATGGCTTCTCCGCTTCTTCGCTCAAGGTCAGCACTGCGAGCTGTCCTTGGGTCACAGACTTGTCAACGGTCACTATGTGCCAATCGGCCTAGAGCTAGAACCATTTTCAATTTCTTTCGCCGGTCTGCCAAGCCAGCACAAGAAGAACCCGTTCCGTTGCTGACCGAGGACAACTTATTTCATCCGTTCTCGAAATCTCCATTTCCTGCAATACGCGCTCGCGGAGAAGCTATACAGTCACTGGCCAAATGTCCAGTGTGCACCTCAAGTCATTGCAGCACTCATGCGCACACGAAATCACAGTCTCTCGCAGTAAAATTTGAATGTCCCGACTGTGGTTTCCCGACACATTGCTCAGAGGAGCATTGGATGGCTGATCAAGAGCACAAAAAATACTGCTCTAAACTTCGAGAAGTTAACGAGGATGACCATGATCTCCGAAGTGGTCGAAAGTTTCGCGAATTTGAGATGCCCGGTGCGTTATTTGGTCTTCGACTTTGGACATTCCAATTAATTCACTCACTAGGACCACAGGCTTATGAGGAGGCTATATCATTTGCAAATTGGGACGTCTTTTGGTATACACGTGGATTCCCCTCCATGGACACGGAACGTTCAAGAAGACACGCTAGCAGAATTCTCACCTATCCGCTCACTATTGGTTCTATTCTTCATCAAAATAGTGGACTGACTTTAAGCAATCAAAGAGTTACACCTGAGGGAAGTCGCTCACTGGCAGGTAAGTTTGTACTATATATTTCCAGATCTTCCCCTCACAATTCACATCCAGCACTGCGCACCACGCTGCATGTCCCTCCTGGAGCACCTGATACAGAAGAGGCTGGTGCCGCGAAACCTCAGATTCGTATATTCATACTTGGCGCTCGTGCTGAGTCCTCTTTGCCACCGCATGTCTGGGAGCAACTTTGCATGTTGTTCCCGTCCTGTCACTTCCACCTTTTCTTTATTGGGCCACAAGTATCTTTGCCGAAACCGGCTAATTCTCCCCCTCCGAAACCTCCCAATAAATCTGCAACGAAAGAGGATACTGTCACCAACCAATCTGCGGCGGAAAATGTATCTACGACGCACACATCTACCGACACTGTCAAGCAACAGGAAGAGGACAAACCAGTTTACGTGCCGAACGTCTATGAACCTCCAACACCAGCACCTATCGCGCCCCTTAAGCGAACACGATCATCAGTCGAACTCTACGGCGTTCCCTCTTACACCGTTCCTTATACCCCTCAGCTCACCATTACTGGTCTTCAAGCGAACTATGCTGAAGTTCACGCACAGTTTCAGGATACCTTTGATCCCTACACAGACGCATTTTTCCTGTTCTCTCCTGGTTTTGGCTTCCCGTCGCCCAACTCCGTATCCGAACTAGATGGCAAGCCCTACTTGCAAATTACTTCCCCAACAGAGTGGGGCCCTGTCATGCCAGCCTTACTCGCAACCCGTTGTGCCATCTACGTAACAGGTTTTTCCCCTGCAGATGTCGAGAGAGACATTCGTTCCATCGAGACTGCACCAGATGTTGCTTGTGAGTTCGAATGGGTGATTACTCCAGGGGAGAATGCATTTGGGAGCGAAAAATGGGAGGTCGCAGACTTTGACCCCAGAGTCATGGTGAAGACGAACTGGGGTGTTTGGGGTATCAGGGGCAAGGGCCGAGAAGTGAGGGAGCGTAGCTCATTCAGATTATTCTAGATTGTATCGTATGTCTGACAATACGATCGATCATTAATGCATTAATATTCATCGCGGATCGCAACTCGTTCATGAGGGTGAGGTACATCACATTTGATGATCTACAAGTAGCCTTAAGACAAGCGACTACGTCTCGTCAGTTCGATGTAAGGTGAACAAAAATATAGAAGCAACCCGTTTACATTCGAAGGGACGTTACCATGGATTACAAAACAGTGTTCAAATGTCGTACTGACATCATACCGTGTGTAAGGATTGAAAGAGAAGTATATATCTCGCCCACAGGAAGTTAACTCTGATCTTGGTATCAGTTGCGGTAATTATACGAGAATTGAGAAAATAGATACCCATGGCGCATTTCCGAGTCTTCTGTTGAAAATGAAAACGGTGATAATCACCGAGTGCCTTCTATGTCAAGAGGTAACAGCACAGGTGAACAAACAGGGGAGTGTGGTTAGTATAGGCCGGTTACTGAAGACAACCGACGTGGAATGAACGAACTTGGGTATATTGGAGTTTCAGAGGTCTAGAGACGGGAGCGGAAGCGCGCAATGATCCTGGAGGGCCCGGGTAAGCTTGCTCAAACAGTCAAACTCAGACGGAGCTTCGGAAGTGGAGTCAAGGATAGACGGATTCATCCGAATCACCAACGTTGTTCTGGCATCGATCCGTCCCAGTAAGCGGTTCTATTCTCCGCATCGTAAAAAGTGGAAGACAGCCTCAGACTGCCAAGCGCACAGACACTGGGAGTGCTGGAGGTCAAGCGCATTGCTTCCGCGGGATCAGCCTTTTTTTTTTTCGTTTTTACTTATTAGTAAGGCATCGGGTCACATTCAGTAGCAAGGCGTCACACAGGTGATTTCAAGTTGTGCATGAGCCCTACCTCAGATAGAGCAGGGGTGGAACCTTTTCTTGGCCAAACCTATCTTGCGAGTTGCGCCATTTCAGCCATCTCAAAAAGAACTCGATTTAAAGGCAGTATTTGTACCCACTTGGGCGCGACAGTGGACGCGGATCCTGAACAAGTTTCCGACCTTCTCGAGGCTCTCGTAGGTGCGTATATTCTCCCACCGGATGCATTGCATATCGATTCACGACCATATCAAGTATACATATCTTACTTTACAGTGTGTTGTGCGACCTGTCATGCATTATCATGACGAGCTCAGGCAACGCGGCGAGAACATTCCATTTCTATCCCTGAGCAGCACGGATGGTCTCACACAGGGGAGGTCGAGCCATCGAGAATCGCCTGCAGACTACAAATAGATGCGATAGCCTTCCTTCCCATCCTGAGCATTCAAATAGCGAGGGCGTGATCAGACTGCTTCCAGCACATTTCTCTAGAATGTTTAACTTCACCTTTACAACGTCTTGCGTAGTCGTGGCACTGGCGAGTGGGTCATTCGCTGCCACAAAACGCGGTCTGGCGTTTGCTGATTCCGACAATACTGGCGACATTGCTGTCGCTGATGGCACTCAGGTCTCTTGGGTATATAACTGGGGCAGTACCGCGCCAAGCTATCTAAAAAACACAGACATGACCTATATCCCCATGCAATGGGGTGAAGACAATGCCAATAATTTTATGGCCGAAGTGCAGGCTCAGAATGCGAAGACCATCTTAGTAGGTTCACCTAGTCGAGAGAAGATATCTCACTCAGCCGAATTTCTACTGACAATCTAGGGTTTCAACGAACCTGACCTTAGTTCACAGTCGGATATTACACCTATGACTGCCGCGTCATTATGGATGCAGTATATTCAACCTCTGAAGGCACATGGCGTCCGACTCGGTAGTCCCGCTGTGTCCAGCGCACCATCAGGAATTCCTTGGTTATCTCAATTTTTTGGAAACTGCACTGAATGCACGTTTGATTTCATACCTATTCACTGGTACGGTGATGGCCTCGACAATTTCAAAGACTATGTCGAGTTGTTCTATGACAAATTTTCATCGCCAGTGTGGGTCACGGAGTTTGCGTCTACTTCTTCGAACGTTAACGGTGAGTTGTCTGTGATCTCTGATGCATCAGTGCTTCGTGTACCTTTTATTGATGGTACTTACCTCCTACGTTTATAGAGGTGGAAGACTTCTGCACTAATGCAATAGCCTATCTTGATGGCCAGAATTGGATTGAAGGATATGCCTGGTTTGCACTCTACGTAAGTATCTTCAGGCACGGCTTCCGCAGAGCATGAGCTAATAGCACTTATGATCATGGCAGCGCCAGGAGGCAGGTTCCTACTACAGTAAGAACATCCCTTCAAGCGGCTCGTGTCTCAGTATGACCTTTCTATCACCATAGACCTTCTTGATGTCAGTGGCCAGCCTAACACACTTGGGGATATCTATCTTGGTAGCACCAGTTAGAGCTTCGCGGATTTAATGAACATGGGAAACAATTGAGAAGTAGAAGTGGCACTACATACGTACATGCTGCCAACACATATCGTCTGATATTTTGCGCATAGGCTGCATTAGCCACGATTCCGGTCCGAATGCTTGTGATTCTGTGATTCTCGAGTGGCTGGATCGTTGTCTATCGATATCGGTCAAACTTCTTTCGACACTTCTCCAGAGCCGCATCTATAGACTATGCATTTGGTTATCTGCAAAGCGAACGCGATGATGCCAACGACCGGTGTACGAGTTGACTTGAATGAACGGCCATTGACACCAAACTACTGCGCGCCCGGCAATCCGGCTTCATTTACGTCACCGGTTGCAGGTGAAATCCAACCGAATATTAATTGAGTCTGCCAAGTTAAGCATCCAACAAGTCTTACTGTCAGCTTGTACCTTGTCTTCTTACCGTCACAACCTGAATTTCCATCTCCTAGTTCAAAATGACGGTAACGACCATAGATTTTCCAGACAAGTTCGACTACAGCATTCAGTCCATCGCTGTTCCTGGCACCAAACGTCCTGGTCAAACCGGTACGTCCCACGTATTCGTCAGCGGACGTTTCATTAACATCGAAGCTTTTCAAAGCCCACTATCGGAATGGTGAGTCCTATCTAGTACAGGATTGAGCATCGCGTGTTTTTTAATCGCTCATTTTCTCTCATGACACTTCAGCATTATATGGTCTTGTAGACGTCGACGTCCTACCAACACTTCCTGATATTTTCGACAATGGTTACAACATCAATCCGGACTCTAGACTTCTCGGTCACCGTCCGTTAGTGTCAAACAATCCGCTCAAATTCGGCCCTTATGTGTGGCAGACGTACAAACAGGTGGATGGTCGCAGGCGTCGCATCGGTAGTGCTCTCCACAGGTTATTCTCGCAGGGTGAACTGCAGGGCGAGGACCTCCAAACCGTTGGTATATGGTCAGTAAATAGGCCAGGTATGCATGTCATTTCTCACTCCAAGTTCAGTTCTCACCAATCACCACAGAGTGGCAACTTGTTGAACTCGCTTTACATGCTTACAACAAAGTCGGGGTTGGTCTCTACGATACTCTTGGCAAGGATTCTGTAGGCAAGTTGATTTTCTTGGGCCATTTCCTATTGTGCTGATGACTTCGCTACAGAATATATGTATGTAATGTTGCCGCTATCTCATTTAAACCTCTCAACATTCGTGATTGTTTAGTATCAATCATGCGCATCTTAGTATCATTTTCACTACGGTTGATCACATACCTGCGCTATTGAAACTAGCTCCCAAGGTTGCAGTCATGAAAATGATCGTGTCCTTCGACGAGTTGAGTCAAGATGCTCGCAAAGCCTTGGTGGCTTGGGGAGAGACTGTCGGTGTGCAGGTCAAAGAATTCTCGGAATGTGAGTATTTCACCTGATTTCTACCTTACCTGCTATTTACATGCTCCGTAGTTGAAAAGTATGGTGAAGAGCAATTGATGCCGCCAATTCCCGTTTCACCCGACACAGTCGCATCCCTATGCTATACTTCAGTACGTAGCTTTCGTATTACATTTTAAGCATCATCAACCAGGTATTTTCAGGGCACCACTAGCCAACCCAAAGGTGTGGGACATCCATTCTCTTTCCTTTTGACACTTGAATTCTTGCTCGTTAGGTGTGGTACTTACTCACGGGAACCTTGCATCGTCCGCATATTCCAACATGTTTGGTATGGAATATTCTCCGAATACCAGCGTTCTCTCTTACTTGCCGTTGGCTCATATTTATGAGGTTCGTTGGTCTTGATCACCTCGTCTTCTATATACTGACCTCCTTGCAGCGTGTGGTCGAACTCACAACCTTGGCCATTGGTGGATGTATCGGGTTTTCCACTGGCGATAACTTGCGTCTCCTTGAAGATGCGCAGATGCTGAAGCCTCACTTCTTCCCTGCTGTACCTCGTGTATTGAATCGAGTCTATCAGTCTGCCATGGCTGCTGGCAATGTCCCTGGACTGAAGGGCGCTCTCTTCCGGGCAGCTGTGCGCGCAAAACTCGACCAGTATCATGCCACAGGTGTCAGTACCCACCCATTCTGGGATGCTCTTGTCTTCCGGAAGGTATGTTCTCATCGACCGTCTCACATTCCTAGTTACAACCTGATATATTATTCAAAGGTTCGTGCTGTGCTCGGCGGAAACCTGCTACTTGTCAGCACGGGCTCTGCACCTATCAGTGCCGAGGTTATCGATTTCCTGAAGATCGCACTCTTCTGCGAAATTACAGAAGGTACGATCGCTCATGTTCGATTGTTAATTATCGTCTGATGAACGGATTAGGTTACGGAATGACTGAGAACTGTGGTGTCTGCACGCATACATTCAAGGCGGACCCTAAATGTGGAGGAACCATCGGTCCTCCTCAGCCCGTGAACGAATTGAAATTGGTCGACGTGCCATCTATGAATTACACGGTCGAGGACAAGCCCAATCCTCGAGGCGAACTTTGTGTCCGTGGTCCCAATTGTTTCACAAGATATTATAAAGGTGAGGTCGTGTGCGAACACGTGCATTGGTGTTAAATGCTCAGCATTACGACAGACGAGAAAAACACCCGGGACACCTTGCAAGACGGTTGGATTCACACCGGTGATGTTGCTGAGGTCGACCCGCAAGGCCGATTCAAGATCGTCGACCGTGTTAAAGTAAGTTTCCTCTCATTCACCATCGCCTTGACCTCATTGTATGACACAGAATATTATGAAACTTTCACAAGGCGAATATGTCGCTCTCGAGAAAATCGAGAACATGTACGTTGCATGCCCACTCGTGCAGCAGATCTTTGTCCATGGCGATTCATTGCAATCGTACCTGCTGGCTGTGCTGATCCCAGACCCAGTGACTCTGGCTCCACTAGTGTCAAGGGTTCTTGGCGAGAAGGTAACATCTGATGACATCCCAGCACTAGAGAAAGCTATCAAGGACCCCCGAGTAGTAGCTCAGGTCCTCACCGTTCTCAATAAAGAGGCGATGAAGAATCGTCTGGCTGGGTAAGAAGACTTGGGATCTCTGGATAAGGCACACTAACTAGCTTCAATAGATTTGAGACGATTAAGCGTCTCCACATCAGCTTGGATCCGTTTTCCATCGAGGATAATACCTTGACTCCGACATTCAAGGTCCGCCGCAAGGACGCATTTGCAAAGTATGCAACGGAGTTGCAGGCGCTATACGCTCTTGGAGAACCGAATAGCGATGCTAGCAAGCTATAGCTGAAGTGCCTAAGCACTCCTTCAATCCACCTATGTGGTATATCATATTTGTCAATATACAGGAATGAATACAGGTTCTATCGGGACAGACACGTTTCGATGGTATGGAGATGTTCTTATAAGAAAAGCATAGCTTGTGGATCACAGCGACGAGAGATACGTATATGAGCAAAGATTGAAATGGATGTGGATAGTCATGATGGTGTCGTGATATGTGATGCCTTGGGAATATAGAATGTGACTGCCCACCACCTATCGCGGTAGGTCTTTTGTTGGACACGGACCAATCAACCTATCGTCTTCACACTGCTCTGCTTGATCTTGCGCGATGTCGTCATGCCCAGGAACGAGACCATCACCATAATGACAAGCCACAGGTATCCGCCCAATAAGTTGTACTCTAAAGAGGTTGCGAACAAAGCACTAGAAGGACATGAGGGCAATCCTGCATGTAAAGGAGGACAGACATACCTGACCACAAAGGGAGCGAATGATCGCGCGAAACACATCGTAAACTGAACCAAGCCATTGGACTGCCCCAGTGATGCGGCATTCGGAGCGTTCTCCTTGGTAAGGATCATGCTAACGCTAAACATTATGTGTCGATCACTACGACTAGCCAAAACTAAACGAACACGTACCCATAAGCAATACAAGCGGCCTTGGTCAACAGGAGGACGAAGGCGATACCAACCCATAGAAAAGCAACAGCGGTCGTTCCAAGTTCGCCAGTGGTCTCGTCCAAGCCAGCACGAGCGATAAGGTTCAAAACAGGCAAGACGAGGAAAGTATAAGGCCATAAGCTCATGCAGAAGCAGTATATCTTCGCAGGGTCAAACGTTCGAAGGAGGTAGGACATGATACAAAGTTGGATAGCAGCACCGATAGCACCCGCGATGGCAAGAGAGTATCCGATTTGTGATGCCTTTCCAATTGTCAGTTGATCACACTGGTTCAGAGCGGGAAAAGCTCACTGAGAACGCCAGACCGCCGGATTTAATTGGCGAGTAGCAGAACAAGACAAATACAACGTCAAAGGATGTTCCAATATAGCTTAGCATAAAGCCAGATAGTGCCAAAGCGGATATGATTGGTACCGACAATAATTTTGAAACACTGAGAGGCTTCTCAGGAAGAGCTGGTGCAGTCGTGACGCTATCGCCATTGGTACTTGCATTAGGAGAAATGCTTTTCTTGCCGTTGCGCTTGCTGGGCAGAGTCTAAGATGGGCATGAGATTCTCGATATAACACACGGTTTGTGGGCTGCAGAATGGAACATACCTCTTCAAGGAAAATGAATCCAAGGGAAACACCGATAATAGCGAACGTGGATGCAATGAAGCATGGCAGGAAATAGGGATAATCCTTGAGGAACTGGTACCCTAATATTTCGGGATATTTCAAGGCCGGGTGAGAGAACGCTCCACCCATAAGTGGTCTATGGGTGTACACGTGATCAACGTTGACATCTGATTAGATGTAAATGAAGAGCGTACCCGATGATTGAGCCAATAGGCCAGGCGAGGCCGTATATGGGGAAAGCCACCATCTGGTTTGTGGAATCGGTGATTTCTCCTAGAACCGAATGGATGACAGCGATATTTCCCGAAAATAGTCCGCCTACAGAATTAGAAATTAGTTTAGGTGCAGGTATGGAATGTTCCCCACCTAAGCAACGCGCCACTAAGACACTTGCCAGTGATTTGGATAAACCAAACATCAGCGTGGTGATGGCAAGCCCAATTATACCGAGAAATATGACAGGACGTCGTCCGATAACATCTACAGCAAGGTGAGATGAAAAGTAGACTGAATGACGCGATAAAAGTACCTGATAACCTAGCCCAGTGGTAGATGGAACACAATTGAGATACAGCAAAAGCGCTCTCCTAGTGGTTACGATCAGTGAGAAGAGTGATCTGATCGTGGGATCAAATCAGACGACGTACAACCAACCCGCTGTAGAAGCCTATTTTTGATGGGTCATCTGTGAGATGAAGATCGCTCATGAACTCGTTGACATATGGAAAGAGCTGAGTGAACGTTATGGGTTCGACTAGACGAACGATGCAGAGTGCAGTGAGTTGACCCTTTGGTAGAGGAGTAGACTTGGGTTTCTCAGCAATCTGAGCTTCAGCATTGTGAGCATTGGAAGTGGTTCGGAGAAGTGGAGAAGTCTCATCATAATTGGTCGTGTCGTTGGCAATACTATTGGCGGGTGTCATGGTTGAAAATGACAAAGGCAAGGGAATTCAAATTGTATATTTATGCGGCATTGATAGCTGACGAGAATTCCACTGGGTCACATTTCTCTGGATCAACAGATAGAACACGATAATTTACGTGTACTGCTCATTGCCGCCGATGTTAATTCTCCAGATGGCAAGCAAGGGCTTTGAAGGGGACCTAAGGATGACTGATTCAAAAATGTAATCCGCATAAAAGCCTCATATGGAACGGCTTACAAGCTTTGTCATTGGACATATGTCTGGAAATTGAGGGTGAAGAGTAATACTTGATAGGGTCGTGAGTATAATTATGGACACAGGCCCGATGATCCCGATTTACATCATGTTAAAGGCATATTACTGTATTTTTGGCAGTGTCACCTGTCCTCAATATACCTATGTGGTTGTAGGGAGGGGGGGACATGGGCATATGGTGTATTGCCATCTGATATATGTAGTGGCTCGAAATACTGTGCAAGTAGAAGACTGAGTCTGGTCACTCGGTCGATGCCGAGATAAATAACATGTACAAACAGGGAGCTCGTTGTGATAGACGTTCTTCCCAACTGTTTCCTCTATTGCAGTCACGAAACTTTGTCATCCACTACATTCATCTGCTTTGCTTTATATCTACTCTTACTTGCTTTTAACTTGCTCGCATCAGTCTCTTATCAACCATGAATTTTAATGTCAACGATAATCCTCTTCTCGTCGCTCCCCGTCCCGTTCGCATCACCACCCACCTTGCTCGTTCTACACATTTCAAACTTGTCGCTTCTCAAGTTGATCATGTAAAGCTGTCCGAAGACGCTGAAAACGTCGACGAGTACAAACAGCCCGCCCGTATCGACTCGGTTTCGTCCGATAAGGATCTCTCCTCTCCGCGTGCATCACCTCGGTAGGTATCTATGTTACGTTTAATCCTAACTGTATTTGTCTGCTGAGCACCAACTCTTCGCCTTGGCTTGCCACCTTATCCCATTTAATACCTTTTCTTTTACTAATTTCATCGATTTCCCTGATCACAGGTCCAGCCTTCCATCAGAAGCGCTTGAAGAGTTCCTGTCAATCTGCATGGGCTGGAAATGCCCATCATCTCCTGTATTGCGATCACGTCGTAACGGTACCATGCCGTTGCCCACATTTGGCCTCCCTTACAGGTCTAGGAGCAGAGTAGATTTTATTCACACCAAGGGTGACATCTCCAGCATCACACTCACCGAAGAGAGTGAATGGGTCCCTCGCACACGATCTCCTCAAACCCTTTATGAGCGAGACGAGCTTGAGAACCTTGACATTCAAGACCTCGACACCCAAAGGTGGAACGTAGCCCACACTCTCTGTGAGCGCTAATAATTGTTCTCCTAAAATCCGCTCATTAGTATTCTTCGAGCAGCATCTCCAATATCTCGTGCGCGCAATCCATTTTTACGCCACCCTTCTTATGACATCGCCCTTTCTGGCATCTCGAATTTTTCCCAATCATCCCCTCCGATCACTTCGGCAACGGCAACGCCTATGTCTCCTGCGACTGTCCCTCTTCCTGTTCCAACCCCTGATGAGTTGGTCAAGGTTTACTGAATCCTGCCCTCTATCGCAGTAATCCTCGTCTCGTCGTCCTGTCGTTACTCCGTTATATATGGTATGTCCTTCAATACTGTGAGCTAGGTTTCTCATCTCGCGAGCTGGTACTCAGCTTTAGACCAGTTCTCCGATTACATTAAAGATACCACTTTTGATTTGTTGGTCTACTCTTCCATCGCACTACTACTCTATCTTGTTTCACCACATACTTATATTCCACATCGATGCCCCCTCTAGTTCTTTCGCTTTGCCTACGTTCATTACCATGTTATTTATACATCACGAAGGATCATTTCCAAGTTTGTCTTCACTTGCTTTTCATGTGTTACCCGGTGTGCGTCAGTCCTTCTAGGAAGGAACTCTCAGCACAATCGCATTGTATACTACTCGAATTCCCGTTGATTTCTGTATCAGAGAGTTCGCTAGAAAAAAAAAGTCTTGTTGTCTATCATTTCATGCGTGGAAGTCACCGATGCTTATAAGTTATCAATCAAGGTAGTCCCGTGAGCCAGCCGCCTCAAGCCTCTCCGTCTGTATTTGTCACAATCAGTGCAGCAAACACGTAATGAAAATCTAGTCTTCAACATTCTCGACACATCTGCACCCCCACAGAAGAGAACCCGGCGTGTTTGGTGAAGCTATCTGCTCAGGAGCTGCAGGTTGAGCAACTCAGACCTCTAGCAGAACGGAAGCAAAACGAAGCACAAAAAACGAACTCCAATCCGAAGCCAACGCCAAAGCAAGCGAGCTATCCAAAGGACACCTTCAAGCTGTTTTGCTCGCTGTAGATTCACATTTTCCTACTCTTCACTCCTTTATTCAAGCTTCTCTTGTCAACAACAGACCAGCAACAGTCTGCTCGTGTTATCAAGAATGCTCGGAGCACATGGAGGCAAAAATCTCGCGCTTATGCACCAACGTTGTCCTGATGTGATACGTGTATGGGCTATCAACTTTGTTGCTGACATGGTTGCGACTCGGCGAGGGAGGGCAAAGTATTAGCAGAATTCTTGCGACCGTCTCGTGGAGAAGATGTTTCTGAGATTTTAGGCAGGTGGTCTTTGGATAGAATACAGGCGAGAGCCCAAGACATAGCACCAACTCTATGCAAGTTGTTGAAGCAGGGAGAGTTCGATGAGAGCCTCACCTCGACACGCCGTAATCATGGACTGGTAGGTCTAAGTCTTTGATATATCATGCACAGGCCTCGTTTATCTTATGCAGATATTCACATCTATACTCTGCATGCTTGCTCAAAGTCGTAGTGAACATTCTAACGAATTCCAAACTATGATCTACCTTCTCGCGTGCGGAGCATCACGCGACGCTCCATGTTTGTGTCCTCGTTCCTTGTGTCTGGTATGTTTTGCAGGATGGAGAGGACGTGACGCGTTCATGAGCTAGGACGCACAACGCGGTACCGTTCTTTGCTACATGATGCGGGCTTTAAAGTGTACTCTACTGCTTCTAAGGGAAGCGCCTTGTTACACATTCCCTTCTCAGACAAGGCGGCTGGTTCACGAGACTAGAATCAAGGTGCGAAAGAGCGTTCTCAAAAAGGAATGATTAATGACTGTTCTTCAAGGTCTGATATCATACTTGCAACTATGATTGTTGATCTATCTACCGCAGATGATCCACGATGTTTCTCACAAAACACCCTGCATGACGTCGTGTGTCAAATTGTGGTCCACGCCGAAAAGTACTAGACTGTCAGACTGCTTTTTGTGAGCATGTCGACTGGCCGAGGGGCCGAAATGTTCACTGTGGGTCTACTATGATTGGCGGTCCGGTAAGATACTAAATCATACATGATGTCATGCTCTGTGATCGGCGTCTTCAAATTCTGGATGTCCTCGCTGAAATTCCTGCTGTCATCAGTGTCAACGATTCGAGTCCTGATTCGACCGTATTGTTGTCATCTCTGCATAGCATCAGTTCTGTTTCCAATCACAATGGCGTACCTGTCGAGTCGACTTCAGGCCCAGGGCTCGCTCATGTCGATAGTATTTTTGTAGTTGTTCGCACAATCAGGTGTGTGCTTCTTGCCTTCGTTTTTTTGCCAATATTCCTCTTTGCGTTCTGGTTTCTCCGCGTATAGACCGACACTATGCCTGTCTTTCGTGCACCAACACATCGTGCCTTGTGCTGTTACGAATCATCATGGCAGGCTATGGAGCCACACCCCTGGTCCGGCGCCCGCTCCCATCGCTGATGGCCGGTAGATCTCTAAAGCAGGGTTCGATTAGTCTCGTACTATGATGGTCTTTCCTGCGCAAACACATAGTGCCATGTGCTGTTACGAATCATGGCGGGCTATGGAGCCATACTCCTGGTCCGGTTCCCACCCCGATGGCCGGTGCTATCTCCAATGCGGGGTTGGATTGGTTTCAAGTCGAATGCCGTTCTAACGGACATGCCAGCAGTGGATGTCGCATAGCTTTCTGCTGGTCATAGTTGAATTTTCCAGCATGTACTGGTGGTCGCCTATGAAGTTCCGGGGCGATAGCAGATAAAGTCAACCGCTTACGTATGTTAATTATCCTCCCATCGAGTTCGATCATAATTTGTGAGTGTGACCCTGGTGGCGTCCCTATGAAAATTATTTGTTGAGTGCAAAGTATGGCATGACGGAACGCTTCTAATCTGTACAATGACGTAGTAGCTTCATGTCCGACTAAGGGCTTATTTTTATATACAGACCCCTTCCCGCTATTGTCCAGAAATAGTTAAGATCATAAACTCTGGATTTAAGATAGTAGGATGGATCGATAGCGCATCTGAATCAATACGTAACTTCGGTTCCAGAAATTCATATCCGTAAACCCCATCAGAGGAAAAGGTTCAAGGGTGGAGCGGGCTGGATGCTTGTCCCCCAATCCCTTTGGTCAGAAATACAGAATTTCCGCCTTTGTCGATATAGAAGCAGTCTTCAAGGCGAATGCCGACCTGTTCATAACCGTTAACATTCATCCAATTAAACAGGAGTCTCCGTGGCTCCACACGTAATTACCATACCTTGCCTTCAATGTATATGCCTGGTTCGTTCGAGAAGGCGTTCCCTGTTTGAATGATGTCGTCGGTTCCTCCACGGAGGTACGGAGCTTCGTGATCTTCAAGCCCGATTCCTTCAAACACTCAGTCCTAAAACTATAAGTCTGCTGTAATTTAGTGCTCACCGTGACCCAGTCTATGAGTAAAGTATCCCTTGTACCCACGTCCGTCCAGCCAATCACGCGCTACCTTGTCTACGGCAGATGTAGTTGCCCCCTCCCGAGCTACTGTATGCGCCAAGGTCTGGGCGGCATGTACATCATACCAGATCCTAGTATGTTCCGGTGGAATGGAGCTATCATGCAGCATGAATGTCTATGCAGAACCTCAGCCAACTGAGTGGTTTCACGACAGAATCATGAATGCTTACACGTGTAACGTCGCTGTGGTATTCAAGCAACGTGCCACCAGCATCTATGAGAATAAAGTCCGCTTTGCCCAGTGCGCGATCGCTCCCGCTTCCATGCGGGAGAGCAGCGTTCTCTACAGCAAATGAGATCAACAAGTCAGCACTCACAGGCACCTATAATTCGATTGTCAAATTTTGAAAAAAAAAGTCTCACCGCCAAAAAGTACCAACGCCCATCTTTCGGCGAGACCAGCAGCAGCGAGTGCCTCATCTATCATCACTCCAACTTGTGATTCCCGTATCCCGATGTACATCTGGGCTTGTACAGCACGGATACAAAGAACGGTGACCTTGTTGACTGCGATGAGCTAGCCACGTTCAAATGCAAACACATCCGCTGACCTCGTTCGCACATCTTAGAAGGTCCAGCTCTGCTTGAGATTTGCGCGCCCTGAGCTGGGTGACTTCGAGTGGGGCCGACATAACGCGGACGCCAGGAGCGGCCTTCTGGAGACCGTCGACAATAAAGTATCTCATCATACCATCAACGTAGATGGGCCTTTCAGGTTCAAGTTCAAGGGTGGAAAGCGCGACAGTGTATGGGTCTTCGTCTTCTGCCCAGGAAACAAATGAAACATCAATTCCGGGTACTGGTAAAAGTCTGGCGCGCGTTTCCTCAAATGCTGGTGTGATAACAGTGACTTTGGCTACAATGCTGGCCTCCTCGAGTATGGGAGAGATTATAAGTAACAGTGGTCTTTCTGAAAGGTGCCACGTCGCCTCGGAAATGTTACCAAAGTACTGCGCGTTTGCACCAGGCTCTGCGATGTATGCTGATGCGCCATTGTCATACAATATCTTTGCCAAGTTTTCCTGGCGTTGGAGAATTTCTGAACCATTTATGGGCTGCGCACCGGAGCAGTGGCTTGCTAGGCCTGTCCAGCGGTCGTAGTCGACTGATAAGGATTCGGGGCCGTCATTAGTGAGAAACTGCAAGTAGAAGATGGTTGCACAAATAGCAAGACTGAAGAAAAGCCTCCACTGATAGATTATGTCCCGATGAATGGCAACACTCTCAGTGGCAGTGTGAGCAGCTTACCTTTGATAGGCTCCGAGTCCGTGTTACTTTGGAGGTAACAAAAGTTTGAGCGATCTCCTTGTCCACTTGCTCATCTTTCAGTGTTTGCTAGGCAATACAGAATATAGCGACTAACCATGACTGTCAGATTTCATAATTTGAATTGGCGCTTACTAGTATGGGTGCTCCCAACTAAGTGGTAACCTGAGACTACTGCATCTGGGCGGTGGCAGTGCACAACTTGAAACTTAACACAATTAACGAATCCCTCCTTTGACATCATGGAGGACACGGAAACTTTGCTAGCATTGGTCCGCAGCCTACTGACCGTCCCATTTCCAGAACTGGATATCCTTCTCGACACGCTCTTGTCGTGCGATGGAGATGTTCATGCCACTGCCAAACTACTTAATTCTGGCGATGAGACAAGGTCTAAGCCAGTGAGCAGCGTTTCAAAAAGAAAGGATCGTTCTGTGGGTCTTCAAGGCTGGTTAAATGCAGGCAACTCAAAAGTCGAAAACACTGTCTTTGACAGTCCTCCTCGAAAGAAACGAGACGTCAAGGAATCCAGTCTCTCTCCTGTCAAAGCGATCATCAAGGATACCACTGTATGCAGCAGCCCTCCGACCAAACCCCAAGTAGACTTGATGTCGGTTCTACGCCAACCACCATCGAGTACGCGATCTGTACCGCGCCTCCTTCCCCTGACGTTGACGAACCCCCCGATGGTGGCCAAGCACACACCTTGCACGATGCATCTATCCATATTGCCACCAGAGCTTGCATGTAAATTATTCTACACCATGCTCGATCTGTCGGAATCTTGGAAAAGGAACAAATGGTGGCTATTTGATCGTGTCGTTGAGAGCCCTCACCGCACATCGTTCTATGCTCGAAGGACAGATGGTGTGGAGTCTGATAACTCGTGGCAGGAGGCCGCACAATATTGGTGAGATAAAAGAGTATTGTGTCTTCTAGAGATGGATATTTAACCCGACGCACCAAAGGTATAATGGTCGACAAACAGACTCACCTAATGTCTTTCCTGACATGATGGAAGAAGCCTGCTTGTATGTAGAAAATATGGTCAACAAAGAGATGCAGATGCGACCTCGACTCCCCCTTGAATGGGCAGGTAGGGGCTCAGAAGGTCAAATCTGGCGTGCCAATGTAGCAGCATCAAATTGTTACGAAGGCGCAAAGGACAGGTGTTGGATTTCACTCAGACCACTTAACATATCTAGGACCCTACCCAACTATTGCCTCGCTGAGTCTCGGTGAGCACCTTTAAACTCGCTGTCCTGTGTAGTCATACCGTGTCATTCGCAGGGACGACAAGAAACTTTCGCCTCCGGGAGGTCGTGCCAAGTGAAGAGATGCACTCACGGAGGGCACAAACATTTAACATTCCTTTACCTCATAATTCTGTAGGTCTTCGCGCTAGTGACCCATGTAGAACTATACTCAGACGTGCATCCAGTTGATCATTATGCATGCCAGCACCCAGGAAAGGTTCAAGCATTCAATTCCTCCTCAATCTACACTTGACCTCTATCGGCCTCTCTTCCCTCACCATTCTCGCCTGGAACATCCATCAGAACCGTCCAATTGTCGTATCAATATAACCTTCCGGTTCTATCGACCAGACTTCAGGCCGCAAAGCATCCCGCGTTGCAATTGCGGTGTACCAACAATTTTGCGTCCAGATATGAAAAATAGACATGACGGTCAGACGGACAAATACTGGTGGACATGCCACGCTGGTGCACAGAACGAAGGAAAAGGGTGCTCGTTCTGGCAGGTCATGGACATGAAGGCTGAGGGCCGAGGGCCAACCATTTCTGGTTTGGGGTGCAATGAACGGTAACGTGAATAGTACCAAGGGTGCGCTGAAGTTTATCCACAAATAAGTTCTGGTACGTCACTCTCGTTGCATCATTGTATGGGAAAGGGTTGAAAATTTTACAACGCCGGCGTTTCGGGAACAACAGGTCAAATGTATCACTAGTTTATGCTGAGCGTGAAGCCAGTTCTCTCAAACCTCCGAGGCTTCGAGCGGTGAACTTGGAGTGACCATCAGTCCAAGCATGTGGTAATGATGATGGATTCCATAGTGTTCTGGTAATATCAAGATTGCACGAGAACTCGCCGGCCATAGGCTCCAGTAACCTCATCAAAGAACGTCCAGACTCTTTCCTGGTGATAGAATTGCAATAGAACTCGCGGGTAAGCTTCCACATCATAATATTGTTCCTACGGTATCCCCGCAGGATCATACATAAATATAACTCGACATTCGCATGGGAGCTTGAAGACGAACCCTTGAGGCCATTCACAGAGTGTTGTAGCACAGCCATCACAACGCACGTGTGAACACCTTTAGTGACTTTGTTGTTTGGGTGGCAGAAATGGAGCACGCGGTTTTTCATCCCACAGTTGTGGATTCCATTGACCACCGGTCGATCAGGACGTAAAGAAGCATACGGCATGATCGAGTCACAGGTGAGTTTACGAGGTAAGGTCTTGACCATCCTTAGCTCTGACAATTGAACTGGCGCACTCAAATTCGATTGAATTAGTTCACGTTACCATGTCTCAATTCGACTGGCTTTCCTGGAAGGGGGTCTGACACGGAGTATTCAATCTTTATCAGGGACGTCATCTCCGGCTCACCGCCATATTAACACACCCTGATTAGCGCTTATCCTTACACAGTCTTAGACAGGGACTTGAGCCAACAAAACTTCTGAAACCTCACATTGCACAACAAACAATCACTTTCCAAATCTGTCTGAAGCAGAGTACTCAGTATGAAGAACACGACGCGACATTGTGTCCTCGTTTCAGGGTGCAAGTCCTATGAACATTCTACTACTTCCAAAAGCCGCCATAAAGCCCCGGGTTTGTGGCGCTTATATTAAGCTCTCAGAGCGTTCTGTTGACTAAATTCTCTGTTATCTGAATGTAATGGGCCTTTCCATAATCATGCTTCTGCGCTAGTCCAATTGAATAACCTGAGGCTGTACCAGACACGCGCTAAGCCACCAGGCGCAAATGCTAGATGGGGTCGGAGAGTCGGATATCCTGGGATCGCAATCATATCATATCTTGGGAGTTTAGCCAAGGCCATCATCTTTCCTGAGTAGTAGAAAAGACATCTAGATTGAACGTTCCTCACTTGATGCGGTTGTATCGTAAGTTGGGTAAAATTATCTCATGCATTCAGCTTCCCAATTTGAACGAGTCCCTCCGGGCGGTTGGCTAGTTGTGTTCTTGGATATCTATTTCACGATCATGACGGTGTGATGGTATCGATGGTTGACTGTGGATTTGTTGTGTACACATTGGATACGTTTTGCCTGCGACAATCGTGCAAGATCTCGAACACCCGCCGGATGTAAATAACTGCCCGACATCGACGAAGTTATTGATAGAGACAGATCCGTCTTCTGGATGTTTGAATCCATGATCACCATCACCGTTACTGTGTGCTGCAGCTACGTACGGGCATCACAGATTGAATCCTCCGCGGTATTATGTATACCAGTAATAGGTTAGGGGAGACGGCCTGTATTATTATAACGTGTCGAGTCAGGTCACGTGCACTGCGGCGTTTGCTTGTTTCTCCGCTCTCACCCGACCTTTAGAGTTCAACGTTCAAACCCTCGCCATTCTCAGTATCTATCAAGCCATGGCCCGTGTATCGTTCCAACCGACCTCGCCAACTCGTTTTGCCAGCACGGTGTGTATTATCTTTTCTAGTCAAGGTTCGGTTATTGAAGTCCGCTTTTGATGTGATTCAGCTGGCCAAACAATGGGGTCCAACGCTAGGCATATGGGGCGTAGGTGCCGGCGCCGCTGCTCTCTTTGTGCGTCCAGATAGTGCTAGTTCCTCTCTTACCCTTTTTTCTGATTCACTAAATAGTTGCTGTCTGTTACCCCGGTTGTGAAAAAGGGTCTTCTCGTAAATGTTCCGCTGGTGAGGTCTTAGGTCCTCGTGTACATTCATTCTGCTGATCTCGCGCGTGACGGATTCGACTTTAGCTTGGGAATCACTACGAGGACAAAACACCTGCTTCGGACAAGCCGTTCTAAACAGTCCGCAATTATAGACACATACCGCCCTTTGGGATACCAGTATTTCGTTTAATGTAGAATGCGGCCATCCAGAATATACATCTTCGATTATCTAAATCCCCCGCGGAGGTGTCTATACAGATTGCGATACCACCAAACTGTAACCATGGCTTTCAAAGCTTAGCAGATGTTGTGTTGTCATGGTCAAGGTCACTAGTAAGGTCGATGCCTAATTTCCCTTCCAACTGTTTGACTGCATTGAGAGTGCCACCTATCGGAACATCTAAAAGAAGACTCGTCAGGACAGTTTGCCAGGATTTGCCATCGGCGCCGCATGGTGTCTAAGCTGCCAAAGATAATGCAGCCGCGGACGCATCTACAGATCAGATGTACTTAGAATACGCGACTTACGGATGGTCTCCAAGCCAAGAACGCGAGCGGCCTTCAAGTTCCTGTTGATGGTCAAAAATTTCACCAGCAACGTGGTAGGCGCAGTCCTCACATTCCTATATCATCAAGAAAGACGGCTTCTCCGGGACGAATGTCATTTCGCTGACAGGCAAGAAGATAAAATTCGGGATCAGGTTTCCTGTTGATGGGTTGAAAGTAGTATAAGCAACATCACTATCGCTGAACCTTGTGAAGATCTTGGTTGAAATTTTCCTAACGTACCGCATACCTAACTCGCTGGAGTCACAGAAGTCGTCGAATAACGCACGGAGATGAAGCTTTGCCTCATCCTCCCACCCTAAGAATCGCAACTCCGAGTCGGAAACTCCTATAGGAGGTTGTGCTGCAGTCAGGGGTATCGAAGAAGAAGAGCCTGTGATGTGCTTCGAGTAATTATTAGTAAGAGCGATGATAAGCCATCTTCGAGACGCTAAGATAAGGCACTGAGTATGTTCGGAGTGTACCGTGATGCGATAGAGTCACCTCTTATCCGGTGAATGGCCCGCAGGATGTGACAATCATAGGCCGTAGACTGTCGCATCATCCTACCAAAAACCTTGTGGCGTTGGCGGAGTTAATAATCAGAGCAGCGACTGCATCAGGTGTTTCCAACACTGACCTCGCGGCCGTCAATATCAAGCATCACAGGTAAAGCCGGGAGATCTGACTCGACAGAGATTAAAATAGTTGCTTAAGAAACGTACCATCATGATGCCATACCTATTTGTTTGCGAGCACAGTATTCCGTATACCATTTGTTACCATTTTCTGTGTCGGACAAGTCACGTCCAAACTCGTCGTAGAATGGGAAGAGCGATAGCTCTCCACGTTCGAATCTCTCCCAGGCCCCACCCGGCCCCCGAGAGGCTCTACCCACGGAATAAACATGAGAAACACAATACGCAGATGAACATAGCGTAGACAGACGGACATCGAGACATTCAGGTAATTCTTGGGTAGACCCTTCTCCGACTCGATCTCATCGATCGCAATGAACGGGCTATGAAGAACGACGCCGCCAATCTGGGAACAGTTACCCGAGGATGATCAATGATCAGCCGCAGCCATGACGAGCGACAGACGGCACCGCATGCGTTGTTCGCGTCGGTACCAACGGGACGTACATCAAAAATAATGGCCTTCAGATGGGGAGAAGACATCGGTTAAGCGAACCCGGCGGCTCCTTCAGATTGGCAGAATGGGTAACCGACTATGATCGCTGCCGCAGCACACGAAGCTTTGTCAAACCGAACAAGCTGCTGCAGGAGACACGATGAAGAAGAAGAATCAACTGGGAAGGTACGGCATCTAAACATACAAGTTACCGGTTCATATATCATCCCGGCGGCAAATTCGACACAATCCTGAACGCTTGAAGTCTGAGAAGAATTGAGTTAATAGTCGTGCCGCGAAACATTCTCATCAAGTGTCCATATGTCAGTAAATGTCACAATGCCATAACTTGTCAGAACGAAGAGTATCAGCATCAGCATCTAGGGCTACCTATCCGTGGTATTATTACTGTTGCTTATGCCGATCGGAGTTTGAAAATATCTCTTGCTTGCTTGACTGCTTGTACAACTTTTTCGAGATACTAGTGAAGCTTCCATCTCTGCCAGTTCAAAGCGTTCATCCGTGTATCTGATCGTTACCAACTCGCAAGACCGAATATGGCTAATCCACGGCAACGTCGTAAAGCCAAATCATCAACGCATAAAACCGTATCCCACTCACGGCGTGCACAGAGACTCCTGAAGAAGATGCCAGGTGAGTTTCCGATGATATTAAATTATATCCATGATACATGAACGTTCATGTGCTCATTTATCGGATACTCGCGGATTCTTGTTTGGTGTATCTGATTCGCCTCGTGCTGTCGTTATGCTTGTGGAAGATTATAATTGTGATTGACTAAGTGCCTAGCTGACGAAGTTCCCTTTTAGTGATACGAGGTCCAAAAGCCTTGCAGGACGCTTGGGATAAATCAAAGACGGTTCACCAAAAGTGAGTTTACTTCCGCAATAATTTCCAATTTGTTTCGCTCTTGGAGTTCCGGTGGGACTGGTGTTTTTGAATTTATCAAAATCTTACGGCGATGCGGACTTTGTTGCCAATCATCAGACTTGGTCGATTATCCGCTCTAGTGGTAAGATATCTGAGACAGGTCATAACACGTGGACAACTGTCCCAATGGAATACGTCTTGATTCCTGCCAACCCCCGCGAGACTTGTCATCAGCTCCGCGGCTCGCAATTAATTCAATGAATTGTGTCCTTGACCGGTCGTTTAAATCTCTGAACAAATCTTTTTCTACAGCTATGCTGCATTGGGACTTCAATTTGCTTTGACCCCCACGCAATCAGGCGGAGTCGAACGGACATTGATCCCTCCAAAAGCTTCAGCTGATGTCGAGTCAGTCTCTGCTACCCTCAAGTCAGTTGAGTCTGGCCCTTCGACTATACCCAAGGGGTTTGGAAGAATTATCCGAGACGAATCTGGTAATGTGATACGAATCGATCTACCTGAATCCGAGGAAATTCAAAATACTGTACAAAAGACGGAGCTCGCAGAAGCAGATGTAGATGAGAAAGCTATGGGTGATTGGGTCGGTTGTCTCAATAGAATACACCATCCAGATCGCACCATAAATGCACGAGAATTATCTTCATCGTGTGCGCAGGGAACACATCCTATTGACGGTGAGTGCCGCTATCAAAATAAATGTTCTCGCGGTTTGAAGTTCAATGCCTTCTGGCGCAAACATGTTCTCCATTAGAGAGACCGTCGACGTACCTACTATAGTTGATGAGTTCTTGGAATCTATTCGTGTGGTGCCTACGGCACTAGCGCTTCTTTATGGCTCATATGACATTCGGTGTTTTTCGATTACTGACTAGTTAATTTTGTTTGAAACAATAGTGTTGGAGCAACTGTCGACTTCGGGGAGGGTGGTTGTGCGACACTCGTCATGTGGAGAAAGATCATACCTGGCGCGCTTGATCCAAAAATATGGCGATAACTACGAGAGGATGGCGATTGATCGCCGTCTAAATCCTGAACAAAAGACAGTGGGTGAACTAAAAAGGGCGGTCGGTAAAGCGGGCGGGGTGGAGTCATTCTGATAGATGGATGTGCGCGCATCATCGCAGATTGACATGTTCAAAATGCAATACATGTCTGTAAAAACCTGTGGGTATTACTTCTCCAGCACTGCACCTGGAGGGCGGCTCAGTATTGTTGACGAGCGCCCGGTTAAGTGGGGTCAACCGACACCGATATTAAGAACTGACCATGTGTGACTGTCACATATGTCATGATATGTCACGCCGGAGCTTCGAAAATACGCAAGGCTGTGTACGCACATCGGAGGAAAGTTCTGATTATACGTATAAGACTAGCATGGAGCACGCGTGAATGAATCTCGTTAAACAGGGTCAGGGGTGATATCACAACGCAAATCACTAAGTCTTTGAGTCAAGATATCTCCGGTGAGCAGGTGACATGAAGCGGCCATTGCTTGTAGTAATATGTGGCGACGCGGGTGACGCCTTGAATGTTTAGGCATGGGTATATTTTGGAAACTGCCATATTATAATCGCATGTTGAATTAACAAGTTTGCGAGTGCGAGGTTATACCAGTTATGAGCGCGATGTTGAAGAGTAATAGGACCCTGGCCTGAGTCATGAATGTGTAACGATTTGTGACATTTTCCATCATAGAAAAAACATATAGCGCGCATGCGGCATCGTAAAGCTTACGAAGGGATCAATAATCTGAGATCTGAGCTAATTAAATAAATCCGGCAGGTCGGAATTCGAAATTGAATAAGTTGTTGTGACAAGTTGTTTGTAGCTTTCGACCTTCTAAGACGGCAAAGTGGCCAAGACCGGGCCTATCAGCGCACGCAAGTCAGGTGCAAACAAAGTTGAAAAAGGTATACGACACCTGTCAGGGTTGCTCTGTTAATGAGTGGGCGGCGTTGTGACACTCACGGCAGGTATGATGGATTTCTCTCCGATTGGCGGAAAAGAGACTTTACTGAGTGCCTGTATAACCGCAAGGAGTCAAGAAAATCGTTTAGACTGGCGTGGTCCTGAATGTATTGGTATACGCACAGCCTATGAGGTACATTTATCTAACAAACGTTGATTACGACGGAGACCTCGTGGATTGAAATGGGTTAGTCGAGTTGATAGCGTTCTTGGATTTATTGTGATGATCCAGATCAACGCCACTAAATGACGAGAGTCTTTTGCGCTCACAAGGTCGCCGAAGGTACAGCATCAATATCAAGTTCAAGCGAAGGTAAACGCCCCAAATCTGGTGTTCCCGAAAGATCGACTTCGACTTACGACATCCGCTTTTCTCGTGTCTTTCACTTTTTCCATTTTTATCCGCGTTCTGTTCGAGCCGTCTGAACTGCCAATCGAACTTCCGCATATCGACGTCAAACAAACCATATTTAATCTTCCCTTACCCTCACATCATCGAATATCGGCCCTTCTCCGACCTTATTATAAATCTCACCACCATTGTTATCCTTTACTTAAACTCTTCATCTCCTTCTTGTCCGCACATTCAACTCCCCATTCTTCTACCATAATGTCCCCTAGAGCATCTTCCTCTGCACCGAGAACCGCTTCAGCCGCTAGCGCTCCATATCCACGACGAGCCGCTGGTCAACCAAAGTCTTCTAGGCAACAGTTCTCCGCTTGTGGTGCTTGCCGCATGCGAAGGTATGCCTCCCATCATTCTTCTCATACACTCATCTCAATTGTCGTATAGAGTTCGATGTGACCTCAAAGACCTCCCAATGACACAAACTACAAGTGGTGTCCAGCATCCCTCATGCTCAAACTGCAAAGAACGTGGGATCAAATGCGTGTACGTAACATTTAGCATGTCACTTTAGACAATTGAATCATGTCTATTTTAGCGATGAATTTGCTGAAGTCAAAGCTGTGAAACTTTTAAGACGCGGCCGCCGTCTACAACAAGTAGAGTCAGTCGTCCTCCCACTACTAGTCCCATTTCAATTAATTTCAATTAGGGCTGTCTACGGCAAAGTTACGGATGACGAATCTAACTCGTCTTCTGCCATGTCCACACCATCAAACCCCACGATCCCAACCACGCTTTCCGCGGGGATCGCCGCACCCAGACAAACCACTATCCCCCTGCTCAAGCTAGAATTCCTTAGCTCATCTTTCTTCCGCAGGTTTAGCATCCAACGTAAGATTTCATTTGCCGTCATATAGTTATCACCCATCCATTTTTTCTTCATCTAGGTCCTATAATCGAACCCACTGAATTCACATCAAGATACTTTGCTCATATTAAGGGCACTTCCGCTCTCAGTATCGAGGGCCAGATGATTGCGATGCTACTTGTCACTTGGGCTGCCTCATTTGGCGTCGATGAATACGGTGTGGAAGAAGAAGCAGAGCCCCATTCCCCCACTATACCCGACGGACCCAAGTTCTCTCCAGATGGCGATGATGATTACTCTGACTCCAACCGTCGCGTTCGCACTCTTCGTACAGAGTCCATGATCAGGGAGATCTTACACCTCATCGATATTCATGCCGTGCTGCGACGCCCGACTTGGGACGGCGTCAGGGTTCTTTTGCTCATCCTTCCATTAACTCAGGGTTTGTGTCCATTAATAATTCCAGGGCACCCTCAGCTGACGCACTCGTCGCCAGGTATACAAAGTTCCATGGACAGAGGGGTAAGTGCCAGCGCTTGATTCATGACATTGACTGATCGTCCTTGTTTAGGCTATGTATGAGGCAACGCTTGCCCAAGTTTACACGCTCTGCAGCTCGAGCAATCATTCTGTGCTACAAAGTGGCCAAGGATCGTATTGTGACGCACTTGTCCGTGCCAGAGTTTTCTGGTACGCTTACGTACACGAAGGTGTTCGCACTGCCTTGCGCGGCGGTCGGCTATATCTGTACGTACATGCCATCCCCGAGTGACATTCTCTGATTGTTTCCAGTGACGAGGACGACCTTGTTGCATTCCAAAGCACACTTCCTCCTCAATACTGTGCATCTGCATCTGGCAGCGCTCCTTCCTCTACGTCCGCTTCATCGCACTCCTCTCCTACCGCCACTTCTCCAGTATCGTCCGATATCCCTGTCAATTCGTTGCAGGATCCTCGTGGTCACTCGCGCGCTTCGCTCTCTTACCTGCTCTCGTCCCATTATTTTTCGCTCGCCCTCGCCGTGTCTGGTGTATGTCGTGCCGTCCATGCGGTGCTCACTGGACCTCGTGCGCGTCGTCGCACCGATGCTGGTGTTGCAATCCGCGAGGACTCCCTCGTGGAGATCTGGGATGGGCTCGAGCGATGCTGGGAGGACTTTGAGTCTCTCCGTCGTGGAGCAGGCGGCATCGGCACCGTGGGTGGTGGCCTTGTTCGTGGAGAGGACGTCGAGCGTTTCGTGAGCGGATGGCAAGTGTTCATCTTTGAGTGCTTGAACATCATCCGGGAAGCCTTGAGACAGCGCATCGTTAATCAAACCAAGGGGAGCCCCGACTCGAACGGTCGTTCCCCTCCCGCTGATCGTGCCCTTTGCCGCATGCTCGCCCAAGCTACTCGCCGTTGCCGCCTTGTGCTTCCCCGCGTCATCGCTATCTTGAAGCGTCACCTCGCTGTTCCCTCGAGCGGATTCTTCGCTCATGATGCCGGGCTCATCCGAGACGGATGCTACTATGCAGCCTTGCTACTTGCGCAAGGCGACGTTGACCATGATGCAGATGGTGATCTGAAAGGCGATGACGGACTCGCTTGGGACGCCGACGCCGAGGACGGTGTTGACGTGTGTCTGCGCGCACTAGGAGAGATTGGGTGGATCTACGCCAATAGCGAGGAGCGGGAGAAGACAGTTCGCATGGTTTGGGAGGCACGGGTCATCCGTGATGATGAGCGCCGTCGTGAACGCAACCGTCAGCGTGATTATCTTGAGGATCAACGTGCTCAGGCTTATCACTCAGGACAACGTTCGCAGGATCATTCCCCATATATGATTAACAAACCGTCGTTGCCGCCGTCCGCTCGGGGTCAGGGAGCGACGCCTCGTTCGCTCTCACTTGTCTCAGCCGCTGGTCAGTCTCGTCCTCATCTTCCTCCACTGTCAGTTGCCTTCTCTCCGGTGGAGAGCTCACCCAACACCGCTATCACGGACGATGGTAGTGGCAGTTGGTCCACATATACGCCACCCACGACGTCGAGTTCAATGACAAGCAACGCCACTACCAACCGCAGCGTCTCGCCACCGGATTCTGGATCGCCTCACACACTGTCATCATTAAAACATCTGCCACCTATACAGCACTCGCTGAAAACGGAGAATGATTCATTCTACAATGGGGACCTTGATCCATTCTCATTTTCTGTGGACGGGGCGACAGGCCCGGGAGTTGTTGGAGGCGCTCATGGATGGACATCGCAATATCAACATCCAGTGGGGCCTGGTAGCGGGTATCTGGACCCTAGCGTGATCTTTACTGGAGCAGACTGCCAAACATTCTACCACTAAAGAAGTAATTGCCGTTAGTGTACGTTTTTATTGGAGAGTCACATGTTATCTAGTTTTGATTATTTCTAAGTTCTACATCAGAGAGTGGAGCGCATCCATCATCTTCACGTTCATTTCATAGCCATTATATTACCGCTTTATCACTGGATGTATTAGAATTTTGTTTATACCCGTTTTCAACATTCATTATCATAGACAAGTAGATGTATTATCATTATGCATGAGAATGTAAATCGGTGGTTCTAATGAGTACGTGATGAGAAGATCTGAGGAGATATGATGGATATACAGCATAGTTTCATTTGTGTATGCATCTCATTTTAGAATATAATTCAATTGAAATGCCATCATGACTTTTGACACTGACGCCTGTCTATCTGTGCTAGAAGCAACATCGTCGTAGGCTCCGATCAAAGAAGGGGCGCATTGACGACGCCCTCAAGTCGACCTCCTCATTATGTATACCTGCATCGTGTTACAAGTATCAAACTTTTTTTTCTATTAGTGCTTGGCGCTTACAAGTAGTCTCCGATGGTACGTTTCTAAATTACTGTTTTATCTAGCCATGTGGTTCATGGAGTGGCGGCCGGCAACTGTGAGACGACACATTAATCCCGCAGAAAAACTTCCATTCCTCCAACAAAGGAACACTGCGGATACGTATCAAACTTCTTGTACCCCATGTAGGACTAGTATATCAGAGTCCTAGTGATGTCATCCCGCCGCACGTTGATTATGAGCTCCTGTCCTCGTGTCTAATACGAATGCACGCTATTCCAGGGTCGGCTAACAGCTCGAAGGGGATAATCCTTGGGAATAACCATTATGATCCTCGTATGTATACTAGCAAGGCCTTTGGAACAAGTATGATGATGATGATGATATCGCTAGACGGGGACTTGAATAACGTGAGGCCATTACGAAATGCGGACTCCTATCTCCGAACTCCAGATACCAAAGCTTGGCCATCCTTACAGGGTTCTAAATTCTAGGCTGAAGTGGTAAGTCGTCGATACCCTTGAACTACCACAACCTCGGATCCGGGATGCGGCTACAATCGTCTGCCGCACAGCTTTCATTGTTCTCTTTTTTGCGATAAAAACAAATAGAAGTCTTCCGGAGCGAAGCAAACTCCTCATAGCTTCGCATCCTCATTGGCTGGCCATGTTGCGGCTTCACTCTCTGCACCGGACTGTTCCTTGCTGTCCGAAGATCCCCGCTGTCAACATCATCATTCCGGTTGTCTCGCTTTAAAGATTTCTGCAAATATGTGAGTACGAACAAACGTAAGTCACTTGGCGGCACCATGTGCGCCACTTTTGCAAATCCCGCAACTTTTCCTGCGTACGATACTGGTTAGCCTGACCATCAATGTCCCTGATGAATGACACGACCTAGACCAACTTGGCATTTGGGGACGCATAACCTTCACTGCCAAGCTAGAACCTTCACGGGAGAATCGTATACTCTACTTGCCTGGACGCTCGTCCCTGGAACCTTGGACATCACCGTTGCGGCACCAACCCGTTTGGGCTGTTCTTCGTCACATGTCAGAAGTCTCGGACCTCCGCGGTAAATATCACTCATTTGAGCCGTCCAATATCAATTTATTCGTATATCATCTGGTCTGGACTGGGTGACTTGATGACCGCGCATACAATGTAAGAGCATCTTCAACAGCTGTGTTGAACGAAATCAAAATCATAAGTCATGACCGCCACTTGGCACAGCCACCTGCCACTCAGTGACGCCAGTCACGATGCTGTATGGCATCGTACTCTTTCCTTGACCCACATCCACAACAGATCTAGCCCCACATGTCTTACTATACCCCTAACCCCCCAAGTGCCTACACATCGAACCCTCCCAATAACTATACATCAAACCCTCCTGGTGCCTATGGATCAAACCCTCCCAATGCCTACGCGTCTAACCTCGGTCGATACCCCAGTTCCCAACCCAGGCAGTACATTCAGCAACAGGGTCTTCCAGCTGGCGCTGATCCCCAGCTCTGGCAGTGGTTCTGCGCTGTCGATACTGATCGATCGGGCGCGCTCAGCGTCACGGAACTTCAAGATGCCCTGGTGAACGGTAAGTGGCACTGCGATCTTGCGGGTGATAGTCGTGCTACAACTGGTATTTCCAGGAAATTGGACAAGTGAGTACACCCCTCGTTGATATCTTGATTTTATGCGATTGGCAATACTGTACCGCGAACTCTGGTAGGACATTGAGCGATCCTGCTCATGCCCAGACTAGCCTCTTTCTCCATTTACCCCGTTCTAACTGATTGCTGAAACCATGCTTAGAGTTTGATCTCGATACGGTCAAGATGCTCATGAACATCTTTGTACGTATGACCTCACCCTGCAAGAAATAACATATATAACTTCCTGCAGGATACTGATCGAAGCGGAACCATCGGCTTCAATGGTACTCCATATATGAAATTCTCAACCATCACTGACGCCGATCTGGCCCAGAATTTGCTGGATTATGGAAATATATCGCCGAATGGCAACGAGTCTTCAAGCACTTTGACAGGGACCATTCTGGTTCTATCGACGGACGTGAACTTGCGGAAGCCCTCCGCAACTTTGGCTACAACCTATCTCCTCCTTTGTTGCGAGCGCTAGAAATTCGATATGGTATGGAAACTCTCTTTTGCAACTAAAAATCTAAATTGTCCGATAGCATCTGGCGCGCCTAGTGCGTATGGCCCCCCTCCTGGTATTACTTTCGACCGCTTCGTGAGAGCGTGTGTGACCGTCAAGACTTTGTCCGAAACATTCCAAAGGTATGATGTGGAAAAATCCATCTACGCCACGCGGTTATTGACGACTATCCAGGGAGGACCGTGACAATGACGGCTGGATTCAACTCAACTATGAAGATTTCTTGAAGGTGAGCGGGTCGATATTGTGGCGCACTTATCTGACTTGGACACCCCAGATTTCGCTGAGTGCACCTTAACTGGTGAGGACTGTGATGCAATGCGATAAATAACCTCTGCATTCGTTGCGGACGTTGGAAATGTATGATAACCTTTTGAAATACGATGTTTCATGTATATACAACCTTCACCGTTCTGTATGTATGTATATGAGCCTCGCCACCGCTTGTAATTTCAATTTGCATGCGTTATAAGCCCCATTTGGACCCCTGTGACCACCGACTGCGCAACAACTCTCTCCAAGCTACCCATCACCATCGTTCGTCCCTGCCGACACCAGCATGGATTGCTTTTGTAAGACAAGACATATACATTCTACCGACCAGTTTCTGATACTTTCCCTACAGTTTGTCTACCAATCATATGTTCGTGGGATTTCTCGCCTACTCGATATCTATAACACCCTTTACAGTCGGCTGCCCCACAAAAATCAAGCCGGAAGGAAACCAAGGAGCCAGAATATGTCCTCGGTGCCATAACGGTGCGTCGCATGACATGGTCATCCCCAAAATGATCTAACGAAAGCCCATCTGTCTAAGCTGCGATGTTCTCCGCCAAGTCCAGAACCTGGTTCGAGCTCTGTTTCGTCCCGCTCATTCCTCTAAACTCGAAGCATGTTTGGATGTGCGGGATATGTCAGCTGCAGGTGAATGTGCAGCCTGGGTGAGGAGGTTTCTTTTTTTGATGTGCGAGGGTCGTTGATGGTTATTTGATGGCAGGTGGGAGCCTCAGGTGGCTCAACCGGGGTATCAGCATCCGCAGTTGCAGGGCCAGTATGGGCCGTCTCAGAGCGTTGCATACGAGCCTGGGTATACCCAACCTCAGAAGTGACCCGGATGTCGAGCGTGTCAGGGCTCATTAACTATTTTTGCGAGAGTTACCCTGTAGGATGATAGGTACGATACTAGGCGTCTTTGTACTATTATTTGGACGCTGGACACTGTAGCGCTGGATACGATATCTACTCAAGTTGTATCATATATGGACTTGTCCTTGCGATCTCCTTCGCTGTCGGTGACGGTAGATCATAATTCCAATGGCTCCGATCAAAAATCCGCACACGCCGCATACCACACAAGTCGCGAGAGTATCCCTCAATTCTGTAGCTGAAGAACCGGCGCGTAGTAGGGAAGGCGGGGGAGCTGGGTCTTGTCCTCTGGATGATGTGAACTCTGCGAGAGCAGCGGACGGGTCTGTCGTATTCAACAACCCAATCATCGGTGGATTGGAAGTCGTCCTGCCCTGGTGTATGACGTAGACGTTCTACAAGAGCATTAGGGAGGTACGATCGAAGGAAAAATCCTGAACGTACCCTCAAGAACACAGCGCCGAGGAGCCAATCACCAGAGTCGACCTGTCGGTTGAAGTCAGAACACAACCAAGATTCGGTCTGAGAGCACTCTCACTCCGTTGTTCGCCTGTATTCCGCCGGTACACCAGCCGTCTTGCGTTTCAACTTCAGCCCAGTTGACATCCTCGGGATGGAGTGGATATTCCTTTGCAGTATCGGAATTGCCAAGTTTGATGCGCACATCCACAGCCCTCTCGCACCTCACTTGCCATGTTTCTGTCTGCTGGTCGTACCTCGTGGACCCACCCGTTCCTATAGCATACCAGAACGCATTAACGTCCGCAGTCGGACCTAAAATGAGAGTCGTCCCGGTATCAAGCACAGCGATCGGAGACGGTGCACCGCGGACCAGCGAACGCGACAGAGAAAGGACCTGATCGTTGATAGTAATCTGTTGAATCGGAAGCTTCCAGAAGTCATACTCGTCTGGTGTCGATGCGAAGACCGGAGTGAACGCGAACTGACTCGTATCATTTGTCAAGGAGGAGTCCAGTTCTCCAATGGTGAGCGATGAATCTGAATACGAAATATCCTGTGACTCGTTTCGTCCTAATTTGAACGCGAAAAACCGGTGTTGGTCGTCAAAGTGAGAGAACAGATTGTCCAGGATGGGTGTCCCAGACGTTAGGGGGATGGAAGCGACGAGTGGAAAGGACAGGCCTAAAATTCCCGAGTTTCCTGTGTAAGAAAGAGCAAGCCCGCTCGTCTGGTTAGCCAAGGCTGCGTGGTGATCGTGAGCATTTCAACAAACATGAAACGGGGACCGCACCAAACGTTTGGGAGGATATTTCATACGGGCCGAGTGTTACGGTCTCTGTGCCTACTGTTCCCAGCACTGAACCCACCAGATATGTCAGTTCGAAAGACTGATTTGATAATGTCAGGGTGCTAGATGACGAGGAGGAATATCTCGTGATGGCCTGACAATCTGGATTTGTACAATCTGATGAAACTACCCACTGTGGGATAAAATTTGGCTTTCTAAGTGTAGTACAAAGATAACGGCAGGCTCACGAGGTCTGAGGAGCCGGTATCAAATGTGATCCAAAATTCTTGTCCCCCAATGCTATAATCGGCGGTATGAGAGGGGACTAGTAGGATAATACCAGCACACGTACTCGGTACGAATCAAATACGCACTAAGGTGCCATCAGTTAAATTACGCAGGTGGGAGAACACGAGACCCACTACTCTTGGCTACTGGCCACCGAAACATCACTAAGCAAGACAGATGGATCTTGATGGAGCCCACGTTGTAAGCGGAGCTGCATCCTTTGGGAAGGGCCACTTCGACGGTCTAACCTCTTCATAATGGTCGCTATATCGAGAGAACAGTTGATGATGAGTAAACGCGATGATTTAGATTGGAAGAGGCCTAAGAAGTTTCTCCATCACTGACGATTCTAAGTCCCCTGGAATCTTATTTGGTCGGTCTGGATTGGAATTTGACCTGAACTAGTCCCAGTGGGAATCCATTATGACCGTAAGCCACGCCCAACATTATGTCAATGTAATCGGTCATGATTTAATACTGTCGGCCGCATCACGATAAGTATGGACTACGCCAGCGTCGTGTGACGTTACTAGAAGAACTGATGAAATACGCATCTTCACTAAATGGGTAGTCCACAATGAGGAAATTCTGATCATGATCAAGGACTACAGCCATGCTACCCTGGCATTATTTACGGTAATGCTCTAGGCGTTTACGCGTAGGGGCTTTCAAGGTTTAATAACTTGAAACACGCTGACAAAACATACTGAACGCGCCAAAAAGGGGATGTCCAGAACCAGTGGTATTTTTCTCGTTGCCCAGATAAATGTGCAATAATTCGGGAGATGTCGATGAGAGGCAGACAAGCCTGCTAAATCTCCATTTATTGTTGTGAGGCAGAGAAGGGGCACAATGAGAGTGGCGGTGCTCGGGCGGTGTGTTGTCAGAGTCACGCCTCACGCACCACGCGTCACACAGCACCAACCGCCAATTCACCTTGTCCCAAGTCTTTTCTTGCCTCGTCTCCCTTAGTTGCCACCGTCCATCTCATACTCGAGCTCACCATGCACACCAGCGAATACGACTACCTTTTCAAGCTTCTCCTCATCGGTGACTCTGGTGTCGGAAAGGTACGTCGCTACTGCGGCCACCAGTTTCAAGTATCCACTGACGTCGTGTCATTCAACAGTCTTGTCTTCTCCTCCGTTTCGCAGACGACACGTACACTGAGAGTTATATCAGTACTATTGGTGTTGACTTTAAGATCCGCACTATTGAACTCGAAGGCAAGACTGTCAAGTTGCAAATTGTGAGTTGGGTGTCTTTCACGACTTCCCTTTGGAGTACTGCAGCCAGACGCTACCACTACGTGCACTGGAGTGCGCCAGTGCGGTCAACATGCATTGCTTCGCGAAGTCGCCTGATTCATTTTTACGTTGACTTGTTGCTTACATACCATTCGTATACGCGTCACAGTGGGATACTGCAGGTACGTCCGTGCGCTAGCTTCTGTGTAATGGTGGGGCTGATGTGAGAAGGCCAGGAACGATTCCGCACCATCACGTCGTCGTATTATAGAGGTGCTCATGGTATCATTGTTGTGTACGACGTTACTGATAACGGTAAGAATGCTGGCCTGAAACGCGGACTTGAGCACTTACCAACGACAATAAGACACCTTTACGAATGTCAAGCAATGGCTACAGGAGATAGATAGGTACGCCTCCGAGGGCGTCAATAAGCTACTGGTTGGGAATAAGAGTGATCTCACCAGTAAGAAGGTGGTGGAGTACAGTGTGGCGAAGGCGAGTATTTGCTTAGAATATTTCGTTTAGGGATATTCTAACCACCTTAACAGGAATTTGCCGATCAGCTTAACATTCCTTTCCTGGAGACGTCCGCAAAGAATGCGACAAACGTTGAACAATCATTTTTGACGATGGCGAAACAGATCAAGGATAGGTACGCAAAATTTATTACCCAGCGCTTATGCAGCTTGTCTGACTTGTTTAAAGAATGGGATCGACCTCGACGCCTGCTGGTGGCGCCAAATCGTCAACAGTCACACCAGGTCAATCTGTTCAGCAACAGCAGTCGAGCCCTTGCTGCTGAAGGAGGGTTGTGATCAGCTTGGGGTGGGGTCACGCCGCTGAGATTGTACGCCTTCGTGATGTCTCGTGGCTGCAAGAATTGTATGATGACCCAATACTCAGGAGCGGGTTCTTTATCATATTCCCTTCTACATATCATCTGCTACTTTGGACATGTTCTTTTGCGCTTTATCAAATTTCTTCGTCCTAATTCTAGGCTTCTCTGCTCCTATTCTGCGTGATCTGAGAAGCTTGAGTGTGCTCATATCCCCCTTGAGTCGCCTTGAGTACTGATCAGAAGCTGCTTGCTGCCTGACGGCCCTGACCCCACCGATCGTCACGGAAAAGATGAACGTTATCCTACGTTATCGCAATGCGGCCCATCAGAGCACCCCAGGAATCAACTTATCTGATCAGTATGTCAATGATCACGTCCATATCGGTCGGATTGAGCTGACACGCTGGACTCCTGGTGAAATCATCATCGATAATCCACAGGTATATATACCCCCCTTTCCTGCGCTCAGTTTCCAGTCAATTCAATCGAATTCTTTTTTACATCACCTACCCACAATTACTCACAAATGTCTACTCGAGGCAGAGGTGTTCCTCAACAGGTCTTGACAAACTCGTTTGTCATTTCCAAGCTGCCGACTAGGACGCGGTATTATCAGTATGAAGGTAAGCTTCACTCTTACTACAATGACACAGCGGTTGAACTTCATATAGTTTGTGAGTATCTGTACCTGATGGCCAATGACGGCATCTCACTCGAGTATAGCGATCTCCGGTAGCGGGAAGGATATGAAGAACCCTCGGAGGAGGACCGAGGTCTTCGAGCGCCTTCAAAACCACACCGACCCCAAATTATTTACGCCGCGCTGTATCTTCGACGGCGCCGTTATTATGTACTGTCCCCGTGAGCTTCCATTATCTGGCGGGGACTCCCAAACCGTAAGAGTCAGGGTGTTGAAGTCGGAGCTACTTATCAATATCTGCTTTTGGTTAAGTTCGAAGTGAACATGTCGAACAAACCCCGAACGGATGGCTCTGCCCCGACACGCGGGATCGTGCAGGTATACCTGAAGAAGGTCGCTGCCGACCCGATCGACTTCAGGTGTGTACTTCTATCGAGCGAGTTTTTTTTTCAACCTCCGCTTACTGCCGAATTACAGCGGTTTGCAAGCATTCATCGACGGAAAACAGACCAAGCAGACTCCTCAAGTTCTAACTGCGATTAACGTGCTGCAGCTGATCATCCGCCAGGCACCAAATTTGTCCGTTTGGCTTTTATCAGTATTCGGGTAGCGATGCTCATTGTTTTCCAAAGGAAATATCCGAACAACACGCGGGCGTTTTTCACCAAAGACGCCGGGATACAGACCCTAGGTGGAGGTCTAGAATTGTGGCGCGGATACTTTCAGTGAGCTCAGGATCCCTGTGGCGACGCACATTTGACTAACATACAATAGGAGCGTTCGCCCTACTATAGGGAAGGTTTTGGTGAACATTGATGTGTCGACAGCGGTTATGTAAGCAAGCTATCTCTCAATTACTATACGTTAACACTCATGTAAATCTTAGGTTCAAGCAGGGTAGCTTTCAGACCGCCGCTCTTGCTGTTCTCAAGCAGAACGACGTCCGTGCACTGGACCTCCGCCCAGACTCCCCACAATTCAGGCAGTTGAAGAACTTCTTCAAAGGCGTTTCTGTCACGCTCGTTCACCGGCCGGGTCTTAAAAAGATTCGGGGATTGGTTGCTAACGCTGGAAACTTCGAGTTCGAGAATACGACGGTCAAGGTATGTTTTCATACGAATCACACCATAACAGCTTCTCTCAGCGCGATTGTAGGACTACTTCAAGAAAGCTTGGAGTCGCCCACTAAACTATCCAAATATCATCGGCATTCAAGTTGGATCAAAGGACCGGGATGAAGTCATCCCAGCGGAAATGTGTGCTATCGCGCCCGACCAACGTTACACGCGAAAACTTCCTCCCGAATTCTCACCGGCGATGGTTAAATTTTCTTCCAAGAACCCTCACGAACGCCTGGCACTCATCAGCGCTGGCATCAGCAACGCCATTACGACCGACCAACGCTCTGTAGGTGCCACATTCATCTTTGCATGCGTTTGATTGACTGCTTGTACAGGCCCTAGATTATCAGAATTCTCCTTTCTTGCAAGACGCGGGGATCACTGTATCTCCCGACCCTATCCTAGTCACCGGACGTGTCCTCCCCACGCCGAAAATCCACTACGGCAATGCTGCCGCTAGTAGACCGGTGGTAAGTCCAGGATGTCAGCATGCATGAGGCGCAATGATTTGATTCTTGAATTACAGCAACCGCGAAATGGGTCATGGAATGTCATTGACCAGATCTTCCATGAACCGAAGGGTCTATCGTCCTGGGGCATTCTTAATTACTCAAGGGTCAACGACCAGACGATTAATCGGTTCGTCAACACTTTGCTCAACGCATGCAAGAAACTTGGTATGCATCAGTGTTTCTATCTTCTATGTATCTCAAACTAACCTTGTCTATCTTAGGAATGAGTAAATGGGATATCGAATTTCATTTCTAGCTACTGATCGTTATCTGGCAGATGTATCCCCGCCTGCGGCGAGTCAATCTTGTGCTGGCGCGTCGTCTGTGGTAAACGTAAGTGCTACATCGATTCATCCACTAACACGTGCTCATGTTAAGCAGGACATGAGATCGCTTAAAAATGCCGTCAGCAGCAGGATAGGCAAAGATCCGGAGATGGTATTGGCCATACTGCCCACAAGCTCAACGGACATTTATCACGCCATCAAATCGTTTGGTGATGTTATTGCTGGTGTATGTGTTCTTGCCTGATTGGGTTCGAATGATGCTTACATCTTGCCTAGTTCCCAACACAGTGTGTCGTAAGTCATGTCGCGTTGTTTGCGACCTCCATTATAATCTCCTTCATCTAGCGAGAGAACAAGATCGAGAGAGCAAATGATCAGTACTGTGCGAATCTAGGCATGAAGTGCGTTGAATTTTGTTCTCTGTCTCGATGTGCACCCCTGACTCGTTTGGTAGGATCAACGCCAAACTTGGAGGCGTCAATTCATTACCAAGGTCAGGTGCGTTGGAGAAGCTCATGAGCGCTCCATTCATGATTATGGGTATGTACCGTTCCTGTTTGGCCTTGGAGACTCATCGAAGGCTGGTTCATCCTGCACCAGGTGCCGATGTAGGGCATCCCGCACCTGGCATGATCAACCAGCCCTCTGTGGCATCTCTCGTATATTCGTTTGATCGGTATGCTGCACGGTACGAATCGATGATGTCGGTTCAACACCCCCGCCAAGAAAAAATAGACGAATTACGCAAATTGGTATATGTAAGCTCTTTCCGTCTGTCATATGTACACGTGGTTCAACTATCACAAGCGTGCGATCTTCGAGTTTGGCGAGCGTAACAGGGCCGCACCCGTACGCATCATTTTCTTCCGAGATGGCCTTTCCGAAGGAGAATATGCGCTCACGGGACAAGAGGAGATTGAGGATATCACAGGTGAGTTAGTTCAGCGACGGCCATTTCTTGTTTTCACCATGTCTACTAGGGGCGATTGATGACATCTGGCGGGACAAAGGCATAAAGGGCGCAAAACCTGAACTGACGTTCATCGTCGTAGGCAAAAGGTAAGTCCGCGATCTATTCTATGCATCCGCTTTTGTCGCTCATCCGCTGTGTTTTTTCAAGACACCATGTCCGATTCTTCCCAAGGAATAGGTATGCCGCTCGGTTGTTACCATCGTTTCTAGTCGATTTATGAATGGATAGGAACGATGGGGACAAGTCTGGTAACTGTCCCGCAGGATTTGTTGCCGATCAGGGAGTGGGAAATCCAGCAGTGCGCGACTTCTACTTGCAATCGCACGGTGGTCTCCTCGGAAGTTCGTTTATTACAGTTACTCAACCTTTTTCGACCGCTGATTGCTTGTACAGCTAGCAGGCCGAGTCATTACATCACGCTAAGGGATGACGTGTATAAGCACAACACAGACGAGTAAGTCCGCAGCCTAACGTTTGTCATAATACCCCCTCACCTTTCTTTAGCCTGCAAGAGCTCGCGTTTACGTTGTGCCATTCTTACGCGCGTGCGACGCGTTCCGTCTCTATTCCGGCTCCCGTTTATTGTGAGTTATATCTATTTATCTACAGTGCATGCGTCTGACACGTTCTTTTTCTCGCCCAAAGACGCCGATGCAAGTATCCCATCCCATCCCGTGCCGCCCAGCATCCACAACTAACTATAACCATTCAACAGATCGTTTGTGCGCGTGGCGCGTTCCATTTCAACCCTGCCATGGGTTTCGACGCTGCTACCATATCTAGCCATGACGACGCTTTCGACCTTGAACGCTGGAGGAAAAATTTTAAAGACAAACACGCTAATCTGGCCAAGAAGATGCATTTCATGTGAAAGGATGTGGAAGTACATTTGCGTAACGCTTTTGATGAATGACTCAGTTGGATGCATGTAGGATATAGCACAGCAGTTTTTGTTTGAAGGAAATTAATGAACTCGTGGTCTTCTCTCGGTGTTGTCTCCGGGGCTGCAATCGTGCCTTTAGACAAAGAACTACGTAATAGACACGGACAAAGTGACTAAGCCCAGCTCGGGAGGTCGTAAGCGACAAATCCAAAGCTTCAAGTTCGTCTTCTGGAGCTCGTAGAATGAGAGTGATGTGTATGATTGTTTATATGTAGAACATTGGCATGGCATCAGCAGTCTTGTTTGCTTGTTCAGTTGTTCGAAGGAAACCAATGAACCAACAATGAACTATTAATTCTCGTTGCTCCTCAGGCTCGCGCATGGTTTCAAGTTCCTGGGCCTGCGATCGTGCCTTTAGATAAAAAGCCACGTATCATGGACAGACCTGGATTCGGACTGAATCAAAGGTCCGTGTGGTGAGTGACAAGCCCAGAGTCCAGACCGAACTCAGGGGAACGGTCATCCTTCAAGAAACTCGTATCAGTTGTCTGGCTTGTGACAGCATCGTTGAAGTCATGAGGCATTACTACGACCGAAATCATGATGGCATCAGGCCTTCAGGTGTCAAGTTGGAGTTCGTCGACAGAACGGACAAGTTAAACCGATTTGTCATTACATTTTCTCTCGAGTCTTGGTTGACATGGTAAAGCGCTACAAGGTCTGCAGTAACCTTTGCCGTATCAATCAAGACGTGCGGTAAGAAGTGAGCTGTGTGGGGAAGTACGTCAAGGCCTTTGTCTCCACAGGCGGACTTTTAAAATCAGAGTCTATCTGAAATCGGTTAGCCATAAGTGCCACTCACAGACTTTCCAGTAAAGGTGTACACAAGACCTACCCCAATACGTATATGGAATGGACGCTCGACTGGCCGTTTTTGGAGAAACACATTGAAGCGAACATCTTGCGCCATACGCAATCTAGTTTATATACATAGACCTATAAGTTTACGTCTACCACGCACAATCACAATCGCGTAGTGGAATCGCTTCCTTTTGCTCTTGTTTTGGTTCACCACCCGCGGGAAGCGAGTCTCCCCCCCTTTAGATTTGCATCGCTAAAGAATGATGGACATCAACATCTGTTCCAACAAGAGTAATTATAAACATGAAACTTACATCGTGAGACCGACCATAGCAGGACCAATATCTTCTGATACCTAATTTTGATTTTAGGGTGAAACACGTAGTCGTGATGAAATAACGAGACCCACCTCAGCAAGCATCTTGGGGTTGTTGTGATGAGTCACCTAATGCGTCGTGTCAGTTGAGATGATATGATCGATGGAAGGAGATAAGTTACTGCTTGCACGATGGCTCGCGCCCGTTTAGCCGGATCGCCAGACTGGAAAGAGAATGAGTAGAGATAGTGAATAGAGATTAGCCGCAAGTCAACGAGGACCTACGTGGAAAATGCCCGAACCGACAAAAACTATTAACCGCTTGGATCAGTATCAAGGCCAAGGAGGCTTTCATACAACTCACTTCCATCACAGCCCAGCTGCATCATAAGCGCAGCATCAGCTAAGATCCGTGAATTTCAGTTGTCTTGTTTTACAGCATCGCCGGATGGACATACCAGGCGTGGCGATACCCCCAGCAGCAAAATTGACGACCGGCAACCGTTTGAGGCGGGCTGTTTCCTTGAGAAGGTGGAACGGAGCCTGTATCTCCTTTGCATATGCATACAGCTCTTCTTCGCTCATAACGCTAGCCTTTCTGATCTCACTCATGACTGATCGCTGGTGGCGAACCGCCTCGACAACGTTACCTGTACCTGCCTCGCCTTTTGTGCGGATGAAAGCGGCTCCTTCTGAGATGCGACGAAGGGCCTCGCCGAGGTTACGGGCGCCGCATACGAAAGGCACTTTGAAATTGTGCTTGTTGATGTGGTGTTCGTCGTCTGCAGGAGAGAGAACTTCAGACTCATCGATGTAATCTATGCCGATGGCTTGTAGGATCTAGGATAGCAGTGCCAAGGAATGTAATTAGGCGAGTTGGGATCAAGATGAAAATAGGGACTGACCTGGGCTTCTACAAAGTGACCGATGCGAACTTTTGCCATGACAGGAATGGTTACCGCATCAACGATGGACTTGATCATAGCGGGGTCGCTCTGGAGGGTGGATCAATGAAACATGTTTGAAAAAGGAATCAAGGTGTACCATGCGTGAAACACCCCCCTCTTTGCGAATATCTGCAGGAACACGTTCGAGTGCCATGACAGCACATGCCCCTGCCTCCTCGGCAATGCGTGCCTGAAATGAGACATGGTGAGTGAAAAGTCAGGGGTAGGAAATGATAATTCGCACCTGCTCTGGATTGATGACATCCATGATGACACCTCCCTGGAAGAGATAAGGACGAATGAGTATGTGTTTGGGGGTGGTGTTACCTTGAGCATTTGAGCCAAGCCTGATTTGACCTGGGAATGGTGAGTATTTGGTGTATAATGTAAAATGTTGGATGGCGAACCCCAAATGTTCCCAACTTGCTATTTCCAGCATCGCGCTGTGCTGATCGAGGGATGGCAGTAGCAGCAGCAGCAGCAGCAACAACGGCTGGTGTTGGTTGAGGGGCAGTTGTGGTTGGGAGAGGGGTAGACATTTAGGCAGACGAGTGTAAGAGGTGTGTGGTTATGGAAAAAAAACAGATGATGATGATTATCTCTTGAGATTATCCGGACGGAACGGATCCGGAGACGGAAGAAGCTGACATGTAAATACTAGCTAGTACGCGACGATTAACATGTGACTAGTCAAAAACCCTTGGACGTGAGCCAATTGATCACATCATTTTTCCAACGGCCACCCGAGATGACAAGGTGCCTTTGTGCTACGACTTGTACTTTAAGTCGAGCAGCCTCCGGAGAATTGTGGCTGAATAGAGATTGTTTTAAATCGTTGGCAAGAGACTAAAGGGGTGTCAAAAAAAATGAAACAAAAGGAAAGAAAGACAATTACACTGAGTTGTCCTTGAACATTCCGGATTGATACGAGGTATCTTGTGCCACCATTACGAATGTCAGTATAGACAGGTAAGGAACCACGAGAATTGCGGCGAATGAGGTATCTGAGCGACATTTTCCTGTGTGAGTGATACCGACCAACTAGTTTATGAGTACTTGATCGGACTTTAAAATATGAATATCAAATTGATGTAATGATGAAACCCCCTTATATCGCGTTCAGAAGGTCTCACCTCTCCATATAAGACCCATGCCTCATCCTTCCCTCTTCCTCTCTCACCATCATGTCTTTACTAGTATCGCCTGATTGCTGGTCATCGGCAACTTTCCCTCTAGATGATTATTGCTGGTCTGACTTATTCCCTTGGAATACTTTCGACAAACACAATACCTACTGTAAGTCCTTATTCTTAATCAAACAAATTCACCTCCTAATTATATCATCTTCTCAGTTCCTCCGTCTCCTTCTGAAACATGTTCTTCCTTCTCAACCGATCTATCACCTTCTCCAGAACCAGTCACACTACGTGTAGTTTGCGACGTTCCTCTGCTCGCTCCTCGTCCGCTTCCGTATCATTCTCCTACTTTCCTCAAATTCGATTTACCCGATCCTGACCAAGACCTGTCACATCCACCCTACACACACAGACCTTCCAAGCGGAAACGTGATCACAATGACGACCACAACCGTGATCATTTGCGTGTAAAACGCCGCAACGCCGATTTACAACGCTGGGCAGCCGGTGTCCACCATACCGACACACAGGGTCGTTCTCACGTATATACCGCCACCCGGCCTGATCGCCCATCTTAGGGGCATCCTTATTAACACCATCCTCTACTCCGGCTTTTCCCTTTCGTCAGTTATTTATCTCCCCTCCTCAACCCCTTTCTAACATGCCTTCAGCGAGTATATGTATACATCCGATTATGTATAGCGCCACCTGATGTTTGCCACATATTTTGCCGCCCTTCCATCACACCGCTTAATTCGCACAGTACGTTTCCTCTACACCCAGAGCACAGCAAGTTAGATTCATAATTACCAGCATTAACTCCACACTGTATACTATTACATAGCATGTCATCTGAGCCTTTTCAGATAGTGGAATCGTAGCATATGATCACCTCATGCCATGGCCCCACACAATTACCGCTTTTCAACGGCAACGTTCATCTTGCCAACATTATGCCAACTAGTCTTCAGCCACATTCCGACGTGGACGACGCCAACCGTTCATTTCCGTAAGTTATGGCGCGCGTCCCTGACAGCCCGGCCTTCAATACATCAAACAACCGGATCCTTTCAGTGACTGTCGCCTTATCCCCTACCACATTTTCAAAATAAATACAATCTACTTCAAGGTATGTACGCTCCACGATCAACGCAGCTCACCACGGTGCAGAAGCAAGGGCACTCCACTATCTCCCACAAGATAGTACGTCAGGCAGTTATTATTAGCATCGGTGGCGGTAGCCAGCAGTAGCCTTCCAGTTACGTTACACAGCTCGTGATAGTGGTCTAGTAGGGATTAGTACTCGGAGCTCAAGCTATAGGGAACTCTGCCTCAAAATCAAAAAACCCATTCGCACTCGCAGCTTTCTTCCGGTGATTCTCCGCATGCTCGCGTCGTATCTGAGCAGCACGAAGGTCTATAGTTGTGAGATCCAGTTCGTGCAACGCTCGACGGACGGCTTTGGAGTTTTGCACTTGTTCGGATGCTGCACGCGAACGGCTAGCTTCGATAGCTTCGATTTGGGATAGCTGTGCTGTGTTAAACGTGCGATGTGATAGGAATGAATGAATTTACAATACCTCGTCTTTATATTTTTGGCCTAGGCGGTCTTTGAGAGTTTCCCGGCGCGTGAAGGGGGGGAGGAAAGGTGCTGTGGGGGGTCTAGGCATATCACCTGAGGGGTCTTCCGGTATTGGGTGTCTAAAGGATGGAGCGGGAGATGCTGGAGTTGGAGGCGTTTTAATAGCGTGATAAGATGAGTGGGACGGTGGATGGGGGGAACGGTCGCGCATTTTGAAGTCTCCCTCGGCATCTTGGTCTGCTGACTCCTCCTTGGCTTTTGGGCTTGAAGCCGGAGAGCGAACATCTTCAAGGATTGACTCGACTTTGAGATCTTGAACGTGGCGTAGGTCATCGTTAGATTCAGCTTTGACATGTGGGGAGGCAGACTTGGTGGCTGGTTTTTCTTCTGGGGCGCGGAGCGAGCGTTGGGAGTGTGTTGGGGAAGCCGGGAGACGCGTTTCTTCGTGCGTAGGCTCGGGCTTGACATCTCGAGACAAGGAGCGCTTTGAGGGACGGGGACTGGGAGTTTGACTCCCGCGTCGCCTGTCATCACCGCGGTGGTCTGAATAGCGACTTCGGGGCGCTGAAGGTGGACGGGGAGAATGTCCTAGATCGCGCTTTACCGGAGATCTCGATGAATGTCGATGAGTGCTGCCATCAGGGGAAGGTGGCCTGCTGTATCGCCTGGGTGAGTATGAACGACGAGGAGACCTGGCAGGCGAATAGTGCTCCCGACGGCGTTCATTTGAATCTACAAAGTCAAGAATTAAGAGTCAATAGCACAACATACTTTGGCGTTACCTTGACGTGGAGAATACGGAGCTCTGTGCATACTCGATCTCTCCCTATCATCGAATCTTCGTCTATCACGATTATTCCTGTCATACTCCCGACTCCTTCCCCTCCCTCCATAGTCCCTATCTCGCTCCGAATCGCGGCCTCGCCAACTTCCTCCTCCACCACGATAGGTATTCCCTCTGCGCGGCGAAACACGACCCCTCCCGCGCCCTCGTCCCCTCCCTGTATGCTCATCGCGCGTCCAAGCCCTGTCGTCCCTATGCTCCGAAGCCCTTCGGTCTGGTTCCCATCCTCTCTCTCCCCTGTGGCGCTCGTCACGGTGGTAGTACTCGCGATGGGTGTCGTTTCGAGAAGGTGAGGTGTAGGTGTCTCTTCCTCGAGGCGAACGTGGTGGTGGCGACCTGGGAGGGTGATAGCTTCTATCTCTGTCTCTGTCTCTATCTCGTTCTCTGTCTCTATCCCTGTCTCGTTCGCGGTCACGGTCGCGGTCTCTCTCTCTGTCTCTGTCGTCGCGTCGGGGACGGTAATGGTCTGGTGCAGCCATTGGCACCGGTCGACCTACATACCTCCTGTCGTCTGTAGGTTCAGGCCAACTATTTGCTGTTCTGCTAACTTCTGGTTTGGGAGGTAGACCGCTCATGGGGAGTTGCATGATTCAGATATTTTGTGGTTTCTGAAGTTGTGCGTGTATTTAGTGCCGCGGAGATTGAATCCAGTAATCTTCCAGTCTGCGTTGGCAGTGCAACGCTTGAGAGGAGCATTAGACATGCATGTCGATCTGGTGCCACTAGCTTCGACGTCTCAGATAGAACGCACACCTTCTAGAGGGGATGGTATACCTGCGGAATTGGAGGAGGATCTGAGGGCATTTGGGTGCAAGCTCATTCATGAAGCCGGTATATTGCTAAAACAGTACGTCTTCATACCCCAGTGCAACGTTTGTAGTCAATCAATCATGAAACCCTTGGACAGAAAGCAAGTTGCTGTAGCCACTGCCCAAATCCTGTTCCAACGTTTCTGGTATGTGACTTCCATGAAACAGTTCGGTATCGGTGTAAGTCCTCTGCTTTTGATCCCACCCACAACCCACCACCCATGTTCATCACACAGGACATCGGAATGGGAGCCCTATACCTCGCATCCAAACTTGAAGAATGTCCGCTCCGGATGCGCGACCTCATCAACATCTACGACCTTCTTCTCCAACGCACATCCCACACCCTCTCCTCGCCCCAAAACAAAGACACATTCAAATACGCACCAATGTCTTACTTTGGCAACACCTTCTATGATCTCAAAGATGCACTAGTCGTAGCTGAGATGCAGATCCTCAAGCGACTGGGGTTCAACGTCCACGTGGTCCTGCCATATGGCACGCTCATAAACTATCTCCGCGTTTTGGGGTTGACGAGCCGGAAGGATGCTTGTGCGAGGGCGTGGGGGTACCTTAATGATGCGTGAGTGATTCTTATGGTCTATATGATGCATTGCGTCGCACGTTCTGATGGGAGCGTAGCCTGCAAACGCCCGTTTACGCGTTATACGCAGTCCCAACGATAGTGAGCGCAGCTATTCTCCTTGCTTCTCGTCATCTCGACATATCACTGCCTTCTTCGCCACCTCATTGCTGGTGGGACCTCTTTGATGCGCCTTGGGAGGACGTGTGGAGCGTTTGTGGGTATGTTATGCGTTTGTATCGCGAGCGCACGCCGGAGGAGAGGATGAGGGTGATGAGATTGGTGAGCAAGAAGGATGTGAGGGGGTGGTTGGAAGAGAATGCTGCTGTGCAATCTTGAATCTTGATGCGCGATCTTAGCGATTGGGCTCCGGGCGGATGTGGTTTGGTCTGTGCGGCTTCTTGCTGATCTGCACATTGCAGTAGCCTTATGGTCCGAGGCGATCATGCACTTCTATGCACCTATCAATTCATAGGTCACCGCAGCATCGCTATTTCCTTTGACGAACCGTTGTCGCCTCTGTGAATCATAGTCCCGCTCCACAAACGCGTTGAGGATGGCGCTGGCATCATTTCGCCGAGACGCTTCTGAATGGAGGCTTTGCACTGTGTGTGCTCGGCACATACCCAGGCTTTATCATGCTCCTCTTTTCTCATCGGCCCTTCGTTTCTCCTCCCCTGTTCTCAGCATCCACATTCAGGAATGCCTCAGTTCTACACCGATTAGCAGTTCACCCCTGTATTTGAGGATTTTGTTCCAAATCGTTGCATGTTGTATGGGTTGCAAATCTCATTGTAGTGGCGAGGTGAAGTCGCACTTCTGTTCCCATCACTTCCACTTCTCGCAGCTGCACTGTTCGACGACGATTCCAAAAGCATGTCCGCCTATTTTCCACACATGACGCTAACGACCATCTTCATTGTCTGCTTAGGGGTGACTAACTCGACATATGTGAGCAACTCTTTCCTTGTTGTCCCTTTCAAGCCTTTTTTTTCACGGAGCACGTCCGATCTGTCGCAGCATATGTGCCAGTAGGTATATTTACTGATAAGCTGTGAACTTAATCGTTCTACATCGAGTAGCTGAACAGTAGTGTCCATAATAGGACTTCTCCCCACAGGACAATAAACAAGGATACAAAAAGGAAAAAACTCTCTTCTGGTTTGCAACCGCTGTATGCTCCTTTGGTCTGTGAAGAGCCAAACTTTTTTTTTGATTAGTTCCCTAGGGTCGCATCCCTGATCATGATCATGTTTGCAGAAACGATTCAACTCTATGCGAGCTTCTAGGGAATTGTGAGAGGCTAGTACTCGATTGGCAGTAGTGATTCGCTCTCATGAAAAAAAAATCATGGTCGACGTAAGGTGAGGGTATTGCCGATGAGTCAACCTTTTTCCCTTTTCCTCGCTAACGGAGTTTTGAGTCATGAAAGAACTTCTTCTAGACTATGGTTTGGAAGTCAGACCGTCCAATCAAACATGGGTGTGGCTCATCAAACTTATTATGTGTGTTCTAGGGCCTCCTAATGTGACTTGATGAACTGCAGCTTACTCCCTCGGACAATGTTGACAGCGTGGAGCCCTTGCAAGTTTTCAACCACCGACACCTAGGCTAATTACCGAGAGGATGGCCTAAGGACGTATAGCCTACACCGGGCTTGGACGGACTCCCTGTGAACTTGAAGATCACCGCTCACACAGCTAGAAGGGGTCAAGATATTTGCGTGCCTGCGGTATGATGATTTTCCTTACACATTCTTCCATATTTATTATTGACATCGGTTATGAATCAGAGTATTCCCCTACTACGTCACTTCACAAATTGCCGGCCGCTTCCTCCAAAGAAGCATCAAAGTGTCCTCATGGAGTACTTGTGACAAAATTAATAAATATTCATGCACGTTGCACAGGATCGTCTGCCCAGCGGCTATATTGACAGAAGAGTCCGGAAAGAATCAGCCCCGGAGCGCCCGAAGCGGTCATATCAGGTCAAAGCGAATAGCATGCTGTACGTACATCGCAATCATTCTTCAGAACCACGGAATCCTTAACACGATCGTATGCCGCATGCTTTCTGTCGACCCCGACTCGGTTGATAGAAAATTAGGAAGACGGTTTCCGTGATCGCGGGTCCGATTGCCTGTCACATCGCCCTTGCTGATCAGAAGCGGCAGCCGTGACAATTAAATTGTTGAAGTCCCTGTTTAGCCTAGTTCACGGAGTGGTTGAGTGGGGCCAGTAATCGTCAATTTTCTGAATGTCGATGCGTATTAGCCCTCTGGTACTACATCTGATTTCACCACGTATCTGCGGCGTGCTCGGCTCCTCTGGAATCTGAAAGAAGCTTATGTCCGCTACGTATTGATCACGACAAATAAAATCCGACCTCCGACATTTGTCTCAAATGGGTGGACCGGTAGTTGGTAACACGGTATTGCCGTCGTGCTTGGTTTCAATCTGACTCAGTGGCATCTTGTGTCATGTATTGTCCACGACCATGATGAATAATGATCAAAGCCAGTGCTAGGACCAAATTCCGATCCACCACCGAGAAAAAGATGAGCGACGTCAGCAGGATTCGAACCTACGCCCTCAAAGAGGAACAGATTTCTAATCTGTCGCCGTAACCACTTGGCTATGACGCCCTAGGAGGTTATACAGTGACTTGTAAATGATTATCTTTCTTTGAATTTTTTCTACTCGAAAACTTGACTGCATCCTGATTCCTCCGGGCAAGGTGAGCACCAAGGCTAAACTGTTGAACTAATATACAATTTTTGTGCAGGTTGGAGGTTCTCGTGTTGTGTGTGTTCCGACATGAACGCTCCTCAAAGTCACCCCTGCTCAAATCGTGGTTTTCAAGAAATCAAGTATTTTTATTTGAGATCTTCGAAACCAATTTTGTGCAGAAGGTCAGACCTGCAAATATTGCTCACAGGCTTCCTTTCTTCTGCGCCGGTTGATTCTGGCACCTTCAGTCACGAAAAACGGTCATACCACTTCTCCGTTTTTCCAGCTGCGGGAATGCGCCGAGACCGCATATTGGACCATCTAACCTTTGGGGTGTCCCAAAAGAATGCGTTCCACAACCTTTGCCTTGTCCCTCGTCGCACCTTTTTTGACTAGCAATACCGTCACCTTAATGTTGTGGAGCTGGCCGTTGTCTTTATGGAACCGATGGAATATGTCCTGTCTGTTTATATTCCCGAAGCTCGACGATGTACAACCCAGAATGAAAGAAAAATCACCTACATGGAAAAGTACGCAGCTGCCTTATCTGTGAATGCATCTACGAGGAGCTTGGGCATTGGGTTGAGTCTACACAAACGCCGTCTGTTTCTTTTCGGCAATACCTTCTGGATCATTTTGTTCTCGCCTCTTCATGCTCATTCAATGCATCATGAGTGAGCCTCCCATCCAATTCCTATCCCAACTCCTTAGACTGTATCTTAGACTTGTTCGCGAGTCAGTATTCACCGGTTAACCAACGCCTTTTGGTTGGCACACTGGCCTGTGTCCATCGTTCTGACCTGGTGAGTTATGCCATTGTCATAGAGATTCTTCGAGTGATTGAATGGTTGTGCAGCAGCTCACTAACAAAGAAAAACTTAGTTCAGTCTCTGTTTTTCAGGAGGTACGTTGTACTTCCATTGCTGGGTTGATCATAAACTATGATAAGGACGTTTAAAGCCTGAGGCCTCCAAGACCTCATTGTATCGTGGTGTATCTTGACCTTGACATCCCTGAGTTGCTCCAGGACTGCCGGAACTACAAAAAGCGGGTGCTATGTGCTATGGAGTACCATACACCTTGTATCGAGGGTTGAAGGACTTGTCACAAGAATATTGTGACTCAGTTTTACTTTCTCGCAATAAGCCTGGCATGAAAGAAGATACTTGCAACCATGGTATATGAAACGGCGGTACGTTGATCTCGTCCAGTCTCAGTCATCGTAATGATCCGGTTTCCTTTTGACGAAGCACCTTCGGTGTACCAGATTTTGGCGGTATTTATGTACACTGAATAATCTCAAGATGGCCTAGATTGTGTTCTCATCCTACTATGCAGTGGGCGGGCGGGGACATGGTATTTATTGTCCAGTGCCCCGAACTTATATATGTTGATTTTTCAAACACGTGACTGACCCCGCGTCGCGATCGGCTCTGTTTATCGGTGTGCAAACTTAAGGTTTGAACTTGGAGTATAAATATATCGTGTTTGTCGTCGCAATGATATCCCTCAGTCAGTTCCGCCATTACCATCATTTCACGCCCGCCAGCATATCTTTACGATCCTTCATTCATTCACCAATATGATCTCTACTACTACCTTAACCCGTGCCGCCCGTGTTGCTCTCCAAGGTTATCTTACAGCCGCTTTCTTCAAAGAAATCGTCATCGACCGCACTATTCAGGTCGTGTCCAGATCGGAGAAGGTTTCCATAAGCCTTGTCACATCCACTGTCTACTCCTCGACAACTGTCCTTCTTCTAGCCACCGCTAAAGCTGCTCGACAATTCCTCAGCGACGATTTCCAAGGCGTCCCCGCTCACAAGGACGTCGATGATACCACTGAGCCCAACGCAGCTTTTTCTGGCGACAACATCGTGGATGCTATCTCAATAACCAAGGCTTTCGGAGCACCAGCTCAGTCATCCTCAATGCTTGAATCAAGTCAGCCCGCCTTTGATGGCCAAACCGAAGGCTTATCGATGATTGATTCCGACACGACGCTCATAGCCCGCGATGAGGACTTAGCCAAGGACGTCCTCTTAGGTCATCGCGTCTCAGACACCACAGACCTTGACTCGGAGTGGCTTTCTGACGAAAGCACTTTCTACGAGGTAAGAAGCGGCGCGATTGATTGAACTTCTAACAACTAAAGTTTGGGTATGTAGGATGCCTGTCAGGCTACAACGCAGTGCCTTACGGACGACAAACAGAAACACACCTTGCATGCCGAATTTGACTCTCACACTATCAACAATCTAATCCGGAGAATGGCAACTCTTTCTCTCGACGATGTACCATCTCATGTATCGATTCTTTCTCTCGACAATGTACCTATCATTTCAACTCTTTCTCTCGACGATGTACCTTCTCATGTATCGATTCTTTCTCTCGACAATGTACTCCCTCACATCTCATCATACTTTCTTGACGATGTACCCTTTCACTTATCAAGCCTTTCTCTCGACAGTGTACCTTCTACTATTTCAAATCTTTCTCTCGACGATGTACCCTCTCACTTGTCAACTCTTCCGTCACATCACACTCTATACGACCACACTATCGACACCCTACCTGATCCATCTCAGCCTTCGGAGCTTCGGTCAACACATACCCCAGACAATCACAATATCGCCCACCTACTCGGAACTCTTTCTCCCGATTCTCCTCAGTCATCGAAATGTCAGCCACAACGCACCCTAGTACACGACTGCCTTATCGATGACTTAATTCGAAGAATGTTAGATCTTTCTCTCGACGATGTTCCATCTCCATTATTGACACTTCAGCCACATCCTGCTCTACACTGTCACCCTGTTAACACGCTATCAAATAACACAAAAGCTCTTGCTCTCGACGACGGCCTCGCTATCGATACGCTACCAAGAAATGCAGACGCTCTTACTCTCGACGACAACCATGCCATTGCCATTAACGCTCTACTACAAAAATCAGCAACCTTTACTCTCGACGATAACCACGCTATCGGCATCGACGCTCTCCTACAAAAATTAGCAACGCTTACTCTCGACGACAGCTACGATATCGACGTGCTACCCAATAACACAGACGCTCTTGCTCTCGACGATAACCATGCTATCGCCATCGACGCTCTACTACAAAAATCAGCAACTCTTACTCTCGACGACAACTACGATATCGACATGGTGCGCAATAACACAGACGCTCTTGCTCTCAACAATCACGCTATCGACGCTCTACTGCAACAATCAGAAACTCTTACGCTCGGCGACGATGCCTCTCAAGCATCAGAACTTCAGCTACTACAACACGTGCTACAGGTCAACACTAACGAGTCTGACACGCTACTCCACCACACAAATACTTTCCCCCTCGATGGTCCATCTCAGTCATCAGAACTTCAGCTGCAGTCCACTCTACACGATAACACTATCGAGATGCTACTACAAAACATGGATGCTCTTTCCCTCGAGAACGATCCCTTTCAGTCGCAGCCGCAGCACACCCTACATGATAATGATGACACGATTAACAATCTACTTCAGAAGTTCCAAGTGTTTACTCTCGACGACAGTCCCAATCACAGTCTCGGCCCTCGACACTTGCACCGCAACACTCCCTACGTCATGACATCACCATCATACTACGAAATATTGCACCTCTTACTACTCACGATAGTCGTTCTTAGTCCTCGGAATTTCGATTACGACTCACCCTACACCACGATGCTATCGATACCGTACTTCGAAATGTGGAACTCATTATTCTTGACGGCACCCCCTCGCAGTCGCCAAAATTTCCGTCACAATATACCGTACTAGCCGTTGAACTCCACACGACATCTACGGATAGTGAGTGGCCTACTCATGCTCTTTCTTTCATTGCTGATATCTTACTATTAGAGTCTCCTATGACCAAAAACGTCAGATGTTGATGCATCTAACATGTCTCCGGTGTCAAAGTCCCCTACGACCAATCCGGATGACGCCTAATGGCACTGGCCTCCCTCGCTGTCCCCTACGACATGGAATCACATTGTCCACGAGGTTGCAGGCCCCCCCACACATACTACGCACTCAACATACCGTAAGTCTTCGATGAGTCAGAAGTCCCCTACGACCATATCTCGACGACGCGCCATACGGCACAACGGCCTCCTTCACTGCTCCCTACGACTCGGAAGCTGAAGGTCATCGCCTACAGTCTTAGAGTCCGCACACTAGTAGCATGTCTGGCAGGCCAACTTGATCCCTTCGGATTTCCTTCACTAGTACTACTACACATTGACTGCCCATACTATAGAGTTATTTCGATTGTGTTCTCTTTCATTGGTACGATTATAGACTGTCCGGTCAGTTAAATTATGGACCTATGCGATCTATGTTTACTTCATTGATATATATTGTTCCCTCCTATGAATACAAATTTCTTGCATATGTTCAAAGGGCGAGATATTTTTGAGGCTCAGTCTTCAGAACATTCCGTTACCAAGACCAGTAGTGGCTATCGCGTTGCAACTGGGATCGCTCTATCGAGAGAACCAATTCCCTTCATTCTCTACCGATGCTATTCTATGTGTTACTGTCAGTTTTCGTGTTACCAAGCAAAAATCAGATCTATAGATCAGCGCCCAGGAATGATATCTGATTTTTAGAAATAGTAGCAATAGTTGTAAGGCGATTTTGGCTCCAACACGAAGGGTTTGCGACCCGAGGCATCGTCTCGAACATGTGCAGAAAGTCCAGCATGAACTGTAATGTATTGATAGGCAGGTGGGGCCACAGTAACTCGTAGCACAGTTCGGACTGTTTTGACAATTCTGCCAGAATCGAAAGTAATGTGTTGAGTAACGTTTCACCGGCAACAGGATGATGAATCTTTAGAGACAATAACGAGACGCAGCTACTAGAAGGGGGTTGGGTGCGACAAAATGGGAGCGTAGTCGAGCAGTACAGAACTTGTGAGTACTAGCATGGCAGTACGAAGCAAGAAAGGTGAGAACCGAAATCGTGGCTTGAACTTACGCATCATGATAATATAACCTCCGCGCTTGCTAGGGATCACTTTATGGATGAAGTACTGTGATGGACGATCGTAGTAGACGTAGTATTTCGTGCCTGATATCCTTTTCCTAAAACCACGGACCTAATGATATCATTGTGCTTCCCTAGCAGAAGTAGTGTTACCATCTGCCTTCTGTAGTAATTCCCCAGTCCTTTTTTACATAGGACAACCACAATGAGAACGCGAGGGCACAAACTTTCGGAGTTTAAGAGTTGCAGCGTTTTCGGATGTAGGATGACTGCGGATATTGTTGAGCACACATTCATTCATGCATCGAATTGAAGTCTGATCGAACTCCGCTCAGCCTCATTGACGTGACTGTTTATATAATTTTGTTTTGAGCCCTAAAATATCTCTGGTAGTATATCGGATAGTACACCCGCCTGTCACGCGGGAGAGCGGGGTTCGACTCCCCGCCAGAGAGATTTTTTTCATCTTAGACTCGAAACCGCGTCGTAAATTAGTAATCGCCCAGCGACTGGCACTGGGTAGTCTCTGATTGCTCTGTGACTCCTACTAGCTTATTGTAACCAACTGCTGCAATTTACACGACTTATGTTTCTAAAATTTTAGCGTGCCGCGCCAAAGGCTAGGCTGGTCAGGGGATTACTCCGATGAGCAAGACGCTCGTGCAAACCGGACGAGCGCCTAGTCGTCCTTCAAAACTTCCACTACACCCCACCACCAGATTCCAGCGAGCTTTCCACAGCGCTAGAACTAGCATTCATCTCCTGGAAATCTTTATCACTCCACAGTAAGCTACGCCAAAATATTGTTTCTCGACCTCAGTCAACCTGTAATCATCGATTCAGCGTCCTCGTAAGTTGCGAGGTACCCATACTTCTATGATTTCTAACTGTCGTACCCACTAGTACTTCTCGAAGTTCATTCCATTTATCTGTATCGTCATAATTACCACCCCCTCTTCAAAGAACCAACATCAGTATGGCCATCTCTTATCCCCCCCCTCCCGTTCTCTAACATCATCAACAGATCTTTGATATGTCTGAAGGAACCTGGGAGAAGTTTTCCCAGGTCGCTGTGAAGGGTGCTGAACATGACTCTCGTGAACGCCGGCCCCATCCGAAATGTTTGGAAGGGACCCGAGTGGTCCTTCTTAACCACATTTATGGATTATCCGATACCAAAGAGATGAATAGACTCATCTGGTTGCATGGTACAGCCGGCGTTGGGAAGTCTGCTGTAGCGTTCACTGTAGCTGAAAGAATGAGAGGTCTGAAAATGACAGAGGAGACGAAAGTAGAAACGCGGCTCGGTGGAACATTCTTTTTCTCGCGCAAGCACACGAAACGCCGCACGACTGGTTATTTCTTTATGACACTTGCCTACCAACTTGCTCAAAATTTTCCCAGCGTTCAGACAGACGTGAACAGAGCTATCCTCAAGGACCCCACCCTTCTAGACCCCGACAAGTCACTTCGCAAGCAGATGGAGAGGTTGTTTCTGCAACCTCTGCGGAAGCTTCAACACAGACTACGCGAGTGTCCGCCTTTGACGTTCGTTGTTGACGCCCTTGATGAATGCACACACGAATCCCCCAATGAATACTCATCCGAATTCAGGGATGAAGACGAATCTGAAAGCGAGCTTACCGAACTCATTTCCCTGCTCGCCCAAGTTCTTCGCGATCCTGATCTACCTTCGATCCATATTCTAGTCACGAGTCGCTCGGAAGCGCATATTTGTGAAGCCATGCAGAATGAAGATGTGCGACCGTTGCTGTGCGAGATACCAGTGAAGATTTCTGGGGAGGGTGTTACTCCTATCATCTCGCTAGATGGCGCAGATGTTGATGAAGATATCTATCGTTTCTTGGAGCATTCATTCAGAAAGCTGCAAAATCGCTCTCCCACCTTCCCACAACCAACGCAGGATCAAATTGAGAAGCTGGCGATCCGAGCGGGCAGACGTTTCATTGTGGCGTCTACAATGATGAAGTTTATTGACGATCGACACAACGATCCCCGTGACCGGCTTCACCTCATGCTTGAGCTCACAAGTGAACTTCTACCAGGAACGGAGGTGTACGAGTTATATGACCGCATCCTCTCCACATGCGCTGATCCGAAGCTGGCATACCTGCACTTGTCCATTGTTACTGCCCTTACAGATCCTCTACCGATCTCACAAATCTCGGAACTTCTTGGCCCTGGTCAGGGCAGGGATGTGGAGAAAGTGTTGGTGCAACTGCGCTCTGTCATAGATGTTCCTCCCAACAGCAGTCTCCCTGTGAATATCTATCACTCGTCTGTTCGTGACTATGTTTCCCATCGCTCAAACTGCAGTCTCTATATCACTTCACCTCACTCCCTACTCGCACATTCTTCTCTCCGCTTGATGGTGCAAGAACTCCCAGGCCGCTCAGCCCTGTTGGATGCGCTCTTAGCATTGAAGAAGTTATAGAAGCCCACAACCCCCAAAATCTAACACACTCATTATCTTTCATCGTCCAGCCGCCGGAACCAATGCAAGTGCTTGTAACTCTCCTCTGGCTTCGGGGAATTCGCAGTTTAGAGTTACAATTCTGGCTAGGCACTCAGGACGGGCATGCCTGGCTGGAAAGTCTGGACGGGCGTGCCTGGCTGCAAGCTCAGGAAGGGAAGAACTGGCTGCAGATCGAGATGGCGCAAAGCTGGATGGACATCTCCAACCAGCTGCAGACCCAGCGTGGGCAACACTTAGTCTCCCGTATTCGAACCATATTGGCAAGAATACCGTCGTTAGTTCTGCGACACTTACCCCAGACACAGGACCTATCGCAGATACAGCTTCCTGACATAGGGCCGATCTGGGACCTATCGCAGACCCAGGACCTGTTGCAGAAACAGCATTCTGACGTGGGGCCGGTCCGGGACCTATCGCAGACCCAGGATCTGTTGCAGAAACAGCATTCTGACATGGGGCCGGTCCGGGACCTATCGCAAACCCAGGACCTATTGCAGATACATCATTCTGACATGGGGCCCATCCCGGACCTATTGCAGATGCAACATTCCGAGGGATCACGGAGCCAGTCTGTGTGGGACCCACCGCAGACCCAGTACAAGAAAATATTACTGCCGACTCGGGGTAGGAACAGCTGGCTGCGGAGCCAGGAGGGGAAGGACTGGGTACAGAGCCATGTAGGGAAGGACTGGGTACAGACCCAGGGGGGGCAAGACTGGCTACAAACCCAAGGGGGGAAGGACTGGCTACAGACCCAGGGAGGGAGGCACTGGGTGCAGACCCATGGGGTACCGGACTGGCTGCAAAACAAGGGCGGGCGACAGTGGCTGCAGACTCTCGGTGGCCAAGACTGGCTACAGGCCTTTGGCGGCCGAAACTGGCTGCAAAGCGAGCACGGGCAAGACTGGCTGCAAACCCACGATGGACAAGACTGGCTGCCTACTCGGGGTGGGAATGACTGGCTGCAGACTCGGAGTGCGCGGGACTGGCTGCAAACCCCAGACGGGCGAGACTGGTTGCAGACGCCACAAGGTCAAATGTGGCGGTTGACGACTGCTTGGGTGGCAATGGAAGAATTTTCGAACACATTGGAAGCAATTAAACAACATCACATGATCGTCCCGGAATTGTCTTCACAGCCAGCTTTTCAAGTCATTCAGCAGTTTAAGAGCTTGCCGGACTTCTTAATGTTTCCTGTGTTCTTGGCGTTAAGGCACCAGGATCATTCCACCACCTCTACATTCGCACAAGACCCCCACCTCCTACCAGACTTGGAGATTATCCATGCAATGAAGACCTTTTCTGTTTTTGCAAACAAAGCACGCGAACGAAGTCAATCATCTTCCGATGTTCTCAATTACGCATGTCAAAACTGGGCTGTCCATACCTCGCGAGCTCCGAAGCCATGGGACGAGAAACTCGCCCATATATTTAAGTCTTTCTGGGATCGTCATCTCCTCGACTGGCTCGAGAGACAGTGGTGTGTGAAGGATCTACAGTCTTGCCTAACCATTTTAGCTGAAGGCGAGAAAATTGCAAAGGTGTGTGTGCACTGTGTTCACGATGATTTCCTCTTAGTATCGTAAGCCGACCTACGCATACAGGAACATCTTCTCCGTATCCCGGATCGTCTCAATAACCAGTCGGAAGTCGTCGGGGTTTTCGAAGGCGAGAAACTTGTAAAGGTATGTGCATTCACAATGGTATCCTCCTAGACTCGCAAGTTGACCCACACATACAGGAACATCTTCTCCGCACCCCGGGTCATCTCAATAACCAGTCTGAAGTTGTTGGGGTTTTCGAAGGCGAGAAACTTGTAAAGGTACGTGCGTTCACAATGTCATCCTCCTAGAGTCGCAGGTTGACCTACGCACACAGGAACATCATCTCCCCGCTCCGGATCATCTCAATAACCAATCTGAAGCTGTTGGGGTTTCCGAAGGCTATAAACCTGCAAGGGTACGTGTGTTCACAATGGTATCCTCCTAGACTCGCAAGCCGACCTAGTACGCATATAGGAACATATTCTCCGCACCCCAGATCGTCTCAATAACCAGTCCGAAGTTGTCGGGGTTTCCGAAGGTGAGAAACCTGCAAAGGTCCGTGTACTTACAGTGGTTTCTTCTTAGACTTACAAGCTAACCTACCTACACAGGAATGTCTTCTCCAAACCCCGGGTCATCTCAATGACCAGTCTGAAGTTGTCGGGCTTATGCAGCGTGTCGTACAGTCTTGTATCACCTTTCTTCGCATGTTCAAATGTTAAACAACATGTGATAAGTCGTGTAAGGCCATATGTGCTGCAGAGCCCGCTACTTTTTTCGATTACTTTGCTTCATAGATTGTCTATACTATGTATTGATACTGTTGTGCTTTTGAAGATGTAAAACAAAGTTACACCGCAAGTGCCAGTTTGCGGTACGTCTGAATCAGGATTGTACGCACATCCGAGTGAACTTCAATGCATCACAGTAACTGTAGAAAGAATAAGCCAATATTATGAGTACAGCCAGTAGACCTGAATGGGAACAAGTGGATTGAAGGTATATTGCATAGGGGTTGTTGGGCAGCGTCGGTGACCGTTACATAGTATAGTACCTACGTGGTCTCTCAACCTCATGCGTGAAGGAAAAGGATTCAAAGTTCCGACTCATCACATAGCCAGTGTATGTTCGGCAGCCGTAAAATTTTTCAACACTGGTATTGATCCAATATAGAGAGCAAGTAGATAGCAAAATTACATCAAAAATATCAATCGCTTAGTATCGCCTGTACAACGTTCGCAACTCTCAGCTGCCGGAGGTCTGTATATGTCTGTTGAAGCAGTCAGAATGGGGCTATTTGTTAGTGGTAGAGATAAAAACAAACCTGGCCGCATCCGACAAAAATGATTGGCTGGCCTGTCACATATGTCATCGAGAGCGCTGCACCAACCTATGCGGGAGTGTTAGATATCATCGCTGCGGCAAGCAAACCACGCACCTTGTCATCCACTGTGTCCCATTTGGTCACTAGCATGCCATCGATGCCACGCCCCTTGCCCGAGCCGGATGCAGACGAAAAGTCACGAAGAGCGCGGTCGAACTTAGTAAGCTGGTCGACGGCCTCATTGCCAACGAGGGCCTCGCCGACAAAGATTATTTTGTCTGGGTTATTTGCGGAGACAAGCTGTGGAGTTCATTAGCGGAGTTCCAAGAAGTTTCCACGGCGTATCATACTTTGGCAAGTGCACGCATGAGAGGCTAGCCGGAAATGATCCATCAGGATTGTGACAATGATAGTACCGGGTTGCATACCTCGTTGTCTTGCATACGCCCAGCTGTGTCGATTAAGACCACATCAAAGTCATTATCTTTGGCTGGGTACGGATTCGTGAGTTAAAGATGCACTTCGAAATATGGAAATTCCTTACCATATGCGATGGCTTCTTTAGCGATGCCCGCAGCATCCTTCCCGTACCCTTTCTCATAAAGTTCAACACGGCCTTTGCTATTCGTTGCGCCGTTGACGCCAAGCATAGAAAGATTGCGCACATGTACGCGAAGCTGTTCGACCGCGCCGCTCCTACACGATTGTTCAGAATAAGTGCAACTAGTATTACTGACCAGGCTCTCTTACCGGAAAGTGTCACAGGCTGCAATGAGCACTCGCATGCCATTCTGGATGAGCCAGAAACAGACTTTTGACAAGTTTGTGCTCTTTCCTACGCCGTTCACGCCCACAAAGGTAATGCTATAAGGCATCCTTTGTTGAGCGGAAGGTAGGGGAGAAGAAAGTTTAGTCCTGATTGACAATAATAGGTCTGTTGAGGTCTTGGGCGTTAGAATACGTGTGAGCGAAGATGACAGTGCCGTCCGAACAGCATTGCTGGTGGCTGAATCTACGTCAGAATACAAGAGTTAAGGATGCGAAACACGACATACTTTGGAATCCTCCCACTTTCTTCCCCACAAGACTCTCTCCGACACCTTCGCAGACCTTGTCTGCAATTTCCATGGCGACATTTTTCTTCATAAGGTGTTGTTTCATTCCCTCCAATACAGGCTTCAAATCCTGTTCGGTTAAAACTTTGGAGCCTGTCAAACGCGAGAACAAAGAACTCAGAGCACCCAATGAGCCTGTTGGCTGCTTTGCAGCCTCGTTCTTCAAAGCACGAGTGATAGCGCCATTCGCCTCGTCATCCTTTCCACCAAAGTCCCAATCTTTTACTTCATAAAAGCCATCCCTTGTCCTAGTTCCGAGAGAAGCCTTGTCTACAAGGGCTTGCAGGTCGTGCGATAAATGACCACTTGCGCCGGAGTCAGGCTTGTCGATGCTAAAGTCCAAAGAGGCCATTTCTGTTTCTGACGGGGCCGATTCACCCCATTTCCGCTGCGCCTTCCCTTTCGCCCTTTTGCTCGTTGACTCGGAGCTGTATGACATAAAACATTGGTTTGAATTACAATGATTTGCACACTTACTCTGAAGTTGGCATGCTGTCCCGGCCACTTTCTGAGTCCACTCTCGTCGCACCTCGTCCTCCCCTCCGGCCACCCCGGCCACGCAGTCTATTCTTGAGTGCTTGTACATTCCGAGCTATCTGTTGCTCATCCTGCACTGCAATCGACGATTCGGAGGGGACTGAAGGCCGTTCATGTATATATCCGCAATGTATTAAATAGAAGACTCACCCGTACTGAGGTCATCGGAAGGAGGACTGGAGTCGGGCAGAGCTGGAGCCACTTGTCTATAGCGAGACTTCCGTTCCTGCAAGCTTAGTGTGAGCAAGTACGACGTATGTGCGAGAACAAGCACGCACCTGGGCAGCTTTGTCTTCAAATCCCTTCAAGAGCTTTTCGAAGACACCATCCCAGCCTTCAAATGCTTTTGCAAAGTTCCACGCCTTGGGAGAGTCGCGCGCAGCAGTTGACACGAGTTTCCCGCTTTTTATTGCGTGCAGCGAAGCGACGAAAGTAGCCAGGAATGGCTCGAATAGTTTTATAAACAGTGCTTTGAGAGCAGCTAGGAGATCATCCACATAAGTTAGTTGAAGAATGCGGTGATATGCAACCTGCATTTCTGAATGTCAGTCGAGAGTTACTCCGGCAGCATGGACAGCGGACGTACCACAAAAATTAGCTCCAGATCATTAAAGAATGTCCACTTCACTGCGTATCCGTCCTTCTCGTATTTCTCCTCGGCTGTCCGCCCTTCGATCAAGGCTTCACGTATGAGAGAATTTACGGGAGACGAAGGAGAAGAAGCCAAGTAAGATGCCTCTGGGGTAAAGGAGCGTGACCATAATACAATACCTCCTGGAACTGATAGTGAGGTTCATCTGCTTCAAAACGATTATTAGACCGACCTTTGTGCGAGATTGAGCAATGGTCCAGCATGGTCGAAAGCAATGCTTACTTACTACGGACACCGCATCATAACTTCAATTGATTACATAAGCGAGGTTTGGTCTTGGCGTGGGAAATGGACTTTGCCACTATATGTACATCGACAAGGAAGTTTTGAAGCCTCGCCCCAACCTCGCCCAGCTCACTGCTCAGCGCTCAATAGTAGCCAAGTGGCCGCGACAACAGCCTGGAATATTCTGATGGGCCAATTAAAACGGCGGATAAGATGCAACTTGAAGCTAGTTTGTTTTTCGGCTTATAACTAGCTTGCCTTTCTATCATGCCCATGCGAAATTCACCTGGTGCTTAGTATTTTTATTATTGACGTTCTCATGGATCGCAGTACCTGCAGACAATGTGGATGTTTTGGGCTATCTCTGCGATCCGGTGTGTGCATTTGCCGTGGACTTCATTTTTTGATCCAGCCTGATCACTGAAGGCCCTGCGTCACGTCCTGGTCAGTGTACATCCCATCCTGCGCACCGCTAGTTTCCAAGGTCAGCATTCATTGTCCGAGGACACTATGCAAATGCTAACCAAATACCGTTAAGTCCACTCCTTTTCCTGATCTACGAGCTTGTTTTGCATGTGCTCATTCCAACATCTACTGGCAGGACTCCATATCATCAAGTCCAGCCATAAATAATAGTGCAAGGTACAGTACGTCGATAGGGATGCCACCTCCGCAGGCACCGTTGCCGTGATACGGTGGCGCCACGGGCTGATGTCATGCATGATGTATCATCCTCAAGCCCATTCTTGGCTTTCGCTATGCACCACAGTGCCATGCTAGAGCGTGGAACTGGCAGCTATGGGCTTTTCTTTGCATAATTGGATAGGACAACCGTGCTATAACCCATTTTAGGAACTGGTCACAGCAAGTTACTGAAGCAGCCCCTTTTGCCGTTGATTGAATCGAGGCAGAAGATGGATTCGCCCGATTTTACCAACATCGCTATCACATGGTCATAAGTCGTGGAAATCATAATGCATCTACCAACTGTTGACTATGACCATACGATGGGAGATGAGGAGTCACGTGATACAAACCTAGCGGAATAGAAAGAGTTCACTCCATGAACATCGCTATTGTATGGCCATAAGGTGGTATAGGGTACACTGGATCTGACGCCGCTTTACTATGACCATACGATAGGAGATGAAGGGGCAAATATGCTTCGAGCACTTAGCTTCCTGCGTATCTCCTGGAGGCGATGTTGCTATTCAGTGAATAAAGAAGCTTCCGTAAAGCTTGAATAATTGTTCATAAGCATATCCCCTATGGGTGTATGCCGGACTTTGGCGACACGGAGGGAGAACAACGCACTTAAGCTCGCCGCATAACTTCAGAGTCTAGAAGGTTGATTACCAGTACATAAACCCTCGTGGATGAATACCATGTACCAATATCAAAAATCCGACTCCGAAATAAAAGTTCAGTAAACATATATGAAAAATAATAATAACGTTAAACCTTCCTCCTAATCCCAATGTCCACACTAGGTCGTACAGGTCTCAACGGGGGTAAAGGCTGTGTATCCGCACCGTTACGAACGAAATCTGGCAGTGGGCGCGTCAACGGGACAACGGAGAGCTCCCACAGATCAGCATATGCGTTCTGCAAGGTCTCCACTGCGCGAGAAGGCTCCATGGGGTACGTGTTTTGCATCAAGGGCGCGTAGTTAGTGTCGGTAGGAAGGGGGGATATAGATCTGTAGTCTTTCCGAGTATCAAACTTTCCTGTGTCACGGGACCAGAACTCTTGTGAGCTGCCAATACTGGATACCCTGTGCGCCGTGTTGCCCATCATCATGGATTCATCCGAACCCTGCTGACCTGAGCGTCGAAGAGGCTGCAACGATTTTTCTAAACTGAAACGCGTAGATTGCTCATCTGATCCTCCTATCCCCATCCCATCTAGGAGTTTCATATTCGACATGGCAGGACTCGTGTAATACGAGTCTTGTCGTAGTGGTAGAGGGACGTCATTGCGTGCCCATGAAGGAACGATTTCTACACCGGAATCTAGGCGGAGGACGGGCATCTCTCCGCGTTTAATGGTGTCTGCGAATTCGGAGGAGGGCGCGACATGTTTTCTGCGTCGACGGTGGAGGATGAGTCCGAGGACGAGCAATACTAGGACAACGACTCCACCGATAACGCCGCCTGCTATGGCGCCGGTATTGACATTTGTGGAGGAAGTTGCTAACGAGCTGGTCGTATTTCCCGATGATGTTGATGCTGCCCCAGCTGTTGAAGATGATGATGATGTATTTTGTTCAGCGGAAGATTGGGGTGATGTCGGTGGGGTCACCACGGCTGTGGGGGTTGCAGAAGTTGGTATTATAGGAGAGGTCCCGGAGATGTCGATTGTAGAAGAAGTTGTGGTTATAGAAGGGGCCCCATTGGTGTCGGGTGTAGAAGAGTCTGAAGAGGTCCCACCGGCGTCAGATGCAGAAGAGGACCCAGCGGTGTCGGGTGTAGAAGAGGACCCGGTGTTGGTGGGTGATGGAGAAGAGGTGGGAGTACTAGTGCTGGCAGTTGGAAGGAAAGCACCCCCTGACTTGCTTTGGCTTGGTCTAACCATCTTTCACTGCAGAGTCGACGTCGAGAAGTTAATAGCGCGCGAGTTGTTATGCACGGATACACTGCTGAAACCCAACCTATATTAAACACCCGTTCAAAGACACCAAGCGAACACTCACAATCAACAAAGACCGGCACAAATACAAGTACTGCCCTGCATCCAAAGTCAAGATGTTCAGTACGAACCCCAGTAGGCTGGTGGGAGGAAGAAACGAATAGCACCAGGGCAATCAAAAAAAAAGAAGCAAGAGACAAAAAAGAAGAAAAAAAAGCGCTCAAGGGGGGAGTAAAAACAACCCGCTTTGACATGTGAGAGTGGCCCAACTCATCACATCAGACGTTTATCTGAGGCTGTACCAGATTCAGATGCGAGGTGGCCGGCACGCGTGATCAGCTTCGCCTCTGTTACAAACGCTCCAGTACCCAAGGCTAAGAATAATCAAGGTCAACCCGTTGGAGCTCCGCATCAGCATCAGTTTTGCGGTGAGCTGACACATGCTTTCCATCGCTTTCCGTAGCTGTAGTACTATATGTACTAGTAGCCGGACACCTATCGGTATCCGGACTTTTGCGTCTACCGTCAAAGCGTTCAAGATGAGAGTTGTACCTGTTCTCGTCAGCGCAGATAATTATGCATATCTCCTCATCGACGAGCCAACCAGGAAGGCGGCGGTGGTGGATGTATTAGACGTAGAAAAAGTACAGGCTGTAGCGGATAAAGAAGGCGTGAGCATCGTCGCTGGCATCACTACACATCACCATCAAGATCATAGTGGTGGAAACAAGGCATGTTTATTCCCGACATCACTGATGTGCTGGCCACTAACGGTTTAAATGTTATACTAGACACTGGTGCGTAACGTGCCCAATATGTACGATTGATGGTTTACCCTCGTTCCACGTAAGGTTTCTACGTATCCTAGTATCCCCGTTTATGGAGGTTTTGATGTGCCTGCTAAAACACACCTCGTCGAGGATGGTGGCGAGTTCACTATCGGTGATAATATACATGTTCGGTGGGCTCATTAAACTTCGCCTCTTTCCTTTCATAGCTAAATGTCGACGACAGGTGCTTGGCAACCCCATGCCATACCAAGGATTCTATTTGCTTCCATGCAACGGACACATCCATCAAGTCTCAGTCCGGCGGTGTGTTCACTGGTGATACTCTTTTCTTAGGTATGTATGCGCTAGTAGTCCCGTAACTCGTCACGTTCTTGACACCGCCCCAGGCGGGTGCGGTCGTTTCTTCGAAGGGACGGCAGAGCAAATGCACGCCTCTCTTTCCAAACTAGCAACGCTCCCAGACGACACGGTCGTATACAACGGTCACGAATATACAGCTGGCAATGTTGCGTTCGCGAAGACTATTGAGCCCGAGAACCCGGCCATCGATCGGCTTTTCAAGCTTGCACAAGAGAACAAGGTTACCACTGGTCTGTCGACGATCGGTGATGAGAAGGAGTGGAATGTGTTTATGCGTTTGGATAAAGTTGCGATAATGTATGCAGTGTTTGTTGGTCATAGCCATGATGCTGATTTTTGTACAGGAAGGCTACTGGTGCAGAGGAACCTGGTGCAGTTATGAACAAGTTGCGTGAGTTGAAGAACAACTTTAGGGGGTGAGGAAGCACGTTTCTGTAGTTTGAGTCGACTGAGGAATAGGGTTAGAGCAAGGCTTTAGTGCGGGTAGTAAGAACAGCAAAGTGTTTATTGATCGTCTGGTAGGGAACAAACTCAACAGATGTATTGATATAACATTGCAAAGCAGTGCGAGTCCATGAGGCATTATTAATGATGGTCTCGTAAACATACACATAATTAACTCATTCCGACGAGTTTGAGCACCGCTGATCGGGCGTATGGAATGTATGATAGGTTATACCAGGTGTAGGCGAGGTATTCGATGACGACAAAAACTGATGGGATCAAAACGTTACGTGGGTCGGCAAGTTCCAGAGTTCTAGGGCTTACTGATGCATAGTACCTGGAGATAAGGGTTAGCGTAGTCTAGGTACAGGAAAGGGAGGACGAACCTCGTTCCCAAGTACGAAGGCACCGACGAAGACGAGGCCCACTGAGCCGAGGAATACGATTGTGGCAATAATTCGTACGGGTTTAAACATCTATGGGGAAAGTATTTGAGTTGTGCTAGGTAGAAGACATGAAACATACAAGCTTAAATTGGGAGGCAAACTAGGAGACGTCAGTATCAATGATAGCAAAGAGGGGGGGGGGGGAGGACTGACTCCAATGACGAAACCAGTGCCCACGAGGGACACCATGATACCAATAGTGTACAAAACTTTTGAAATAGGTTGTCATAGTGGTGCTTGGATGAAGAATGAGTGAAACGGACCTGCAAAACTACCGAGCTGACCCAAGAAAAGCAATATGCTGCCTAGTAAACTAAGGGCGAACCCTATGATGAGACTGGGAAAGGTTCAGTTACGGATAAGTGGAAAATTAGAGCACGCACCAGCCAACAAACCCGTATAATCTTTGTGTACGAGTTAAGCCGAGGAATTTGAAAGCAGAGTCGCCCTCGAAAAACTGAGTCTCGGGAATCATGCCACCCGCGGATTCGAGGTTGAACCATCCTTTGGAGGGCATTTTGGATTAGGATGATGTTGAGGTTGAAGCGCTAAGGGTTCAGAGGTGTTTGAGGCCCGCGCAGCTTTCCCACGGTTAGGGAACTGGTAGTAAAGTCACTCAGATCTGATACATGTCCTCCTGTAGACGAGGCTTCATATTCACCAATTTTCATTCAGATTGCTCCTCGTGTAGTAGATATTCACCAAATATAACATCACCCATTGGACCATCAGATGAAGTGTATTTTTATTGGTACTGCAGGGAATGATACGAGAGGAGGCTATACCTTATTACTTACGGAGTTGCTCAGTTGGTGTTTATTTGGATAACACGCCTCGTGTGTTCAACGAGGCCGACTGAGTTCAGTTTTTTTGTTCAACGAACGATTCTCTTCTAGCTGGGTTGATAATGGAACAGTCCAATCTTCATGACAAGCTTTTCTCAAGAGGAAGCGCAACTCCTCCTCCTCCTCCTTCAACTTATCTTGATTCGTTGTTTCAATCTGCCGCATCTCACGGAAATTCAGCCCCTGCTACTCCAAGCATGGATGATACTTCAGTTCCAGCTGTCTCTACATCTCCAGCTGATAGGCAGAGCGCTCTCCTTTCCTTGTTATATCCTGCCGCAACTTCAATACCTGCTATCAGGCCACTTCAACAGTCTCCTCCTGCTTCTTCTATAAGATCAGGTCAATCACCCTCAAATAACAGTGAAACTCAAGGAAAGATCCTCCTAGAACAGCTCATGGGGTCAGTCAACTTTCATTCTTGCCTCACTTCATACACGAGGCTCTTTTAAAAAATCCTTTTATTCCATTTCTTTTCATTCCGCCTCCCATTTCTTTCTACCATGACCTCTTGGGATTTCCTTGATACATTTTATGCTGATCTTTATGATAGTACCGCCTCCCGCTCAAATTTTTCAGAGCCTGCTCCACAACCAATGTCGACTTTACCCCCTGCCGCTAGTCCCCAGTTTCAGTCCTCCATGGGACAGTCGTCCATAGTCCAGTCTTCCATCGGAGACACCTACCATCTTAATGAGGGCTCTTACATCCAACAAGAGCAGCCAAGGGATACACAACCCCCCATCGCCCAGCCTCAACAGCCCCAGCAGCTCACCCCCTCTCCCCGCAAGTCCATGTTTGAATTTGTTTCTCCTTTCGATGCTCTTGACTCCACCTCAACCGTAAAGAAGAAACCTGTTATCGCAGGTCCTGCAAGTGCATCCAGCACAAACGAGGACTCCTGGACATCCGCTTCCCTAGGCTCTCTCAATGACCCAAAGCGCAAGTCTGTCGAGAACCTAATGGACCAGTTGACTAGGTCCCAGCAGTCCTACCCCCCTGCACAGCCTCCATCCCCTGCCTATGACCCTTATAGCACTACAGACGAGTATTCCCAGGTTGAATCACAGCCGACCCCTCAGCAGCAACCCCTCCAACCTCGTACCATGCCCCCGCCCCCTCCTCTTCCTCCCAAACCTGGCCGTGTGTCGCCCCCTAGGGGCTCTCCTCCGAAGCCTGCTCCACAGCAGTCGCGTCCACAGCCACGCCCTGTCGAGTCACCTCTCGGTCAGGCTCCCACTCCACCTGCGAGGCGAGACAAGGATGGATCACCCGGTCCTCGCAACACCTGGAAGAACGAATCCAGAGCCAAAGGTACTGCTAAAGGAAAGCCACAGACGAGTCCGAGGCAAGCTTTTCATATTTTCAAAATGTGCCTTCACTCATTCCTTTTTAGCTCGCAACCTCAAACTATCGTATTCGATGTATCACAGCCGCTGGACGATGTGCAGGCTCCTAGGGATGCCGTCAAATCTACTGCAATTGCTCTGGTCAAGCAGGACTCTGTATTCTTACCTGGTACGACCATTGGCGCTACTCATTGGATTGCGTATGCCATGACAAAGGGTCGTGTTCGTGTTATCTCGCGGTCGAGTGGTGATCGCACTCTGCTTCAGCTGCCGACAGTCTTTGCACCTTCCACCTCGGTCATTGACATGGCTGTGTATGGTAACAGGCTCGCAGGTGTCACTTCCGATGGCGGGTTTGTCGTGTGGGAACTGCCTGAGGTTATCACTGATGATGTACCGTGAGTGTCTCGGTGCTCAACATATTCCTGGTCTAATAATATTTGCAGCGGGCGACTCTTGTTGTGCATCGTCCCCAGTGCTGACGCTGACCCTCTTCACTCCGTAAAGTGGCATCCCAAGCAACCCGACACTCTGGCAGTGGCTTCGGAGACCAAAATGTATTTACTTGATCTAGCAGACGCTGCGCGTACTTTTAGAGGAGAGCCTTTGCCACAAGTTGAATTGAACCGTATTTCTCAAGTATTTTCCGTGCCATCGGTCAGTCCATCGCTTCATTTTTTGGTGTGTTCTTATCCTTCGTAACAGCGCTTGGTCGCGTTTGATTTTGATGTTCCTCATTTTGCACTGGCTACTATTTCCGAGGACTCCACTCTTACTCTGTGGAACGTCCATGACAAGATGCCTTTCTGGACGCACCGCGTTCGCGGCGACGACGTCCCCTCATCTCTGACATTCATCGACGACGGCATCGTCATCGGGAGGAAGAACGGCACAGTGTTCCAGCTCCTCTCTGTCATCACCAAGAACGTCCTCTCCACATTCAAATTCGTCAACGGAAACAAAGAAGACCCCGACATGTTCGGACACGTCAACTACGACTCCCGAATCCAGACGCTCTGGGTTGCCAACAACCGGCGCGACAGTCTCATCTCCCTGCGCATCGGGTTCGATGTCAGCGCTTCGCCTTCGGGCGAACTCGTCCGTGGCGGGTTCTTCGAGCAAGTCGTCGAGTTCTCCGGGCCGAAACCGACTATCCACTTTGTGATACTCTCAGCAGACGCAGACCCCACAGGTGACGAAGCGCACGCTGCATGCGTCGCTGCTAAGCTCCCCCCGGGAGACCTCGCGCTCGTCGCGTTCTCTGTGCATTCTACCGGTGTTGATCAGGTGCTGATCAGGAAAGAGTGGTATGATACGGCTGTGTTAAACGCGCCTGGAAAGTTCCCACCTTATATGCCTGCGGCCCCCGCGGAAGTAAAGGGTACAGGGCGTCAGATGCCTCCTGCGCCTGTGAACATCGGTGGGCCTGGGCCTGCTTCCGTGCCAGCCATGCAGTCCTCTGGGTCCGGGTCTGGAAGCATTCTCCCACCTCGTACACTTCGAACCCCTCCTTCTGAAGAACTTGAGGGTGATATCGCGCGCGACGAAGTCCGTACACATGAAGGCAAGGGAAAGAACATCCGAGGGAAGAATGTGGCGTTTAGGGATCGCGAAGCTGCGAATCTGAACTTGAAAGAGACTGAGAAATTAACGAGCTTCAAGGGCGATGCGGGCGCTAGTGTTGACAATGGGGTTGCACTAGTCGTCACCAAGGAGATCAAAAAGAGCGAGGAGAGCTTGCATACGCGTATTGGACGGTTAATTGGGAAGGAGATGGATAAACAACGTAAGTGGCTGATGTACCTTTTGCGGTGTTTTGACGTTGATCCTGGTTTTGGTTCCCAGACCAACGGATGGAAGAAGCGCGCGTTCAAGAGCAGGCTGAGGATTTCAATCGACAGGAGAAGATTCTGAAGCTAATATCGACGGAGCTTACAAGAAACACGACGAGGGTTGTTGAGATGGCCGTTAAAGCTGAAGTCCAGAACTCGGTTTTACCTGCGCTGGAGCATATCACGAGGACGGAAGTTCGGGCTGCTCTTAATGAGCATGTTGGGAGAGGGTTGACAGAATTTATCCAGAATGTACGTTGTGCTGTTCTCCGTTTTTGATCTGACTCAACTTTTGTTGGATGTGTGCAGAGCCTTCCGAATGAGATCGAGAAACTGCTTTTACGCCCTGATATCTCGAGCCATTTCGCTAGTATCCTCTCGACGAATTTGAACCCTCTGATCGAGCGGTACATCAAGGACGCCGTCACAAAGAACATCATCCCTACGTACTCTCAGCAGACTTCGGCTATGCACCAAGATATCCTTCGAGAGATGAGGGCGGAGATTTTGAATGTAAAGAAGGATTCTATGTCATGGCAGACTGAAGCTGCACGGAGCCAGGAGGTGAGCGGTCTTTCTCTCAAGATTGAGATCGTTCTAATGAATTGGGTAGTCCTTAATCAGGGATCTCGAGCATTCTGTCAGGATGCTGTCCGACCAAGTCAAGTTCTTGTCGTTGAATTCAGCTGCTAATCATCGGATAACAACTGGCAGTTCTCCTGTTCCTAGCGTCTCAAACATGAGTTCTATGAGTCAAGGCATGCACCGCTCCCAGAACCTCCCTCCTGCAACGACGCAGGCTCCAGTATACGGCTCTCAGTCTCTCGGTTCATTCTCCCAACAACCACAGCCATCGCAGATGCACACACACGCTACGTGGTACCCTTCAACGATTGCTGCGCCTCAAGCGTCTCACCCCATCGCGCCTCCCCAACCCCCTCCCCCACCACCGTTGTCCCAGCGGTCTCCTCCCGTTCAACATGATGCTTGGGAAGATACCTATATGGCGGTTCTGGGTACGCAGGATCCGAAGCAGCTGAGGGAGCTCCTTGCGAGATCGAGCCCGGAGGTTGTGATGCCTATGGACAGGAAGGGGCCGTTGTCTATGGCTGTTATTTTGTCAATTTTGCATCGGGTGCGTATCCCTTGAAAATTCTTTGCTGATTGGTTTTGATTTTATTATTATTAGCTGGCTACTATAATTGCGGAGACGCCTCCTGTGGATGAAGCTTTCAAGTCTTCTTTGTGGTGGATGCAACGCACTGCTACTGTTTTGAACATTAATGTATGTCTCCGTGCATTGTGTGGCTGAGGTACTGACGTTTTTGTGGACTTCAGGAACCTCTGATCGCACCATACGTCGCGCGAGTAGTCCCGAATGTGAAGGCTACGCTGAATACTACCAAGCAGCGATTGACGATTCTCCCTGGTGGACCTCAAACAATGGATGCGGCGCGGACTATTTCTGAGATTCTGGATATTCTGGGTCGGAAGGGCGTGCCTGCACCGCAGGGGGGTCTTTGATGGTTGATTTCTGTCTCTGAGGGTTGTCCTGAGGACTGCTCTATTCGTATGCAAATAAAAACATGAAAACATACTCCAACGCGATGCACACCACCATTCCTTTTATTCCGTTTTTTTTCCCTAGCGATGATGAATGTTACGAATGCTGTTAGGCTCATGAGTTTTTCTTGCGCATGTTTTTTTTGGTACTGACTGTTTGACTGCTCTTCATGATACTATCATACATACTTTGTGTTTCGTTTGTTGTAGTGCAGATTTGAATCACATGTCATGATAATTCTGTTGAGCTTATGTGAGCCAAATATGAAATTCAAAATCCAAACGTAATTAGTCACTCGAACCTAATTTTCGATGCGGCTACTCGTAACTAGTGCCAATTCGTTCCTTGCTCCGAAAAGCCGTGCACATGTCTGGCCAAGGGAATATTTGCCTATCGATCACGCGGCGCCGTGTTGTATTCGTCTCAGCTATGTATGGGCGTCCCATGACATGTCGTGCGCCGCCGTATATTAAGTTTATTCATCTCGGTCATGGCCATGACCAAAAGTAACGCGTCTTATGATCACGATGCGTTTCCCCCTTAGTAGAAGATAGGCCGTCGGAGTCTTCTGCCTGCAGCTCGGTTACGTCTGATTGTACGTACGGGCGCCGCTCTGCTACTGACTATGGTAGACAGCTGCAGGCTTGCGCTGTCAGTAAGACCCCCATCTTAGCAATGGTATCTGCAACTACTAGAATATACTTGATTGCCCTTCATACATCCTTGGCCGGGATGCTGTGGGGGTTGGATACCGGTATGCAGTTTTATTTCGGACCTGGGTTGACGGGCATCTCTAATCAATCATGATGGTCATCTCTTCCAGGTTCAATTGGTCCTATTACCCAGATGGAACAGTTCTCCAGCTCTATCGGCCATCTCTCCTCAGGCATCCTCGGGATTTATGTCGCGTGTATTCTTCTCTCTGCTTCCTTGTCTTCGCTATGTAGCGGTTATATAGCTGACTTGCTATCTCGCAAGTATGGGATCCTAACAGGAGGTATCATAGTCCTCCTAGGAACGATCATCTCCGCCTCTGCGAAAACTTTCCCTGTTCTCGTATGCGCACGGCTGATAACGGGAATCGGACAGGGTCAGAGTATCTCCGTCGTTACCATTTACCTCTGCGAGATTTCTCCAGGAGAGATCAGAGGAACGGTTGCGGCGGTGCTACAGTTGCTTATCACTGTCGGGATCGCTTTGGGGTATTTTGTTGCGTATGCGTCTTCGAGAATTGGGGGTGAGTTGGCTTGGAGGACACCGTTTATTTTGGAAGCGAGTATGGCTGCGGTTTTCGTCTCCGGGATGGCTTTCATGCCGTATTCTCCGCGGTGGCTTATCCAGAGGGGGAGGATAGATGAAGCTCGTGCGGTTCTTCAGACGCTCCGTGCTAGCAGCGAGTTTGTAGAAGACGAGCTGCGTCTTATTAAAGGCAGTCTCGAGGAGCAGAGCCAGGAAGATGCTTCTTATCGTGAGATATTCCAAAAGCGTTATATCAGACGGAGCATTCTCGGTGTGTTTCTGATGTCTTCCCAAATGTTATGTGGGGTATGTGTTGTCCTGTACGACCGACGATGAGGCCTGAGGAGTCTCGATTGACACCCTTGTCTGTAGATCGATGCGGTCCTTTATTACGCTCCGATCCTGTTCACTCAAGCTGGTTTTACATCAACTCGGGCAGCATTCCTTGCGTCTGGTGTTTCTGGAATAATCAATTTGATATTTACGATACCTGCTCAACTGTGGGTCGACAAGTGGGGACGAAGATTTCCTCTGATCGGTGGCGGTGTTTCTATTGCTACTTGCTTCATGGCCATCGGTACCTTGTATGCGATCTATGGCGGAAAAACCGATGGACAGGTGTACTTGAGTGGCAGAGGGCCGCAATGGGCCGTCATCATACTCATATACATGTTTGTGGTATGTATCGCGCATGTCAAACCACACATAAAGTACTAAATGAGCTGTACACCAGGCGAGTTTCTCATGCTCATGGGCTGTGGTAGGTTGATTCAGAGTCATTCACCACGCGCGAGTTAACTCCTCCAGATTATTAAAATATACGCATGCGAGATAATACCCACACGGCTTCGCGCAAAAGCATGTGCTGTCCAGCAGGTAGGTTACGTACTCTTCTCGCTTGCCCGCACATGATATCTGACGTCTATCAGCTCAGTAATTGGCTCGTCAATTTCACTGTTGCGCTTACTACGCCGCTTTTTCTACGGGCTTCTCCAAGCGGTCCATATTTCCTCTTTGGATCAGCAGCGCTGTTCACCGCAGCCGTCTGCCATTTCTTGATGCCGGAGACTAAAGGGAAGAGCTTGGAAGAGATCGAGGACTTGTTTGAGAAGACACCTCAGGTGGTGGGTCACTCTGTATCGATAATAACGTGATTGTCTCTGGTTTGTGAATTGCGTTACGCATCTTCGTTCTGTATTCCATATCATTCTGGTAACGCTCAGTATGCCACATACATGTTCTATCAATGACAGCGCAACAGTGATAGAGTGCCAGCGGCTCCCCGACTTCGATATTAATGTCAGTTTTTGTCAATCGCGAACGGTCAGGCACCTGTAACAAAAATGTTACCGCGAGAAGAGATTCATTCAGGTCTAGGTTGTTGACACATCACACTTGATGTTATACAGGGTGCTGGGACGAAGGAGCGATGCGTTGCATAACATAGACAGGTCATGGTAAATACGGATGATGCAAATGCGACGCTATCAGGAAGCTACCAACTCGGAATGGGCTGCATAGGAACGGGAGATACTAGAGTTCACGGCATATTTGGATCCAGACAGTCGTGAAACTGAAGTAGTCAAGACTGTCGTCGCCCAACCGTTACGCCAAAAGGCAGTGATGCTTCAGTATCTCGGATGCCAAGAATGTTGAGCGAGGACTCAGGCCTCAGGAGAGTGTAAGCGCAATATTTGTCACGACGTGACCGTACCAGGAAACTGTACTTCGTGGCGGTGCACCATGATGGTGCAGAATTATGTCAAAGTACTGTGACAGCAGCCGTACTCTTCGAAAGTCTTCCAAGCTGTATGTACATGACTACATTTTTAGGGTGTGTTTATATCCATGAAATATTTATAGACTTACAGTCTACCATGCACATTCTAGATTGTATGTCCTCTGACCCTAGCCCGCCGTCTGCTGGCTTTTCGCTGCAACGTTATTGACATCCCTCTCCCGAGTCCATCCTCCAGCGTAAACAATTAGCCAAACCAAATTACCAGTCATGGACAATTGACGGTGCTACCAGTGTTATGAATTAATAACCCTGGCAGATGTGACCTAGCATGGGGCTACAATACCTAGGACCGGTGGATTCACTGATTTCAGAGGGCTGGTGAGGAAGTTACATACCATCACATGACAATTTATTTTCGTAGCTAACATCACATATTACGACGTCAACAACGTAATGTAATACCCCAAAGCCTAAAGGACTCAGATCGGTTCCCTGATGATTGACGTGTCGCGAAGTAGATAATTTGCAAGCCTGGTGTTGCGTTTACCTCCCTCCTCCTGACAATGCCCGTTCTCAATGATACACAAACGGGTGGCGCTATCGGTGTGGTCGACGACTTGCCCACTGGCGTACCCTGTCATAGCCGTGATGACCTCGAAAGGAGATTGGTGAGGAAACTTGATTTACGTATGTCCGTGATATTGGTTTTGTATACCATGAACATGGTGAGTCTGAGGTTTTTGTAAAACTCTACTCGAATACTTGCCGTGCATCTTAGATCGACAGATCAAATGTTAGGTACGTTGAATATCGTCGAACTTGTATTGATCTCATGACATCCACAGCAATGCTCGGCTACAAGGTTTTGAAAAAGACCTGCACCTGCGGGGCCAACAATACGCCACGGTCTTGTCCATCCTATATGTTGGATTCCTTATCATGCAAGTGCCAGGGCGAGTTTTCTCCTTCATCGAGGGACAGGTGAACGTGAATTTGATTTAGGAACATGTTTCTGCACTGGCTGGAGAGACCTGCTATCTTCATTCCGTCTTGTATGATAGTATGGGGCGGAATATCAGTGTTAATTGGTTTGTCGACGCTGATCGTTTACGAATATCGCTGCTAATTCTGCATAGGGACCACAACGAAGTACAAATTCTAGTCTCGCATCATTTTAATCTCTGATAGCCAGACCCAAGCTATACCGGAGTTTTGGTCGCACGGTTCTTTCTCGGCTTTGTCGAAGCCCCCTTCCTCCCTGGCGTCCTATTTCTTATATCTGGATGGTACAAACGGGACGAGCTCGCCATGAGAACGGCTCTTCTTTTTTCTGGATTTTTATTCAGCTCTGCATTCGGATCGCTTTTTGCATCTGGTATACTTCATGGCATGCAGGGCAAACTTGGTCAAGCTGCATGGAGGTAAGCAACGATAGCCTCTGTCACTCCTTGGAACTGAATGATCTGTAGATGGTTATTTTACATTGAAGGCGGCGTCACTATCTTAATCGCGATTTGCGCGATATTCATACTCCCTAATTTCCCGCACAATACTAGGTGGCTCACCCCAGAGGAAAGATCACTTGCCATTTCTCGCCTTCTGGAAGATGGCTATGGTAAGGCTGACGAAAGTGGGAAACAGACGACCATACAAGGACTGTGGGATGCTGTATTTGACTGGAAGGTGTGGTGGTTTTCAGTTGCGTTCATGTTCCAGTACATAGCGCATTCTTTTATGGGTTACTTCCCGACGCTATGCGCAACACTGGGATATGACACGACTACAACGTTGCTACTCTGCGCTCCTCCGTGGGCGTTCGCGACTATAGTGGCATTTGCTCTTACATGGTCCGTCAACCATTTTTATCGGAAATCACATCTCATGGGGATCAGGTACTCTGACAAGAAGCAGAGGCGTTACAAATACTTTGCTGCCTCAAATGCACTCGGTACCCTTGCATTCACCATATCGATCTTTACGATGAACAAAGCTGCGCGCTATATTTCGTTGTAATTAAGCCCCTACTCATGAAGCGTTACTTGTTGTACTAAGAGACACACAGGTTCCTGATGGCTCAGCTCATCGCTGGATATCTGGTGCTCTGGGGGTGGGTCAACAACACTTTCGCCAGAGAACCTGCGAAGCGAGCCGTTGCTATTGCTTTGATTAACACAATAGGGCAGATAGGCAATATTGTTGGACCGTCTGTAACATTGTCATCGATTCCTCGCTCTTGCTGATTATCCACAACTGCACTTTTCTAATAGGTACGCATGGCCGTCCAAATGGGGCCCAACATATCGTTATTCCTATGCCGTCAGCATCGCAGCAATTGGGGTTTCCACCACCATGTTTGGTGGGATGCATCTTTATTTGAAGCATCTGAATGAGCAGATTGAGAGGAACGAGAATGTGAAAGGTATTAAAGAGCTTCGGGGCCCAGTCGGTTTTAGATATTTGGTGTAGTTGAGGACAGATCGTTTCTGACCGCGCGTTTTTTGCTCTTTGTCCGCTGAAGCGCGAGGGGGCCTATCTTAGACATTATTTTTTGAAATGTAAAAGTCATTGGATCTAGAAGCTGGAAAAGCGGATATGGTCATGCTCAAGCGTTCATGGTGTGCGTTCTAGTGGGTTTCACTTCCCTGGCCCGGATGGATCATTCATCTGGGAACATAAAGGGGCTAAACAGTTCCTATGAAAAGTACCACAGTAAGGGTCGGAAACCACGCACCTCATCGGCTGCAGGGGTAAACAAGATCTCGCGATTACCCGACGATTAACAGCAGGTTGTGGCAAATGTGGCAGGGATGGTATAGAACACGAAGTCGCGGAGAACGTCGATCGACTATGCATGTTGATCTCTCGTGGATCTTCCCAACGCACCATCCAATACACGGGAAGTTCCAATATGCATATTCGTTTGGGGGAGCTTGCGGCCAGTGGCAGCGTTCGACCTCGGGCAAATCCTGTCCTTCCATGTTTGGTTAATGTTAATTAATATTAATCTTGGCCATCGGTGGCAGGCTGGCAGGGGCACTGGTGCTGGCGTCTACAAAACAGCCTCAAGGACTTGGCCTGGGGGATCCCTTGCTAAGCCTACCGTGGCCTTGCCGTAGCCTGCCCACAGATGTTGCACAGATGAGCGTCTTAAAGACTCGGCGAGACAAGATCCCCGAGGTGGCATCATGACATGAATAAGGATATATTCGTAAAGCGATAAGGAGAGCTGTACCGAAGGAAATCCCACAAGTCACATGAGTAACATCCGAGCAGAGTGACCGTGCACCAGGTCAAACAAACCCTCGTGCGAGTCACCGACTTGCATGACATTATTATGGTCTGTATTTTGAAATTTCCGATATAACTTGAAAGGCTGCTCATTTAAGTCTGGATTCATAACGTGGGCCCGCATACTGAAACTAAGCCGATGGCAAAAGACGATCCGTTGCGAGTCTACTAGCTAATATATCGTACTAGCCGTGTCACCCAAACCTTGATCTACACCAGACCAAGTCATCATGCACCTTCAATGCATGCAGAACGCATTCCACCCGAGCCGTCGGCGGGTTTCTGCGGCGTCCCTACAAAACGAATTGAGACAGGTCGAAACAAGGGTTTTATTCGCTTACGGCTCGCGCACAAAACTGAAAACGTGGAGCGTAAGCATTCCATTGATAACGAAGGCCGAACAACCTGTGGCTGTTATGACTTGGACAGGGACATTTCCAGAGCAGAAGCAAGCGATAAAGAGAGCTGCACCAAAAGAATTTCATGCATCATCGACAGGAACACTTCTGCTAACTCACTTACACACAAACAAACAGCACGCGGCGACTGCCAGACAAATTGAGGGGTATGCCAACCACAACAACAGGCAGATAATTTGGCATCGTGACATGTCCTGCAGCAAGCGTCAAACCATGCAACACCCCAAATAAGCAGAGCTCACTCTGAGGTGTTCTATGTCTTTATGAACAGTGCTAGTTTCATAGATGACCACGACCGCAGCTCCCGATATTACACTGAGCAATGCAGCACTGAATGCAATCATGGCGAAGACGTAGGAGGCTGCAGTGTCAAAAACCATCAAGCTAGTTACAGGAGAACTCGTCGTCAGGATCAAAGCAGTAGTTGCGAGTACCAGCCCAGCCTAAATTCCAATTGTTTAATGTTAGTGATAACGACCAGATCGTATCAAACACACGGTGACGTTTGAGTTCTGGAAACGATTGACCATCACTGAGACATGCTCCTTCCATTCTTCGTTATTTGTGTGCCTCCAGTGTTCGAGGGACGTTCGAGAGACTGCAACAACGCACAGGATTCTGAACGCTGAATTCAGAATGGGATGAGTGGGAAGCGGAAAGTTTTTCAGGACTTGAGAGGCTGAGCTACTAGAAGTATCATTAGACATCGTTTCATCGATGGTGGAGCTCATAACGTGAGTGTTCAAGTTGTGAGGTTGAGACGTTATTGAATGGACCGTCCGTACAGCCTGAGGACGACCCTTATACTTGCACATGTTCGTGGTTCCAGACTCGGGGGCAATGCTTGCAAGAATGCATCGGGAAGCCGATCTGCAGGATCAGTGACCATGCTGAGTACATGACAATGTACATGAACGCTGAGCGCTGAGCTTCCACCAATGAGAATCTCGCTTGAGCGCTACTTGGAAGTCTGCGACATCACCGCTTTTATATAAGAACCCACCAAAATTTCCTAAGAAAGCGACCTTGACCCAGGATCATTGTGTCCGACGTCCTTGTCCGTCGAAATCGAGTGGCTGGACAGCAACGTTGTCTTATCCTGTGCACACTGTGGGGAACCACTGATGCGACATTATGTATCATTCCAATCATGCGATGATAACGCCGAGTAGTATTGCGCAGCATAAATTGCCTGGGTACTGGAGAACAATTACCAGCAACCACAACTCGAACATCGCGCACAGAAACTTCACTGAAAAAACTCAAAGCTCAAATATGTGAATCATTGACAAGTACATAAATTTCAAGTTGAAGATTGTATATGTGGACCCTAGGCATCTATTTTCTAACGTACTTTGCTGTGTGAACAGTTCGCATGGGCGATCAGGAGGTGGTGTGGCATATGATGGACTCGGATACTAGGCTAAGGAGAGTCGAGACATGGCAAGTAACAAGTTCTTCGAGAAAGCGATGCTGCTACTCCACGGACCGATACGTACAACCCGAAACATCCAAACCCTGAGTGGTCTATAACAATTATCACGCCCAGTCATCCCTGTCAGAGCCGAAGACATGCAGCACCTATACTAGCATGATGCCTGTCAGCAACTTGTGTGGGTGGGGTTTTTTGGATCATCGACCCGCCTGTAAGGTATAATTAGACTGGCGAATCCAACAAGAGTGCTACCACGTTACTTTTCGCCCACAACGCTGAAAACGTAGAGAGTAAGGCCTCCGTTTGAAAGGAAGGCCAAACAAGCCAAGACGGTTATGGTGCTGACAACACTATTGCCAGACCAAAAGCAAGCGATAAAGATAGCTGCACCAAAGCAAACGCCATACTCGTCAGCAGATCTAAACAACATCTAGTGCCTCACTCACACATAAACAAACAGCAAGTAGCGATTGACAGACAGACTGAGGGATATGCCAACCATAGCAGCAGCGCGATGACTTGGTGTCGTGGCATGCGCTGTGCCGTGTGTCAGATTGTGAGGCAGTACGGACAAACAGACTCACTTTGAGGGTGCCCATGTCTTTGTGAGCGGTGCTAGTTTCATAGATAACCAGCACAGCAGATCCGGATATCACGCTGAGCAATGCGGCACCAAATGAAACCATGGCGAAGATGTACGATATTGAGAAGTTATAAGCCATCAAATGCTCGATTGGAGGGACGGACGACAGGAATAGAGTAGCAGTTGCGAGTACGAGCCCGGCCTGAAGTCCAGTTGTTGAACGCTAGCCATAAACATCGGATCATATCAAACATACGGTGATATTTGTGTTCTGAAATCGATTGACCATTATTGAGACATGGTCCTTCCATTCTTTGTTCTCTGTATCGTCCCAATGGTCGAGAGACTCCCGAGAGACCGCAATAACACACAAGACTTTGAACGCCAGCCTCAGGATAGGATTATTGGGAGCTTGATAGCCGGTTTCAAGGGAGGAGTTTACAGGGATAGACGTCCGAGTCATGGCGGGAAAGACTCAAGCTGCTTTGAAAGCTGGCATCCAGAAGAGGGCACCCATAAGACTATATATTATTAGTATAACGTTTATGCACAATGTACTATTCCACAGACCAGAAGAAAACTTTGCAAGAACGACCCGGATCAGAACACTAGATCACCGCATGCAAAACTCGTGTCCAGAAAGATCGCAAGAATGGAATGTTGCCGCATATCACGAGGCCTGAGTCGGACTGACTGCTGTAGGGAGACCTAGTTGACTGGTGAATCAAATTCTGATAATAGTTTAGGAGTTGCGCTCAAACCTACGGGCGCCGGTCTTCCTGAGCGCTTGATACATTACTTGCAAGGTCACCGGAGATAGGACCGTCATATAGACTATACTAGTGACCTGCAAATTATGCGCAAATAACGGCAAAACCCGAAAGGGTTTGTCTTATATTAGCGACATCATCTCAGCGCTACTAGATGTACCCACGAGTTCGTGCTCACCTAGTGTTCGTGCTTTTGAGCTAGCACACGCAAATCATCACGAATCATTTTGGTCTATAGTAATTAAATGGTCCTGCATTGTCAATGAGTATTTCTATGTCTTTTATTTTTTGAATGATTGTGTTGTGCAAATGTTATGATACAATATATACCGTTTGGAGACAATTTGGCACACTGATCAGCGTCGGGAAGGCAAACTCACACCAATTTTGACCTCGGAAGTGCTTGGAACATTAGTTCTGACAGATATCTAGCTAAAATGACAACATACAAGGTTGATTTGCCAGACTACTGATGCACAAGTGAAGGATATGTTATCTGGCGTGACAATCTACCACAAGACGTTACATCATTTTAAAATCCCGCCATGCCGCAACAGATTTTTCATGGCACCAAGTAAAGCACTGGACATCCCCTTGCGTGTTGTACAGCGGACTTTTAATCGGCAACGTCGGCAACGTGTGACACAGTGTGACAAATGCACGAACACTAGGTGAGACAGACTAAGGGTGCTTGGTCATGCTGCAGTAACACAACTCATCAACTTTTTTGTATAAAAAAATTTGGGCCATATTATTGAGATGGTAATCTATCTACCTATAACTATCCAATATTTATTTTGTGTTGTGGATCGAGAGCAATACATGAAACTGTCAAAAATGCACGAACACTCGGGTACATCTAGTGGGGCTATTTGACGTACACCGTATTACGGAATCATAACGCCGCGTACGCGCCAATTCCTGACGACGCCAGACACCATCACATGCTGTTTTGGTTCGACTTTTCTTCCTCAATTGCCGCCTCAATGTTTCCTTCGTACATACCTATTCTCCTTTCATTTCGGTTTTGAATCTCTCACCTTCAATGGTGTTTGGTCTCACGTCGCATCGTTGTCCATTGTCTTGTCTCACTTGTTTTTCGGCATTAAATAGTGCTGTTTCCTTATCTCGAGTACCCATCTGCATATCTCCCTCAAACCACCAAGTGACAGAGCAGGCCACAAATTGTGATACTAATCTCCCACCCTGTGTACAAAAATATGTGAGCATCATGTTTGTAATATTGCGTGTAGTGAGCTTAATTATCATATCAGGGTTTTCTTGGTCAAAGAGCCTTGCACAGTTTCTCGTGTGCTCGATAGCTGACTTTGTCCACCTCTTGATACATGTCATGATGTCTCTGAATATCCATATTATTATGATGCTCTCTATTACCCTGAATATCATGCATCCTTGTTCTCATGTCCTGTAAATTTCTGTGCAAGGCTCAAATTATCATTGTCAACTCATTATCGTGCCTGTCCTTGCACTTCAACTCCCTTTGGTGGTGCGGTCGCTTATGACAGAATGTCAATTATAATTTGTCAAGGTATTGTTGCAATACACTGTTCAATTTCGTCCTTTCAGTGTGCCAGTTATTACCACTGCACATTCATTGCGAAGGTTTTATTCTCAGCATATGCGGTCTGTTGGCGAACTTGTACTGACACGCTAGCATGAGAATCCTTTCAAAGTTATGGTTGTTTACACCCCTGGACATTCTCAAAGTTCGTCTCCAGGTACTGGTTTCAAGTATCCTTTCATCACTGGCTACTTGCCTGGCAGAACGATCCACAAAGATACGCCGAAATAAATCCGGGTATGTTGATTGCATTCTGGATCACATTGATTGGATGCGCTCCAAATTGATGGTTACTGCTGATGATGGGGTGTCAATACTTTCAAGGGGACAACTCGTGTCCAGTCGTTTTGTTCATATGTTGACTATATCTATGGCAATGACATTGGTAAACTCATCAGGATGCCCCCCGCAGGCATATCTTCAGAAGTACACTCCTCCTTGCATCATTCGTTGCTGCCCCCTCCTTTAGCTTGGTTGTCACTCCCAATCGAGACACTAGTCAAATGGATACGTCGCCTGTCCATCAATGATCTTACGGAATCCATCGCCCACCTTCCTCCTGATTGTCGTCCTTCGCTGAACAAGAGGTCTCTGCAAAAGTCCTGTAATAGTGTGATCGATTTCCTCCGCAGGTGCGCAGCATTTCTTGTTGCCAGTGGGCCAGTTCATGTTGCTGATGTATATCTCACATATCATCAAATTGCGCCCTCAGACCATTTTTCAGACGATGATTTCCTCATGAAAGTACTGATATGAGTATGGTGTTCCCATCATGAACTCACTCAGCCAAGAGTTTCTTTCGAAGTTGGAACATCACAAGGAAATGAGACAGACTGCCAAGATGGAAAGTATACTTCAGGAGCAGCAGATCAACAGTGACCGCACGCGGGATTGGCCATGCATTGTGCCCAAACAAATGGCCTTAGATTGTGCCTGAAACTATGTACATGGCTCAATGTGGATTGAGCCTCCAGTCTGTGCTGTGTGCTCGCAAAGATTTTTGACGAGCCACAGAAATCTTTTAAAGATAAGGCCGCTGGTGTCAGGCAGCGCATGACAAAGAGGCAGTTTCACACAAGCTGACATAAGAGCTGACATAAATGTTCCCACACTTTTTCTTGTAGAGAAAATGACATTTGCTGCAAACAGAACCCGGACTGGTCGTCGGGAACTGTACAGGGCCGTAATACGGTCTCCATATCCGTACTGTTGGCTGTTTTGGCCTTCAGTTGACGGTTACGGTGTACGGATATCAAAGTACCATATGTTGCCATATTTGTACGGCCGTAATACGGGGTAAGTACACCTGTTGGTGGGGGAAAGATATATCTAACTGGCTTATTAGCCAAAAACCCTGATACATCCTCCAGTTTGGCTAACCATGCACACCCTTGGCAGCACTTTCAAGATGTTCCCATGTACCGTCAGACCCTATTATTATGTAGCAAATATATAGTCTAAGAGACCCCCTCCTCCAGGAGGCTTCTCCCTAGTTTTCCCAGGATGTGTGACTATCCCTCGCGAGCATGTAACCAGAACCTCGTCACAGAGGGTGAGTGCAACCTCCTGGTATGTTCCCTGGAGAGCCTCAACATATCAGCCTCTCCAGATGCTCCCTGCCTGCCTCCCTATGTCAGCATCTCCATATCCCCATGATGTCAGCAAGTGTGATAGCAGATGTTTTCTAGAGCCTCCCGTACTATCTGTATGTTATCCATACTTCCATACTTTGTTACAAGTAACATCGGTCATGTGGCCCCCCTATCATTTTCCCTTCATCCTCGCCCTCACCATCTACCGGCTCATCCTCCTTTACCAACTTTCTGTTGACCGGATCCTTGGGACCGTTCCCATCCCTCGCATCGCCCGCCTCTATGCACGTGCACGCACGTTCCTCCTTTGACTCGACCACCAATGTGGTCCCGCACCTATGACTCGGTCTGACTCATGCCACCAATGTGGCTTTCCTTTCCAGTTCCCTTCTGACTGCGGATTCCCGCACGTTGTATTCTTACCGTTGGACTGTTCCAACATTTCTCGGTCTCATTCCACATTTGACCATCCACCACTAATCTGGCTCTGTTGCCAACACACCTATACCATTCTCGTTTCCCCTTTGCCCTTACCTACAGTATGGTAGCCTTGCCCTTAACCCTTTCCACTTAGTATAAGTAGTCGGTCACCCTGTACTAGATTCTCTAACTTGAATCTACTCAATCTTCCCTGGAACATACTACTCTCTGAACGCCCCTAGGCTTCAGTCTCTAGTATCTTTTCTTAGTTGCTCATCGCGACTAAGTCCACCTCGATCAACACTCATCGTTCGGACAAGACTGTCCTCACTTTGAGCCTGGTGACTTCACAGACATCCATCTTAGAAGTCACGTGACACGCGTGTCTGTGAACACTGCCGACTCATCATCACCAGTCTCACTTGCCATACCAGATCCTTCCGGTTACGTCAACGACCGTTAGCGGACGACGCCCCTCTTAGGGCTCCGCATAACAGACCTATTTGAGTGCGTAACATACTTCCATATTCCACTTCAAATGTTTTATTTCATTTCTGCACCCAGTCCTCTGTGATCATGGATGTCTTGAGGAGTGGAGTGAGGCCTGAGCTAGTGCTGCCGGAGTCTGGTTCAGAACTTTGGTTCGAACCTGAACCCTTCTGAACCGGACCGTTGGTCTGGTCCAACATTTGACATACTCTCAGGACCAAACACATTATTATGTTTGGCATTCAGCTGATGCCTGAAAGTACCGAACCCGTCCAGACGTGTTCGAACTGTTCTTCCTTCTGTCTATGATCCACTTGAGGTCCTCAGCTTATTGCTATCCATCTATACTAATATTTTCTCTGATCACCTGGCAACAAACTCATATGGCCATTGGCAGTTCTGGGAGCATTGATCTCCAGAACGGCTCTTACTTCACGACCAAAAGACTGAATGCATTTCTGTTAGTGACATCTGACTTCCTCTGTGATCTATTCGACGTTTTGGTAAGCCCTATGTTAATCATTATTAGGATTATAATTTAATTTATGTTCAGAACATATGTTTGGGATGCTCGTTCAGGTACTTGCTTCAACATTGATCAACTGTCGCAGTCATTGCATGGCAACAATATGTTCAAGGTGCATCACATTTTTCTAATCTCTTACCACAAATTCTGGTATAAATGAGCTACTACAGGTACAATATTCACCCTTCTGGCTGTGAGAATGTCGTGTGCCCTTGGATCCGATGGCCAACTCAAAGACGCTAATGCCATTGATTGGTACAATGACCCGGACGATGACACCCCCATGCCTGCTCCACATCCGCTTCCTGCTCCACCTCCGCTTCCTGCATCCAATGGCATGCTGACTGCTTTTGTGTCTTGTCACTCAGGTCCAGCTCTCAAACTGACAGAAAAAATCTGTGTGGCTACCAATGCAGCTCCTGCCAAACGATCAGCTCCAGTGCCTCCTCAAAGTCAGCCTGCACCCAAGTGAGTGCAAACTGGCTCTCGTCTGGTCCGTCACCGCAATGACAATGATGAACTGCCTGTGCTAGAAGATTTTTCAGATGACGAGGAAGAGGAAGAGGAAGAGGAAGAGGAAGAGGAAGAGGAAGAGGAAGAGGAAGAGGAAGAGGAAGAGGAAGAGGAAGAGGAAGAGGAAGAGGAAGAGGAAGAGGAAGAGGAAGAGGAAGAGGAAGAGGAAGAGGAAGAGGAAGAGGAAGAGGAAGAGGAAGAGGAAGAGGAAGAGGAAGAGGAAGAGGAAGAGGAAGAGGAAGAGGAAGAGGAAGAGGAAGAGGAAGAGGAAGAGGAAGAGGAAGAGGAAGAGGAAGAGGAAGAGGAAGAGGAAGAGGAAGAGGAAGCTTACCAAAGGACCAAGGTGTTTGGAGACGAGGATCGCAAGCAGACCAAGAAAGATGAGCGCAGTGCAGACTTAAAGGGAATATTTATGCAGGAGAAAGGCTGCGTTAACCCTCACACCCAAGAACGTGAAGACGGCTAGTGGTGCAAGATATGCAAGTAAGTTTCAATGATGTTAGACCAATCACACTGATAACTAACATGAATTTCAGAGCCAATGATGTACCGTCCAACCAATGTTTTTTCAAAGGCAGTGTCTCAACTCGCCGCGCCCATATTGCTCGCAATCCAAAGTGTCACTTTCTGCTCTACTGAGACAGTTGTAAGCAATGAGGTATCCCGATGCATGATCGTGCTGTACCTCTTAACTGCAAATCGACTGATGGCGCACAACAAATGTTAGATGGCTCTCTTGCACCTAAAGTGCTTGAATCCACCAAGTCTGGCCTCATGGATTATATTGTTGAGCTGATTGTCTGTGAGGACAAGGTATGTGATCACGACCATGTAATTAAGACACTTACACTTATGCCATATACGTAGGCATTCCAACTCGTTGATAAGGGACCATTCCACCGCCTTCTTCAATACCTCCAGCCCTCCCTTTCAGAGAGAGATATTCCTCATCGCACGAAAACTTGCGATGAGATTCTCGAATGGGCCAAGCTTGCTGTCCAGCGTGTCAAAGAGAAGCTCAAGCAAGTTGACAGCAATATTTCTATGACATTTGACTCATGGACTTCAGAACCTGGTGTCCCTTTCCTCTTGATTACAGCACATTACATTGACTCCCCGGTTGGGAAACCTCAGGAGTGGGAGCTGAAGTCTGAGCAGCTCGCATTCACCACTATCAACAGTAATCATAGTGGCCGCAACATCAGAAGAATTCTAATCAAAGCTATTGATGACTATGGTATTCGCAACAAGGTGGGTTGGTTTACGGCCGACAATGCCACCAACAATGACACTGCAATCCAGACTGTCACAGATGCTATTGACCCTTCCGGTACAAAATGGATCACAGGCGAGCACCGTGTGCGGTAAGTAATTTATTTATTCAATTCAATGTTACTAATGTCTATCATCTATTCAGTTGCATGGAGCATGCCTTACACTTAGCAGCTAAATTTTTTTGAAATTTATATGTTGCGTTCAGACGTTTGAACACATTCTGAACTCAAACCGAACATTTGCGAACACGTTCATAAGGGTCCGGTCCAGCATTCGCCCTCCATGCCTGAACCGGACTGAACCGGACTGTGGCAGCACTAGCCTGAGCACATACAAAATAATGCATTGATACTATGGTAGATACAAAAGGACACAGTAGATATGTCAATGTTCAATGGCAAGCATGACAACCAAAAACGATAGAAATGATAAAACAACTTGATATATACGCGGCCAAGGCAGTCACCTGAATGCAGCCAAATGGTTGATCCAAAATGAGGCCTGCGAGCCTAAGGAGCTCATTCTCCATCTTCCTGGTCCTTAGGGTACTCATTATGATACTCACACCCATACCCATGCTGATATCTGCCTCCTGGACCAAAATAGGCACTGCTGGGAGGGTGCCAATAAGTCTCAACATAACTGTCGTATCCATCTTGAGAGTTGTGGTAGGGAGTGTCATGGTAATCACTGTGAGACTGAGGCTGAGGACCATGGGGGGGCTGAGGGGCATGAGCCATATGAGAATCATGGTAATATTTGGGCGGCGGGTAATGGGCAAAGCCTTGTCCATAGCATGATGGAATTGGACCCCTTGGGTGTGGACCATACATACCTGGTCTCATGTCTGCATCATGTGCCCGTGTCATGGGGTGACTCTTGACATCAAAGTCTCTGTCGTTGGGTGCAGCCACCATCTCGGATTCTGTACGCTGGTCAGGATAGGATTATGGCATCCCCATGACAGGCTCTCTGCACCCAATGGGTTGGTCTTGAATTGCTGCAGGCTGCAGGGATGAAGGTTGCATGATAGCTGACTTAGCTGCTGGTCCAAGAGATGCCCCATGCTGGATGGAAGGTGGTTGCACAACAGGTGCCTGAGCTGCTGGCACCAGACATTCTTCACGCTGCAGGGATGGAGGTCGCACAACAGGCAACTTAGAAGCTGGCACAAGAGATCCTGCATGATGAAGAGTTGGTGAGGGAGGCAAGGGACGTGTGGGGACGCTGTTGGTAGCATCAGTGTTGCTTGTGATGGCACTACCACTAGGAGCAGTGGCATCATTATCCACAATGAAATCGACTGCAGTCACAGAATGCCCTAAGGATTGTGTTAGTGAATGGAAATTCAGTCAACAAATTTATACCTTGGGCTGACAGACCATCATGCAGATGTTTAGCAGGTTGAGCTAAACATACATCAATCGCCTTATAGAAGAAAATGAAAGGGGAAAAAACATACCTTGTACCATCACATCTTGAATATGTTCATCACTGGAGGACTCAGCAGTCCTTGACAGTGCTCTCCTCTCAGGCACCTTGGCCTTAGGCCTCACGGGTACCTTACCTTTCATCTTCTTTGCCAAGACTGCCTTCTCTGCAGGCACAACAGATGGTGACCTCTTCTTGGATGCTCGCAAGGTGCCTTCAGATTTTGCCTTTCGCTTCTTGGAGGAAATATCATCTTGGTAATTGGAGTTGAGAACCACTGATTCCTCCAGGTTGTCCTCTGAGCCAGACAGAGTATCACTAGACACCAAGGAAATGACCTCCTTGTCGACCTTCTTCTGGCCCATGGGGCACTTAATGACTTTGAATTCTCAGGAGGGGGGAGGCTGGGGGTGGACAGGTGCAGCTATGTCTGGTTCATCATCAGACTTGTCAGCAAGAGATGTCGCAGAAGGAGGCAATGTGGATGCTTTCTTTGATATCTTGCCTTTGATTACGGAAGTAGCTGTGCTCGGCTTCAGGTGCAGAGCACCCAGGCGATCCGATGTGTGTGAGGAATGATAGCTAGATGAGAAGGGGTGAAAGGGGGAGAAAGGGTGAAGTGGGGTAAAACTAAAATAGACCTCTGGACATGAGTATAGAATCAGCCCAAGGGGATTGCTACTGAGAATGATTCCTCTAAGTAAAAATATGGAGGGGAAACTTAGAAACTGGTAAGAGTAACTGAGAATGGAAGAGTGCGCGACATTGTGCTTGAAGCGACGCGAGCGCGAGCGAGCCACCGAGGGTGTGATACGATGTGCGACCGAGCGGCCGAAAGTTTGATGGAGCGTGAAGGTGCAGAGGAAAGCCGACGGTTTATATAGATGTGCGTCTAGCGGCTATGCGAGGAAGATGCGACATGACGATAAAGAGGGAGGAGAGTTCCAACGATAGAAGCGATGAGTGATGCGTGAATGATAGCGCAACCGTTAATACAGTGCGCGATGTAGTCGGCCGAAGGTTTCTTTTTGATTCTGAGTCTGAGTGTTTGCATGCAAACGGATGATAATTTCGATAGTGGGAAAAGAAGATACATGAAAATTCCTAAGTCTAAAGTATATATTGTAGCGCGCGTAGCGCTGTTCGGAACCGAGAAGATAACGGTAATACGTATTAAGGGTCTATAATGCAAGTAACGAAACATACACGATATCACCTCCAAAAATATGATCAGTCTAACGCGAATGAGATAAAATACGCACCAATGAACAAGCAGAGGACATGGATAGGACGGAGGAGGATGCGCGACGGAACTGACGAAAAGCGGATGTGAACCGAAGCGTGCGTGTGAGCCGCGGCTGTCGGCCGACGATAGGAAGGGTGCGCGCCATGGTAGTGATAGCGCGCGCTGCGCTAGGACCTGAGAGACACTGCAAAAATAGCCTCTATGAGGCTACAAGGACTACAAGTCCTACATCACATACAAACTTTAAATCCTGACTGTCCCCAGTCAGCCTCTATAGAGCGGAGGGACTTAGCGAAATTTTGACGAGATAAGTCATGTGATCGTGTGTGTTTCGCGCTGGATGTGGAGCACAATAGTGGACCGCGGATATGTGGAGCGTCAACCGTGGGAACTGTGGCCAATTTTGATGTATTAAAACGTGTCGTGTGTTGCGCTTCTCTTCCTTCTTAACTTCTCATTCGCCACTTCGCAATAATCTTTTCCATCATCTACCATGTCATCAGTCATCTTTAACCCTTCAATGCTTACTGCTTCGCCCTCTCCCTCTCCCTCACCCGAACCTGAGGAGCGCCTGCTAGAGGGTGGCAACGCGTCCATCGACGATGCCACTCTCGATGATGCGGCTCCAAAGGAGCCTGAGGAATCCGAATCCGACCGGTGTAGAGACTCATGCCTCTCATTGTGCAATATGGCAGTTTTCACTGGGGAGTACATGGCACGAACTTGTAGCATCACTCTGTGTGCTACCCGCAGCTATCTCTATATGAGGCGCAGCTTTCCCGCGCAACGCGTGCCATGCGCGCGTACCTTTCCCGCGCTTCACGATGTATATGCGCGCGCGCTTTCCCGCGCTTGAGCGCCCTATAGCGCCAGCCATCCAGAAGCATCCATCCACTGTCCACCAAGTTCCCTAGTGCGTATATTTCCATTTCTCACATTTGCATATCGTTCCATCTTTATTTTTATCATGGACCCTTACTTACATATATCTTTACATACCTTACTCGGTAGCGCTTCGGCTCCGCATGACAGCGCTTAGGCGCCATACTTAAGCGCCAGCAGTACATACTTACAAAAAAAAAACTTACTCTCCCACCAGAACGACAGAGGACTTACTGGTTACTACCCACTATTCACCTAGCAGAACATAGTAGAAATCTATTTGTTTACACCTCGCATCTCTCTTCTCTTGTCTTACATCATACCATCACTTAAGCAAACTCACTCTTACTCTCTCTCATATCTGTATACACGCGCATGCTTTCCCGCGCTTCGTGCCATACACGCGCGCATTCCCGCGCCTCGCGCGCACCTGCGCTTTCTCGCGCTTCGCATTGGCCAACCAGTAGCGCTTTCAGCGCATACCTCTAGATCCTTGCTGCACTCGCTTCCCCTTTAGGGTCGAACGCACTTGTTGTCTCAAGTATAGCAGACTAGGCAACGCGCGACCTTACAACAATTATAGATACAGTCAGGAGCACTGTTCGTGCCTAGCTGTATCGTTGAACCTTCACCGGATCGATCGCACGTGGGCAGCCATGCTTAACACTGTCCGCGTTTGCATTGAGACTGCTCCTACTTCCAAGCCAGAGCTCTTGGAGGAGCAGGAGTCTTGGCTTCGCGACTGGAATGTCGCAATGGTGAGTGGTGTGTTTCTTTTTGTGCTTTACTTTTTTGCTAATGATTCGCTTTTAGTCTGATATGACCGCTGTATACGAGCGGGCGCGTGCAGCTTCGCTGCACGTGTCTCTTAACGACATGGATGCGGTGACATTGGCCGAGGGCAAAATTGCCGCAAGGACGCTGACGAGAGCCGTGAAGAGCTGGAAGGAGAAGGCAGAAGAGTCTGCTGTAACCATGCGCCCAGCGCATGCCGACAAGGGGAAGGGTAAGGAAGTCATTGCGGCAGAGGAGAAGGCAGTTGAGAAGGTGGCGGGGTCTGGTCCGACTGATATGGGGCAACCGGTGAGTCTTACTTCCTGTTTCTTTCTGACTTTTCAGTTGCGCTGACACTTTCCTTCTAGCATTTGGGTGGGTGGATGACCGTGTCCTCGGTTACCCATCCTGCTGAGCGTTGTGAACGCTGCGCCGTGTCCGGCGCCAAGTGCGTCGTCGTGCATGCGGGTGGGAGGTGCGAAGGGTGCATCAAGGCACAGAAAGGCTGTTCATTTGGTGAGTCTGTGCTGTCCCCCCTTTTGCTTACACTTTATACTGATGCGGTTTTTTTTAGTCGCGGCTAAGAACAAGGGACGCGTGCCGGCTGCGCCCAAGTGCAAGGCGCCACCCTCCGTGCAAACGACTGCACCGGACACCGGTGAGTCGGAAGTGGAGATTGTGGGTGAGGCTTTGGCTGATGAATCTGTAGCTGCTCCTGCTAAGGAGATCATTGTGCAGCGCCCCAAGCGTGCACTCGCCCCCGATGCTGCTCCTGCGGCGAAATGTCCTCGTCTGGAGGCCGACCTGGAGTTGGAAGAGGCACGCGCAGAAGCTGCGCGACTTCGCGCCCAGAATGCCGAGCTTCGCGCTCAAAACGATAAGTACTGCACCGCGCTGACCGATATCCGCCAGCACTCTTGCACGCAAGAGTCCGAGTTGATGCATATGAGCAACCAGCTTTATGCCTTTGCGCGCGACTGGGGAACTTGGGAGAAAAAGCTTGGGGAGATCCTGGAGGAGTAGAGGGATTTTTAGAGTACTCTTTAGATTAGAATTTCTTGCCGGCACTAAAGCGCCCTGTACTATAGCATCTCTCTTTTCCTTCTGGCGCCTGGTGCGCTCAATAGATTAGTCCTGTCGTGTTCTGTTCCTTGTCCGATCCTAAGTCCATGTCCGAATCCGCTAAGTCCATTGGGCTATAGATGGATTAAAATGGTAATAATTAATTGAGTGCAGCGACAAGGAAAATAATTGGAAATGAATACGGAACATTTGCGGGTTGCGCACCCGACTTGTCTTCTTCGTGCGGCTGTTGCGTCTACTCCTGCTTTGGCCGCTGATGGTGCGGCTGATTAGAGATGAGATCTGTAAGTCTATAGTAAAATGTGCGCGGCACGTTAGAAGGAGAATGGTCTAGGGGGTTAGTTATGTGCGCGCGTCTACTGAAATGATATGCGTTATATATACTTGATTCTTTATTATTGTTTTGCGGTGCGATAGCGATAGAGTCTGTTGAATATGTGCGGTCAATGCGCTTATGTGCGGTTATATGAGAGAATGAGAGAAAATGGTCGCCGGCCGAAACCCAGGGTAAAACAGAGAGTATGTACTATAGCGGTATGTTTTTGCGGTTTTCTTGTTATTTGATGTTTTTGGTATTTTCGGTTTTATCGATGCGGGAGTGGTGATTTACATGTAGAGTGTTGGGTGGTATGCGGGAAGGGGTGTATGCACTAGTCATCTTGCGCACGTTCTGGTTCGTCTTCGTCTGGTTCCTCAATGTCCTCGTTGGCTAGCTGATCTAGCGCTTCGTCGTCTTTTCCGGTGATGCTTGTTACCATAACGCACTCACCATTGCACGGGTGATAGGGGATGACGCGAAACACCACGTAGCATAAGAGTGATATAGTGCCATCCAACTCGGCCAGGATATATGAGCCTCCCTTCGTGTGGCGCACTACGATCATAGGTCCCAAGTACCACGGCTTTGTCTTCTTGCTCAACTCGTACTCGACCTTGGAATTGCACACCAACACTAAGGTGCTGGGCGCATGGTCATAGTCATGGATGGTATTTCGGAAGCGCTTTTCAAAGTCGCGGATCGACGCGAAGCACACTTTTACTACCTTGTCTTGGATCTCACTAAGATCTTTGATGTGCTTTTGTAATTGGCGAGCGTGCCATGCTATAAGATCAGCGGTGGTGAATACGCCACGCGCAGGTGTCAGCGCTAGAAACATAGCTTCAGCAAGGTCAAAAGGAAATATCGGCTCTATGCCGTGCACCATAAAGTAGGGTGATAAACCCGTAGACTTGTGAATGGTGACGTGCTCAGCCCAGAAAATGGAATGAACAACTTGATGCCATTGTAGGTCATTGCCGTCGCATGTCTTCATGATAGCTTCGCAAACGTCATGATGGCGCCGCTCGACTATGCCGTTCGCTTGTGAATTATATGGCGAAATATGTATCGGATGGACATCAAATTTTTCAGCTAACATATCAGCGGCGAGTCTGTAAGCGGGTGCATTATCAGTAATCAGCTCGGTCACCGGACCCCATTGACAGAGGATCTCTTCGTAGATGAAAGCTGCTAGCGACCTGGTATTCTCCTTGCGTAGCATGCGCCATTCTGGATACGATGTTAGCACGCAACACGCTTGGACAAGATACTCGAAGCCGCCCACCTGGGGCATCTTCATAGTGTCAATATGCACTCTGCGGAACAAACCACCGGGTGTCGGTATCATCGGCGGGATATGAAGCTTGCGTGTCTGCCTTATCTGGCATTCGTGACATGTGCGTGCGTACCATTTGATGTCATTCATCATGAATGGCCACCAAAACCATAAGATTAGCCGAATGCGAATCGCGTATACTCCCTTGTGACCTAGGTCATCGTGCGCTTGTTTGAGAATGCTATAGCGCTTCGGCAGTATCAAGACGAGTTGGTGTTTACCATGGCGCTTGCGGCGCCATAGATTGCCATCGAGTACAAAGAATTGTGCTGCTTGGTTGACCATCATGGTGTAATCTTCGTCCGACAATCCTGATGGGCGCTTGCGCATTATCAGGAACTGTTTGAGGGTCAGGAGCTTTGCGTCTAGCATGATGGCAGCTTCCGAGCGCGGAATGATTTGCTCGTCGGTTGACGGAGCGACAACATCTAGGAAGACACAGAGGATAGGTAAGTGATTTGGCGGCATCACGATCGGCGCTAGGCGCGCTGCTCGTGTGATATGTGCCCCAGCAGATTCTATTGTGAATGCGCGGTGAAGGTACAACAATTCAGATGGTGAGTCTGAACAATGTTGGGTCTTGCAGAACCTAGCTGCTATTCAACCCTAAAGGGTTTGTGGACCAGGCTCAAGGCTCAGAGAAGAGGAAATATGATAGAAACTTGCTGAATACTCAGACTCATACTGGTAACTGGTGAAAAGGTAACTTGATTATGTAAGCTACAAAGTGCCAACATAAGGTAAGGTAAAGACAGTCTCTACAAGCCTAGCCAGAAATGAATCCCTACAGCGGTCATTAAGCAAAGTCAAACCAAAAGAATAGGCTCGGTCTAGCCAATCCTCATGGTCATCAACTTCAGGAACATCATCCTTAGCGGCCGGTCTCCTTGAGAGACCATCGGCGCCTTTGTGCTTTGCGGCGGGTATGTGAACGAGATTAATAGGGAACAAAAGGATACCCACGATCCACCGATTTATGGTCGTGTTAGGCTGTAAGTCCGGATTATTAATCATACCTTTGATATACTTTGCATCGACCTCAACCGTAAGGTTGGTGATGCCGAAAATGAAGATGCGCACGGCGCGCAACACGCGGAAGAGTCTGTACAACTCGAGCTTCGCTTGCGAGTAGCGGCTTTCGACTTCGCTGAGCGTGATAGAGCCGAAGCGGTTTGGATAGCGCTTGCCATCCTCGCTGACTTACAGCAGGATATAGCCAATGGCAATGGCGGACATATCAACCGATAGGATAACTTCTTGGCTGCTCTCATAGTCAATCGGGCGCAATGCTGGCAAGTTAACGATAGCGGCTTTGAGTAAGTCCATTGCCTCGCGATGTTCGTCTTCGAATTTGAATGGTACATCTTTCCTGGTGAGGTTAGTAAGCGGTCGCGCGATGTGCGCGAAATCATGGATGAATATATGGAGGACACCACATGTGCCCAAGAACCCGTGCACTTGCAACTGAGTTTTTGGCTCTGGCCAATTATGAATCTTTTCGACTTTGGAGTCTTCTGGGACTCGGCCGTTGAACGTGCATTTATGCCTGACAATTACCGCCGATGGCGCGGCTAATACAAACTTTGTCACGGATACTGTCATGCCAATGTTTTCCAGCTGCTGAAGGATGCAGTTGACTATGATGAGGTGCTCCCAGACAAAGTGGCAGATGCTGGCATTTTCGGGTATAGTCTTGTATGTGCCATCAGCATTCTGGTAGCGCATTTTGACTGACTTGATCGGCACATCATCAATGAACGGCGATGTGAACTCTGGAATCTCGTGCTGCAAAATAAAAGCTGTATCCCCTTGGTATACCTGCACGGCGTTAGTATGTCCTTGCGGTAATGTGGTTAGCCGATGGGGGCCTAGCGGCGTCCCAAAGGTCATCAGGTCACGTGAATCAATATGAAGCGCTCACTGGTCATAACCCATGTATAAGTCAAGGATCATGTAGATCGCATAGCCCGCAAAGGCAGCGGCTAAATGTTCTATGAACGGCGGTAGTGACGCATCTCAAATTGTTACCTCATTGAGCGGCTGCAAGTCATGGATGAGCCGAAGCGACTTTCCATCCTTCTTTATGATGCAAAACCATCTCGAACAGTATGCGGCTGTTGATGGCTCGTACACGCCTGACGAGATCTTTTCTTTGACAATGCGAATGACTTCGCCGACGATAGCCGGTGGGATCGGAATGTTGCGCTGATTCCAAGGCGTGTGCGGGACTGTAGGTATCTTATATGGCGGGAAATATTTTTCATCAAGGCGGCCGTGCTCGGTGGCGCACCAAGTGAACACGAGTTCGTGTACGAGAACAAGCCATCGTACTAGCTTGAGTTCCTCTGGCCATAGCCATTTGGTGGGATCAAGATCGAGCTTGTCGGCTCTTTCTTTCGTGAAGCAGGTACCTGGGACAAAATCAGGAGGGTGAGCGGGTAATTCTGGCAAGCCAGCGAGCGGGTCTTCAGGCAATTGCTGCACAATTCTATACTCGGCCAGCATAGCTGTCAGTACCGTGCAGACTTTCTTCGCGACTGGTTTATATACCAGCGCGTGCAAATCGCAGTCATAATAATACCACTCATTGAAAGCGGCGATGTTCACCTTATTAATGGCAGATCTGGTGGACGTTAGTTGCGCATAATGCGCCAATTGAAGCGGAGACGAAGGAGAAACAGATAACAGGTGCGGCAGACGATGCGATGATACAGAAAACGATGCAATATTGCTCCTTAAGAGCGGAAATGCTTTGCCCTTGGCGCATGCATATTGCAGCGCTTTGGGACTTGAACGGGAATGCGAGACATAATGTGAAGAAGAAACATGGTTAGCGGAATATAACAATGGCGGGTAGATGTCTCCCTGCGGCAACTGCAGATCATCGATACCTAAAAACCCTTCTCCTTGGCTTTCGCCTTTGCGGAGTGCTCAGCGCAGTGTTCGCCATTGAGACAATGGTCGCAGCGCTTGACCCACGGAATGGTTGGGAGGCGCAACTCCTTGCGCGTGTTCGGGTCTGTGATAACAATATCTTGATCTCCGTTAGGGAGATCGTTAGTGCAACATGATGATAATTTGAAGAATGGGCGACTGAGCAGAACTTCAAACGTCGCACGGTTGGTCACTTGTACTTGGAAGTACATTGGACTGCCGCCGAAGTCGAGTGGGACATTCTCGATGACGCCAAGCATAGTGTCGCGCGATGTATTTACCGATTCCATGTTGAGCTTGTGATCCGAATGCAAGCCGACGCCCAATGATTGCCATATTGCGCGTGGCATGACAACAACCTCTGCGCCTTGGTCAAGGACGCAGGTTAAAACTTGACCGCCATAAGTCACTGCGCAAATACAACGTAGCAGCGCAAAGTGGTCAGCAACGACTTTGCCATCGTCGCTTCACATGCGAACACCATCATATGCGCTGAGCCATTCTTCCATTGCGGGATGTCCTGATAATTCATTGACGGATACCGCGCCAACTGTTACTCACCTAGAGGCCATCATATTGCGGAATTGCTTCCTGATTTCGGGTGATGCAGCAAACAGCTCTTGAACCGGGATGTTGAGACTCGTGTCAAGTAGGCGCTCAATAACGCGCTTGTCGGCTTCCTTATCCTCCAATGCATGGGAGTATCGGTATTGACCGGTTGATGTTGCAGCAGCGGCGGGCAGGTTGGCAGTGGTTTTTGATGTATCTGGCGATGGTGCGGTGGTCGTTGATTTGGCGGATTCCTTACTGAATGATGCTGTTGGCGGTGATGCGGTAGTGGTTTTCGAAGTCTCAGCCGCCTTTCCTTTGCCTTTGCCCGACGTAGCTTGGACCTCCGGAGAGACAATCTCCTCAGCCATGGCTATTAGTCTGGACGCAGGACCGGGACATGCACAAGTTTCTCTGCTGACTTCAATGCCGTTGAATCGGACGGTCTTGCTCTTGGCGTCGTCTTTGGCGCTCCCGCACTTTAGATCCCGCCGAGCTGTTGCTAGCGCAAGTGCTTGCGCCGCGCACGCTACATCTAAATCATCCTCATCCTCGTCGGATTTGGGGTCAGCAATGGTATGGATGAATGCAGATGAATCAACATCCACAATGACTTCTATGCCTGGTGACGCGCGGTAAAACATACTGGCGGTAACGCTAGTGCCCGGCAATGCCTCATTGGCTTGTTGATTGCTGTGATAACGATCTAGACAATCTTTGAGCGTGCCGTCGCTCTGATGGCCGGGAATCCAATTGCCGTTGGGAAGTACAAGCTTATTGATCGTGACGTCGAACTTGCATTTGCCAGCTGCAATGTACTGGTCGCGTTCGCAACACCGACCCATGAAATGGTCTGATCCGCCGCAGAATATGCAGCCGCTGGGGCCATAGTTGCCACCACACTTTGCAAAATACTCCTGTTTTACCACAACGTTGGGTGCGGCTTGTTGCTGTACTGGCGCCGGTGATGGGACCATTGGTACGTACGGCGATGCTATTACCGGGATACTCGAAGGTACCATGCTGGTAACACCAATGCCCAGCAACAAAAATGTTGCGGCCATGACGACATCGCTGAATGGGTATGGGTCCCGCGGGTGGTGATCTGGAAATTTAATCATTAGCCGGGTAAGTGTTTGCGCCTGAATATCACTTGGGAAGCCATCTATGAAAATGCGGTCGCGTTCCACTTTACCTATCCAATCTTTTGTGATGAGTGCCCGCGCAATCTTGAGGAACGCGCGCTGATAATCACCCAGCTCTTTGACTGAGTGCATGGGGATGCTCTTTTGGTTATGCGCAATGGTCACTAGGTCGTCGACGGCATACTGCCAATCACCTTCACAACGTAGATACATCGTTTTTACCTCTTTGATGTAGGCGTCATAATCGCTACCTTTCGCCTCGGGCATTTCTGCCCATATCACGTTCGCTTGTTGATAGGTAGTGGATTATGCCTTTGATGCGGTCGCCATGTTGGAGGCGCGCCTCATTGGCGAGGACCTCATAGTTGTCGATGAACGCTAGGAGGTTTTTGGTTGTGCCGTCAAACTTCAGCGCGCCTTCTGTGCCACGGATCGGCATTCTGAAGGTAGGGGTGGTGGACATGATGGTTTGCGATGCGGCGGGCGGAGTTTGAGAGATGGGTTGCTGGATGAGGGGTGATGGGCCATGCGAGAAGATAGCGACTGCAGTGCGGATGGAGTTTGGTGCAGTTTGAGTGGCAGTTGGGTAGTGCGGGATAGTCAAAGAAGAGGCAGCGGTTGTTTTGGTTGTTGGGATACTTGGGAATTCTCGATCTAAATCACTGATGGACGTTAGCACGCTTAGGTTATCAATGTTACGTGTGCTAATGAGTGCCGGTTGTTCGGGCGTCGCGCAGAATGCGCCAGGTAGAAAATTCCTAGGATTATCTAGTGCTTCAAAATCGTCGGACAATTCACCTTGTACTGAATCCTTTGGTGAAGGCATGACTGGCAAAGCGGGCACGCGGTTGCGTGCTATGAATAAATCCAGGTCAGGGCGGGTCGGTTCTGAAACGTTGCGTGGGTGGCGCTTATTTTGCGTCGTGAATAACTCTTTGATAGGCGTTAGCTGCGTGTGCGGGAAAGCGCGGTTGAAACTATTGATCGCTTCTTGGCGCGCAGTGCGGTCCTTCGTAGGTCTCAGCTTTCTACTAGTCTTCTCAGATGATCCCCTCGCGGTGGGCTCCAGTTGTGTGTGAGGAATGATAGCTAGATGAGAAGGGGTGAAAGGGGGAGAAAGGGTGAAGCAGGGTAAAACTCAAATAGACCTCTGGACGTGAGTATAGATTCAGCCCAAGGGGATTGCTACTGAGAATGATTCCTCTAAGTAAAAATATGGAGGGGAAACTTAGAAACTGGTAAGAGTAACTGAGAATGGAAGAGTGCGCGACATTGTGCTTGAAGCGACGCGAGCGCGAGCGAGCCGCCGAGGGTGTGATACGATGTGCGACCGAGTGGCCGAAAGTTTGATGGAGCGCGAAGGTGCAGAGGAAAGCCGATGGTTTATATAGACGTGCGTCTAGCGGCTATGCAAGGAAGATGTGACGCGACGATAAAGAGGGAGGAGAGTTCCGACGATAGAAGCGATGAGTGATGCGTGAATGATAGCGCGACCGTTAATACAGCGTGCGATGTAGTCGGCCGAAGGTTTCTTTTTGATTCTGAGTCTGAGTGTTTGCGTGCAAACAGATGATAATTTCGATAGTGGGAAAAGAAGATACATGAAAATTCCTAAGTCTAAAGTATATATTGTAGCGCGCGTAGCGCTGTTCGGAACCGAGAAGATAATGGTAATACGTATTAAGGGTCTATAATGCAAGTAACGAAACATACGCAATATCACCTCCAAAAATATGATCAGTCTAACGCGAATGAGATAAAATACGCACCAATGAACAAGCGAAGGACATGGATAGGACGGAGGAGGATGCGCGATGGAACTGACGAAAAGCGGATGTGAACCGAAGCGCGCATGTGAGCCGTGGCCGTCGGCCGACGATAGGAAGGGTGCGCGCCGTGGTAGTGATAGCGTGCGCTGCGCTAGGACCTGAGAGATACTGCAAAAATAGCCTCTATGAGGCTACAAGGACTACAAGTCCTACACCGATTTGCTGTTCACAAAAAGGCGACATCCTGCAGTATGAATTGAATCTGCTGCAGGAGGTGCACCCTCCACTACTAGGCACTCCGAAGTGAGGACTTGAGCTATATAAAAAGATCAATTGTAAGCAGGCAAAGACTGAAATTGAATAAAAACATACCTTGTTTAGCTTCCCCAACTTTTTTGATGCTCATGGTCCCCGCTGTAGGACTTGGAGTCCTTGTAGCCTCATAGAGGCTATTCTTGCAGTGTCCCTCAGGTCCTCACACAGTGTGCGCTACCACTAACATGGCCTGCATCCTTTCCATCATTGGCTGATGGCCACAGCTCATGCGCACACATCAGCTCACATATGCTTTTCTTTGGCTCCATCGCTGTAGCACTCAAGCTTGCGCTAGGCTCATATTCAGCTATTTTCCAATGCATGTCAAATGCCCATCGCACATGAATCACTTCCCGATGTTATCCGACTCTCACCCGCTCAATCCGATGTTTATCCGTTAAACCCAATGCTAATCTGCTAATCCGACACTAATCCGACGAAACCTGACACTAGTCCAACAAACCCGACACTAGTCCAACAAACCCGACGTTTCCTGCACATTGGACCCGATATTTTCCCATGCACTTGTCCTCCCTATGTCCTGTCCTGTCGTATCTATCCCCACTAGGTGTGCAGTTACTTGTTTTCACATCGCTAACATTGTAGAACATGTTATTACATGTCTGCAGTACATTGTGTCTTATTACATAGGACATTGGACCCGAAAATCAGCACTACTACTTTCGCCTATAGCACTCCAAAATTCTACATAGACACTGTATATTTCGCATACCTCCTACCTATTTACTTGCCTTTCTACCTCCAAGTAGGAGGAGGTCATCCAATATTAGTAGTTCTTAGCTGAATTCCACAAATATCATCCTTTCTTTATCCGAAACACTTTGAAACATCCGACATTCGCTATCCCCGACATTCACTATATTCCTGACACAAACCCAATGCAAACCCAATGAACCCCGCTAACCCAAAACCTGAAAACATCGGACCAGACATTTTGACATCAGACTTGTAATTATACCTTTGGACTTTGTTTCCCACGCTTCAGACTATCTTCCTTTTCATATAACTGATTATTCTAATACCAAACAGCAAACCCCTCAGGTCAAATGCACTTGTCTTGCAAGTATAGCAGACTAGGCTGTGCAAGACCACAACAACATTATATATTTGGCTGAGAGTTTATCCACATGTTCCCTACTCAGCCATTGTTGTATTGTTACACCAGATGAGTACAGCTACCTATGGAGAGATGAGGACATACCTTTGGAAGCTGCCAACTAATCGGAAATTCAGGTAATCCTATGGGTTCATCGTCTTCATCATCACTAGTGGCATTGTCAGGTAAAATGTCCAAGAGGTCAGCCTCTTCAGCAATCTCTTTGAGTGCAGGGGCAATATGTTTGTCAGTATCATCCTCGGGGGAGGTATCTGTGAGTGCCAATGAAATTGGTACAAGCCTGTACATGACAGCTTGTGATGGTCCTGTGCTCTTGGAAAGCATAATAGCAAGATTGATTGCCATATTAGCACTGCTGTTGAAATGAGTAGCAGATGCTAGTGGGGTAACCCATTTACTCTGTAACTGAAGAAGGTGATCCTGTTGTTGTTGGAGTGGGAATATGTATGTATGATCTTGTGAAATAAGTAATGATCATCGATGTAAATGAAATTGCTTACTTGTAGGAGAGTGGAGAGCAAGTTCTAGCACAGCGAGCTCAGCTCCAAACCATTGACAAAGGTTATCTGCTTTGAGCCCAATGCAGTGCTGCTCTTCATGGCACCGTTCCTGTTTAAGCAACACTTGAATGCCATCTCTTACATCAGTGTCTTTGATCCAACGAGGGACATCTTCAACAGATGGAGTGATCCAAACATCCTCCATCAGTGTCTGATCTTTGCGAAGATCAGTGAGCTTAGTAGGGAGAGGAGTAGGAAGCAGGACACCCCAGGACGGTGTAGAGATACAACAATTGCTGGACACTACACGAAGTAAGTAGCCAGCAATATAAAAAATGTGTTGTGGTTGTGCACAGCCTAGTCTGCTATACTTGCAAGACAAGTGCATTCGACCTGAGGGGTTTGCTGTATGGTATTAGAATAATCAGTTATAACAAAAGGAAGATAGTCCAAAGCACGGGAAACAAAGTCCAAAGGTATAATTACGAGTCCGATGTCAAAAACGTCGGGTCCAATGTTTTCGGGTTTCGGTTTAGCAGGTTCATCGGGTTAGCGTCAGGAATGTAGCAAATGTTGGGGATAGCGAATGGTGGGTTACTGTCAGATGTTTCGGATAAAGAAAGGATGATATTGCAGAATCCAACTAAGAACTACGAATTATCAGGTTTTGACCACTAAGTATCGGGAAACGGCTCCCTACTACTTGGATAATGATAATACTCGTAGTCAGTCCAATATATATATGAGTACATAGAAATCCGGAACCCTATAGGCAAAAGTAGCGGCCGACGATTTCGGGTCTGAAGTACATGTAAATGAACACAAGGCGCTGCGGATGATGGGAAAACATGTAATAGCGCTGGCTATGATGTGAGTAATGTGTGAAATAATCAACTACGCACCTAGTGGGGCTAGCAAGATGGGATGGGACATGGATAGGACAAGTGCACAGGAAAATATCGGGTCTGATGTGGCCGAAACGTCGGGTCCACTAGTCAAAGTGTCGGGTTTGCGTCAGGTTGTGCGGGTTAGCGTCGGGTTACATCAGAAAGTAATGGGCATTAGACGTGTATCAGGAAATAAATGAATATGTGCTCAATGCAAGCTTGAGTGCTACAACGGGTCAAAGATGCTCTCCAGATGCTCACAATAGGAGTTAAACTTGCAAATCACTGTCATCAAGGCCAGCTGGCACTTAGCAATAGCCTTACGTGTCTGCTGATGTAGCTTCGTACCTTGTAGAATGAGTGAATATTCTGAGGCACAAAAACAGAAGGATTATACATTACCAAGTGCCTGATTTGCACTGCCAACTGCACAGTCAAGTTTGTCCCATTCAAAAAAGCTTCCTATCACTCTCTTCCAGATATTTATTTTGAGATCACACACCATAAGAAGGGTTCGAACAAAATCCAAATCAATGCCCTGAAGTTCTGGAAATCTGTCATGAACATTGAGAGAGGAATATGATGTTTCAACCTTGCTCATCAAGTGATCATGGCTGTGCTTGAGGCTCTCCAGAGCATCTAAGGTTTCTTCAGTAGCCGAGCCCTTCTCTACAATGGTCCATGTGAGTTGCAATGCCCTGTCCAATGCATCTAAATCAGCCTGCAAAGTAAGGACAATGTCAAGCTCCTTCTTCAGTCATGCAGGAGCATCTGTCAATGGGGATATGTTGATCTTAGTATGGAAGTGGTACCCGTGGACTTATGAGCACAAATGGACAGTTGGGACTTCTTCTGATCCACCCACTTTTCCTGAAGGTCTTGAGCTTTGATGCCGCAATTATCTAAAACTTCTTATGCTGCTGCACCCTGACCATTAACTCCATGCTTGAGCCACTGTTTAATCAAATTGCCAAGATCTGTTTGCATCTCAAGACCAATGGCACCTGCTTGCCGGTCTATCAACCACAGACACTTCTGGTGCTATCCATGAACTACAGTCAACAAATAATCATCAGAGTACTAGCACCAACTCACCGATGATGACCTTTGAATGCCAATTAATTTGACGAACCTTGACCATAGTCTTTCAGTTCCCTCCCTGTCTGAGAGGCCAAGACCATTGCACATGCGAGGGTTATACTTGAGCTGACACACCCACTTGTGGCCATATGCATGCATAGCCATGGTTGCAAATCAAAGATGCGAAGTTACTGAATTGGGGAGAATATCATACTATATAGATAGATATAAGGTTAAAATGTATCTATTAAAGAAGCACTTACTTGAGATAATGACCGTGAGAGAACACAACCAACATCATACAGGGCAATGACAGTGGCTTCCTGCAGCAATAGAGTAAACAGATGCTCGATGAGTGCTATGGCGTATTTCTGTTGCTCGCCAGGTAAATCAATGTTAGCAAAGAAGAGCAGGATATCGTGACGGCATATCAGAGCCATGCCACCCATATCATTGAAGGAATCCATCACAGCCTTCTGCTTCTTACCATCCACGGCCTCATATGAGTGCTCACATTGGTCAATTGCCTCATCTGGTACTAAAGAAGTGCAAATCTTCGGTGCACATTTACGCTGTGAGAGGATGTGTCGCCCAATGTTGTCCACTTGAGCCTTGGAAAGAAAATATATGGGGTTGTAAAAGCATGGACAGTCACCCACAGATTGTCGATGTCAATGATGGAAATTGCCATCTGTTGCAACGTGTATGTCGCCACCTTCACTAAGAGGTCTACCAAAAAGGACACCTCCAAAGCAGGCTGGGCAATGCTGCATGAGAATGGAGGTGCACCGGCCTTGGATCAATGTTGTACTAGATCACATGGGGGTGGTTACGCCAGGGTTCTTTTGAGATTAAAGTTTATGGGCCTCATACACTTGTTCACAACAAATTTGAAGTGTCGCTTCAGTCTGCCGTTCAACCTCAATCTGGAGGATGTCGAACCACTAGACAGCTTGGCCAAGTCCACAACGAAATGGTTCTTGAATAAGTTGGCCCTGTGTTTTACTAATGAGTGATTGTCAAAGCCTGAAAAGTCAAAACTCACATCTGCATTGGTCATGAGAAAGCCTCTGCAGGCATAATGGGTCTTTAGGATGTGAGCAAGCGCATGGATAGCATTGCATGAATGCTTGAACAAAGCATGATAGAATGTGAGTAGGTCTGTAGAAACGGCCATGCGTGGTTGGGAGGGAGCAGTAGGAAAGAGGCCATGTTAAGGAGGACTTGTGAAAGTGTTGAACATCAGCAAGCCAATACATCAATAGAAATGAAACCTGGAACTGTCAATTAAGGCAGCAGATGAGGAACAAACTACTTATGGTCAAAAAAGAGACCAACTATGGAAAATTGATGTGTACAATTACTATGGCTTGTGCAAGTGGATATGACCAGATGGACTTCTGGAAGAGCATGCCCATGTGTCCTTGTAGAATATTTGAGATGAGGATCTACCAGGGTTGGGATAAGCACTTTCCAAGCATTATATAGATTGTTTGCCATCTTGTTGGGCAAGAGACGGCAACACCCAAGCTCTACCTTAGGCACATTTGTAGGGCAAGATGCTACTTGATCAGGCTGGGCTACCTCATCGGTGATGTAATTGTTATCATTGTAGTTGGAACTTAGGGTATTGTCAATGTGACCAACAGTATGGTCAATATCCATTGGGGCTTGAGATTCAGTAGAGGTGGGGGTTTCAGTAGTCAAAACTTGGGGCTGCATCAACACAGCCATTTGGTCGAGGAGGCACTGATGCTTGGAGTTGACACCAGGAATGTGAACAAGAGTCTGTGTTTTTTAGGGTCTCGAGCTTTCTTTGGGCTTACAAAGTGGTGTCCTAGCCCCATAGATGTCGGTTGAGTGCCACATGTGTGGCGGGCAGGCAGCATGGTGATGGACATAGTGGTGTAAAACAAGAGGCAACAAAAAGAACTTGGGAAATAAAAATGACAAGCAGCTGCAGAGCATAGTAGAGGTCTGCCAGATCTGATGGGTGCACCATATGCATGGAGCCTATCTGGGGGCTCAACGAGATGGGACAGGATATTGGCAAACATTGTAGAGGTATATACAAGATAAATGGGGAGGTGCTGGGGAGGGCCGCAAGAGGTTGCAAGGCATATTATGTGTGTGCTATAAATAGAACATCCACGAGGGTGGGTCTGTGAGACTATATAATGCCTACATAATAATACCATCTAAGTAGGGATCCACATGGTGTGGAAACAACAATCTTGCTGGGTGGCAAGAAAAGGTTGGGTCAAGCTAATGCCTACCTGCTATGTCTATACAGACACATTCGACCCTAAAGGGAATTGCTACTAGTACAACGGAGGATATGTGCGACCCGAGGGCGCATTAAGCGTGGGAAAATAGTGGACAAGGTATGTGTGAGGTGTAGGAATGTATCCGAGGCTATCCGAAGCACGGGAATGCACGGCCGAAGGTGCGGAAAGTGCGGGAAAGTGCGGACAGGGTATAGGGAGGTTAAGGAACGAGGTTCAGAGAGAGCGAGGGCAAAGGTATATTGCGAGGTAAGGAAAGACTAGGTATAGGGACCTAATAGTGGCTAAAAAGCGCGCACTACAAGGGACTACTTCGAAGGTAAACCTATAGGGAGAGGTATCCAGTATGAGGGAAGTGTGTAAGTAATACTAAGAAGTAGCCAATTTATACTATCTAGACTCTCACTTGGAGAAGGAAGGGATAGGAAATATAGGAAATATGTAAGGACATGTAATAAGGCTGCAACACATTTTACAAGCCTCGAGGTAAGGAAATCCACATACCAATGGGGTTTGGATGGACTATGGATAGACAAGGGACCTTCCTAATGCGTTTCCGAGGTATCCGAAGCGTGGGAACGCGTGTCTGATGTGGCTGATGCGCGGGAAAGTGCGGATAAGCGGATGTGCAAAGCATGGGAAAAGTGGGTTTGGGTTTGGACAGAGGTTACTTGCTGGAAAAATGATGGACAATGATAAGGAAACTCATAGTGCTCTATACTCCTTGACACATATATGGACATGACCCATTTGCAGCCCAAGGAGGATCCGAGTGTCACAACGGGTAAACCCTGGGGTATCAGAGACCTCACCCGCACCTGCACCTGCATAAAGGGTATGGGTTTTTGGGGGGTATGGCAAGTTTGTACCCTTACCTATATCTGTGGGTAATACATATAAATATGAAGTTAGAAATTATAAAAATGAAACACTCACCTCCTGTGAACAGCAGGCAGCAACTTGAATCAGCGTGGCTCAAGCTCTGATGAGGATCGACAGACTCGCAAACTGCAAATGGTGGGCGACGACTTGGATCAGCATGGCTCAAGGTCCAATGAGGATCGACAGACTCACTCCCTGTGAACAGTGGGCAATGACATGGATCAGCATGGCTCGAGCTTCAACAAGGATCGACAGACTCACTTCCTGTGAACGGTGGACGACAACATGGATCAGCATGGCTCGAGCTTCAACAAGGATTGATGCACTCACTTCCTGTGAACAGTGGGCGATGACATGGATCAGCATGGCTCGAGCTTCAATGAGGATCAATGCACTCACCTCCTGCAAATAGTGGGCAGCGACTTGAATTAGCATGGCTCAAGCTCTGATGAGGATCGACAGACTCACTTCCTGTGAACAGTGAGCGACGACATGGATCAGCATGGCTCAAGCTCCAATGAGGATCAATGCACTCACTCACTGCAAATGGTGGGCAATGACTTGGATCAGCATGGCTCAAACTTGAAGGAGGACCAATACACTCACTTTGTCTACTTGAAGGTAGGTGTTGTGTTGAAGAAGATGGAGGGGCATAGCACACTATAGTACTAGGCAGGTGTAAGCATTAGCAATAGGCAGTACAAGTGTAAGCATTACTATAGTTCTCGATTAGATAATGTACTGGTCAAACCCGAGCGCAGGTGTGGGTGAGGGTCCAGGTACCCAAAATGCGGACCCCCACCCATACCCAAGGGGTACCCGCACAGGTTTTCAAAATCCGTGCATATGCCTACATCTAAGAGACCTTTATTGATACCAAGAACTAATGCCTGAGGTGACCATGCATGCGATACATCCCTCCTGTGTAATTATCCATCTGTGGCTGTGCCTGGTGAGCACCTCTTCATTGGAGGCTGCACTGGGCGAGGTCCCGTGAATTGCAAAGTAGATCTAGTCACTGCCTCACACGAAGGTCTCAAAATTTAATATGACAATGACAAAGCTTTCAGGAGGCCATAACTTAGGTACCAACAAAGGAAGTAAGAAGCAAATTGTATTAATTTATCAACAAAGATCATCATCTACTAGATCCTCTCAAGGAGGAATATCAAGGCAGGGATGTTCATCTTCATTGTCAGTGAGTCATCCCAGTGGCTACCAACACAGAAACATCCTTCCACTTTTCTTTGAATGATGCTGACAGACTGTGTCAAATGAATGCCTGCCACTTCGCATATGCAATCAGGCCCTCCATCTCCTCTGACCTGGCCAGCATTTACAAACTTGTACAGTCCTCCCACCATTGCACCTGCTAGTCAAAAAAGGCTAGAACTCACTGCATCTCTTCCAACAGTAGTTGAATCTCCTTGGACCATTAGTTTTGATGTGCCCTAGCTTTACACCACTCAACATGAAGTGCTGCAGTCTGAAATTAGCCCTGAGCATGTTAAAATGAAAGCAGACCTACAGTCTTGCAAACTTTTGGCATTGCTGTTGGAGACTCCATGTGTCAGCCAAATCCAAGACATAATGGCTGTGCCTTGTATTTGCCCTACAAAGTCTCCCATAGGACAGAGGTCAGATCTTATGAGCAGCTGTAGTTTCCGTTCCCAACCTGTTACGGCACACTAATTCTCTTCGCTTCTCCTTTGTTACCGGACAATGGTACTTAAACACAGCTGTTGATGAACGACCAATGACTTTCCAGACTCTTACTCATATCGTCGCCAAGCTGACTTTCCATGCTAGTAACCATCATTATGTTTAGCCGATCATCTCTTATCAAAGCGGGCTGTCTGCACCATGGTTACTATCTCCTATCTCTTATCTCTTATTGTCTACCAAGCGGGCTGTCCGCCTTCTATCTTGATACACATTTACAAGCTCCGCTTGAACTCTCGCTATATAGATACATAGCGTACCACATGTAGTTCTTCACTTTAATCTACTGGGTTCTACCTGGAACTAGTCCTTTAGCAAGGTCCCCAACCTTGCTATCTAAGAACCATTATTCTAAGGAAGTCGCCAATACTTGCCTTAGCCAGAAACCTCTGACCTCTCATTCGAGAGAAGAACCACGTCTGTCTCGCCGAATCTCAGTCCACTCGGACTAAGACAGCTCGACATACCCCAGTCGTAACAAAAGATTAAAGTCTTACCATAGACGCCACCATCTGCGACGTCAGCAGACACCACGACTTCGCTAACTCCTTTGATCGGAGCTTTGAACCTAGGCGCGCTACCGCCAATACCACCGTTAAATACAATGGCGACCACTACCAAAGAAGTAGAAATTAAGATTGGTTCTCCCCCCGAATTCGATGGAGATCGCGACGAATCGCACAGGTTCATGCTGAACTGTAATGCGTATTTAGATATCAACAAGAAGATCTATGACAGCGATAAGAAGAGAGTAATCTTCGCACTCTCGTTCATGACCAAGGGCAATGCAGCCGCTTGGAAAGAAGACTTCATGGAGACCGCTCAGAACTCCAAACGAAAGAATACCGCCGGAAATATCATCGGGTACGGCACCTGGGACGACTTCAAAGTCGCATTCAAGGAAGCCTTTGGAGCTATAGACCCTGCCGGAACGGCCATGGCTAAAGTACGAGCCCTTGAAATAAAAGGAGACCTCCACACATATATCTCCAACTATCGCCTCCTAGCCCATAAAGCGGGAATAACTGAGAACGTCACCAAAGTAGAGTTCTTCCGTGAAGGTCTTGATGTAGGACTTCGCAACAACCTCTACCACACTGGAGAAAGTTTAGACGACTTTGAAACCGTCATCGCGACGTGCATCAATCTGGATAACGCCTTCCAAAGATTGAGAGCCATACAGAAACGAGAAAACCCCGCTCAGTACCAGCATAAGAAAAAGAAGTACGGAGATCGCCACTTTACCCCCCGCAGAAGCGATGCCATGGAGATAGACCAGCTCTCCGAGTCCGAAGTAAAAAGACACCTCAAAGAAGGACGCTGCTTCAAATGCCACCAGACGGGCCATCGTGCCAACGATACCACATTCCACCCCAGGGAAGATAAGAAGCAGAAAATGCCTATCCGAAGAAAGATCGAGAAAGAAGAGAGTAGTGATGACGAAGAGGTAAACCGACGGTTCGTAGAGATGGATTTTTAGGAAGGGAGACTGCATCGATGTCAGTACCCCCTGTCCCAATATGGCTTGTACAATCACTTGGAAATAAAAAGGAGCTTCGCGTCCCTGCCACTATTATTTCCACCAAGTGTAACAAAACCATCGAAACCTCTATGGTTATCGACTCCAGAGCAAGTGGAACCTTCATCAGCGAGGAATTCTGCAAGTTACACGGAATCAAAACCCATAAACTCTCGAAACCGTTTCCCGTTATAACCGCAGACGGATCGGATGCTAGGGGAGGACTCATCTCTCGCTACTGCGTCCTCACTGTCAAAATTGACGGAAGAACCATGATAGGAAAGTTCAACATAACCAAACTCTCGAAGAAAGACAAAATTTTACTTGGGTTCCCGTGGTTGAAAGCACTAAACCCGTCAATCGACTGGACGAACAAAGAACTGTCTCTCGCACCAAACGAGCGATCACTCGAGATCGAAAAGAACATCGACTATCTCAGAAAGCAACGCAATCTACCGTTGCTGTTTCCCCTTTCCACCCCTGCAGAGAAAGAGCCTTCCCGTGAATGGAAGAATTCCAAATTAAAGAAAAACCCCATTTTACCCGTCTATCCACGAGCTTCTGTTGAAGAAGTTACCGACGAAGAACTTCCCCGTCTCGTACCGGATCAAGATGAGCCGAATTACGACACCAAGGAAGATGTATGGTCGGAAAACTATGCACCTCCGGTAGTCGACCCCTCCCTCTATCCCTTGAATGATGAAGACGTCTTAATCGAATATTCCCCTGACGGTTCTCAAGTCAGAATAATCTCCGACGTCTCTTTTGACACTCCTCTCACCAGAGACGGTACGTCAAAGCACGAGCAAGGCTATTCAAAAACTAGCAACAAAGCTCAGGAATTCGCTGTCGCTGGGGAGAAAGAAAAAATGAAGAAGAGTTTCGAAGAACTCGTTCCCTCCTACCTGCACACCTATGCTGATATTTTTGCGAAAGACGGTCTCAATAAGTTACCACCGGAACGGCCCGGTATTGATCATCGAATCGATCTGAAGCCTGGATTCATGCCAAGGACATCCAAGATCTACCCGCTATCAGGAAAGGAAAGGGAAGCAGTAAAGACCTTTATCACAGAAAACACAGAGAAAGGGTTTATTGTGCCTTCGAAATCCCCGCAAGCCAGTGGATTTTTCTTTGTAGGAAAGAAGAGCGGAGAGTTACGCCCTTGTCAGGACTATCGATACCTCAATGATTGGACCATACGCAACCAATACCCGCTCCCGCTCCCCAAAACTCTTATAGAACAGCTCTACAAAGCCAGATATTTCACAAAGATCGACATACAGTCCGGCTATAATAATATCAGAATCCACCCTGACGATAGGTGGAAAGCGGCTTTCACTACCGAAGAAGGCCTGTTCGAGCCCACTGTAATGTTCTTTGGCTTAACCAACTCTCCCGCTACTTTCCAATCTTATATGAACAATCGCTTCCAGAACGAAATCAACGAAGGGTGGATCGTCATATATATGGACGATCTGCTCATCTTCTCTTCTGACCTCGCAGAACATCGTGAACGGACAAAAAGAGTATTGGAGATACTCCGTCGCGAACAACTGTTCGTCAAACCCGAAAAGTGTACTTTCGACGCAGCAGAAGTGGAGTACCTTGGGATGGTTATTCGTCCTGGAGAAGTTGCAATGGAACATGCCAAAGTCGACGGGATAAAGGATTGGCCTATCCCGACTTCCGTAAAAGATGTCCGCTCCTTTCTCGGATTTTGCAACTTTTACAGGGCGTTTGTATCCCACTACTCTGATATCGCCCGACCACTTATCAATCTCACTCGAAAAGATCAAGTCTTCGCCTGGACCCCTGACGCTCAGACCTCGTTCGATAACCTCAAACAATGTTTTACAACGAAACCGGTGCTACGAAACCCTGATCCCACACGCCAATTTGCCCTTGCTACTGATGCCTCCCTGGTAGCAACCGGGGCCGTACTCCTCCAGACGGATGAAAATGGCGTCTATCACCCTTGTGAATATATTTCCCAGTCCTTCAACCCCACTGAACGCAACTACGAAATCTCCGATCGAGAACTGCTCGCTATAATTCACGCTCTCAATGAATGGCGCCATTATCTAGAAGGAAACCCCCACCCCATTCTCGTCTTCACCGATCACCTGAACCTCCTTTACTTTTCAAAAGCACAGAAACTCTCTCGGAGACAAGCGCGTTGGCAGCTTGTTCTATCCAATTATGATCTCAAATTGCATCACGTCCCTGGAACAAAACTTGCGGCACCTGACGCACTTTCTCGACACCCGGACCACGGTCTCGGTGAACACGACAATGAGGATCGTGTACTCCTTCCAGACTCCATGTTTATACGGTTGATCGACGATGAACTCTCTGCCGCCCTCACCAAGAATTCCTTGGATGATCCCATTTTCTCCATCGCCAGCAACACTTTGGATGGACTTTGCCTGCCCCCTATGAAATCGGCCCTCTCAGACTGGAAAATATCGGATGGGGTGCTCTATTATAAGTCTCGCGCCTATGTCCCACCTCCGCAACGGACGGCCATATTGCTCCGTCACCATGACCACCCCACGGCCGGTCACCCCGGGCGGTTTAAAACTGAAGAACTTGTCAAACGTGACTACTGGTGGCCTGCCATGGGCACTTTCATTCGCTCCTATGTCACTGGATGCGCTCTCTGTCAGCAGATGAAAGCCGACACTCACCCTGTCTCGCCACCCCTTGTCCCCATTCCCTCCTCTGCTACTCGCCCCTTTTCCCAGGTCTCTGTTGACCTTGTCACCGGCCTCCCTGTGTCCAACAGTTTTGACCCCCTCATGGTCGTGGTAGACCATGGCCTTACGAAGGGGGTGATTATTTCTCCCTGTAACAAGAACATCTCTTCTGAAGGAGTGGCTAAACTATTCTTCAAGAACGTATTCAAACGTTTCGGACTCCACAAAAAGGTGATCTCTGACCGAGGCCCCCAGTTCATTTCAAAGTTTTCTAGAGAATTAGCACGCCTCTTAGGATACCAGATCGCTGCCTCCACGGCGTATCACCCTCAGACTGACGGACAAACCGAACGACTCAACCAAGAGATAGAGACATACCTCCGAATATACTGTAGAAGTAACCCCTATGAATGGTTGGACCATTTACCCCTCGCTGAATTTGTGCACAACCACCGAAGACATGAAGCAAGGAACGCATCGCCGTTCTTCCTCATGATGGGATACGAACCTCGCGGCATTCCCCACGTACTACCATCATCGGATACCCCTGCCATAGAAGAAAGAGTTCGTACCCTCCAGAAGATCAGAGAGGAAGCCATCTCCTGCCACAACATCGCTATGCAACGAATGGCAGAAAGGACGCACAAAAAGAAGTACCTACCGTGGAAGATAGGAGATAAGGTCTGGCTATCTGCAACCAATCTCATGACCACTCTCCCGTCTAGGAAGCTTGCGCCCAAACGACACGGACCGTTCCCCATAACCACAGTCCTATCACCAATCACGTTCACCCTGAAACTTCCTGAACAATGGAAGGTTCACCCCACGTTCCATGCTTCTGAACTATCCTCCTATCAAGAGACAGAGATTCACGGACCGAACTACGAAGAACCACCTCCAGATATAGTCAATCAATCGGAGGAATACGAAGTCGAAGCCATCCTGAGTCACAGGGGAACGGGTAAACGAAGACGCTATCTCGTATCCTGGAAAGGGTACTCTTCTGGAAGTAACGAATGGATTCCAGCGGAGAACATGGAAAACGCCGAAGACCTACTTTCCGCCTATAAGAAGAGGCACAAGTTGAACTAAATCGACCAGCCCCCACCGTCATACAAAACATGTCTTCTCAACAAACTACCTCCCCTACTGAATCCAACGTCTCCTCCATCAGCCTCTGCGAATCCCCCTTTGCCGACAACATTGTCAGCATTGAAGACGACATCATTGTCGAAACCACTATCCTATCCGTTGCCCACGCCCTCGAAATCGAGACCTATCTCAAAAACCAGCCAGCAGTGCCAGCTGGAGTCGCTGCCACTTATATCCATATCATTAGAGCTACCCAACGCCTCGAAGAAGAATTCGCCCAGATTGAGAACGATGCCCTCAGACTCTCCTGCAACCACGTCCAGCGGCACATTTGCTCGCTTACGCTTCAGCTATTCCCTCTTGGTTTTAGCACTATCTGCAGGGAAATTATACAGACTGTTGCTGATCGAAACTCCTTCCAAGTCGGCCGCCTGTTGCCTCCTATTACTCACAATCCCCCCGCTGTGCTACCTGATCCAACTTCGATTGGAGGGAACGTTGCACCAGTACCTATCCCAGCGCCCAAAGAAATCTATAAAAGAAACCTCCGCAACAGAGCCGTCGTTCACGGTGTAACCAAGAACAAATCGTCCAAAGGAAAGAAGCGCGAGGTCATCGACCTCACCAAGGAACCCCCCACTATCCCCTCCTCTAGTGTCACTATCAGATCCCCCTCGTTGAAACAGGTAGTCGGCACTATCGCTGACGCCAATTTTATCTGCCGACTCTGCAAGAAGCTTGGCCACAAGCACAAGAACTGCCCCCTATACTTTTGTCGCTTCTGCGGCGACACGCAACCCGGGCACTTCTCCATCTACTGCCCCTTCGACACCAACAAGCCAGCATTCCCGTTGGTTTTTACCGACGAAGGCTTCTACGACGTGTTAGCCGCATGGGAAGCGGAGAAAGACAAGAAAGAAGAAGAGGATCTTGAGCGTGCCAATAGGGAGTACTTGGTACAGCCAGAAGAATTGGAATTCCACAATGCCGACGCCAACCCCATCTACTATGCAAACCAGGACAACTAGTGACGTTGAAGCCGGTGCCATCGACCATAACATGGGGGTAATGTTACGGCACACTAATTCTCTTCGCTTCTCCTTTGTTACCGGACAATGGTACTTAAACACAGCTGTTGATGAACGACCAATGACTTTCCAGACTCTTACTCATATCGTCGCCAAGCTGACTTTCCGTGCTAGTAACCATCATTATGTTTAGCCGATCATCTCTTATCAAAGCGGGCTGTCCGCACCATGGTTACTATCTCCTATCTCTTATCTCTTATTGTCTACCAAGCGGGCTGTCCGCCTTCTATCTTGATACACATTTACAAGCTCCGCTTGAACTCTCGCTATATAGATACATAGCGTACCACATGTAGTTCTTCACTTTAATCTACTGGGTTCTACCTGGAACTAGTCCTTTAGCAAGGTCCCCAACCTTGCTATCTAAGAACCATTATTCTAAGGAAGTCGCCAATACTTGCCTTAGCCAGAAACCTCTGACCTCTCATTCGAGAGAAGAACCACGTCTGTCTCGCCGAATCTCAGTCCACTCGGACTAAGACAGCTCGACATACCCCAGTCGTAACACAACCAATATATTTGAGGTGATCAGATAGAGCCACAAGTGCCTTATGTGCACATGAGTATTTTGCATGGCTCATGACCAGGCATTCTTCCACAGCATCAACTGTCTTCCTTATGCAAGTGTTGGGATTTTGTCTGTGTATGTGGTTTTTTGAATTGGACCAGCTGCTGACAAAGGTGGTTGTGTGTGTAACACTCATTGAGTGCATCATGAGCTTGTGTGAGCTGAAAAGACCATTCTATTTGCAGGAGCTTGCGGTCACATGATACATGATTGCATATCTTAGAAGGCAGAAGGAGCTGCAAGTCTTCAGCCTTTCCGGAGTTGGAATTTAGCTTGGGACAGCCACTGTCATTGTTGTCATCACTTGACAGGTCAACCAACCTGTTGGCACATAGGTTCATGACCAATGGCATATACAAAGTCTGAATTGTTGTCCAAGCTTCTATGTGCCAGAGGAGGGTGTTACTATGAGTCAGAATGCGAGTGTGTCGAGTGTCAGTTGGATGTTGACCGAGTAATCCTGCATCTGTGTGTAGCTGATATCTGAAAAAATAAATAAGTGCATATTCATCATGTCATCTACTTGGGAAACTCACTGGGTATGTTCAAGATCAATGCTAGTGCTGATGAGGATACTGCGAGATACCTCAGAGTGAAGGGACACCACAGTGCCATCCTCCAACTCCTTGGAATCTTGTTTTGCGAGCTCCAGCCAAACAGCTGCCTGTGTCATAGCTACAAGAGTATCAGTGGTGTGCCAGTCTGTAGAAAACTGGAATACATACTGTCAACCCATCTCTTGAAAGGATTAGGTTTTGAATGGTCGACCTCCCAAGTCTCTATCTCATCTCACCATCTTGCAAGCAAGAAGGCACCTAGTTCAGACTCTTGGATAGAGCCTTTGAGTTCAGATAGTGTGATGTAATGCTCTTCCTCAGCACGGACTGCTTCCATGATCTTCTGTAACAACACTCAGCCTGATGATGAGATGTTAGATGAGTACATGAACACGACACAGTAAATACATACCTAGTGACATGATTTTCTTCCAGTTCCAGTCTCTGAAATGGTCGTCCAGGATATCTTGACGTGCTCCAGGACCCATCTCTTTAGTACTTGTAGCAACACAATTAATGTTCGCCTAGCCACATTTGGGGGCTTCTCCATCCATCCTGCCAACACCAGGGGACCAGTTGAGCGAAAACATTGTTTGACACACTTCAATGTGAGCTGCAAGATGAAATTTGGGTACAAAGAAGCAGAATATCTTTCCGGTAAGGTCTGGTTGAAGGCATGGTGGCAGGCAAGGGACACGACCCCAAAGTTTCTTGTGCCATTGGCATGTGATGTCATATGAGAAGTTGATGACCTTGAGGCTTGTAAATGTGAACAACACCGAAAAAACAAGGTAGTCCATATTCAAATATCTAGTGTGTTGTCCTGGGTGAGCAGAAAAAGCAGACTGAAGTAAACATACCTTTTGTCCTTCTGCAAATCTCCCACACCATTTGCCAATTTCATGTCATGGCGAGCACAGTCGACTGTACCAATGCCTGTAGCAGCAAATCCTTGTGATAATTTTGCATCTGCCATGTTTACAGTGTTATGGCTCGTGCAAGCACTCCTCTGTTGATAGTTAGGGGTTGTGGGCAAGTTATGGTTGAGAGTACATACCTCTTGTGTGACAGCAGAATTGTTAGCTATGTATTCCTTATAACACTTCTCATCAATAAAGTAGCTCCAGCCATTACTGAGACCTGGGTCTTTGTTGTCAGAGGAGATCGCTTGGCGCTTAAGATGAAAGTTCACATCAATTGCAAGAAAAATGCCATACAACCATCTGATATATGTTAGCATGTATTCCACCATGGGCAATAGACTGACTCACTATTGATTTGGCATTTCCCACCCATCAGGTAAATTTTTACCAGGGTGCGGGCATGCTAGGCATAGAAGAACAAGTTCTCCTTCTTGAGTTGCACTAGCACTTGCAGGATCATGACCACATCCAGCACACTTTAGTGACCTAAGATTTCTCCACTTGTAGATGATCCGAAGAAATATAGAGTAGCGATCCTAGACAATGTATGAGTATAGCTCCATAAAGACAAAAAGACCTACTCGTATTGGTGTAATACCAGTATTGTCATGCTGGTGTGCCAAACTATGATAAAATTCATATGCTGATACTTTTGACTCAAATGAGAGTAAGTGAAAGAATTTCAAGATGCCAAATGTTGCAGTGGTTCTAGGATCGGTGGCTATTGCGGGGAACAAATGTGCTTGAAGTAACTGCTTGTAGTGAGAGGCTTCGTGTTTGCAGCCACAGAAGTCTAGGCTGACTTCATGAATACCGTGAATTTTGATGATGATAAAGTCATCATCAAAGGCAGACTTTGGGTGACAGCATTTTTCTCCTGGCCTGTGACCAAGCTGAATGTGGAAGCCTAAGGATTTGAAAGTGACAGCACGAAAAAACCATTGTTCCATTCCTAAAGTGTGACAAATCAAAATACAGGTGCAGTACAGATGGTAACTACTCAACCTCAATCCTATGAAATGGCATATTGAGGTGTGATTGCAAGATGTATGCACAACAAGATAGTAGAGGCAACAGACAGTCTTGACATCTGAATGAGATGGAAAGTGCTCCACATGAGCACAATTGACCTGCACTCTTGCTGCATCCTTCCAAAAAGATGAGTTCATCTAGGTAAGTTTTGCATTCTGGAAGCCAAAGGGTGATGGGATCATCCTATAGAGAAGCTCAAAATTAAGTGCCAGAACAAACAGAAACAGATGAAACAGATGACTTACTCCTGGTGTTCTCCAGTGTCATGCTCAAATTGACTCATCAAAATGAGACTCTAAAGTGTCTATTTCCTGGCTGAGGAGAGTCTCATTCCATAGGTCCACACTAGGCACATATTGAGTTGGCACTTCCTCGTCTTCTATTACAGTAGGTTTGGGAGGAGACAAGTAAGATGTCCAAACACTAAACTTGCTGTTTGCCTGCAGGCTGAAGTTGTGATGTCTGGTATTGACCTGGTCAACAGGTTCACAATGGGGATGTTGGATAAGTTTGGGACATTTGGATAGGTGACCTCCAGCCAACATAACTGAGAGGGCACAACTTGAAAGGTGATACTGAATGCTTTGCTGGAAATTGTAGGAATACATCTCTATGGATAATGGTAAAGTGAGATTTGTGACACTAGAACTTCAAAGAAAGTGAGCTCAGCATCCATCCATGCAATATATCATGAGACATGAAACACATCATGATGATATATCAACGTGGATAAGTAAAGTAAATTCACCTCAAAAAATTGACCACACCATTCTGTTCATGCTCAAAAAAGAGGTAGGAGTTCGTGTTCACACTCCAGAGTTAGGGCTAACAAGATGGTTGCAGAACTGGCCCAAGCAAAATGTGCTATGGCCTGATCATGAGGTGGAGGTTAAGTTGATCCAAACAAGCACATGGAGATGAGTCATACCATATTCATTTGCACCCTTACGCTGACGAAGGCCAATTGATATTACAAGATCTTAGTGAGCTGGATGTGGTGGGCATGACTATTCTATGACTTGGACCATGGCAGACAAAAATCCAACTCTGAGCCAACTCTCTACATGCAATATAGATTCACATGGCACGCTATTTGGCTGATTTGGCATGGGAGGGGCAATCTGCTGCTATCCACCTCAATGCAGGTTCCATTGTGTGTGTCTCGTACCTGCATCCTACTCACTTGTGTCATTCAACAGAACATTCCCTTACTCCCTCAACGCCCAGTTCATCCACGCTCAATACTGATGCAGCTATTATTGGTCTCTATGTAGCCTGCTACTTCACTCCTGGCTGGTCTTTCTCATTTCCGATTGTCAAAGGTATGTTTTGCATGTCCCTCACCTTGCATATACTGATGATCCAACTACAATACAGTTCCTTGTACATCTATGTCATAAAAATAGAATTTGACTCAAGTACTAATCAATATCATCATAATGTTAACTTGAAAATTGAACACAAAGTTGAGAATGCAAGTATGCACAATGTATGTAAGTGTGTTTTCGTCCAACTGCTATGGAGAGACCGATTCAGTGCAATGGTAGTAGGGCCATCACATTTACAATGCTATGATATGAGATGGGCCTTGGTTCAATATTCAATGTTCAATCCTTGACCAGCTTAGCTTGGCACCATGATAGGGTTGGCCCATTGGAATATGATATTCGGTGAATGAGTTTTCATCCAACCAAGGCTTGGTATTGCAAGTTTGCCACACTCAAGGAGAATCCTTGGTTTGTTCTCTTCAATACTATTACTACTACCATTGATCAAACCTCTCTCCACTCAACATGGCCTGTCCAGTCATTTATAAAACACCCAAAGTGAAGCTACAAGCTGCGCATGAAAGGCACCGCCGTCATTATGCAAAGTATGTCATACATTCATTAATATTTCTTTTGTTCCTGACCAATCATACTAAAGAAATAGAGACAATATTCTGAACAAACAGAGAGAGCTTTATAGCTCGAAAACTAAGGATCCAAAGGTAGACACTAAGGAGCTTTTGAAGGCTGTCAAAAAGCTTTGCATCATAAGGATGGAGACAAGTCCAAGTCCGAGTCTTCGGATGATGGCTCCGAGTTGGTGTCAGATGATGACAAAAGTACTAACAAGCCATATGTTCAGATGTTTATTTTTATAAATAGACATGAAATGAAATATTAAACTCGACTTCAACAGATATAATCTTCCAGAATGCTTATGCATTCTCAAAGACACCAAGGACGAGATGTTAGAAATGATCAGCAATGACCCCTGCAAATTCGTTGAGGGAGTCTTATGCAACTATGTGAAGAGTTTCCCTGAAGACTCCTCCACTGGTGATATTTCCATCATTGAAACAGCAATCACTCAAGTCCAAGAGATACTTGACCGAACCATTCCTGTGCAAGATGAAATCCTGAATTTTTGTGGAGTCTCACCCAAGTGGCACACTGCTGACTCAGTCACCTGCTTCTTAAGGACTGTGCTTGCATATCTAGAGGACATCCAGTGTGTGATATTTTTTGGAGGTGTTTGTGAGCTCACAGTTGCTCACTTGATGGGGGAGATGATGTATCAGAAAGGCATCAGAATTTGATTTGCAGCTACCATGACTTCAATGTACTCATGTAACACACACACACACACACACACACACACACACATATATATATATATATATATATTGTACCTTGTAGTCAATACGAGTTTGCACTGCGTCCATTATACTCAGATACAATTGGAGATTCACTCATCTTGCTGGGTCAATGGTGTAGGTTTACAACTCAGAGTGGTGCTATAGGCTCCAAACTAATATCTTTATGTTGTAGGTCATGCACTGCCTATCTACTATACTTGTGGGACAAGTGCGTTCGACCCTAAAGGAGAAGCTAGTGCAGCAAAGGTCTAGAAATGGACACAGAAGGTGCTGCTTGTCAGCCGATGCGAAGCGCAGGAAAGCGGCGGGTGTGCGCACATAGTGCGTGAATGTAGCAGCAGGCAAAAGCACGGGAAAGACGCAGCTGCGAAGTGGCCGATGCACAAGGGGTTTGGATGATAACAGAGACGAAGGACAATAGAAATAGATGTAGAGCAAGGCAATAATGGATACGATGCAAGCGGTAAATGGATACTGATTGCCAATAGCTACCAACTGTAGGCTAATGGGAGTTTGCTACTGGAATGTCCGGAAAACAAGCTACTGAATGATATATACTGTTAGTGCTTAAGTATTGCGCTAAGTGCTGTCACATGGAACTGAGCCGATGTGCTACCGAGTTAGTTATGTAAAGCTATATGTAAATAAAGGTGGTGTGATGCGAAAATGGTCTGATATGTAAATATAATTATGGAATAATGTACCATTGGGTTGGTTTTGGACTAGGGTTGGATGCAGAACATCGGCCGATGAAGCGCGAGAAAAGCGGCCGCTAAGTGTGGCTGTGCGCTGTAGCACTCGAGCTCGTGTTGAGCACGTATTCATTTATTTCCCAATACACATCTAATGCCCGTTACTTTCTGATGTAACCCAACACTAACCCACACAACCCAACACAAACCCAACACTTTGACTAGCAGACCCGATGTTTCAGCCGCATCAGACCCGATATTTTCCCACGCACTTGTCCTATCCGTGTCCCGTCCCATCTTGCTAGCCCCACTAGGTGCATAGTTGATTATTTCACACATTACTCATGTTGTAGCCAGCACTATTACATGTTTTCCCATCATCCGCAGCACCTTGTGTTCATTTACATGTACTTCAGACCCGATGTAGGGATTCATTTCTGGCTAGGCTTGGAGAGACTGTCTTTACCTTACCTTATGTTGGCACTTTGTAGCTTACATAATCAAGTTATCTTTTCACCGGTTACCAGTATGAGTCTGAGTCTTGAGCAGTTTTTATGACATTTCCTCTCCTCTGAGCCTTGAGCCTGGTCCAGAAACCCTTTAGGGTCGAATAGCAGCTAGGTTCTGCAAGACCCAACATTGTTCAGACTCACCATCTGAATTGTTGAACCTTCACCGGTCAACAGATATTCAGTAGAGGAGGACAAGCCAGTAGATGGTGAGGACGAGGATGAAGGGGAGATGATAGGGGGGCCACGTGACCGATGTTACTTGTAACATCAATGGGAAGATCCAATCAATGGAAGCCAATGCAGAGGAACCAAATATTGGTCCTGTCAGGGGGCCAAGGGCCTATGGGTTGGACAACTTCCATGTATGGTATCCAACCCCCCCACATATATGATTGGTAAGCTGGTAAAAGCCTGTAAAGCAGTACACCAAAGGGATACATCCAATTTGGATAGTGGATGAGGAAACAGGATGATGTATCAGGGTTCCTGGCTAACTGTACAGAATGATCTATCATTATGACAGTATGGGCTGGCCAAGGGTGGCTTCTATCAGCACTTCACTAATCTGCAGCATGAGAATCCAATCATGGATACAGTGCACAACACTAAGAATAGGCCTCTCTGTTGTGGACTCAATCTTGGTGCGATAAGGGAATTTTTTTCATTTTTAGTGTACAAGTAGGTCAAAGGATCATGAATCTGCAATAAAATTTTTTGGTGGTGATTATGTAAGCAGTCCCAATTTCGGTCACCAAATTTTTTTCTACTGGCATGCAATTTCCAGTCGAAACATGCCCCGGAAAAACAAGAAGGCTCAGCAGGCCAAGACTCAATGAGCTCCCAGCAGCAAATTCTTTAGTAAAAATTATATTGACAGTGTGGCCCGAGCAGAATACCACCAAGCGTCTTCCAAACATAGTGTGGCATCATGTGGTTGAGCAGTCTTAATGCTAAGCAAGCAGTGAAGAAATACTGCTAGCATCACAAAGTTGGTGCAGGAATCATGATGGATATGGCTATATTGAACAATATTGAATAAGTCTATGTATTTCATACACTTGCGACGGTCCAGCAAAAGCCACAAACATGTTTTTTCTTCGCTGCAAGCAATGGGGGACGAGGAGCGGCTACCAAATAAGGAAAGTGGCAGTGCTGGTGGCGTGGGAAGTCCCAATTCGAGTCAGTCATTTTTTTAAATCGAAGAATTTTAAGAAAGTAACCAGATAGGTTTGTAGCTACGTTCAAATGGAGGCGATTCCAGCAGTTTGGGTACAAATCAGGCCGGGTGTGGTGATGTAGAAACAAATCTGTGTTGGTGTGGTGGCAGAGGTTGGTTTTTCCCGTTTTGCACTGTACTTCGTCTACAAATAAATTCGGAATCTCATTTCGGAACCGATCGAGGCTCCGAGTTGGGACAGGGCACCCGATACTCCAACACGAACCCTTAGTTCGGACCGGCTATGTATATGAACACGTGTGTGAGTGATCATGATCAACCGACATACTATTACTAAGAAATCGTTATACCCGTACCCTTTTCGGGTCCGAAAATATTCCTGATCAGTGAGTGACAATGAAGTGCTCGTCCTGACCAGTTGGCAAGCAAAATCTCCTAGGACTTCGACTCCATCTGCATCGTGGCACAGTTCACATATAACTCACGCACCAGTAATGCGTGTTCATGGACTCATCCATAAAAAGAAACGCTCGAGAAGACCGACGTAAATATGAGCGCTACGTAAACCAGCTGGGCCTAAACCTTGATCAGAATTTGAATTCACTGGCACAATCAGGTCCCTCCGAGGCCAGGCTAAGTACCTCATTCGGCTCCCACGAGTGATCTTTCTGAACACGAGTTATGTGAGTGTTTTGCACGCAGTGATTCAGTGTTCTGATGCCGTTCTCGCCAAGTTTGATTCTCTAACGAATCGAACGATTGATTTTCGTCCTGTAGAGTGGTGCATCGTGTATACACATTATAGATAGTCAGTCTTCTGATTGCCCTCCAGTCCGACTTCAAGCGCCCAGAAGTTGATCATCCCCGCTATGACGTCCGAGTCTGTAAACTCTCAAGTCCCCGAAAACTGTCGAGCTCCCAATAATCCTATCCTGAGGTTGGCGTTCAAAATCTTGTGCATTGTTGCAGTCTGTCGGGAGTCTCTCGACCATTGGAAAGATACAAAGAACAAAGAATGGAAGGACCATGTCTCAATAATGGTCAATCGATTCCAGAACTCGAACATCACTGTATGTTTGATATGACCCGATCCTTATGGCTAACGTTCTATGGCTGGACTTCAGGCCGGGCTCGTACTTGCAACTGCAACTCTATTCCTGTCGTCCGTGCCTCCTATCGAGCATTTGATGGCTTATAACTCCTCAATCTCGTACATCTTCGCCATGGTTTCATTTGGTGCCGCATTGCTCAGCGTAATATCCGGATCTGCTGTGCTTGTTATCTATGAAACTAGCACCGCTCACAAAGACATGGAAACCCTCAAAGTGAGTCCGTTTGTCTGCGTTGGCTCACGATCTGACACGCGGCACAGTGCATGCCACGACACCAAGTCATCGCACTGCTGCTATGGTTGGCATACCCCTCATTCTGTCTGTCTGTTGCTACTTTCTTTCTGTTTGTGTGTGAGTGAGGCACTAGATGCTTGTTCAGATCTGCTGACGAGTATGGTGTTTGCTTTGGGGCAGCTATCTTTATCGCCTGCTTCTGGTCTGACAATAGTGTTGTCAACATCATAACTATCTTGAGCTGTGTGGCCTTCCTCGCACATGGAGTCCTTTCGTTCTACGTTGTCAGCGTTGTGGGCAGACAGTAAGCTAGTAGCATTCTTGTTGGATCTGTCTTAAAAATGCCTTGCAGGCCGGTCGATAAAAACACCTCTCCCGTACAAGTTGCTGACAGGCATCACGCTAGTGTAGAAGCTGCATGTCTTTGAATTGACGGTGCTGCTGACGACTAGGCGTGATAATTGTTATAGACCACTCAGGGTTCGGGTGCTTCGGGTTGCACATATCGGTCAGTGGAGTAGCAGCGGAACTTTCGCCAAGAACTTGTCATGTCTCCTTAGCCTAGTATCACATCTAATACATGGATTTATCACACCGCCTCATGATCGCCGATGCAGAAGGTCCACGCAGTAAAGCGCCTTAGAGAATAGAAGCCCAAATGTTGCAACTTGAAAACGTGACGTATATTTATGTAAAGAGAACAAGAGGAATGAGTGCAGATCCGCAGAGGGCGTAACACCGCTGACTGCGGATTTAAAGGAAATTGGTGGCTGAACGAGATGATGAAGGGGATAGAAGTGATGATCAATCACCTAGTCTCACAACACCGGAACGATTGTGGACATATTCCCTCATCCCAACGAGCCTTTTCATTGCATCGAAGCAACATACTTCATATTTCCCCTATTATTTTTATACTCGTCTGAGTCAAATCAAACTGGTCCAGCTTTCGGACTTGAAGTTTATAACCCCAGTGGGACGCAGCGTCTCTTTCTTTTTATCTGCGTGTTTTCCCACAAAACTCGCAAGCCGCCCTCATTGCGAGTTCTCCCGAATGCCCTACGACGATTGTAATGTCAAGTTGTATCCCGTTCAGAACCTCGAGACTCGCGACGGCTAGACTGTTCAAAGGGACTTTTGTTCGCGAGAAACTCGGGTTTAACAGACTGCCCGTATTGTTTGTCCTCGATCTCGACATCAGAGGATGCATATGCTGCCGTGATGGGTTGTTGTCTGTGCAGGATAGTGCGTGACATATTCTTATATCCATCGTGCACGTTGGTTCAAAGACTTGGGTGTGTGTTTAAGAACAATAATCATTCAAAGACAAAATGCAGCCAAGTGTAAGCGTTGTCACCAAAAAGATCATCGGGCACACTTACTGTCAGCGCTTCACGCCTCCCGCGACGTCTCTCTTGACAATCATAGGGTCTAGTAAAATCTAGCGTTATCTCAGGTAACAGTGCGAATGCAGATATCCAAGGTGTTGTTGATGAGAATTGGGGTGTTGTATAAGATGGCTATGCGTACCACCGCAAACCGCAAAACCACATCCCTTGAAGGCGGTTCACTTACAGGGAATACGTATGAAAGCCTAATGGATGCAAACCTGAGCCTGAGGCTTAGCGATCAAAACAGTCACGACTAATTGAAGACACCGAGAGGCGGAGATGAAGATGGAACGCAATCGATCAGCGCGAACAACAAATAGATTAACCAGAAAACCAAGCAAAACAAACTACTGATCGAGGTCCCTCTCTGAAAATAATAAGCACCTTGTTACACATCGGTACAGAGAACTTACTTAAATCCTGATATCTGAAGTACCGAACAGGGTCCAAGTCTGCCAACCGAGAAAGTAACTCTCCGCATTCCTGTTTCAAGGTTTGGGAATCCTGAGCGTGATTTTGAAGTAAAAGTCGCTTATAGTGGACCAATGACTCCATACACCCTGTAAAAGAATTGAGAAGTTGCGAGATTGACAAACATGACCGCTTGCATTTGCTATCAGGTTGCTCTTGAAGCAATTCGAAGATGAGTTGTATCTCGCGTTCCAATTGTGCTTTGTTTTCCCCTGCTCAATGCACCGAGTCAATCCACGTTGAATTGCATATGAAACAAGTCTGTTGTCGAACCGGAACCAATGAGCCATCTATGGTATATCCACGCGCTTTGATCTTCTGGGTCGGTGTATAATGCGTTGCTTACAAACTCGAACTCTGTTAAAGAAAAGAAAAAAGCTCGGAGAAGTTAATCCGATTGAAAAAAGGCACGTACCGTCGTCTCTCGACTGGATAGGATCCAGCTGACCACTTTCCCAAAGTCCGACCAAGGTCTTAGACCTTTGATGCCATGCACTGAAATTGGAGAAATTTACTCCAATTTTGCGAGAAGTGTAAGCCAACTCTGAGGTCTCAGGCCTTCGTGTGGGCATGTTTTCGAGGACATATCTGCGATAATTCCAAGCGTGGACTAGAGAGGGTGGGTATCAAACATGTGCGGTTGCAGCGGTGAGATGACTCACAGTTCCTTGCATCTGCGTCCAGCATCCTCTCCGCTACAAAGAGTTCCTTATCCCAATTTGCCTGTCTCCATTCCATAGACGGTACCTCATTGCGTTCTGGCCCGTCTGGGACATTCTCGAGACACCAGCGACGGTGATTCCATATCCAGTAGACTTTCGGATTTGCTTTCAGAGCTGTAGTAGTCATGGAAAGCTCGTTAGAGAGAAGGTTGTTTATTTTCTCTGGAGTACTGCGAGAGCGCCAATTTTGAGGAAATTTCGCGTCATGTTCGTACATGCGCACCTCTGAGGAAATATACCGTTGAGTAAGATATTTCGACGATAATTCCACACGGTGTAGAATTCAGGGTTGATCTGGAGCAAACGCTGCGTCAATTCAAAGGCATCATTGCTCCAGTCCTGTTTCTTCTTCTACACAGATTTCAATCAGAAAGATGACGGTACCCAAGTGAGAGCGATTCGTACTCGAGATAACACATCGTCTGTTAAAGCGAGGTACTCATCGATCTTGGACTTTTCTCGCTGTCTCTTTTCAGCAAGAGCCTCTGGAGTCTGTTTATGACGTTTGACGTTATGCTGTTTTATGCTTATTTAAATTGTGCGCAGAACGATCTGAACGTAATTCTTACCATAGTAGTTGGTTAGTGCTAGTGAGCAGGGAGAGTTTGATTATAAATATTTACTAGATCTTGGGAAAAATAAATAAATAAATACTCTTTCTAACTCTGGCGGCGCTGTGCTCTCGTTCAAAACTCAATACCAGGATCTCAAAATGCCTTCGGTTGCAGAGAAGTCGACTTCAGTGGACTTATTAGCATCCCAATTTCCTGTGACACTTCCAATACCGACACCTACAACCTATTCAAACTTGTTGTCTATCAAGGATGTTCAGCGCGAAGAAGACCTTCTCCGAAACCCATCCTCTTTTCGTGCATGGTGGACCGCTATACATACGACGAAAGAGGCGTATAGCGCGCAACTAAAGGCAGAACGACGCGTAAACGTGCCCGACGAAATTGCGACACTCCTCGGTCCACTCGCGACTTCACTGGCTAGACATTCGTTGCAGTGTCTAGCTTACCTTTACGAAGCAGCTATTGTTCAGTTTCCTGGCTCGTTCAAACTATGGAAGTCGTACCTCCAGATGAGAATGTCCTATGTTCTCGGCAGACAGGTGATCAAGAAAAGGGCTGGCGGAAGGAAGAAATTACCGGAAATGAAAGATGCTTTAGAGGAGGAGAAGGAGGACCTAGAGTCATGGGAGGATGGCCTTAACGGAGTCGTAGGTTGGGGAGAATGGAGATCGCTGATTGCTACATATGAAAGGGCCCTCATGTGGTTACCCAAAGTACGCTTTATTGCCAAACCCGTTGTGTTTGTACTAACTGCAGAATCATTTCAGCTACCCAGATTATGGCTAATGTACACATCCATCTTCTTCCACCCTATGTGCCCATCTCTCATCTCACACACGCATGCTCGTCGGACATTTGACCGAGCTTTGCGTACTCTACCGCCTTCACTACATTCCCGAATATGGGTTCGATATCTACTCTGGGCCGAGACGAAGGGCGGATCTACCACAGTGTCCGTCTACCGGCGTTACCTTACTGTTGATCCAAGTGTTACCGAACACTACACCTCCATTCTCCTCTCTCCTGTAGACTCTGTACCACGGCCTCTCGAAGCTGCCAAGCTCTTGCTCTCACTGGCAAGAAAAGCGTCACGAGGGGAGTATGTCAGTCCTGAAGGGAAGAGCTCGTATCAGCTTCTTGGAGATTTCCTTGATATTGTCGAGCGATTTTCTGACGAAGTTGGGTTTGACGTGGAAGCCACAATCGAGTCCAATGAGGTATATGCGAAAGCCGACGCGGAATCTTCGCAAACGGATGGGCAGCTCGTACGTATGGATGGACCCCCTGTTCCGGTTGGAACTGATGGAGCATACGATGAGGATGAAGATCCTCTCAGCCCACGGAAGCTCAATATAGAACGCATTGTCCACAAGGACGGTCTTGAAGTTTATAAAGACCAAGCTGGCCGTCTCTGGACTGGACTCGCGACCTACTGGACCAAACGTGGCGAGTTTGATCGGGCGATAAGCACCTTTGAAGCGGGCATCGCAACGGTATTGACGATCAGGGACTTCACGCAGATTTTTGATGCATATGCAGAGTTTTGCGAGTCATTAATCAATGCAATGATGGAAAGTCTCGAGAGTCCAGAAGAAGATGACGACGACGAAGACACGAAGGAAACTGAACGAGAGATGGACGTTAAGATGAAGGAGTTCGAAGCTCTTATCGACAGAAGACCATTTTTAGTCAATGACGTTCTACTTCGAAGAAATCCAAACGACGTACAGGAATGGGAAAAAAGAGTTGCTCTTTGGGGCGAAGATGATGAAAAGGTATGCATTAGTCTGAAGGCTGAAATTGGTTCATCTGACGCGTGCTCAGGTGGCCGACACGTACACCAAAGCATTGGAGACTATCAACCCCCGCAAGGCTACTGCCAACCTCCATAGACTTTACGTTAACTTCGCCAAGTTCTACGAGGAAGGTGGATCCTCAGGTTCGGCGGAGCCTGACTTGGATAGCGCCCGTAAAATTCTCGAGAAAGCCACCAAAATAAATTTCAAAGCGGTCGAGGACCTCGCGGATATTTGGTGTGAATGGTCAGAGATGGAGCTTCGACACGAGTGAGGAACATCATTTAGGCTTTTATTTGAATTACTGACTGTGCTCTCAGAAACTATGACGAGGCTGTCAGAGTTATGCAACGCGCTGCTGCCATTCCTAAAAATACCAAGATCAATTATCATGATCATGTGAGCTCATTTTAGCGGACTACTTGTCAAATTTGCTGATTTCCGACAGTCACTACCCGTCCAAGCCAGATTATTCAAATCTTTGAAGCTCTGGTCATTCTACGTTGACCTTGAAGAGTCAATAGGGACTGTTGAATCGACAAAGGTTGTCTATGACAAGATTATGGATCTGAAGATTGCCAACGCTCAAGTTATCGTCAACTACGCTGCTTTCCTTGAAGAAAATCAATATTGGGAGGACAGCTTCAAGGTGCGGCTCATCTGATCACTGTCTTTTTGGCTGATTCTTCAACGTGTTTACAACCAGGTGTACGAGCGCGGCACAGAGGTCTTCACTTTCCCCATATCATTTGAAATATGGAATATTTATTTGTCGAAATTTGTGAAGCGATATGTACGTGCTTTCGTGCTTAACTGCTATCTGTCCCATCTTGTTAATACCTTTCAGGGAGGATCTAAGTTGGAGCGAGCTCGTGACCTGTTTGAACAAGCACTAGAAAAATGTCCACCGAAGTCATGCAAGCCCCTGTTCCTGATGTATGGTCAATTGGAAGAAGATTATGGTCTAGCAAAGCGGGCCATGTCTATTTATGAGCGTGCAACTCAGGTTGTCGCCGATGAGAACAAATTTGAGGTACGCACTCAGTTGCATTCCATAAGGACCTTCCTTGACATCATGATAACAGATGTACACTATATACATCGCGAAGGCCACAGCTAATTATGGCCTACCAGCCACCCGCCCAATCTTCGAGCGCGCACTCGAGGTTCTTCCTGACAAGCAAACTGCTGAGATGTGTCTACGTTTCGCAGCATTGGAACGCAAACTTGGCGAAATCGACCGGGCTCGCGCCATTTATGCACATGCTTCCCAATTCTGCGACCCACGCGTCAATCCCAAGTTCTGGCAGGAGTGGAACAGTTTCGAAATCGAGACGGGTTCGGAAGATACATTCAGGGAAATGCTTCGTATCAAGCGGAGTGTCCAAGCCCAGTTCAATACCGAAGCATCATATCTCGCTGCCCAGACGTTGTCGGCGCAACAAAATGGTACCTCAGAGCAGTCATCCGCTGCACAGCCAGCAGACCCGATGGCTGCTGCAGAACAAGCAAAAGGTCCCGCATTCGTTGCAGCCAAAAAGACAGCTCTTCCAAGACCAGATGAGGACGAAACCTCGTCTGCGCCAGACTTGGCGCCACAACAGGCAGACAACGCTGATGAGATTCATATTTCCGACGAGGAAGACTCATGAATGGTGATATATTATTGTTATATTACATTGGGAGTGTTGTTACTTTTTCTAGTTGTCTGTATTATCTTGTGTCCCATTTTTCAACCTCTGCTTCACAAAGGTCCTCCCATTTTGCGTCCCAACCGTCATCTCTTAGGAAAGGCTGCTCGACCCATTGATTAATGGCCTTCCGAGAATCTTCGAATGATACAGTATGACTGCGCAAGGTATCAACTAGTTCCTTATGAAGTGCGAGGGACCGGTAATAAGGAGTTGTCAGCTCAGACAAAGACAGCACTGCAAACCTCGTTAGAAAGTCACGACAAGAGCGATCTTAGCCTACCAAATTTCTCGATGGGCCATGAAACCCACAGAGGTTCCTCGTGGCACCATTGAAAGCCCTTCAACCTCTCTGCTTCAAACATCAGCGCCTCCATGTTATCGAGCACAGTGCTCATTCTCCGCAATAGTTTCGACTAACAAATGTCCATTATTATTGAATCACAAGACAGGCACCATCTTACGAGTTTCATGAGAACAGAATCAAGTAGAGTGATGCATTCATCCATCACGTCGAGCTTTGGACTGATCATGAGCGACCCAGGCTGTGTATCGGCAGGGACCATGGCAAGTGCATTACTGAAGGGCTTCATAATTACCAACCGCTAAGGATGAGAGATGAAGCACACACTCCAATTCAGTGCGGGAATCGACTAGAGTTCGCGCACTTTTTAAGCCGTCGACGAGGACGATATCATCCCATGTATTTGCGATCGAGCGCAACTCGTAGAGCAACGTTTTAATTTTTCGATGAATAGTCGCATCGGAAGCTCTGGATGGCGATGCTGGCGTGACTGATTTCTTTACTTGTGATACAGGAGATGATGTTGGCGTAGAAGGGCCATGAAATGATGCTAGGCGCTTGCTCATGAATGCAGGATGCGTTTATTTCAGAAGCCTTTACCTAATACCAAATAGTCATTCCACCGAATCGACACGAATGGCTTACATTTACCGATATCGACGATGTCTGAAATCACCGCGGATCACTCATATTTGTTGAGATCAGCAGCTGAACTTGAACTGACAGAAGTTTGTCCTTCAAATCGCTCTAGCTGTTCGTCGCTCAGATCGATGGCAGGCTCGCAGACAAAAGGCGGAGAAAACAAAATCTCTTGGGTCTCCAATTCAGCTTACCGGCAACGCGATCGACATCCAAATTCGTGGCAACTACGCATGGATTGCTGAGAGCGCGCATGTGGCCAAGAAAATCGATTTAGAGGTACGTTTCGACCATCTGCATCACTCGACTTGAGAGATCACGACACATTTTGTAGACAGGAAAGACTTTACAGATATACAGAGGTCACCATGCGCCTGTGACCTGTCTCGCCTTTTATGACAGGATCCCGAATTCGGGTGATGAAAAGCTTCTGATAACTGGGTCTTGGGACAAGGCAAGGGATAATATATACAGCCACTGAAGTGATGTTAACGGAGTCCTTCTGCTAGACCATCAAAATATGGGATACCAATGTATGTACCTGAACGCATTTCATGTCATCGTATATACTGAATGCAGGTCGTCTCCTGCAGACAAAGGGCCTAATCTCAACGACGGCTGCTCACGATGATTTTGTCAAAACTCTACTTGTCGTGCCATCTGTGAAGCTCTTGGTCAGCAGTAGCTCCGATAAGATTGTCAAATTCTGGTAAAAAAGAACTCCTCTCATACTAGTAGTCCTAACATCTGCGCTTAGGGATCTAACCGACGTTCTTGAGAAGCCTCCGCAGCCTGCTGGGTCAGTCTCGGCCCATAGTCGCCCAGTAGAATGCATTGCTGGAATTGCCAATGCCGATGGTTCCGTGACCCTCTTTACCGCTGACACCATGGGAGTGTTGAAGGTGTGGAAGCTGGAAAGAGAGGGCGGGCCGCGACCTCGGTGGCGAAGCACTCTTCAGGACACTCTCAACCACCACCGAACGCGCATCACTGAAATCATTTATGATGCAGGTTATATCTGGACAGGTAATAACGATCGCTCACCATTACATGCTATTGTTTAGCTCACTCCTTACTTCAGCATCATCGGATGAAACAGTACAAGTCGTTCCTTACCAATCAGAATCCTCAGACCAAAAACCCATTCCACCCCTCACGCACCCATTGCCTGTGCGAGCGATTCTTCCACTGGCACTCTCCGATCTTGAAGAGCCATATATCGTGACTGGATATGGGGATGTTATTCGCTTGTATGATGTTTCGACACCATCCGAACCTGAGGTTCTAGGGGAAATCGACGCGCATTGGCACGATGTCACTGCGCTGAGATTGTGGGTTCAGAAAAGTCGCACAGACGACGGAAGAACACGCATAGAGCCATGGATAATCAGTGCCAGTCTGGATGGCACCATTCGCAGATGGCGATTTAGTGGTAAGTCTATACTGTGGGTATTGAGATACATTCAAATAATTTCTGTAGAACTCCATGATTCAAAGCCAGACAACCCTGCTGGACAGTCGAAAGCTACAGTTATTGCTCCCACTCCCCAACCCAGTGGCAATGCTAAGGATCAAGTTGAGATCACGGAAGAGGAAGAGAGAGAACTCGCAGAACTCATGGAGGAAGACTGAGATACATACTTCAAGAATGATTTGCGGCTGTTAAGTAGGAATCGAGTAATGCTTCTCCCACCCGGGATAAAAGGGGTCCTCGTTCAATGTCCTCTCCTGCCAATCTTTTGGGACCCATCCCTTATCCTCTTGCTCTTTTGCCCACTCTCGTAATGCAGGTATAACTTTGTGCTCGACGGACCATGTTCCTTTGTACTCCATGATCGCCTTCTTGCCTTCGAGCAAAATCTTCAAAAGCAACTTTGGAATGAATGGCTCCTCGCGGAAATCTGTCACCGGCGTGAATAAGGCCTTGAAGTTGAACACGATGGCCCGGGAATTTGGCAGGCGGCGTAATGTTTGCCAATCGACTCGCATGTGAATGTCGGTGAGAGGGAGGTCTGGATTCTGATCCTGACGATGACTCCACTCTGGTTCATCCGTCTGGAGATAGAGAGGCTCCCCGACTTCAAGGCCCCACGACGCTCGCTGAATGGGCTTGTCACAAGGCATCTTAGAAAAGTACCTGTAAATTCATTGGGGTGTTCTTATAAGTGAGCCTGACATATTTACTACATTACTTACCTGTCCATTGAGAACGCCATCTTCTCCTTATAATCAGGAACTGGGCCGTGAATTTCATGCAGTGGTTTGCCCATCTTCTGACCAATATTCCAGCCAACTGCTGATGTCGAGACGGCAGCTCGTAGGGTGTAAAGCCCAGTATCGGGGTCTTCCTGGGTGATGAGGAAGTCCTCCGGAACATTCTCAAGTAAGAAAACCAGTGGATGTGCCGTTGAAATGTCAGTCGTCGAGCCGAGGATGTGGTTGCGGAACGTCAAAGTCCACTCATCAAACTCAAATTGTTGGGGGTACCTCAGGCAGAGGTACTGAATAACCATTTGCATCAACTCCTTTGAAGCTGCTTCGCTACCGGGCAGCTCATCTATGACGGATTTGCCATGGAGGGCATAGATTTGTCGCCGTTGCTTAATGCGATCGCGATATGTGCTCTCTAGCTCCAGCCAGTAGTCTGGTTCCAACTTCTTGAGGGCTGCAAAAGATATAGATAAGCGAAGCATATCAACGACGATCCAGCCCGCATACACATGTTCTGGTGGTATTCCCATCTGAAAGGCCGGTATGGACGAGGACGAGCGTGAGCTATGTTAAAATCGTGTACTGGCTTTGGATGAGGGAAGCCTGTCAACCGAGCAAAGTCTGGTAGTCCTCTGCCAGCCACGAGGGCTGCTTTCTGTCGCAGGAACTTCCAAAAGCTGCGTGGATAAACACCCTTGCCGTAACATACGACAGCAAGAGCAACTGCGATAACTGCGATTCCTGTAACGTTCGGTGTGCTTATCATGACTGTGAGACACTAGAGTACTCTTTCCAAGGTGATTTGACATATGAGGGTGAGTATACATATACATATACTTTATACCCATGCTAGTTGGTGATAAGACGCGAGCACGAGACCAAAATTAAAAACATGCAGTCTTATCTTATTATGTAATGCAGCCTCTCTCTTTTCATCCCTTCTTCCGTCCCTTCTTGAAGGTCGTCTTCGACTTCCCGGCAGTTTCAGTCCGGCAGTCTCTGTGCCGTCCTTGCTCCTCACCGCGTTCATGTCGCATTTCCTACTCTAGCTCCATCGCCACCCCGACCCGTTGGCCGCTACGTCGTGAGTTCTCTATCATGGCGCATCCTCCTAGCGACTTTTTTGAATATACGTCTGGGCGGTGGATGTAAGTCTCATACATGTTATTCTATGGGGTATACGTCTAACCCGTATTCTAATATGTTCAGCTTCAACGATGACTTCGCCATGCAGAACGCAGACGTGTCTTCAAGGTCGATGAGCTATGTCGACTTGCAGCGGAGGCCGTCAATCGGAGTTCTGATGCTATTATCCGTATGGAAAAACTAGCCGAGGGTGGGTTTAACCGCACCTTCCTCATTACCATGCGCTGTGGCTTCCGAATGGTGGCGCGTATCCCGTACCCGGCTACGATTCCCAAGTACTTTGCTGTCGCCAGTGAAGTGGCTACTATGGCCTTCCTCCGTTCCTTGGGCTGCCTATATCTGAGGTATACGGATACTCACCTACACCGAACAACGCAGCAGGGACCGAGTATATCTTTATGGAATTCGTACAAGGCACCAATTTAAGCGACATATGGTTTGGTCTAGGGGAGGGAGAAATCATTTCAATCTCACGCCAACTTGCTGAACTCGAGTCGAAGATGATGTCGATTGCTTTCCCGGCTGGTGGAAGCCTTTACTATGCCGAAGACCTGAAGAATGCAGCCGGGAGCGCCTCTTGGCCTACTAGGCCGGGCATCACACTAGAGAACAAGCGTTTCTGCGTCGGCCCAGATACAAGTCTGCGTCTATGGTATGGCAGGAGATCACAGCTCGACTTAGATCGAGGATCATGTGGGCCATTCCCTGCTTTTTATTATTATTACTCCCTTAAACTAACTGATAACTATAGACGAAAGTGCCGAAGCAGTCCTCATAAGAGGGGCCGAAAAGGAACTAGCTTATTTACGGCGGTTTGGTCGACCGCTGTTGCCGTTCCAGCGCGTAAGGAGGGAGGCTTACAAGTACCAGGAGCAGCCACCGTCAGACCACATCGAGAACCTGGACCGCTATCTCCTCATTGCGTCCTCACTCATCCCAAGGAACCCGGCTCTCAATCATTTCCGCATCCGCCATCCTGACCTGCAGCCGAGCAATGTCATCGTTTCTAGGTCGCCCGACTCTAACTTGCATGTCGTCGGCCTGATCGACTGGCAACATACCTCGATCCTGCCACTGTTTCTCCTTACCGGTATACCCCAACAGCTACAGAACTACGATGATATTGGCTCGCAATCTATGACGCGGCCTTCGCTACCGGAGAAGTTGGATGAATTGGACGAAACCCAGCAAAGCGGAGAGATGGAACTCTACCGTCGCCGCCTCGTCCATTACCACTACGTCAAAAACACGGAGGAGTACAACGAGCTTCATTACGCGGCGTTAACGGACCCCATGGGCATGCTCCGCCGCCGCCTCTTCTGCCACGCCAGTGACCCGTGGGAGGGCGAAACTCTCGCGCTGAAGGTTGCGCTGATACAAGCAACAGAGAACTGGAAGACGCTCACGGGGGGAGGCCTGCCGTGTCCTGTCGTGTTCGACCCCGATGACGTACGCGAGACAATGAAGCTGGATGCAGAACAGAGAGAAGGAGATGAGTCTCTAGAGGGGTGCCGGGTCATGATCGGTTTCGGGCCTGAGGGCTGGATGCCCGCCGAGCACTACGAAGAGGCCATGGCACTGAGCAAGAAGCTGAAGGAGGATGGATTGGCGGCGGCCGAGTCGGAGGAGGAACGGGCTCAGATTGCTGCGCACTGGCCCTTCGACGACATGGACGAAGATGAATACATGTGATAAATCGAGCTAGATATTCCGCGGTGTTGCGCCTCCGGCTCTCATCGAGTGGCCTGACAAAGCGGATCCACAATGTTCTTGCAATCGCCGAAAGAGCCAAGAACGTGTTGGAATCGACCCAGCACTGGCCGAAATGGAAATGCTGCGTCGCGGTATGCAAAGTAAGCAGTCCACCGGGGTGTGTTAGCTGTTAGCTTCTCTTGTTAGCTTGTTCTATACCTTTCTTGCACTATCTCGTTATCTTGATCACCATCGACACCATACTGTCACAGTACTTCTTAGCTTCTGCGCCTTGTGGCACTTCCTCTCGTCGATCCTCCGTAGGTACATGCATCATCGCGTCTCTCGTTGACACCTCAGTATTGTCTCCTAACACTACTGAGGTGCGTAGTATGTTCGTATCTCACCTGTTCTCTTACTGATGTATCCTAGCACTCGCTTCTCGCTAGTTCTACTGGCGTGCACCTCCTTTCCTGCTCAGTCCATTTCATTCCATCTCACGTCAACAGTTGTTTCATACATTCTATCACTACTCAACAAGACCGCGAAGAGGTACGCCGATTCCGCACCGATCTCGAGACAATGTTTGCTAACGCCGAGGGCATCTAGGTGTCGTCTCTTGACCAAAGATAAGATGAAGAAGGTCTTACGAACCGCTATCACCCACGCTGTCGATGGCAAGGCCTGGCAAAAGCTTGCCAACCCCACCGCCGGCCGGGGCAAGATGGTAGTTCCCAAAAAGAGGCCGAGCTGGAACAACTCGGCCTCCGCTGGGACTACGCACGGTCTACCATAAGTTCCAGCTGCAGGCAAACGCTGGGAAAGTGCCCTCGACAATCAAGCAGTGGAGGGAGGCGAACGGAGGCACTCATGCCGTCATGGCTGATGTGTTTGTGAAGAAGGACGGTACTAAGGAGGATGTAGAAGAAGGCCTGGAGGCGGCTATCAACTATGTTCACGTTTTCCTCTCCCTTAACCCCGGCTTCTACACCAGACTTGCTGTTTTGTCAGACGTCTTCCTTTTGTTACGTTGATCTGGTTATGTTACCTCGGAAACCCGCCGCGTCCAGTTGCATGTTGGACTTCTGGAACAACCGCCTGGAGCTAGCGCTCAAACGTTGCAACACTGAAGAACAAGATTTATGCCAAACTGCGCTTTCTAGTAGCGAAAATGTGAGTGCAACGAGCTTTGTTGGGTCATAATACTGATTGCTCTCCTCTCGGTAGATTCAAAAGAAGCTTAACAAGATCGTGTCAGATGTCACCGCATACACAGCGGCCGTTCTTTCTGCTGGAAACGGTGAAGCTTGTTCATTGTGGCGCAGAAAGGAATTCATACTCGCTCAGATGATATGAGCACTCAGTACTGAGTACTGAGGTAGTAGTGTTGTGATGTCCATCAAATTGCGATCGAATGATATACATTTGCGCTCGTTCCAATCGCAACACCAGTCATAGCTCGAAGGGCTTGCACTGTCGGACGGTGGATAATAAGTACTACTGTGGACTAGTATACTCTTAAGTTAAATAAGGACTTCCCGACCTTGCCCGATTCACAACCTTGCGGCCATTTGTCTCCATTTATACTTATAATACTCAGCTATATTAATTGTGCTAGTTGCAACGTGAATTCATCATCCGCAACCGCCAGTACTTCAAAATGCCCTCTGACATCGCTCGTGCCCCATTGATGAAAATCGATCTTCCGTCTCCTGAGGAGTTCAGGAAGAGGAAAGTTGCGCTGGTCTCTGGTTCGTTTCATCTTCAGCTTTCCTTTTGCCTCAACGTGGATGATGCGCAGTCCGATCAAACAAACAGGCAATCATGCCATTGCTTTCGCCCATTCTTATACTACACATCCACTTGCTGGCTTGTCGTTATGTTGCACGTATGCTGATTTGAAATTGTACAGGAATAACTGGTCAAGATGGTTCATATTTGTGAGCATGTTTCTCGTACAGTCAATCGCTAGTTATATCTCGATTCTCGACCTTACACAGGGCAGAGCTTCTGCTGGGGAAGGGATATGAAGTACATGGTATAATCCGTCGCTCGTCCAGCTTCAACACTGGTCGTCTAGACTCTCTTTATGCGGATCAGCATGAGCGTACGTGTCCACATAGGACCGTACAACTTGCATATTGATCATTATCCCCAGGACCCAACAAATTCAAGCTGCACTACGGTGATCTCTCCGATAGCACCAACCTTGTCTACATCCTCGCCCAGGTTCTCCCCACAGAGATCTACAATCTCGGTGCTCAATCGCACGTCAAGGTGTCCTTCGAGATGTCAGAATATACTGCCGATGTCGATGGCCTCGGCACCCTACGCCTCCTTGACGCCATCCGCACTGTCGGCCTCGAAAATCACACGCGGTTCTACCAGGCTTCAACCTCAGAACTCTATGGAAAGGTCGTCGAGACCCCACAGAGTGAGACTACGCCGTTCTACCCTCGTAGCCCGTATGGTGTCGCCAAGTTGTACGCATACTGGATTACGGTGAACTACCGTGAGGCGTACGGCATGTATGCGTGCAACGGTATCCTTTTCAATCACGAGAGCCCGAGGCGAGGGAGGACGTTCGTCACGAGGAAGATCTCGAGGGCAGTTGCAGATATTAGTGTCGGCAAGCAGCATTGCTTGTACCTCGGTAACATTGATGCGCAGAGAGATTGGGGACATGGTGAGATTCTACCTGTCCAGTTTCATTGCCTCTAGTCATGTTTCTCATAGCCAAGGACTACGTCGAGGGCATGTGGCGCATGCTTCAACAGCCTACACCCGATGATTTTGTTCTTGCCACCGGAGAGACTCACCCTGTGCGAGAGTTCGTCGAGAAAGCCTTTGCGGTTGTCGGGGTTAAAATAATGTACGCATCCCGTCCTGACTCACATCACGTCTAATGTGTCCTTCATTTCACATAGGTGGCGCAATTCTGGTGTGGAAGAAGAGGGCTACGATGCTCAGACCGGGCGGGTGGTAGTCAGAGTCGACCCACAGTACTTCCGTCCCGCAGAAGTCGAGTATGTTTTCTTCGTCGCGTCTGTTCTTGCAAATTCTCATACTTGTATGCAGTCTTCTTCTTGGAAACCCTGCCAAAGCCGAGCGTGTTCTTGGATGGAAGCGCAAGGTCGACTTCGATTCCCTCGTGACAGAGATGGTAAAGGCGGATTTGAAGGCAACGAAGAGCCTCGTGGAAGATCAGAACTGATGAAAATGACACGGCTATAAATTGCAGCTGTGCAACTATGTACAATTCGAGGACTTTCTTGTGGACTGATATCTTAGTATCGTAGCAATCAAATTTGTGTTCGAGGTTTGAAATGAAGATCCTACAGGGGTGCATACAACTGAAATAAAGATACAATAAATTCATATTCCGGTGAGGTCGCGCTCTCTGCTGGCCTTCAATTACAACTAAAGCCCAGGGAAATCGCCACTCATAACTTCGCTTTGCTTACCATGAGAACCGAAGCTGTTTTCAAGCTCGCAGCTGCTGTTGCAACCAGCTCATCAACACTAGGTAAAGATGTCAGTAAAATTCAGAGCAGAAACAGGCCACATACATCTCCTTCGCTGGCTTAATATCCTGTGAAATTCATTAGCAATTGCGTTTCAATATGATCGTTTGACGTACATTGATGGATCCTGCTACCTTGCCCATTAACCCTGGATACATGAATGTGAGATAGAGAAAATAGTCCAAATGAGCTTTCCTTACACATCCGACCCTCCAGAGATTTCTCGGGATGATTCTCTAGTTCAACATCGTGCGGGACATGACCTTGTGCAACAAGCTTTGTAATTTCTCCCTGTCGCTGGGTCTCCCATTCTTCAACATAAGGAGTCTTCCGCACATTCAACGGACGACCAGTGTATATGAGGGTGCGGACAGTGTCGTCATAACCAGCTGAGACGACTAGTTCTTTGTGTTTTGGAGGAGCACCTGCTTCGGTACTAGCCACAAAGCGGGTGCCGACCCAAACACCGGATGCACCATACCTTGGTCGAAACATGTCACTAACGAAGCGTATTAGGCGTGGGAAGTAAGTGCTTACGAAAGTGCGGCAGCAAGACCACGGCCATCTGCGATACCCCCGGCAGCAACGACGATGACCGGCTCACCTGTTAATGGGCTTTTGGCATTCTTGCAAACATCAACAGTGGTGGGTATCAGAATGGAGAATGGAGTTTCGCCAGTGTGACCACCCCCTTCACCACCTTGTGCACAGATGATGTCAACGCCTAGGAGGATATTGGAAACGGTGAGCAAGCAGGAGTGAAACTAAGTGAAATTCGCACCTTGTTCGAGGGCTTTCTTAGCATGCTAATGACATCAATTTAGACACATACGGGCTACATCTCGTTGGAAAGCGTATTACCTTTGGATGACCGATCATACTAAGGGTGAATTTAATCAATTGCAACTTCCAAGAGTAACACACACATACTTCATGACTGGAATTCCAGCAGCATGAAGCTTGTCAACAGCTTGTTTTGGCGGCACACCGACGGCAGAAACAAAAAGTGCAGCCCCGCTGGCTATAACGACGTCTAAAAGCGCGTCAAGTTGACCGCCCGTGTAATCATACTGGAGACCGGTGTTAGACACATGTCTCTGGGTAGGAGATGGGCTCTTACATTTGTCTTCCGAGCGCTGCCACCTACTTGAGGAAGCAAGAGGTCTACACCGAATGGTGCGGTCTTATCTTCCAAATAGCTCTTGAGTTCATTAATAGATTCCTGGAGCATCTTGGGGCTCTGACGAACTCCGCCAATGACACCAATGCCGCCCGAATTGGTCACTGTTGCAGCTAGTTTGGGCCCTGCGGCAACGTTCATGCCTACACACATATGAATGTCGTTATGAGAACTATAACACAGTAAAGTCACCTGCAAGCATGACGGGATGATTAATCTTGAAGAGGCGCGTCAGAGGCGTCGAGAACACTGGCTGCGAGGACGGCATGATGAAGTATCAGGGTAAGAACCGAATGTGAACCACAGCGCTAGCTCTTCCACGTTGCAGCCATTTGAGTAAAGCTGCAACCCAAGTAGCGGCCACCGCGTAAGGGAACAAGTTCCGAATAGCTCACCGTTGGCTCACCGGTCCGCTAGCTCCGAGAATCACGTGCGAAATTGACCCATAATTTGATGACTCATCAAGGCTATCTTTACTTGTGCCATGGCAGACAAATGTCCGGTCGACCACGGTAGTCATTCTTCTGACCAGTCCTGTCCTGTCGACCACAAATCTCGTACAACATGGGCCTCTGTCTTGCCAGGGAATAGCCCTACACATCCAGTCAACACATCGTCGCTCTCGACCGAACGTGAGGTTTCTTCGATACCCCGAACAGACAATGGTAATTGGGTATACCCGTCGGAAGCTCAGTTTTTTGCTGCGATGGCGCGCAAGAATCATAATCCGCATGCGCCAGATATGAAGACCATCATTCCTATCCATAATGCCGTAAATGAACGCGCCTGGTCAGAGCTGATGAAATGGGAATCTGGGAGAGGTGGTGAAAAGTGCGGGGGAGTAAAGCTTGTAACCTTCAAGGGCAGACCTAATGACCTCACCCCAAAAGCTCGACTCATGACCTTACTCGGGTACGTACTTCAGCCTACAGTTCTTACGGGGAATGCTGATTTTGTTTTGCAGCTACTCTGCTCCCTTCGATCGTCATGACTGGGTGGTCGAACGATGCGGAACCCGGGTCAGATACGTGATCGACTTCTATACCGGACGGGGGGCAGGGCCATCGTCAAATAATGTCTCTTTCTATCTTGACGTTCGGCCTGCCTTAGACAACTGGGAGGGGGTGAAAATGAGAGCCGAGAATATTTGGCAGGATTGGTTTGGAAGTGTTCGCAGTAGCAACACCCCGTCTCAGTCATGAGTAGTCTTCATAAACGTATATTCACCTCTCTGGACCCCATAGATAATTTATATCCCACCCGTGGTTTACTAATTGTGAATATATTTAGGACTTATAGCCATGGTATTGGAACGGCGATACGTCGATCCAACCACGACCATTCTCAGTCGTCTGAATCATATATCGACCCAGCTTCTCCTTGACGAAGGAACAAGCCTGATGTAAAATCAAGCCTACCTTGCCTTTGGTATGTAATCCAATCCTATAGAGTTGTGCCCGGGGGGATATTTATGACAATTCATCGTTCAGTTACCGAAGTTATATATGGTTGATTTTTCAAACACGTGACAGACGCCGCGTCGCGATCGTCTCTGTTTATCGGTCTGCAAATCTGGTGCAAATAAGGTTTAAACCTGGAGTATAAATACCTCATGTTTGTCGTCGCACTGATATCCCTCAGTCAGTTCCGCCATTCATCATTTCACGCCCGCCAATTTCTTTACGATCCTACATTCATTCGCCAATATGATTTCTACTACTACCTTGACCCGTACCGCCCGTATTGCTCTCCAAGGCTATCTTACAGCCGCTTTCTTCAAAGAAATTGTCGTCGACCGCACTATTCAAGTCATATCCAGATCAGAGAAGGTCTCCATTAGCCTCGTCACATCCACTGTCTGCTCCTCGACAGCTGTCCTTCTTCTAGCCACCGCTAAAGCTGCTCGACAATTCCTCAGCGACGATTTCCAATGCGTCCCCGCTCACAAGGACGTGGACAATACCGCCGAGCCCAACGCACCTTTTGCTGGCGACAAGTTTGCGAATGCTATCTCAACAACCAACGCTTTTGAAACACCAGCTCAGCCATCCTCGTCGCTTGCAGTGATTGAATCAATCGAACCCGCCTTTGACGGTCCCACCGAAGGCTTATTTACAATTGATTCTGACACGACGCTCATAGCCAGCGATGAGTACTTAGACGAGGACGTCTTCTTCGGCAACTGCGTCTCGGACAACATAGATCTTGACCCGCTTACTGGCGAAAGCACTTTCTACGAGGTAAGAGACGGCAAGATTTTCTCCAATTTCTGTCACTAATATTTTGGTCTATAGGAAGACTGTCAGGTTACAGCACAGTGCCTTACGGACAATGAGCCTGAAAACATCTTGCACGTCAAACATGACACTCACACTATCGACAATCTAATCAGGGCAATGTCAGCTCTTTCTCTCGACGATGTACCGTCTCACATTTCAACACACTCTCTCGACGATGTATCTTCTCATATTTCAACTATTTCTCTCGACGATGTATCTTCTCATATTTTAACTACTTCTCTCGACGATGTATCTTCTCATATTTCAACTATTTCTCTCGCCGATGTACCTTCTGAATACGACTCTCAGACTATCGACAATCTAACAAGAGCAATGTCAGCTCTTTCTCTCGACGATGTACCATCTCGCATTTCAACTATCTCTCTCGCCGATGTACCTTCTCCTCTATCTCCTCTCAGCAATGTACCGTCTCACTTCAATTCGACACTCTCTCTCGACAATGTATCCTTCGACGATCCACCCTCTCGCCTCTCAACTCTTCCTCTGGACCATGTACCCTCTCATTTATTAATTCTTCGGCCACACGTCGACAATGGTTCCCCTCATTCATCGAAATGTCAGCCTCAACGCACCGTAGTACACAACCATGCCATTGACAACCTAGTTCGAAAAATGGTAGCTACTATTTCTCTCGACAATGTTCCCTCTCACTTATCCAAATTTCAGCCACATCTGCACGACCACGCTATCGATGCTCTACTGCAAAAATCAAAAGCTCCTACTCTCGACGACAACCACGCTATCGACGCTCTACTTCAAAAATCAGAGGCTCTTATCACTGCATACGAAAACCCCACTATCGACGCTCTTCTTCAAAATTCAGAGACTCTTGTTGCTATCAACGCACTTGCTTTTGACGGCATCGACGCTCTACTTCAAAAATCAGAGGCTCTTATCACTGCATACGAAAACCCCACTATCGACGCACTTGCTCTCGACGGCAACCACGCTATCGACGCTCTACTTCAAAAATCAGAGGCTCTTGTTGCTCCCAACGAAAACTCCACTATTGACGCACTTGCTCTTGACGGCAACAACGCTATCGACGCTCTACTTCAAAAATCAGAGGCTCCTGTCGCATCCAACGAAAACTCCACTATCGACGCACTTGCTCTCGACGGCGACCACGCTATGGATGCTCTATTGCACACATTAGAAGCGCTTACTCTCGACAATAACCACGCTATTCAAGTTGACGCTCTACTGCATAGATCAGACGCTCATACTCTCGACGACAATATCTCTCAGTCATCGAAACACATGTTACAAGATAACACAGACGACAGTTCCCACTTGCACCACCATACCACTAACAGTCTACTCCCAAATATCGAAGTTATCAATCCTCGGAATTTCAACTACGACACACCCTACACGACGATGCTATCGACACCGTACTTCGAAATATGGAGCCTCCTATTCTCGAGGATAACCCCTAGCAGTCACCAAAACGTCAGCCACAACACATCCTACTAGCACGACCACAGTATCGGTATCCTACCGGCTGCTGAACTTCGCATGACATCTACGAACAGTGAGTGGCCCATTCATACTCCTACCTCTCTTACTCATATTTCAATGTTAGAAAGTAGATGACACATCTTTTCCAACACATCTGGTGTCAGAGGTCCCCTACGACCCGACACCTAGTGGCCTCTCTCGCTGTCCCCTACGACATGGAGTCATACTATCCACGAGATTGAGGGTCCCACACATACTACGCGTCGACATAACAGCTCTTCGATGAGTCAGAGGTCCCCTACGACCATATCTCGATGACACGTCAAACGACACAACGACCTCCTTCATTGTCCCCTACGACCTGGAGTTATTCCCAAGAAGTTGAAGGTCGCCACCCATCGTCCAAGTCCCGCACATACTAGTATATCTAACAGACCAGGTCCCTTCTGGCTTCCTCCACTGTACAGACTACAGATTGTCTTTGATTTATTGTCTCCTTCATTGATACGATCATGGACTATCTACTTAATCTAATTACGGACTCATTTCTGTGATCTACGTTGATTAAATATATTAATATGTATTGTCCCCATTCATTTTCATGTATGCACGGCTCGACAGTGTGCTTTAAATACATTCTTGCGTATGTACAGAAGACGGGACGCTCTTGAGGGTCTGAACATTCGTCACCAAGCTTAACGCAGTGGGGTTCGCATCACCAGATCACTCTACCACGAGCGGAAGAGGATGAAATGCTGTGGTCCGATTTCCATACATATCGTAGCCCACACTCAGGGTCAAATCATCGTAAATATACTCCAACATGAGAAACATACTTCATAGTTCACCGTTTTCCTCGTATTCGAACCTTCTTGGTAGGCGGCCTTTCTTCGGGTTCATCCTCACTTTCCTCTTCATCGTTCCCTAGTTCTTCGCTATGCTCATCATCGCTACCTACTTCACTTATCTCCTCGTCTTCATCCCACTCATCATGAGCTTCCTGGTCAGATTCGTCAGCCTCAGCCTCAGCGTCACTGGCATCCTCATCAGATTCCTCTTGGTTTTTTCGCGACCCTTGTTCTTTTTCTGCTTTCTTCCGTTGCACATTGCTTTCTTGTTCCTCCCTTCTTTGCTTTCGCAATCTCTCCTTAGCGACATGAGAAGCCTTGAGTGCAGCAGCTTCGACTTTTGATTTTTTGACTACACGATAAAATGATCAATTACCCTTGCATTATTATATGAATGATTGATTTGCAACGCACCGAATTCATGATACAGCACAGCGCCTTCCTTCCCTGGAACGCCTTCAGAAATTTTAATCAGCCTGAGCTCCATTCTCGGGCCAACTTCACTCAGTCGAACAGCCTTCTTTTGCCCCTTCTTGTTATTCCGCCCAACATAATCATCTGCCAACGACACCGCATCCCCGTCATCGCCAGCAGCACTCGAAGCTGACGATGCTGCAGACTCATACCCGTCGCTCCCTGGGCTAGGCTCTCCTCTTTTTCTAAGCAAAAAGTCCGCGACATCCTTTTCGTTTCCAAGGTCCAAGAACCCACTGGAGGGCTTGGCCAATGATTTTTTGGGGGCACCTTCGAGCACGCGTCGGACGCGCTTTGAGATGCCGTATGGTTTTACAGTGATAACATAGTGTCTGAATTCGACGGTACCTCTATCAGAGTTGTATGCTATCAGGACGATCCGACGGCAGTTGGAGAGTGACATTGAGTTGGGGGATAATGGAGGGAAAAGAGATTGGAAGGATTTCATGAGCAGTGGAAGATGTGGGGGTGTTTCGGGAGAGGGTGGAGGGAAGGAAGCGAGGACGACCTATAAAGTTATCATGGTCGTACAAGACTGATGATCGAAGCTACAATATGTCACTTACCAATGGGGCGGTGAGGTACTCCATCCCCATGCTTCGTGAGGATCGAGAAGTTTTCAAGATGTCTTTCATCAAGCTGTATCGTTCCACGCGGAAGCTAAGAGTAGGTCCCGCAGGAAGTCGAACCATGCGCAGTGAGGGCGCGACGTCTGTGACAGTAAGAGCTAGCAAATGCGTGACCCCGAGCGTAGGAGCCATAGTCAGGTAGTCTTTTAGTTTGTTACGATTGCGTTCCTGCATTCAGATGTTCAAAGACGTTTGGAACACAAAATTGGTCGGGCTCACTTTTAGACGACTCGCGGTATTTGGTTCCATAACTTTTCGCAGATCGCGAACGAGCTGCGTGAGGGAAGAACCCACTTGTCCATGTTTGATGATGAAGGACCTAGGTTCACCGTCGTTCGCGCGTTGTACAGTTGCCCCTGCACCCTTCAAATGTGTGCGATTTTTGCGTCTGCGAGCCATTGTGATTTTAGGAAACTTTTTCCTTTCGGCAACTAAAGGCGGCTGTTTGGTTCTATTTGACAACGCCTTTAGGATTCAATAAGGACAATCAATCAATCCAGACATCGTCGATTCAAAGCTCCGATTACATGCGGAAGGAGCCAAGCCCATCTACAGGTGAAAGTTCAAGATTAAATAAATAGTTTCAAGACGTTTGGTGGCTGAATACAAACACGACAGGAATGATACATCATATGACAGATCAAAGCTACATACGAGACGGAGAGCAGAACGATAAAACAGAGGTGTCGGTTGGGTGGCTCACCGATGATATCCTATGCAAGGGTAACTAAGGACACAGATGGAGGCTGTGGAAGAGAGACAAAATCAGGTGGAGACAGATGGAGAAATGTTTATGCTATAGATCAGCTGAAAGTCGAGCAGCGATAAATAATCTGGGTTCTCGGATTAGAATTCAAGGAAATGATACGTTATAGGGTCAAAGCGCCGATGGAGAGGAGGAGGAGCTTCTTCCATGACAAGTCCGGGCATGTCTTCGAGGGTTGGGTGGGGAAGGTTCAAGAAATGACGAGTGTCATCCAGTGACGTCGTGTGGGGGATGATCGGTGCCTTTGATCGGTGGAGGTAAAAATTAAATTCAAGGTAGTTGACAATGCTCCTCACCTTGATTTCGCATCGTTCCAAAGCTTCCCAATCAACGCCTCGGAACCAAGGATGATGGAGAATGTCTTGTGGTCCACCTATCATATTACCAAGACGTTTACTTCGGTCAGGATGTAAGAACGCTTTGATCAGTTCTTTAGATAGCCGATCCATGGTGCGTGGCCAATTAATATTGCCTCGTAGGATTTTCTCATAGATACCGTAGGCGGTCTCATCAAAGAATGGCGGATAGCCGACTAGCATCTCGTAACACAAGATACCGCATGCCCACCAATCCGCGGCTTTTCCGTGACCGTCTGACTGAATGATTTCTGGGGCAAGGTACTCAGGGGTGCCACAAAGGGTCCAGGTACGGTCGTCGACGATTTTCGCAAAACCAAAATCAGTGAGTCGGAGATAGCCTCGACAGTCGAGCAGTAGATTTTCGGGCTTGAGATCACGATATATGATGTTAAAGGAGTGTAAATACTGGAGGGCGAGGATAATGTTAGCGAGATAGAATCGAGTGACGTCGGGAGTGAAACGGCCCGCCCGTCGGAGATGGGTGAATAGTTCACCGCCAGGAATATAAGACATCAACATGTAAATGTTGAGACTATCTTGAAAGGTTGCAAAAAGGTCCACTACGAATGGATGGCGCACACGTGAGAGAATATAGCGCTCTGCGTTGACGTGTTCAATCTGGCGGAGGCGTACGATTTCGGTTTTGCGCAGGACTTTCATTGCGAAAATATTTTGAGATCCTGTATTCGCTGTCTTGAGGCGGACTAAGAGCACTCTTCCAAAAGTGCCGGTACCTGTCAAATCAACAATAAGAAAGTGTTGACCTTGGGAAGACACGAGCACAAACCGAGAGCGCCTTTCACTTCAAAATCGAGCAGCCTGAGCACGCCCCGTCTCTCTACGTGAACTGCTTCATCCTCTAACAACCTTGCAGGAGGTCTTACGGGTGATTTAGGTTTGGGAGCTAGGACGGGAACCTGTGGCTCCTGCCACATTGAAGTAGAAGTGTTGACGGCAAAGGCAGGGTGTTGAACTTGTTCTGGAAGGTAATTTGTGGGTTTGGGTTCTTGTTTATCTTCGCTGTTGCCAGGAGAGATGGGAGGGGTGATAGGCCCCTGGCCGATCATGGCCTGTGGTTCACAAAAAAGTCGAACATCAACCGAGTTACCAGTCGCACCACCTGGGACATCGAATGAGGTCGAACGGGAGGATTGCATTTCAGAATCATGCATCCTTTCACTGAACTAAGATATGAAGGACTGGAGGTTGAGAGTTATGGTGTGATAACAGAGCAGGACGATACAAAATGACGGACCTGAAAAAAGATTGATGGTTTCTCTTCCACCCTGCCGGGGGTGCAATCGCGAAAGTTTGAGAGAATCGATGGGTAAATGAATGCTGAGAAGGAGAGGGCAAGCTTGGCGAAGGGGCCAAAGGCGTAGAGATAGGCCTGGGTAGGCCTCGTATTATTTGTGAAGCAGGGGAGTGGATGAGAAGAGAGAGGAAGGAAGATAAGTTGAGCGTGAGTGCGGTTCTAAGTAGGATACGACGGTTGCTGAGACAGAAGTTCACAGAACTTGAATATCCTGACAAGCGTCACCCCGGCCGTTGCCCCGTGACGTGTAAGCGAGCGAGTGTCCGGCTTCATTCTGCTTTTATATTACTTTTAGCCTTTTCGAGTCTTTAAGCGCTCGCGCCACAAGTAATCTCACTACCTCACTCCCTAGACGTCCGACTAGTACTATCCGACGTTTTACTACATTACAAGCAGGTCTGTCCATGGTGTCCAGACTCTAATGACCTCAAACGTCTTATAATTCGATATCGTGTACGGTGCTGTACAGTCACGGCGGCGTCAGCCTTTGGTTAGAGCCCTGAGCCATAATGCATAATGAACAAACAGCGGTCTTCCCATTGGTAGCTTGACAGTCTAGGGCACTCAGGTTTGCTAGGGCCAAGGTTCGTAGTAACCCCCTTCTAGCACAGGCGAAGCCTTTAGGGTTCTCTGCAGGGATGTCTGTGACCTGGTCCGACGGAAGAGTCTAATACGAGAATGCTCAAAGACATTACATACTGTATCAATATTTGATGATCCAGATGCGGACGTCTAGAGGCACTTGAACTGAGGAGCTTTGTACTATGTATACCCCTGTATATTATGAAATACACGTGTTTGATGACTGCACAGCATTACCTCGCACAAACACCCGGCTGCACAACCCTGGTGTCAAAAACTTGTTTTCCATTTTATCTATAAGCTATGTCAAATCGCGCCAACGTAGGTGGCTGGTTGAAAGGAAAGACAGTCCGGAAAGGTGGCATAACATCCAATGCACACACCGCTCGCTCCAGCACACCTCAAGTTCAGAGCACTTCCTCTACCCTTTTCAGCGGGGGCGTTAAAGATGCATCTGGCCGAACTACAGAATATTTCGTATGTCGTAGTCTCTATCTTTCAAGTACATCCACTAACATGCCACGGAATTACAAGTCCATGGACGACCAATGCCCTGTGTGCAAGTCTGATCGGTACTTGAACCCCAAGCTCCGTCTTCTTGTCAGTTCCTGTTACCACAAAATGTATGCATCCAAGTTCGCATAAAAACGCAAGCTGATGCCAATATTCTGTAGGTGCGAGTCATGCATCGACCGCTTGTTCACCTTGGGACCCGCACCGTGTCCTATCTGCCAAAAGGTCCTACGAAAGCTTGCATTCACTCCACAGACTTTTGAAGACCTTACTGTGGAAAAAGAAGTCGCCGTGCGCAGACGAATAGCCAAGGAGTGAGTCATCCTATACTTGTATCAAGAACTGAACTTTATCACGAACGGCTAGGTTCAACAAACGACGTGAAGACTTCTTCGATCTTCGGTCCTACAATGATTATCTTGAAGAGGTGGAAGATATCAGTGAGTACTTCGTCTTTGACAGTGTCGTGCCGTACTCATGCCGTTAAGCTTTCAACCTTATCAACGACGTCAACATTGCTCAGACTGAGGCTCGGATACTCGCTCATCGACGTGAAAACGCAGCTCTTATAGAACTCAACTCTCAGCGGGAAGAACAATACGCGCAAGCTTTGAAGGAACAAGAAGAGCTAGAACGCCAAGAGAAAGAACAGCGTGCACTAGAGCTGCGAAGAGAACAGGAGATAGAGCGTGAAGAACGAGAAACAGCCCAACGCGAAATCATCGATCGCCTCGAGACTAGCACAAAGAGTGCCGCCAAGGTCATCGCCAAATCTCGTGCCGAAGCAATGAAGAGGTCATCCGCTCGTTCTACTACTACCACGGTTCTAAGAAGCAATGCCCAGCTCTTGCGTGCACGCGCTGCTCAAAGTACTGTTATTCCAGATCCACCACACGTCCCCTTGCAGGACGATTGGTATGCTTACGAAGATCTCTACACGATCCGGGACCAGTACGACGATATGTACAGCGACGCAGTAAGGAAGGATCGTGAAGGAATCATGAGAGCGGGTGGATATCGGGTCGAGGAAGCTTGGGATAGAGCCCTTAGATGTGCTGTTGCTGGATTGGATTTACTACCTCTGCCGGGGCTGAACCCATCGCCTGGACGGACTGACAGTTTCGTAACATCTGCCTGAAAATCGATTGCAGTGTTTGTTCCGCATTGATGTATCAAGTCAGCTATGACAATTCTAATACTACATCCCAGGAAGGCTACACTCCAAAAACAATCGCTACGTCAATATTCCGCATGAAAGGTAGCACAGCATTTGTGTAAGCTAAATGGTTTCCGAAAACCATGAAGTCAGGTACGAACGTCTCTCTTTGTTCAGCCAAGGACGATGGGAATGAAGGTGGCTCGATGAACAATGTCAATAAAGGCTGCACGAGAGTTTATGCCATCTTGTTTGACGCAACCTCAGGGTTTAAATTTACGGAGCAACCATCATCACAAGAATCGTGGCCTACAGAGGTTCTGGTGTACTTCCCTGTGTTTGTCGCTGAAGTCCATCTCCTGTAGTTCCGGGAAGGGGGGATAGCCCAGAGAGTTCTAAAATGCGACGTGAGTCCACCTGCTTTCTGGCTGCCTTCGACTTATTTCAGAGCTTAGATATTCTGGCCATGATGTTCAAGCCAAAAGGTACCTAGTATCTTATTCGATCATTGGATCGTTCAAGTCGACATTATATCGTTGGCCAATGGTGAATGGTTGGAACATGTACTCGCAGTTCAGTGCGAAACTTAAGGTGCTCGATCTCAGCGCGCATCATCCCGTACGCACTTTCATTGTGCCTGCTCTCAATGCCCCTGTGTGCTTCGCGTAACCGCGTCAACGCATCGTCCTTTTTAGACACTGCGCCGTCATAGTTTGTTTTCTTCTCTAAAGTCTCTTCTCTGAAAGGACCTGATCTCTTTTACACTGTATGAGGTGATGACGGTCGTCTCTGGATATTACATCACTACGGATGACTCGTTCTTCAAAACCAATGACCGACTTCATCATGCTGGCTTCTCCGACACCGATATCCCCTTGCGAAGCCCTAATCTTGCTCAACACCTCTGGGCACGTATCAATAATCGTGAATACTCCACACGTGCAATTAACATATCTGCTTAATAGCCTTCGTCAAAAAATGCTGGTCTCCCTCAGTCAACTGTTGAACTCTAGAAATAATCTCCTTGTTGTGCCCGCACTGCACCGTGATCACGATCGTTATTCGGCATGATGAGCATCGCGCCTACACGGCGGTCCTTCGCAATGGCTTGCAAATGATTAATGAACTTTGAGGTCGCTTGTAGCTTTCTGCAAAACTTCAGCGAAGTACTGCGTAAGTCGGAGTCGATACTTTCAAGTTGGTGCGCTGAACCGTAGAACTTACCTGTCGGAAAGCTGTGGGGAGGGCCTGCTAGACTGCCTTAACTACTCTGCATCTCTGACGGCGACGTCCAATTTCTTTTTCAATTAGTTACAGATGAATAGATGGGACGATTCATATACTAGAGCGGGCATCTCTCCGATAATAAATAACAGCGACCAAGTCTACTACTTTTCAGGTCTATCGATATATGTAACATCTAATTACGATACAACCATAATTCAACCATGATGCATGAACAACGTCAGGATACTAGAAATATTGTAGTTGCAGAGTAGATCTTAAAGGACCAGGAACTCTGACAAATTTTCATACAAAGCTTGACAGCACTTGCATGTCACTAAGAATTCCTCTAGGCATTTACTATATCACATCTGTTTAACGCATTCTTCAACTCGAATCCCTGAACATCAGGGATATTCACTCAGACTCCAGAGACAACCATACTGATGAACTTAGCGAGGAGCTATATATTGTGCCATTAATCACGGTACCAATAGCATTTCAATGCGAAAGTAGAACTCACTTATTGTCACGACGTGTCATCCTCAACGGGAAGGGGGATCCGGAGGGGGGTCATCGCAGTATCTATAAGGCTATTGGTATCACAAGGCAAACGATGAGTCGAGAGATTGAATTCTGAACGCAAAAAAGTAAACCGATCATACTCACATGAGTCGCATCGAACGCCCAACAAAAAAGGGGATGACAGCAATCACGTGATACTTTGCAATGCGAGCCCTTGTGCGCACATGCACTGGCAGACACATAGCATCAAAGCGGTAACAACGCAAAGGAAGGGAAAACGCATTATTTGTGCAATAGATGATATGGATTCTGCAACGGAGAATCTCGTATAATGATGCCTGGGCAACGCTATGAAAGTATTTAAGCCTGAAGCGGAGGCGGAAGGAGGCGGCTCTGTTGCATAGTTTGTCACCCCGAAACTTTGCGGAAAGAGCAGACACGTCAGCGGATCACACGTAGATGTGCCCGAATAAATTGAGGGGACAAAAAGAATATCGGTTCAATGTTCATCTCGCCTGGATTTACACAGTCATGCTCCACCATCGACTATCCTGTACAGGTGCGTGATCAAAAACATGTCAAATTACGAGGTGTGATGCTGAAGAATTACTGGGAAACATGACTGTTGGGTCAAAACAAGAAAAATCAACCACACGAGATGCTCGTTACTACCTTTCGCTTGTTACGTTCTTCAATGGACCATGGATCGGTCATGGGAAAGTACAGTATCTGGTAGTTTTGCTTGCGCCTGAGGACAGGTCACTGAGTCCGCATGGTCCGTGCAATAGAAGAATACGCACTGCAATTTACGCGTGCCGAGCCGAAAGTGATTAACGGCGTTGCTAGGGTCAAGTGTCAATGGCTGCGTTTGACCTGGAGAAATGCCCGATCCCTGGTCATTCCTGGGTGTGTCAGAGTCTTCCACGATGATGATCTCGTCGTCTGATCCAGATGATTTACTTCGTTTGTGCTGTTGTATATCGGAAGACGATGAAGGACGTTTCAGCTTCGAGGAGCGTCCGTTAGACGTTGGATGTTTGACAGACTGTAGCACTTGATTTGTCCGAGACTGTTCCCATACAACAGAAGAAGGCCCAGCTATTGCAGCTCGACGCATGCTCAGTCTAGGTGGTCTTGGGGATATTGCATCAATGTCTTCACCTCACAACAGCAAATTTACCTTGAAGGGTCAAATACGAGAAGATTGGTGTCCCCATTCTTTGAGATCTCGTATCCAATGATTGTTTGAGAATGGCCATTGAACTGCAGAACTAAAGGCATTTTGTCCGTTGCAATCACAGGTGAAGCGCCGCGGAGGACATCAGTCACCGTGCCTTGTTTTGGATTTGGTGGCGAAAAATATTGGACAATCCAGTCTATCATAACTTGAATCCCTGACAGTGGGATAAGTCTAATACTCGCCAATGTAGAACTGAAAGTCACCTTTCTCGCTTTTTGAAAGATCAAAATCTACGAGCTGCGAGCTGTATGAAGACTCAGCACGTTGTCTTACAAAGAGGGAATGACGTACGGGACTCCACGAAATGTGAATGCAGTATAGAGTTCTGAAAGCGCGCTTATGAATCAATCGGAACCCTAAGCAGCAGTTTTTTTAGTCGTACCTGCTGTACCAATCCATTTATTTGTGTCTACCAGGTTCCTTAAGTCTTTGGCACCTTCACGGTCATAACCTGCCAAAGGTAACTCAGTGTTGTGATAATCTTGCAGATGCCGACAGAGGCACCTTCCTTCCACGCAGCTTCTATCCAACGTTGCAAATTGCGAACACCAGGGGGGAAAGGGTCATCTAGTAAGGCAAAATATATGTTCTGGATTTGCTGATCCATGAGCGCAGCACATGCCATGAGGAAATTGCGATATCTGATATGGCACGTCAATTAGATAGAAACAGTGACTGGTGTTATACCTACCCACATCCCCATCGGCGGTCAAATGCCTCGACACAGATATGAGTAGCTGATTCATGGCAGAGAACAGCTCTGCGTGTGTTTCCTTTGGTATGATATTGCTTCAAAGCATGTTTCAAGAGCGGAATCAAGCCTGGTGTAATTATACTCAGGGGACGCAGTCCACGTGAATTCTAATAGACATACCTGGACAGCAGTTATCAGGTGGCGGTCTCGACAGGGTAGGATACCAAAATTCATCTGCCGGTTTCTTCCTAAGTGGTAGTTGGAAGCTGCAAGGTTTGAACAAGTCTTTGGGTATTGCTGGTTTCTTGAATTTATTACTAGGTTGTTCTATCAAAGATGTGAGAACGCGGAGCATAAAACATGTCAGTAGATGCGTACTACTAGAGCTGGAGTTGAAGTGCGTTTCATAGTGCTGTTGGCGCTGAAGTTCGCTGAGGTTCTCGGAGTCAAAATTCATGTCACACAACTGGCACAGTGTTGGGCCAGCCTGAGCGCAGCTGGTGGTATCGCCAGAATAAGCTTGCGCAGGATAACGATATACTTGATGGCTTCACTCACGATGGCCGTGAGCTGCTCTCGCCAATAATTTCTATCTCATCGTCCGAGTCCATCCGATTCGTGTCGCGCAAGTAAGTAAGTACTGCACTTTAACTTGTTGGCGGTTAAATGTTACTGTAATTAGTTGGTCGTGTTTTCGATATAAATGGATCCGCTTACTAAGCGAACGTACGCCAGCCTCGACGCGCGTTCAAGCATACAAGACTTCGTATCACCTCTGTAGATCACATCCACCACTTGCTTGCAGCTATGTCTAGGTCATACGATCGCGGTGCGTCTCTGACATTTGCAGAAGCTGCCAAGCTCAACTACTGATCTCTGTACAGCACTTACTGTCTTCTCTCCGGATGGTCACTTGTTCCAGGTCGGTGAAGTCGCGTCTCAATGACCGTGATCTTTGCTCCATCTATTCTATAGGTTGAGTATGCCCTTGAAGCTGTTCGCAAGGGAACATGTGCTGTAAGACTGTGACGTTGTTTAGCTTAATGGTGGCGCTCATTGTCGATCTGGTAGGTCGGTGTTCGGGGTAATGATGTGGTCGTCCTTGGCGTCGAAAAGAAATCCGTCTTGCAACTCCAAGATCCCCGTACCGTTAGAAAGGTTGTAATGCTTGATGACCATATCTGCTTGGCATTTGCCGGTACGCTTCTGAATGTCCCGCTCGGTCGCATCGTTTGATCTCACATCATGCAGGCTTGACCGCGGACGGCAGAGTCCTCATCGATAAAGCGCGGATAGAATGTCAAAGTCATCGACTTACCGTAGAGGATCCCGTCACAGTAGAGTATATTACAAGACACATTGCTGGTATACAGCAGGTCAGTAGTCGATTGCTGTTGGCATGGAGTTGACCCTCATTCCTATACTCCCCCAGAAATACACACAATCCGGTGGTGTACGGCCATTTGGTATCTCAACATTAATCATCGGGTTTGACCCACATGATTCGCGACCAAGACTATACCAGACTGAGCCGAGTGGTATCTATAGTGCATGGAAGGTTAGTACATTCTCCACTGTATAGTACGTGACTGATATAGCCTACCTTTTGTGTAGGCCAATGCAATTGGTCGATCGTCGAAAACGGTCCGCGAGTTCCTTGAGAAAAATCACAAAGATGGCATGACTCGCGAAGAAAGCATAAAGCTGACGGTCAAAAGTCTTCTTGAAGTTGTACAGACAGGAGCGAAAAACATCGAGATCAGTGTCATGGAAAGTTATGGCAAAGTCACGGTTCGACTTCATCTTATTTTATAATTATTCATTGGTCGCTGACAAACTTAATAGCACTTGGAGCTACCTGAGATCGAAGCAATTGTTGCCGAGATTGAGCGGGAGAAAGAAGCAGGTATGTATTCTGCATGCTGATTTTGAATGCTAAAGATCACTGATTGCTGTAATCAGAGGCCGAGAGGAAACGGTCCAGACTGGCGGCGACTGCCGCTGGGCAGGCAGCAATGGCAACGCGGGCGGATCAGTCTTCTGGACAGTAATCTTATACGTATGTTCTCGTGCAATTCCATCTACCTTTCCCGTGAGCCCGTCCATGAGCGCTTGAGCCTTTTCAAATCTGCTGCATTCTACAACATTTTCTCAAAAAAACTACTCAAGATTTATATACGGTGTGGTCTCCTAGTGACAACCATCATCGAGCTTTCTCTTCCTTGACAATGGCCTGTGCATTTATTGTCGATTCTCTCCACATCATTACTCCTGCGATTGCAGCTGCGGGTCCCACTAAGAAAGTAGCCGACACGTGCCACAAAATTAGCACCGCTAAGCCTGTTAGACTTCTGGCGAACCACAGCGTTATCAGAAAAGTCGAGCCCGCTGTAAATACTATGTCCCACTTCAGGAACGCTGCAACACCTTCACTGATAGAATTTGACGGGTCCAAAAGAGAGGTAGGGGGCATTATAAGCTTTTGGACGAGTGTTGGACTGTTGAAAAGAGGCCAGATGTGGGCAACGTGCAAATAAGCGGAAGTGACGTATATAAGCAAGTACATGGCTTGAACAGTGCCGTATCCCGACCCAGTGTGATGCGAGGGGGGTCGGATTTTGGAGTGTGCCCACTGGGCGATTGCCATGTACACAGGGAAGAACTGCCATATGGCAGTCACCACTGGATCTTCAAGAACCACCATGCAAGCAGTGGGGATAGCATAGCCAACAACAAGGGCAAATAAAAGTGCTTCTGCGTTCCCTTGATTGATTCTATCGCTGCGAGGGGTCGTGCCACCAGTAAGCGCGAAAGCAAACCAATAAATCGGCATGACCACTGCAGAGCTGCAGTTCTGGTAAATCATGCCAATAGTCCCAGGTATATTGAGCCGCTTAGGGTGATATTCGCGAGTGGCTTCTGCGAAAGGGATGATGGCGATTGCAGCAAGCGTAGTGGACATGAGGATTAGAAGTGGTTGGTAGGTGGTGTTCATTAAGCCATGATAAAACGTAACGATGGCGCAGAGGTTGAAATCGAGAGGGGAGATACTGGTGTATGAGATACGCGTTGGGAACGATGCCCCCTCTACTGGCGCGCCACATCCTGCGTGTATCTTTTCAATCAGGCCATTTCCGTGGAGACACCAAACCATGACTACATAAGCGCCTGCGACTGCGAGAAATGGGAACACAGCAAGCAACTTGGCTGGGACTAAAAAGTGCTGCTTAGTATCGGGTGGGCCAAGTGATCTAGTAGTAAGCGTACGACTCACCCCCGGAGACAGACGTTGGAGTCATTAGGGAAGCTAAAATTAGATTCGTGAAAGTCTTGGGCTGTGAGGACAATATATGTTGTAAAAAGTAGAAAGAAGAGCTCGTTGCTGACAGTGAGGATGATCCGACTCGTCTGGTAACGTGTACAACACGCACAAGCAGAATCATTAGTAATTATTGGGCCTTTATATATTAGGATTTTGCTGCATCGTATCACATCCGTGGCGCACGCACACAACAAGTACTAGTCACTTGTCTTGTATGTGTATATAATATGTCTACGTCGTCCATAAAGATCTTGAATATAATTTTTGATTAGTACATCATGGGTGCGGCAGTGATGCGGCAAAATACCTGAGCCCGTAATTATTACCCCCGGATTAAATGTTTCTGAACCCTGGACTATAGCAGCTACTGCTGTGTTGGCAGGACGCGGTAGCATCATGGATACGGCAATTTCTCAGTCCGTCCTTTCTTTGCTCAAGTCCAACTTATAATAAGCAACGGGTACTATCCGGGTCATAACACTAGCTGTCAACTTCCCAAACAACCATGTCAGTAGCGCACGACCAGGTTTTGGGCCCCGAATATCAGACAATTTTCGACCCAGACACATGCACTCGCAGAGGTCTTTGTCCTGTAACACAACTACGCAGCCAGGAAGGTCCGTTTGAGAGTCACTCTTTGTACTATGAGCAGCACGGCACCGGACCCGAGAAGATCGTCTTTATCATGGGGTGAGTCCAATGTAGTTGAAGGCTTTACTATAGGTTTGCTAGAACATCATTTGTAGTGTTAATAGCACATCCTTCGGATGGTTATACCAGGTCGAACACTTCAGCAGACTTCCCCAGTACTCGGTACTAGTGCTCGACAATCGTGGCGTGGGTATGAGCGGAACTCCGAGAGGTCCATACACGTGCGTTTCTACTTTGATTCTAGCTGATGTGTATTGATAGGTATTGATTCTTTTCGAATTATAGAACGAGCGGCATGGCTGAGGACGTCCTGGTATTGCTCGACTATCTGAAATGGACCGAGGAACGTAGCGTTCATATTGTAGGCCTCTCGATGGGCGGAATGATAGCACAAGGTATTCTTATTGTCTTTCAAATCAAATTGTGGTTCCTACACCGTATCCCAAGAGCTCGCGGATCGTATACCCGATAGAATAACTTCCCTGAGCTTGATTGTCACCACAGCAGGTTGTCAATTCTGGCTGAATGTGCCGCCTGTAGGTCTTTTTTTATTTGTAACTAATGAAATCCATACTGAGTTCTCCTAGTTGAAAGGTTCTACGGCGATGACAAGGTCAGATATGATACACCCTCTACGTCCACATGCTAATTCCTTTCATGTGTAGGCTATTAATGACAGGGGACCCTGACGTAAAGGTTCCCATCGTAATGGATATGCTGTATCCTCAGCCGTGGCTAGCAAAGAAGGCTGAAGATGACCCAGAGGGACGGACTAACTTAGAAGTTCAATCTGCTGTCAGTATGGTGATACGTTCATGGCACGTTAGTGGCTGACTTTATTTCCCTTAAGTTTTACCATCGGCGTCTGAAGATCACCCGACCCCAAACACCTTTGGGTGCTTTGTCGCAGATATATGCGGGGCTTACCCACTATGTCTCGCCTGCACGGTTGCGCAAGATATCCTCATCGATACCTAAAGTTCTCATCCTGACAGGCGACCAGGATCACGTAATACGTAGTTCTAACAGTCGTTATCTACATCGTCATATGCCTGAGGCCGAGTTTCATTGCTGGGAAGGGACGGGACATGGAATCTCGGCGCAGTGGACGACGAGACTCAATGAGCTCCTGGAGAAGACATTTGAAGAAGGGAGGCTGTCAGTTGCAGTCGCTACTGTAGACACGAGTTGAATTGTTGCCATACGGTGTTACCATATGTGCATAATGCCTATACCTATATTTCCCCTGAGACCAGTTATTGATGTATTATACCTGGCAGCCATGAAGAAGGAACCTTCCAGCGGTGTATCAAGGAGTTTTTGCAGGAATTGCCAGCTACGGGTGTGAATGGTACAGTTCATATGTGCAGGCAACTTGGTCGTATTGCTATGCAGCACCTGATATGATTGAGGCTGCTCTAGATGTTGGTTCTTACAGCAGAGCACATGGTTCAAAGGCATTAATATGCCTGTCACACAGCGTGCAGTGTGCACCCCGAGCTGAGCCAGGTTACTAGCTGCTAACTCGCCCAAAGTGCTTTTGAGTCTAGCTCCCCCAAGACTGTCTAGGGGAAGTTACTAGTACTGACTGGCACGCAAAATACGCGCGGAATAGAAAGACTAAGAGTGTGCTGATCCTTCAACTTGCTAGAGGGTATGAAGAAAGCTGCAAACTAATATACTATTACCAGAATTTGCAATCCAATTACTGTCCTCAAGACTTTGAGATACGTACTGATTGCGTATCAATGATCGACGCATAAAGTACATGCTCGTGATCACTCCTGCGAAGACGCCTACTAATCACAGACGCGACCGAGGACTTTTCCACGACAACTCACTGCATGGTCTGCATTCAATACCCAGGTCATCAGCAATGATCATTGCAGCCTTCTCCCCAATGAGAAGCGCTGTCGAATACGTGTTCTAGAGAGACGGTTAGACTGCACGTCAATGATCTCCGACTAGTACTCACTGTGCCAACATTTTTCGGCGCAATAGACATGTCCGCAACTTTGAGGTTTGTCACGCCGTACACGTTTAGCCGAGAGTCAATGACCCCTTGATCTGCCCTCGGCTTCATGGCGCAAGTCCCGAGCTACACATGCAAGGCTCAGGTACCTCATGTGAAAGCATGAAAGTTTCAGCTGTACATACCGAATGCCATGTTGTTTGCACTGAGCATCAATTCAGTATTTTAACATAACGATAGGGATGCGACATACTGCGACCACGATGGTATCGATCGATCGCCTCGTCATCCTCTGCTGTGTAGATTAAGTCAGGCGCGTTCAAGTCCACTGGTCCGGTCGTTTCTCCGCAGACTGCAGCGCTTCCCGTTGGGAAATGGGGATGACCGGCGGGGACTTCACCCCTGTATGAAGGCATGCGTCGAAGAATTTCGCGCATCTTTTTGTACCCAAAGTTAAGAGGTACAATATCGGTTGGACTGTGCAAATTGTCGCGGTCACATAGCTCACATCAGTGAGTTGAAATTACCGACTCACTCATCCAGGTAACCTGTATTGAAGTCGATTCCTTCCTGGCCGTTCTCGTCCAATTTGATATGAACACTGCCGACAGACACGGGATACAGCTATTGGAAGATTCAGGACAAAAATCACGAGGTAGTAGATATGGGAGTAGTACTGTAAAACAGCAGGCAACCATGTAATTGCGAGGAGGAAGGATACGCAAGCGTAACCCAGCGGTTCTGGCTATTGTGAGCATTCGTGCGATATCAAAGCAAAATAATGTGCATACCCTGCACAAAGGGCAAATATTGCAACAGCCTTATCTGGGCGGTCCTGGAAGAACTCTTTCCAACGTGGTTGAAAGGCTGAACCCATAGCTTTCAGTTCGTCGTCATCAGGACGCCATTTGATTTTTGCATCGCTGCCACTGAGATGCTAATCAGTACGTTACTAGCACTGAAGGTTCTGTACCAACTTTTGGGCAATAAGTGACTTGCCATCAATTTTCCATTGCGCCAGGTTTTCTAAAACATTTGCTGGGCGCTTGAAGGGACCCGGAATACAGCAAGAACATGCTTACCCTGGACAACACTCTCCTTCCCAAGCCAGAGGGGGTCCATAGTAATAGCTTCGTCAGCAGCAAAGTATGGAACAAAGACGCCGTTGTGATCTATTAACCCTAAGTTAACATCATGAAATAAAATGGTTGAACACGGACCTCGATAATTTTCTCCGACGCCAGGCAAGTCCACCAGCTGCTCGATATTGCACCGCTCGAGAATAGCTTCGGCACCGATCCCAGACCTCTCGAGGATGGCCGGCGAACCGAATGCCCCAGCAGAGATAACAACAAGCTTTGATGCTCTCACGATGCTTGATGACTGACCCGCATCTGGGCAAGACACTAGGTCGCTGGTGAACTCGACACCTACGGCACGCTTATCTCTTTTATTCAAACAAGACATCGGCAAGGTTGCAATCCAACTTGAATGTGCAACACTCACTGGAATATTACGCGCTTCACGCGCTTGCCAACCCATATTTTCAAATTTGCATTGTGAGCTTGGTTGTAGACATAGTGGTGAGCCGCATCAGAACGTCTTCCAGTTGTCCCGTCGATGTACCTTCTCATCTATGAGCCCAATTTACAATAGATGACAGCACAAGCTCACTTCGCCCATGGCTGAAATGGATCTCGTGAGCAGACTCCGCAGAAAGAAATTCGTGAGGCGCACACTGTATGTGTTACATGTTTCTAAATCATCAGTATCTTCGACTTGTTGCCTCTTGTGATACGTTGTGCCAACATGGATGAACTCTTCGCTGGCACCTAGTTTGTATCCACCAGAGGACACTTTGATAGGTCCACTGTACCCATGGGTTGGGCGATCGGGCTGCACCTCATATGTCTCCAGCTAAGCGATAAGTAGTTCAGCTTGAGAAATATAAAGACGATTCAATCGAGGACCTTCTTCATGAGAGGGATCAAGTTCTTAGATTCCCACCCTTCGGTTCCCCAGTCATCAAAATCTGAGGCAGGCGCACGAGTGTAAAACATAGCTGACCGAGTCAACGTATCAAAGTCATGCTATTTAGTGCAAGAACGCTACGAACCATTCACACTTGAGCCTCCACCAATGCAATGTGCACATGGAACGATAGGAGCACGGCCGTTGAGACGTGGACTTGGATTTCCAACGTTGAATGTCATGGTGGTACTCGTAGGCGCCTGATGGCTTGTATACCGGTAAGGCTGCACATGCGCAGCTTGATTGAGCGTGTGTTGGCCCCCTTCGAGAATTAAGATACTAAGCGAGGGATCCCATGCAGCCAGGCGGCCTGCGACAACACAAGCTGTGGTACCGCCTGAACCATGATACAACGTTCTGTCAAGATAATCACTACAATGCGAGATGTATCACTCACCCCCAGCAAAAATAATATCAAATTCTGATATGATTGGATGAGGCATCAAAGGGTGCATCAAGCGGGAAACTAATTGTCAGCGGTGTATTCGAATTATATCCCTCACTGATAATAACAAAGAGAGTACGTGTTGGCGTTAAGGCGAGTTGACACAGACTTAGATAAACGGAGCATTATTACGCTATTGTGATACATTCAACGCTTTCCCGCGTTCATACCCGGTGAAAGGTCGCAAGAGTCTGAGATCTCCAGCGAGCCTCAGCAAGGAGCAAATAAGGAGAGACGAGACATAGGTACAGCGAGAAAAGGGCTAAACGACGCGAAGATGATTACGCAAATGTAAAATGTCACAGATTTTCGCTATCTATACATGGAAGAGACATGATAGGGTCACTAGCCGAGCGGGCAGATGAGCGCCACTTCAGAACTCTACACGTCGACAAGATGCTCACACAACACTTTCAGGGGATTCGAAGCACAATGGATGTCAATCAGGGTAATAAAGTGCATTATAGTAACTGGCGCAACCGCATACAGCGGACAACAACATTCGTCAAGAACGCGTGCGATGCAGCACGGGACTTTGCAGACGAACATCGCATACTGCGCGAAAGGACAAGCCAATGCACAGGAAAGAGAGCCTACGAGTAAGCAGTGTAAAATATAACAGCGATAGCACTCAACAGCATGCAGAAAAGAGAGAGACCCACAGCTTGATGATGATTGGCAACATCAAGCATTGAAGAAACGAATAACGGGAGGTTCAAAGGCGAACCGTACATAGCTATAGTTGGGGAGAATTAACGTCAGGTCAAAGAGAGGAAGTGCACGAGTGTAACTTTTCACAGAGCAGGAAATCTCTGGACAAAGCGGTTAGTCCCTGGGACAGATGTTGCAGGTCTTGTCATATTAGAAATTGAGCGCAAACGAGTGTTGAACAATAACAAGAAATCGCAAAGAGGAAAATTAGACCCGGCGGAGTCAGGGATTGGCGCGTCAGCAGCACTACGATTATATATTTTGAAGTTACAGTAGCCAATCATAACGTTGAACATGTTTGACATGCCGGAAAAGGTATGCGCATACTGTAATAACGATACATGTATAAGGCGAGGCAAGAGAGGAGAAAAACTTGTACCACTTACATGATACATCCATGCCGTGTTCATCGTTCCTTCAACAATCTCTTCAGCTGAACACGCATCTCCTTCGGCGCTTTTCCAATAGCTGTCTTCGTGACATGCGGCTCTATGCGCAAATTTGGTGGCCATATATCACCCGCTTCTTGTTGCCTGCGAGCCATAATCCGGAGCAGAGGCTCTTTGAATGCACGCTCATTCTGGTTCGTGAGCGGTGGTGGGAGAACTTTACTTCCCGGCTTTATAGAAATCCTTGGAACGACTCGGAGAGTATGCGGTATAGCGGACATCTGATACAATTGAATTGTCGGTACTATTCAGTGTAGGGATTCCGACTTACTTCAAACTTGGTGCTAGAAAAGCAAGTGTGACTGGGAGAATCTAAGCGTGACAAATATGTACAACAGGCAATTTGTGATGTCACGCGTTTAGAGACGCGCTGTGATCATAGAAACTTACTTTCAGCTCGTGACTAGGAGGCAGACTTGAACAATTTTGAATTGTAGTTCAACGTTGTATCACTGGCTCTTGCGAGTATGAAGCGTTCTGCGGGCTCCACCAAAGGAGCATCAAAAAGGCAGAAGGTTTCAAGTGCGACAAGTACTAGGAACCAGGACAAGGAGAAAGAAACATTAGAATGGCCTGAGTATTTTCAAGATGTGAGTTGAGTATTTATATAGATGAACTCTTCCGCTGAGTATCGTGGAACGCAACCTGAAGTTGTTCAAGGTATGCCAACCCAACCAACCCGTTTCTTCTGACTCGGTTTGAGTCTTCATGTCACTACAGATTTTCAAGGCGAGTTACAGTATGCGCATGTCTGAGATACACTCATATGAGACATTAGGCATTGAATACAGTTCTTGCGTTTGTATCTTCCCACAGACATATTGCAACCACATTTCCTATGATTCGTTCCTCCGCCGAAGGTCTTCTGAAAAGGTTCGTTTGCTCCCAAAAAGTCATGATAATCAAGCAAATATGACTACAGACCACTTGAACTGTCTAAAGTAGCCGAACTCAAGTAAGTGGACACGATTATCATTCAACAGTGATTACAATCATCCATCACAGAGCCCTTCTTCCGGATGTCGTCGAGTTTGCTTATATTCCTCGCAGTGACCTCCGAATACATGGAGAGGCGGTTTCTCAACAGAATAAGCGCTCAAACAGTCCTGACTTCATGCTACACCCACAATCTCTTGCCGTCGACACACCATTGGGCTATCGACTCCCAGGTCATGAAGAGGAAGAACATGTCCTCGTCCTAGAATTTGCAGAGAACTTTAGAACCATCAAATCAGGGTGATCCTTGTTGTTTGGGTGTAATGGAATACATACTGACGCAAAACCAGTAATTTGGTTGATAAACGAAACCAGCGCTTTAAAGATGCCGTCGTCGAGTATGCATACGCGCATTATTTTTGCTATTGTTGACTCCTAAAATAGGCTTATGAAGGCTACTCCAGAGGGAGAGGTGTCCATGGATCTGCTTCAAGCAGCAGCAAGAGACCACATCCCTGTAAACCCTTCCACAAAGAAAGTCCTACTTGCTAACGAGTCTCAACATCTGATAATTCCCGAACCCAAAGATCGGCCCTCTATTGACGATATACTACTTGAGATCCAAAAACAACAATGGTATAAAAATCAAATTGCCGACCGGCGGACATTCAAGGAGAAGGTAGCTATCGAAGGTGGCAAGATTCTTTGTGGGTAATTCTTATTTCTGATAACGTGTACGCAGGATTGCTGGCTGAGCCTCTTTCGCATACGATACAACAAGCGTTGCGAGAGTCGCGAAATATAACATCACTATATTACCATCAAGCGGCTGCCATCAACGCTATTGTGCAGAGGAAGCATGTCATTGTTTCGACCAGTACTGCGTCTGGAAAAAGTGTGATATATCAGGTGCTTTCTGTGGAACCGCTTCTGGAAATCCTGAACTGAAGAAAGTTGGATTCAGGTTCCTTTACTAAAGTTCCTAGAAGAAAACTCTAATGCTACAGCCATACTCATATACCCCACCAAGGTTTGTCCTCAATTGTATAATGATGCTCGCATTTCATGATACTTTTTTCAGGCTTTAGCTCAGGATCAGCGTACTGCGCTGGAACAGTTACTGTGTGCCTGCCCCGGACTGCAGCACATCAAGGTAGCAACGTATGATGGAGACACCCCACAAGATCACCGGAGAGGTAAGCCTGCTGCATTCTGCGCGTGATAATTAGTAATTTCTCCAGCCATTCGGGAGACGGCGTCCGTCATCTTCACCAACTTTGTACGTACGCGTAAACAAGTAGCGTCGAGTCTGTTGACAATGCTATCAAGGACATGCTGCACGCCTCTATTTTACCTCACGAGGAGCTTTGGCGGACGTGAGCTGTTGTATATTTTTAACTTGACGCTGACATTGACATATTCTAAGCTTCATAAAGAATATTAAACTCGTAGCGGTCGATGAACTGCATTACTATTCCAATTTGTTTGGGAGGTGAGATTTATGGGTGCACCATTTCATTCCAGCCTCATGAAAACTTCCAAGTCACGTTGCTCAGATCATCCGCCGTTTCCGCAGGATCTGTGCAGCTGTAGGGAGTATGTTCCAGTTTGCTTCTTTCATTTTTTTGTTGACCAAATCTTTGTCAGACCAGCGAGTTGTCTTTGTCTCGTGCAGTGCTACCATCTCGAAGCCAAGTCAACATATGAAACGTCTGTTTGGGGTCGAAGTATGTTCTTATGCTTCTCATTGTGTCTCTTCTGAAAGCTTTTGCAGGACGTGGAAGAAATTGTTGAGGATGGGGCTCCATCTGGAAAGAAAGACTACTTAGTTTGGGATCCTTTCAGTGTTAAAGATATGGATTCTGGGGTTGCAAAACTCGGACAATCCGGCCCAACGTGTGAGGCCATCAACCTCATGATATTTTTGATGATGCGTGGTGTTCGAGTCATTTTATTCTGCAAGGTCCGTGTCATAATCCAGACTTAATTGGGCTTCAGTGGCCTAACTTAAAAGAATTCAGATTCGAAGAGCATGCGAGCTGGTGAGCAGAATGACACTTAACTTTGAGTTGACCTGGGATTGATGTTGACCGAAGGCGATGAAATCTCTGCGCCAACGACTTAGCGCCGAGGGGCGCCTAGACGTTCTTGCGAAGGTCATGCCTTACAGAGGAGGTCAGAGTTGTTTGGGGCATCTGATTAACTTGCAACTCATTCCATTCCATTATCAGGATACTCTCAGGAGGTCAGTGTTGTACACTTTAGGCGACATAGTTCTTAGGGACTCGCAGGATCGGCGTCGCATTGAATATGAAGCTTTTTCGGGACACTTACTTGGTATTGTTGCAACTAATGCTCTTGAGCTTGGTGTAGACATCGGTGTTTTGGACGCTGTCATCATGCTTGGTTTTCCATTTGGCATTGCCAACTTTGTCAGTGCCTCTCAGAAATATTCGTGATCGCCTTGCTAAGTTATTGGATTTGTAGCGGCAGCAGGCTGGTCGTGCTGGGCGGAGATCCCGCGATTCACTGGCTGTATTGGTAGCTGAAGACCTCCCTATAGACAGAAACTATGTCAAATTCCCGGACAAACTCTACAATCAGCCTATGGATGACCTGACCGTCGATATTGAGAGCAAAGTAGTCATCGAGGCTCACTTGCAATGCGCTGCTCATGAAATGCCTTTGTCCAAGGATGATGCCTTTTACTTTGGTCCCTCGCTAGGCGAATTGTGCGATTCAAAGCTACGGAAAGACAAAGACGGATGGTAGTTTTCTGCTTCATACCTGGGTCTACTGCTAACCTCGCATAGGTATCACCCGCACCCCAAGTTTCTCCCATATCCAGCCAAGCATATCTCAATTCGTGGCGCGGATGACGATAAGTACACCGTTATCGATGTGACGAAAGTCGGGCTACCAAATGGAGTACCAAGGATCATAGAAGAGATCGAGCTTTCAAGAGCTATTTTCGAGCTATACGAGGGCGGAGTGGTGCGCAATCCTATCTCATTTTCTGAGATCACACACTGATGCTTGTCTTCAGTTCATGCATCAAGGATTGACATTTGTTGTAAGCACCATTGATTAGATATCACAGCCACTCCTGACTGTCGCATAGGTTCAAGAAGTCAGTCATGATACAAAAGTAGCTAGACTTGTGAGGGCAGATGTCAACTGGATCACTAAGCCAAGGTGCGTTCATATCCCATTTCCGCCATAACAACTCATGAAGGCACACTGCAGAGACTACACGCAAGTACTTCCTCGTTATACAATTCATCACCTTGACTGGACTAACAGGAATGTGGATGCCATGCAAACGCATCGAATCAAAGAGATTGCGAGGTCGCCACATAGAGCATATTTCGGAAGTGAGTGGATCATCTCAGGGACAATAACAATGTTCATTGCCCGCATAGGGGTCGATGTGACAACTGTTGTATTTGGTAGGTTCAATTCCATGGCGTGAAAAGCTCATTACTTGATATCTTATTGCGCAGGCTTCAGGAAAATCAGGTGCGTGTAGATGTTGGCTAATATTCTGTCGTTCTCGAAGTCGCTATTTAGGGGTAACAAGGTACTCGATGTTGTCGACGTTGATACGCCACCGTACGAAAGACAAGTCACCGGATTCTGGTTCGATGTGCCCAAAGATTTACTTGGATTGATGAAGGAAAAACATTTCAACCTTGCGGAAGCCATCCATTCTGCCTCGCATGCATGGATGAATCGTTTTGCTCTTTCTCCCGACTTGCGGACAGAATGTAAGGCAGCAGAGAAAGAATATAATAAAGAGGAGTCGCAGCGGAAGCGTCCCGCTAGGTATATCTGCTCGTTCATTACCGAGTATCATCAGTTCACTCACGTCGGAGTATAGGCTAATATTGTATGATGCATCTCGGAAAGGTAGCGTGTCTGCCCAGGCATTTGATCACAGTGAGCATGCTGTCCCCATGAATCGCCTTAGTTCTCATAGTGATGTCGCAGGCGGCGAAGTTTTGCGACAGGCACACGACACGGTGGAAACCTGTCCATGCAAGGATGGTTGTGACAAATGCGAGTCTATTTCTAAAGATTCATTCTCGTTACTGATCATCTTCACAGGCATTCACAGCGCTACTTGCTCGGAAGGAAATGTCGTTGCCTCAAAGATGGGGGCGCTCCTTATTTTGAAGGCATTATTGAACCTTGACATCGATGCCGACAGTGTTGCTACACAATTCGGTTCGCAAGGACCCGAGACTATTGTTGAAGCGACGTATATTCGACCATTGGACGGCGTCCAAGTGGAACCGGCTTAATTAAGTTCCAATGCGCCAGCATAATATTGTAACGGCGCTGGCGCCAGCCCCTGACTCGCTTGTTCCTGGCATGTTTTGTGTGCATCGAATTAAACATAAATTAGTCTTCTTTAATTTTGGGTTCTGCTAGTACCATGGAATTCTATTATGATGTTCTCCAACTTCTAGATGTCCATCTTGACTAGTCTTACCAAGGAGATGGGAAGCCGATCGCAAGAGCCCTTCTTCCATTAACGTTGGCAGTCGGGGACTCTAATCATGTCAAGGCGAGGTCGATAAACCGGACGCTGATCTAGTGTACGTAGTAGAGTTTTAAACGAATAGGTGTTTTCTGTATACAGTGATCCACAGTGCGATCTTCAGTCATACAGGCTCATACTGCTTCCTGCATGATCGAGGGACGATGTCATGGAGAGTCGACAGTGGCGACGGAGCTTTGAGTCAAACAATAGGTCTCGGAAGCAAACCGACTTGCGCAGGGCTTAAGAAGAAATATGAGTTAATCCATCAGATGCTGAACTGGAAATTAACGATCAGTTTGCTAAAATTCCGACCACGTGCGTAGTTATATGAGATAGCTAAGATGGAACTCTAGATGACCATTGACCAGCGCAAAGGCGATGATAAACAACGTGAAGTGCCTAATCGCAGGGACTCACAGTGCCGACAATGGCATCCGGCGTGCTTATACGCAATCGACTTCGCTTCACTTGAGAGGGTCGAAGTCTCCCCAGTCGTCCTTTGAGATTGGCCTTGTGGCAGTTGTCGGTCGAGTAGGTGCTAGTATGCTCCCCATCGAAAGTGGTGATGCGTGTAGAGGAGGTGATGGCATCGAAAATGCAGAAGAAGTAGGCTGCAATGTGGTATGGCCCGATGGAACATAGTTCGGCACAGAAGGAATCGTGCTCGGAGACATAGCGGCGAAGTCGGATAACGAGATATTGTAATTGGGTTTTTGTGCAGGTGATACTGGGGGCGGTGGCATAGCGAAACTCGCAAGTCGCTGGGGTTGTGCTGATGGAGATGAGATACGATTTGGCTGACTGAGATGTAGTGTGGGTGATGTGAAAGTAGATGGATCAAAGGTGGTAGATGGAACAGGCTTGGCACCTAATCGTGACGGCCGAGACACTAATGGCATCGTTGATATCCGTGGTGACGAAGGTAGTGAATGTGCCTGACTTGATAGGGCAACTGATGGTTGTATGGTAGAAACTGCAGGGCCTGGAGGTGGACTCTGTGATGGCTGATGGGGACGATCAGCGTGAGTGTTGTCAACAAATACCAACAAGTTACCTCAGGCGTGTCGCTGAAGATGGTCCCCCACACGTCATCATCCCATCCCTTTGAGCTATCTCCATCGATCACTGTGTCCGGCTTCACAGTAGCACCGTTTGCACGCCCCACCAAACTTTCAAAATCGACACCGGATCGGAAGGCAGGCGACGTGACACCATTGGTGTTCGTTGCTGAGCGATCCTCAATCCTTTGCGAGTCGCGGAGGAACTGATTGTGTTCCTTTTCCACGCGATCACCGAGCCTACGGATAACACTCATGAAGCGTTGATATTGTTCAATGTTCAATACTATAATTTCTCTCAGTTCAAACCGCCGGGAAACAAGGGATGATACACACAAGGACCCATCGACATTGTCCACAATTGCGGTAGGATGAGGGTAGCCACAGCTTCTCTGTCAACCTTAACACCCATAGCCTCTTGTACCGCAAGAGTTGCCATCTAAACGCTGTCAGAGAATAAAAGCCATGGTAAGAACGTATATACCTTACCATAACAGCAGGCTCCTTCGTACGAATTTTTGACAGTAGTGGTACGAGTTTTTGCGTGAGATTTGTCTACATTGGAGGTGTGAGCGTCTAAGAAAAATATTAAGGGTTACACAAACCTGATCAAGGGTTTTTACCAAGCTAAGGAACGTTACCAGCGTAGCGACCTTTACTGTTAATATTCTGGTTTTTGTGAACACCAGCTGCACGATGCAAGATTCAGCGCTTTTCATGAACGACGCATCTGTAACTCACGGCCACTCGGGGGAACAGTACGCTGGAAACCTCGGCGTAATCAATTGTCTCACAAAGATCTGGAACCACCTTTAGGGCACGCTCTTGTACCTGTACGTAATCGGATCATGCTATGACATGTCATTGATTGACAAACTCACCATAGCATGCTCAGACTCCAGCGCATGATACACAAGTGGGAGAACCTCTGAAAATAATGTAAACTGTGGGAGATGTAATACCGATTCGGTTGCTCACGTTCGCGAAAAACACCCTTTTCAGTTTTACTCTGCAACATGTGGAGATTGTCCAGAAGCGTCAGCATATTCTGTGGCGGGTCCTTGACGGTGAACAGGGGCTTAAGACTAGGCAGAACAAGCGAAGCAAACTGCGGCGCAGAAAGAACGTTGGAGATGGCAAATACATTCGGAAGGATATACGGAAGCAAATGCGTGTCTTTCATCTGCCAACGAAACGGCGTTCCGTCAGTTCTGCAGCTTGAATTGGAAACAGGAACAGGACACGTACCTCCTCAAGCAAGGATGGTAAGATTTTCCGTGTGCGTAGACCTTCTGAGAAGCGATCCAAAACCCCTGTTAGGCCACGCATGAATGAAATTTTCTCCTCTCGCGTCTTTGCAGTGAAGTTCGAGCGATCTAGGAAGTTAAGTGTGGAGATCGGTAGTGAGGAGAAGAATGGATGCGAAGGGAGCGTCGATGGGGTCGGTCGGCTATTCGAACCACGAGTAATGAGCGATCGAAGGAGGTCTACATAGAGTTGTGCCTCAATGATTCTATAATAAGCTCAAGCGAAGTAGAAGAACCTTGCAAATCTGCGTCGAGCTGCCCGATGTCCGGGACGGGACGACCAGCATTGTCCCTAAGGCCGCCTACATTTCCATGGTTTCTGAACGGCGGACTGCCTTTACAGTGTACGGCATATATCAGACAACCGAGGGAATACATATCTGATGCTGTGATAAGGACTTCATCCAATGCGTATTCCGGAGCTGTCGATCCGTGGAAATGGGTCAGATGGCACATGTTGTGATAGCAGCGCTGCACACACCGATATAATCAAAAGAACGCTGAATGTATGACGGCACGCGACCATCAAAACCAGGAAATTCCCAACGGGTCGGAGATCCATCCGCACCAAGGAGGGGGATGGTAAGGCCGAGGCCAGAAATTTTCCAATCACCCTAAAAAGCGGCGACTAGAATGTAGCCACATGGATGGCCATCAGGAATGGAAAACACTTACGACGTCGTTGATGATCACACATTCAGGTTTCAAATTGGTGTGAATCAATCTCGCAGAAGTGTGCAGAAAAGATAAGCCTTTGCATAGCTGCAGTATGCCTTTCTGAATCTGGGTGGAGTTAAACTTATTAACGGCGTTCCGCATCAAAAGAAGCAGACGGACTTCAATTTCGTCTAGCTCAACTAGAGGCGTATGGCGAGATCCACGTGGTATCGAAAGATCAAGTGACGAGAGCACCGGTTCCGTTGCAAATATCAGTTCGGTCCTTGTTTCTTCAAGGGGTTCAACCATTTCTTTGTGAATAGTAAGCTCAAAAATGCGTACGTAGGGAGAGTTTTGTATGCCCTACCCAAGATAGAAGGATGGCGCAGTTTGCTTAGTGCTGCCGCCTAAAGAACGACGACTGAGCAGAAAGCGGTGGGTTAATTGACGTTGTAAATATACCTCTGCCTTCAAAACCTCCAAAACTCGCTCCCTGGATATAGGACCCAGTCCTTCCATTTCAGCGCGTTTGTCAAGGGTCCATACGGAAACTTTCTTGTTCGTGACTTTGTGGGATGCACCCTGAACTCTCCAGAGACCAACTTTAACGCATGGCAACGCTGGAGATGGAAGCGAGTTTGAAGATCCCGGTGGACCTGGGGTGGAGGGCCTGCTGCCATATGACGAGGCAATATTATACGACTGAGATATGGCTGTTCTGGAGAAAAACGAAGTCGCAGCTGCAAGCATCTTGAATTTGTAAATCCACGTCAGTTATTGTCCCAGAGGACTGTAATAATAACCCAGACCAGTACCAGACGGATTCACGAAGTACTACAAGCAAGACGACGGACGTGTAGCTGACATAATAATAGTTCGGCACGTGACAATCACGCGCTCGATCCGGCACGCTTCCCCGCATGATTTGAAATGATCACGAGGTAAGTCGGACCTTGACTAGTACTTGCACTTCTCTCCCGAACGTCGCTCTCACCATGAGACATACTGCTAGAGTCCTTCAGTCGCTTGAGCGACAAGTTATGCGTGCCAAGAGCGCTGCATTCATTGGTCTTGGTCGAATGGGCTCAGAGATGGCCTTCAACTTCTTCTCAAAGACATTCGCAGAATCACCTGATACCCGCTTTGTCGTTTGCGACGCGCTCCCAACCAGTGCGATTACCTTCCGTCAGAACTTTATGGCCCAGTTTCCTGGGGCACACATCGACATTGTTCTCACCCCCAAAGAGTAAGCCCATTCCTACATTCGACCCGCGTAGCTTCCCCTTTACGACATCGCCACTTGGAATTTAGGGCAGTGCATGCTTCTCAAACAGTATTGACGATGCTTCCATCCTCGCCTCAGGTCCAGACCGTTTATTCTGAAGCAAACGGGGTCATCCCTGCGTTGCAGTCTCTGAGCGCCGCGGAGTTGGCGCGCTCTCTTTTCATCGACTCTACAACGCTAGATGTTGGAATTGCCCGAAGCGTTGCGGCGGAGGTGGTGTCTGCAGGGGCGCAAATGGTGGACGCACCCGTATCGGGTGGTACGTGCTATTGTTATACATTGCCCCCGCACCCCTGCTTACACGTACGATAATATTAACTTTATCCAAATAGGCGTCATAGGTGCCAAAGCGGGTACGCTGGCTTTTCTTGTTGGCGGAACCGAGGGTGCTTTTGCGCTGTCGCAGCCGATCCTCACCCACATGGGCGGTCGCATTATTCATTGTGGTCCATCAGGCGCTGGTCTTGGCGCCAAAATATGTAACAACCTTGTTCTTGGAGTGCAACAGATTGTCGTCGGGGAAGCAATGTTGCTCGGACAGAAGCTGGGTCTGGATCCGCGCATACTTGCAGGGGTGATCAACAGTTCTACCGGCGGTTGCTGGGCTTCGTCAGTCAACAATCCGGTACCGTATTCGCTTGCCGACAAATCTCCTCCATGCGAACGTAATTATGAGGGCGGATTTGCGACTGCATTGATGTTAAAGGTAAGTTAGACTTCCGGCGGCGAAGATGTGCTTCCTGAATGTCGTATAGGATATGCTTCTCGCGACTGATGTCGCGGCCTCTACCGACAGTCCATTACCACTAGGGAAATCTGCGCAGAATTTCTATGCCGAGACGTTGAGGCATCGACCGGATCTGGCACAAAAGGACTTCTCTTCTGTGTACGAGCGCCTGGAACAAATGGGACGGGAAGATTAAAGGGACCACGGCGCACGCGGACTCGAACTTATAGATAGCGTTGATTATATCCGTTCCGCGCAGAAAGTAAATAATAAAAGTTTGGGCGCGCCTGAGGGTTTTACTTGTGCCTACAAGCTCCCATAAAGTCCCATTAGTCCGGCGGCAACGAAATTACGGAATGATTCATGATTGTACATAAGATAGGGTGGTTTTGACGTGAAAATTGCTCCGACCGTGGGCTCGCCGAGTCACTGATCGATCGCGGCGTAGATTAGTGACCCTGATATTTAGATAAATTGTCCAAAAACATATACCTTATGTTTTTCTGTGAAGAACGTGTAGGCCTGGATGGTCAGGTACGGGTACCTGCTGTAATTTACGTTATTCTTCCGCGAAAATGTCGGTGAGGAAGTACTTTTGCGGTGCAGGTGCATGTGGATAATGCTACTAGTAGCTGGTAACGGCTACTAAGTAAAAGCGCTAGGTGAAGCCTATCGGTGAGGGATGATGACTAAAAAATTCCGGGGAGCGGTTCCTTTTTTAAATTTATGGTTCTTCGGATGAAAGTTTATATATTACGTAATAGAGCAAGGGAACTTCTTTCTCTCGAGGTTGCCTCCGCGACGCGGTCGGGTACAGTAATAACATGGTATAAAACTTTGGCATATAAATCACCCTAATCTCGAAATCGCTGTCAGTGAAACTAATCATCCCTCCACGCACACTCTCCCTCTCCTCTCCGTCTTCAGCAGCGTCCACTACATGTCTTCAAAGCCGAGTGCTATCATTTTCGGTAACTGCTAATCACTATTGGCCATGGTCTCAAGCCGCTCACAATTACTTTTTCAAATTCACCCGTACAGGTGGTCTTAATACATGTTCACGAGCACTGGCAGCATTACTCGTCCCACCTGAGGGGGAGAGACTCGTTTCGGTATGTCAGATCTCTCAGATTGGTTCTCATCGATAACTCATCTCACTCACCGGTTCTATCTATCCATAATAGCACCTTCGTATCGTTGATAGATTCTCTGTTAATCCGCCCACAACGTGTGTAAATTTTATTACATTTGCGTCCCTCTCGTTTTGATCGGCGATTCCTTAGGTATCTGGGCGCAGAGTTCCCAAAGGTCCTGGCTCAACCCGATGTTGAATATCGGCAAGCTAATCTAACCATTCCTTGTATGTACTCATTTCACGTTTCATTGCATTATTCATTATCTCTTTCAAGCTGTGGTTGCGTCCGCCTTCGATCCTCCGCCAGGCAAGGCACCCTACTCATACGTCTTCGATCTCACCGGTGAGATCAGTCATGACCGCAGTGAAGTTGTACGACTTGTTTCTACTCTTAAAATAGACCAATCTTCTCATCTCCATTCTAGATTGCCATCAAATTGACTTTCAACGTCGCTCGCATCATCGGTCTGGAGGCTGCCCGTAGAAAAGTCAATGCTTACGTACGACTACAGCAACCCGTGTATGAAACCTCAGACAAGGGTCCGCATGACGAGAAGGAAGATGTCAAGCCTGTGCGACCATTAGACGTCTGGTGGCATGAAACTCTTCGAATGCTAGCTTCTATTGATGAGTAGGTTCTTGAATTCTTCTTACCTAATGTGTCATTTCTGACTTGCTATCCAGCCTTCCTCTTGTCGTCCTGCGAATTGGATTTGTATATGGCCCTTACGTCGAGTTCGGACTTTGTAAATTTATCTTCCTCGCTTTTTTTTTCAATGACACGAGATTAACGTTCTTGATAGATCCACTAGTGATCACCGTCGCGTCCATCTACGGTTACATGAATAAACCGATGAAAACACCGTGAGTCTAGACCTCTTCCTCCGCTCAATCCCCCCTCATCTCCGTTTCAGATGGGGCCCGGGAAAAGACGGCGTCAACACAGTACACATAGATGATGTTTCAGGCGGTTTATGGGCATGTGCCAAGTGGATAGCTTCACTCGGCCGTCAGCAGGCAAATTTAACTGCGGGAGAGAGAAATCTATTTTCATAATGACAGAACCAAGGTTAAGGATACCGAGGGCACGTGCATACCTGATGCGCAACCCGTAGCACCTGTCTTTAACTTGGTACGTAAGGTCTCACTTGGTGGTTTACCTTTCCTCATGTTTTACGCAGGTTGACGACTCAGAGATGACTATGGCTAAGGGAGGGTCAATGATCACAGAATTTTTCGGCACGACGTTTGAGTTTTACTCGTTCTTTGAAAATGCCATGGCAAAGGTGCGCTTGTGTTACACTACATCATCAAAGCTTTGTTGACTTTTCGAAGCTTAAACTCGACGACGTTGTCGAAGAAATCAACGAGCACCACGTTGGTACCTGGACTGAAATGCTTCAGACATCCAATCCTCCGATTGTACAGACCCCACTCGATGCCTATATGGACCACTGGGCCCTATCACGGCGCAAACTTTCCTATAACAACAGCAAAATCAAGAAAGTTATCGGATACAAGCTCATACGTCCGCAGTTCACGCACGACGCGCTCCGCGAAGTGGTGGACAAGTGGAAAGCGGAGGGCTCTTGGCCAGCACTCGAAGGCCGTTAAACTATTCCATGAACGACCGTCGGTGTGTGCATTTATTTCATAAGTTGCTTTGTTGTGATTATAGTCTGGAATGTTTTTTGTTGTTGTTAACCTTCTCTCCTGCATTCTATAGTCGTATTCATGTTCTTTACGTACCGTGATCACTCATCATGTCACTGTTCATATTTGTTGTATCTTGCTTGTTTGCTATACGTACTCACTAATATTGTGGTCAATAATGGAATAATGTCGTGTTATAATTTCATCCAAATTTTTCAGTTTTGTCATGAGTGATCGTTTAGATTTTACATCGTTCTTGGATCAGTGAGTAAGGACTAGGCTGGCCCATGCAAGACTTTACATAATTCGGTAAGTAATACTACTTGCAATTGCACACACAAAATGATTCGGTCTTTGGGGTGCTTGCGATTGGCGCCAACTGCAGTTACGTGGCACTACCAGACTAGTACTAAGCCTAGTATTGCCAATGCACTGGAATTGGTTGCGACATCCAACGACACACTTTTAGTAAGTGTCCACATACATAGTAGAAACTGCGCGTTTCACCATCGTCCCTCCATCATGCCAGAGCATACTTCCGACGAACTGACAGAATCTGAAGAACAGTACAGACTCCTAGACACCAGCAGTGAAGCAGAAACCTCAGCGGAGCATCTGCCTTTCCCGACACCAACCATGGGCTCTGACAGCGCTAACAAATCCGAGGAACGCCGGGGCGATAAACTCGCTGCATATGGAGCACTCGTGCGTGCATGCCCTCGTGTGCTTTTTCGTCATCTTCACTCATTCTTGCGTCATGACAGGCTTCCATGCTGGTGAGGCGAATAACCTCTTATATCGTGTGAGGAGTTGACCCCTAAGTGGACGTTTCCTTTGGAAGATCTTCGTATGCGTCACTTGGTTCATCGTGTTCACCAACAACCCTACATCAGTGGGGTGGTTCGCCGTCCACCCGCTTCTCCAGAGCTTAGGTATCGGCTGCTTCACCTATGGTGTGTATTCGGCCGTTGGCATTCAAAGTATAAGCTCACTTGAGTACTTGTCTATAGGGATCCTGACACTCCAACCAACTACACACCCCAAAACTAAAGCAGCTGGTTTTCAACGACACCAGAAAACGATGCTTGCCGTTGGCTTCCCTTGTATCGCTTTGGGCACCCTAGCAATCGAGATCCACAAATTCAGTGATGGACATGGACATTTCGCGACGTGGCATGGGGTAATCTCTTGTTTCTATTCTATTTCTGAATTCTCTGACTACCTTGACACAGACCCTCGGACTCATTTCCGTCGGGTGGCTTGTGGGACAAGTGATCCTTGGCGGCGGAAGCGTGTGGTATGGAGGTGCAGCATTTGGGGGCGGTATGAAGGCCAAGATGTTATGGAAATACCACAGGTAACGTGGGTAGTCAGGGGAATGCCAGCGATGATTGCTAATACGTTTCACAGGCTGTCTGGCTATGTCTTATTCCCCCTTCTCTTGATTACTGCTTACCTTGGAGGCGCGTGGTCTACTTGGGCGACCTCCCATAGCCAGCCAGTAGTGCGGTTTGTCGGGTATACTGTTGCGCCGATAGTTGCAATTCTAGCTATCTATGCGCGTATCAGGTTAGTAGATCTATCGTGTAAGGCATCCGTGCATTTTAACGATCAACATCGCAGAACATCCAAAATGAAATTCTTCTGATGTTCTCGACCAATTTTTTTTATCTTGATTAAATTACTCTAGCAGCAACAATCTCGTGTATGTAAATGTGCCCTATGCTGTAGAAGGTGCCGTAGCAGGAACTGCAGAGGTTGAACCTGGAACGGGCGTTGAAGGTGGCAACTGCAATTGTGGAGTCGGTATCACTTCTGTCAGAAATCCTGGCAGAAAACGTTCTAGCCTGGCTTGCGTGGCTGTCCATAAGGTACGTTGATGTTCGTCACGTTGGTCTTCCTGGGAAGGTGGGACAAGAATGTTTGCTGCATTCATCACAAGAACCACGTTCTTGAGAGATTCCGAGACGGCCTCGTACTAGGATCATTAGAACCAAACGATATGTGAAACATCAATGAAGGCCTACCAGCTGCTCGGTCTTCCCGGCATTGATAAGCCTGTCTAGCAGATCCAGAATCTCGATCCACAAGATTCTGATGTCTGACTTCGTGCGATCCTCCCGGACCTCAAAGTGCATAAATGCCTTACAAAGCAAGGCCGAGGCTCGCAACCTAGTCTCTGATATGCCCTGTGGATCGAATTGTTGTACTTGGGGTTTGAGGAGTTCATCAACAAGGGGGAAGATGATACTATTGAAGATCTCCTCGACTTGACCATGGTCGTTTTCGTCATACACAAATCGAGGGCCAAGCAACAGACGTTGAAGTTGACTGATAGCAGTGTGCCGGACAAGTCGTGAGGGATTTGTCGACTGCTTGCTTAACGATAACGCCAAAGGCAGGCAGTATTGGCGCCAGACTGCATTGCGTGGCAACTGTCAAGAATGACTTGTGATTGCGAGCGCTCACGTACCTTGACCCGTTTGCAGACCAGCAGACTCAGCAAAAGGTGCGATGAACCTTTTCATATCATAAAGGATATCGATCGATCGCCTCCCGCGCTCGATAGGCGGCGCGCTGGATAAAGATCAGTAAGCAGATTATGATAGAGAAAAATTGCTTACTTGGGTGGTGGCTGCGAAGGTACTCGTCGTCCCTTCTGGGGAATCATGATTGACTGACCGGCGGAGTTTGCAAACTCATCCAGGATTGTGATCAGACCATTGAAATTATCCGGTGTCATCCACTGCGACTGTCCGTCTGTGACAAAACTCAAAACCAAGTCGAATGTTGAACGAGCAGCCTCTGGATGGGAAGTCGTTGACCGAAGGGCTGCGAAGACAAGGTTCCACTCGGTTTGCGAACTGTTGGCATCGGTGAGCGATAGATAAGCAGGTATGATAATATTGATGGTACCTAACGATATCACGATTTTGAAGAATCAAAGTCACACCTGCGACAATTTGTTCGGCAACGGAATTGGCTACTATTGGGGGAAGCCCGGCGATCAAATCGAGCGATACGTAGACTTGATCTCGAAGTGTTTTCTACATGGGCTATTCAGTTACATAGGCCAATATGGAGATAAGGATAAGTGACTTGCCTGTTGAGCGAGAATAAGACACAATCGAAGCAATGCAACGACCGCACGCTCAATAAGTAGAACGCTATAGTGCGTAGATGCCGATAACAATGCCGACAGATGCTCAAATAGAATTGGCCTAAGTAGAGATTAGAAATGATCTTCGATAAAGATGAAGATACGTGCCATAAGTCCTCGATGTACCGCGAGGTTTGACAGGTTATGCTGACCATAGTCTCGAGAAGAAAAACGGAAGCAGGATCATAAGGTAAAGTAAATGTGCCATCTCCTGCAGATGATGTATTGAATGCGGTGGTCAGCTCATCGGACTCTTGCTTCCACTTCGTGATTGTCCGTTCATGAGCAAGAGCCTCCAATGCTCGGATTGCAGCCACGAGCGCCTCCGAGTCAAGTTGTCTGACAAATTTTGAGAAAATGAAGCTCATCATTTGAATGAGACTCACATAGTCTGCGCATAAAGCTCATCCAACCGACATGATGTTATGCAATCGATAGTGCACATCGTGCTTTCTACTTCTGTATCCGTAGCTTCAGGAACGAGATTCTCTGAGCTGGCACCGTATGGTGTCATAAGGTACGAGGATAGCGTCGACAACAAACCCCCATCACTTCGTGGTGCCGGTCGCGAGTGCTGGCCGCCGCGAAGGGGGATCATTGTGACACCGCCCAAAAAGTCCTCCATTTGGAGCATGCGTGTGGGTAGTAGTGAATGCATAAACAGGTTTTGGAACATTTCAAAGATCTGTATCTCATGTTTAGTAAAGGAAAGAAATACTTGCCTGTCGCGTCAACTTACTTGCGTCCAGCCCTCACGCAGGGCATTTCCGTTTCCATTCACGATATTGAAAAGCACGACGGCTGCCAGCTGGCCTTTGAAGTTCGTACCAAACTTGACCGATAACGATGAGACCGTGACCGATTGTCCCTCCACTTCGACCACTGGATAATTGGGAACCTGTGTCGGCAGATTCTCAGATAATAAACTAGTCGCTTGCGAGAGCGAAACGACCACGAAATCAAAAACATCTGGAAGATGGAAATGACCTGCTAGCGTGGCGCATTGACGGAAACCAGAAATAGCCCGTTGAATAACATAATCATCGTCAAAGCTGATGAATGCGTAAGCGATGGCAGATATCAATGGTTTCCAAATGGTCTTGAACATGTCAAGATCAAACAATGCCGAATTGCACATCAAGAACGGACCTATGGGAGATCTAGTTATGTCTACAACCACAATTTCTGCACAATCGACTTACCCGATTGCCGTGAACGGGTGAGCAGTTCTTTCCAAGCGTACTCGAAGCCGAGTTGGCCAGTATGCTCTTCAGGCATGACAATTTCACGTTTGCGTATGGAATCGTAAATGCTTTGCTGCTGGGAGTGAACACTATAGATCTTGAACAGCAGAAAGCCACCCACCAAGAACTCGGGCGAGAAGTTAGTACCATCATTAACACCTCTCAGGTTGCGCTGGTAATCCTCTATCGACATGCGTTTCTGTTGCCTTGTAAGATAAAGAAAGCGCATAAGAAGTGCAAATGCCTGACTCGTATTTGCGGGTTGTGCAGATCAGTGTTGAGCATGATCACGGAGTACGCCAATACATAGACCGCATCTTCCGTCTTGATTTCCGCTGTGATTTAATGAACAAACAGTTGCATACTCTCGAGTTCAGGGCTCTACCTGGACCAGATGCAAAGTAGATCGAGGCAAAAGTTTCTGTAATCCGAGCGATCTGCTGAGATTCTCCAGGAAGTCGAAAGGTTTCCAGCATCTCGCGCATGGCATCTGCAATTGGTTTCTACACGACGTAATTGCTCGTTAGTGTGATGAACATTATAAATGGGAATCACCATACATCTTTAAAGTCGAACAGCCCAATAAACTCTTTCAAGAGTTCCAAATTATCTGGCTTTGAGATATAGTCTCCTAGCAGTCGCTTGTCCAAACGCGTGCAGCTCTTCAAGAAGATAGCAAGACTGCGCGTTCGTGATACCTCTGGGGAGAGGTCGGAGTAGATGAGCTTGTTCTCCTCAAGAAACGCGATGCCAATTTTTGGTTTAGAGTTGAACCGTGCTGCTCCGGTAAGAACAAGCTTCTTCCTAGACTTGTCTTGTATCAATGAATCTGGCAAAATAAAATCCTGTATTGTGTCATGACCTGCATAATCGAGAATAGAGGCAATGAGTACTCACGGAAGGCCATGGTTCACTTCGCTGAAAGTTGAAAGCACATCAGAACATTGAACAAAGCAGGATAGTGAATATACAAACACCCTCAGCTCGTGCTGTCATATCATCCACGAACGCAAGCAACAGATCCAAACATAGATACTGGGAATGTAAATGTTGTGCATCCGACGCCGAAGAATACTGCCATGGATATACGCCCTAAATCGCCAATAATCTCAACGACGAGCGCGCAAGTTTTGCCTGACGACCGACCTTTGTGAGAAACTCGATCAAGCGTTCAAACAGATTCTCGCAGTTTATATCGCAGTCATAGTTGACGTAGAGGTCGACCATAGAGCTGGGATGCCGGCAGAGTTGACTGAGAGTTTCCAACATCAAGTCGCGGGTATCGCCACGGGCTGGCTGAACAGGGGGTCGTGATGGAACTGGACTCCCCTTATCAAGCTCAAGCTCAGTATCAACTGGTCCTAAGATGGGAGTTCCAGTTGCAGGGGTGCTGGGACGTGGAGATGTAGGGTTATTCTTCTTGGAGCTTATTGGTTTCAACTGCGGGGGGGCTGCTAGCCTGTCGATGCTGAAGGCAAGGTAAAGCTCTTGTTGAAGTTTAAGGTGTTTACGCATGGTCTGAAATACTGTCGTGATAGCCCGTAAAGCAGCTTGTAGGACCAAAGAATTGTCGGAGCGTGCGAGCTGGAAAAGATATTTGCATCCAGGATCAAGAATAAGAGCTGACAAAGAAGGATAGTCGCTCATAACTGTTCCAGACGTCTCGACAGCAGCATTGAGAATTCCAAGCGCAGTCAGGCGCGTTGAATCGGTGTGAACTTGATCATTGGGATCCAAAATGTTGACAAGCACACGAAGCAGTTCCAGAAGAGCTGGTAGACCGTCTACATTACGATGAGTTTACGGAAGTTAATGATTAGATTTAGTGGCTTACACGGCCGTGGCGGCGAAAGTGCGTGGGATGAGCCCTCGACTTCAGGTGCTGCAGAACGCTCGGGATCTTCCAGTGAAACTGCATGATGCTGTGCGGACAAGGTTAATTCTTCTGATACCTGCAAAGAATCACCGGCATCAGTGACATTAGCAGACACAGACATGCTGATTTCCCCATGCTGAGGCTCCTCCTCATTCAGGAGTCTAGCTTCTTCAGCAGTAGGATCAAAAGCATGCAGGCGCCCGAAAATGGTCCTGACGATAGAAACCATGGTAGACTCGGCAGATCGCCGCAGAATTTCTGAGACATGCAGGGTAAGCGACCACCATGGTGGAACAGAGGCTATAACGCACCGCTCAGCCTCATTTGGCATGCTGTGGTCAAGACAGTCTCCAACATTTCGCAAATTTCGACGTCTCCAAGGAATGGACCCACACTACTTGTGACAATGCAATCATGTATCACAGTCATGATCTTCAAGAGAACAACCTCGTCTCCTGAAGAATCACTAGCTTCGAATTTGCAGTGTGAAACTGTGCTACTGAGTTCGACAAGCGCCAACTCTAAAGATAACGAGGTTGCAGATATGAGGTTGCAGACAAAAAAGCTGTGGAGGGCGGAGAGTGCAGCAGACGTTATAGGTCCGTTAGACAGAGGTGAACGAATTAGGGCAAAGAAGGGGCCAATGAGCGCAGGTAGAGGTAGCGCATCAATATCTACTTAAATTGATTGAAGATGAGTATACATGTGCAGCGAGTAAATACCCACCATCGACATCCCAGATCGTACGTTTCAACTGCTGAAAGCCACCCATCAGGTCTGCTTCTTGAGAAAGCCTCCCATTCTTTTGTATGTTTGTATTAGGTGTTGACCTACGCAGGCCGAGGTCTCTTGCTAATGCGGAGTCTCTTGCTGTAAGTGTATGAGCTCCTGATGCCCATCGTGAATTCTTGCGCATGACCGAGGTCACTGCCAAGATCTCTGACAGTAAGACATGTTTCTTCGATACCTGACAGCTGGTTGCAGGACTAGTCATGGATTGTTATGGCCAAAATTCTGTTGGGACAACCTAATCTTTCGAGTAGTGCGGTTAATACGTCGACGCGACGCCTATTCGCGTACTAAGTACTCAGTGACACACGTTAATGACACGCATTCGTATTTTGTGACAGCAAGTGACACGTGCACATCTCTCGATCAGGCACTTTGGTTTGAACGCTTCAAAGCTGCTGTGCAGACGCTGTGGAAAGGTATGATTCAATGTTAATATTGTCCGTCTCCGTCGCGTTTTTAATCCCTTGCAATGAAAAGGATTGTAATATCTTACTGCAACAATGGCATCCAAAATATTTCTTCGTGAGTTGAACTAAAGAATTGCTAGTCACTGTTGGCTCATGGACTTTCTTACGATGATCGTCAGGGGGTGTCTTACCTATCGCAATCTTCATCCCACTGGGATATCTTGCGACACAAATTGTGTTTAAGCGTCACATGTACCAAAGTGGTACAGGACTGCAACTTGCCTACCACTGCAACGTTCCAATAGGAACGGAAGGGTATCCTTTGCGCCTAGCATACACAGGCTATCCCGCCCTCGATTCCCGCGTGTGCGCACTTGTCGCGCTCTTTCATGCCTTGCTAGACCCTGCATACCAACCTCTCGTAGCAGAGCTCATGACTGCCCTCGCTGCAGTGACAATGATCCCATTCGTCGAAGCTGCACGTGAAAAGCGTTCCATCTTCCTTCGCATGCCTGCTGTCGTTGGAGTCCTCTTCCAGCTTTTCAGTTTTGCAGCCATCATGCCAATTTATTATGTCGCGTTCATTCTGAGCGGTGCGGCGATTGGTAGCCCTGTCAAAGGCCGCGCAACAAAAGTCACTCAGGGCAGTGCTGAAGCTTTACTTTTTGCTCTGATAGCCGGCTACATTATCCCGACGGTGTGCATGGTTATATTCCAAGATCTCATATCCACTGCACTATGGCAAGGCTACCCTATCATCATGGCGCTCGCCCAATTCGTATACCTCATCATCCGTCCTTCTTCCCGTCACGTGGAATCTGGCTACGCTATCACCCAAGCCATGTATGGTCTCATCTTCGTCACTTCTGCTGTCTTCCACATCTACTACACGTGGCCGCTTTTCTTTGACCTCCAAAATTTCCAGAAGGTCCTGGTGCCACAGTTGGCACTGAGCAAGCGTCCGTTGTCTTTATCTGAAGGAGTCGCTGCGGTCATCCAGTGGGACGCAGTGTTTGGGATAGGGTCGACCTTTCTTGTGACATTCTGGTTCACTCAGAGCGTGAAGGAAATGGTGCTTCTCTTCTTTTGGCACGTACTATCCTCAGTGGCTTTTGGCCCCGGAGCAGCTATAGCAGGCGTACTATTGTTCAGAGAAGCGAGACTAAATAGCCGAACTCCTGTGGAGGATAAGGAGGACTGAGTTTGACCGGGAAATGACTCAATCAGAGTACCGAGGACATCGCTATATACAAATATCAACACCTCAACTTGAAATCAATAATGGTACAACCGAAAGCAAACAGAAAATAAAATGCCAAGCAGATACAATATTCATCATGATAAGTCCACATCAAGGATCACCGCTTCTTGCTTTTGCCGTTCGTCTTGGGTTTAGCAGCGACCTTCTTCTTTTTAGGTCGGTCATCATCCGATTCGGAGTCTCCGCGAGTTCCCTTTGCCTCGGCGGCTCGCTTTGAATCGGCTGGTTTTGCAAATAAGTATTAAAAAAGAAGGGCGATGATCGATATACGTACATTTAGCAGCTTTCCTTTCTAGCTCTTCCCAGTCATCACCGTCATCGCTATCATCATCATAACCCGAACCACTTCCTGAGTCGTCGCTCGCATCTGAGCCATCATACTCGCTAGCATCAGCGCTGCTCTCCTCGGACTGCAGTTCCTCAGGATCTGCCTCAAACTCAGATTCGCTGTCCGAACCCACGTCTGCATCGCTCTGCGAACAATGCTTCAACCACCATGACGGATGATCACATCTAAACACTTACATCGGCATCACCCCCACCGAGGAAACTTCGCCAACCGCCTTGCTGGAAGAAATCATACGGGCTCTCATTGATGGTTTTCATGATAGGGCCCCAGTTCAAGTTGACCGGGCCTTCTCCGAGAGGAATGTCGACCGAGCTGCGAACGCGTTCCATCAGTGTCAATGTTCTACCGATCACAAGAGACATGCATACTCTAGCCAATTCTTCACATCATCAAGCTGACCACTCGGTATTGAGTTGATGTGTAACGGCGCTTTGGTGAAATCTTTGAAGATGAGTACGAGATCGAATTGTTTAAGCGAGAATTGAACACGTTCCAGCGAAGCAATCTCGATCTCGTTGAGGGTGACAACAAGGAATGGAGGGTCGATGAGATGCACGAGACATTCTGTTGTGGGCTGCAATCGGACGTTGGTGCGGAACGGCACTCCCTCGAACGACAATTCACGGAAGGGGATGTCGACTTCAAGTGTTTCACCCATAGACGTCGATGCTGCCTCGGCTACTCGCTCGGCAAAGAGTTTAAACTCTTTGTTGAGCATTTGTCTTCGCTTTCGTTCTTGTTGTTCCATCTCGATTTCATCCTCATCGCCGTATCTGTGTTTTCTCTTCCGGTTGCCAGTTTCATCGAACTGAACATCAGAAGCCTCACGGAAGAACTGGATATCCTGTAGAAAAAATACGACATTTAACAAATTAGAGAATGTAATTGTTCTATGAACGGAACAACATACATGTGCTTTCTTTTTCCCAATCATGATAGGTGCTCTCAAATGAATGTGAACAATAACCATAAGTTCCTTGTCACAAGGCTGGAAGAAGAGGTGCTTGATGTTAGTGAACAAAACATCTAAGGAGCACACGAGTTAACAATAACCAACAACAAGAAACGGGACATCATACCAATTTTCTGAGAGCCCATCGGAGACTGGTAGCGCAGACCGTTCTGGTGGATCTCGACCTCACCGGGTAACCGTTTACCATCAAGGGCGGGGCGGACGAACACTTCAGGAAGCTTGTGCGCACGTCTACCTTTGATTTCGAGCAGGACATCTTGCTCGATAACGTCAGCCATTTCCTTCTTCTGCTGCTCGCGCTTGTTGACCTCTTTCTTTAGGTCTGTGATTTGTTTGGAAATAGTATCGAAACGATGGCCATCACTTGACCGATAGGTGACCGAACGAATGAAAGTAGAGTCAGGGTCTTCAAAAGGCTATTTGGCAATACCTTCAAAAACTCGAGAAAATTCGTAACTCTGAAGCCATACTTACCGTGTCATCTTTCTTCCCGGCGAGCTGACCAGGAGTCTGGAAGTTGATGCGGAGATACGTGTAATCCCCTTCATCATTTTTGCTCACATTCTTGATAGTGTTGATGTGGAAAGGTACAGCGAATCCGTGCACGGGCAACACAATCGTTTGGGCTTTGCGGTCTACGCAGATCTGAGTGGTGTTGTTTTAGTATGAGAAGTTCCATATAGAAGTTGATGCACTTACTCGAAGACCTTCAACTTCTCGTGGCAGTGCACTTTCACCCTTATAACTTTGGAAACGCTTCCAGGTTTTACCCTCCTTTTCACCGCCACCGCTAGCACCTTCAGAGTACTTCGCCAATCCAGCAGACTGGAGACCTTCATGCAGCTGTTGCTGATGTTCCTTGATTTTGGCCGCTGCGGTCATTAAAACTTCCTCCTGGGCAGCGCTACGCGTCTTGTTTCGCAACACCTTTCCACCAACTGTCTTGTTCTTGACGGGGGAACCGTTTACCAGAGGCTTCACAGGAGCCTTCTTACTGGGTTTGGAAGGCTTATCTTCTTCCACCTCAATTTCATTTTCGGGATTCAGGAAGAAGAGCGTGTCTTTGGTGGATTTGGCGCCTTCAGTCAAAAGAGTTGATCTGTCAGCGCCAACGCGAATAGTGTCAACTATATGGAGGGCGTATCTGAAATGAAGGTGTGAACGAGACTGCCGTGGACCAAAGGAGTGACACATACTTCTTGCCGTTGTCATCAAGCAAGTCGGAGAAGCCAAGAGACAGGTTTAAAACCATATCCGTCTTCAGGCGCTTGGAGTTTTTAGAAGAAAGCAAATACGCGGAATCACGGAACTCAACGCCGGTCTGAACGAGTTTGAGACTCATGGGCACTTTTTTGATAAAGGATTACGCACTCCAAACCCAGCATTCTTGACAAAGTTCTTCTCAAGCTCTGGCTTTTCCTTCTTCACGATGTCCAATGCCCGTTGATACACTTCACGTGCACTAACGCCATCCTTGATTTCCTTCAGCATCTCGCTCTGCATCGACAACAGTAAGTTGTAGATGGCTTCTTGTTCCTGCGAGGCCGAATGAGACCAGTGAGAAAAGGACGTCGCTAACACTGACCTTCGAGGGGTCAACAATAATACTGCGCCCAAGATTGGCACAGTAACCCTTGTATCGCATACCAACGGCAATTAGGAAGACGCCTTTGTGTGCGATAGTGTCCAAAGATGATTCCGCAGTCGACCGCAAATCATAACCAGTGGTTGTTGACCGCGACTGAATGATGGGAGAGTAGCAAAACTCCGTCGATGCCCAGTCAACCTGGAATGACCCATGAGATGTATGAGCGTGTCTAGAAGAGCAGTTGACGCACATCATTGAGGCCCCGCCCTTTACTCCACACCTTCATATCAGGTCCTTTGGCAACTTCACCTTCACCCGACCCAAGTCGCGCCTCTATCTGAGTAGCAAATTGTTCATGAGTTATCTTGGCTTCCTTGTCCAATATCATCTCCAGTTTTAACACGATGTGGTGAACGAGCAAGGTAGAAGTGAGATTAGCCGCCGTACGGATGCATTTCTACACTGTGCATTAGAAGACCGTTGGCCCCAAGATATAACACGTGAACACACCATTTCTTCTTCGTCTTTAACGGCCATGAATGCAGACAACGCAGGGGCCATATCGACCAATTCGGGTTTGTTGTCAGCTTTTGAGACGCCCTGCTCCCACTCCGTCATCAACTTCCCCGTGCACACTTCCTTCACCAAGCTCCCGACGCGTTTGAAAGATGTGAAAGCCTCCACGAATTTTGGCAGTGCACCGCTAGATGGTTCCTTTGCCTTTGCTTGCACAAGTATCTCGACTGGAACAGGAGGATTCCCTTCTTTTATTTGGTGCAAGAACTTGGCTGCAAACCCACGTGTCGCGTTGAAAATGTCAGATCGTCGCGCATCGGACGATATAATACATACCTTTGCTAGCCGAGCATAATATCAGGAGCTTGTCCTTCTGGAAGAGGAGTAAGGTGGAGGGAAACTCATAGCCAAGCAGCCAAGTCTACACGAATTGGCGCGTAAGCCACACAGCAGAGACGTGATTCATGAAGTTCTAATGAAGCTCACCTGAAAGGCAGTCCCTTTCCTCACGGGTTCATCCTCTCCGGCGGGGTCTCCTGACAGCAACAAGAGGGCTTCCGCATCTGCTATAGAGCCGTACTCGTCATTTTGACTCGCATTCTAAAAATGACACAACGCTCATTAGCAACCCAACCTGCACCAAAAACTGAAAGCGTACCCTCCAACCATCATAGACATTTTTTAGACGAGAACTGATTAGCTGTTTATTTAACTGGACCTGCATGGTGGTCGTGAGCGGCGATTGACAGAATGAACTGGCGGACGACGCTGCAGGTGAGCAAGCAGGAGAGCGCGCGCTAAAGAAATTTCTTGTTAGGTAATCAAGTGGTCTCTACTTGCAGTCATTCGCAACGCAAGCTCAGCACAACAATACTAACACTCTTTTAATCGACCACCATGTCTGAACGTAAAGGTAAGAACTCAGCCTCAAGTCAAATCATGGACTGATTTTTGTGTTAGTGTTGAACAAGTACTTCCCCCCGGACTTTGACCCGTCCTTGATCCCTCGAAGGAGGGGTCCAAAGAACTCACAGCAGGTTGTTCGTCTTATGGCTCCGTTCTCCATGTAAGCATCAATTTTTCTGTACCATAATATATATATTACTATGGACACAGGCGATGTAATACATGCGGAGAATACATTTATAAGGGCAAGAAGTTCAACGCTCGCAAGGAAACGGTGGATGGGGAGGATTATTATGGAATTAAGATATTTCGGTTTTACATTAAGTGGTGCGTCATTGCGTCGTTGTCTATTTTAGCGTTTACTGAGAGCCACCCTAGTACACTATGTTCCGCCGAGATTACCTTCAAGACTGATCCCAAGAATACCGATTATTCCGCAGAGCATGGCGCATCGAGAAACTTTGAACCATGGCGAGAAGAGAAAGTTGTCGAAGAGGAGGACCGTCTTGCTCGGCTGGAGGAAGAGGAGAACAATCCTATGAAAGCGCTAGAGAACCGCACCGTCGACGCAAAACGGGAAATGGATATCCTAGACGCCCTCCAGGACATTCGGGCACGAAACGCTCGGAATGAGCGTGTGGGGCAAGCGTCGGATCTGGTTTCTCGGATTACTGCGGAAGAAGAAACGGAAGAAGAAACGGAGAGAAGATTAGCAGAAGAAGAGGATGAGAGGCTGGTGAGGGAAGTGTTTTCGAAGGTGTCGATGCCCGCACTTCTGGGCGGCTCTTCGACGGCGGCGGCAGCGGCAGCGGACAGTTCTGGAGATTCACCTACGGAAGCTACCCCACCACAACTGGTCACTATCAAGCGAAAGGCCGATGATGTCGAGCCCGATTTACGCAGTCTTCTTCCAGAATCGACGCGAGTAGTGCGAGATGCCAAATCTCTTGGTTCACCGCCAGCGAAGAAGCCGAAATCAAATTTAAAAAATAAATTAGGTATCAAGATTAAAAAATGACTCCCGTGTCTGTATGTGAGCAACTTTATATTCAAATGTCTTCATAACTTCCAACCTTGTCAAGATCCCTAAGGATAAATACGGCTTCTTCTACCCTCATCTCCAGTACAGTGAGCTTCTCCCGTTTCGTCTCCCATTCCTTAAGCACGTCTCTCTCCATCCGCGACAATAAATTTTCATCCTGAGCCACATCCGTCCGCGCTCGCTTTGCTAGCACCGCTTTCACAGTCGGCTCCTCTTGTTCTGCCTGTCGCCGCATCCCTATGTTATACAGCGTCTTGTACAGGTGTCCCAACAGCGCAGAATATGCCTTGTGTAGATCAACGTGCCTGGGTATCGGGATAAGTCAACGATCCTGACAAATTAGAAACACCGAGTACCATAGATAAAATGTCCGTGTGGGGTTACGATCAGCACTTCTGGGTACCTCTTGAGTTGAGATCAAAAAGTCAGAGGACAGCGCCGCAAGAAGTGGCCGAACGACGTTGTTTGGCATCATAGCCACCTTCGCAATCTGTTCGGTGTCAGAGACATGTCACTACGAGGCCGACAAGGAAGGCACCTGCTTCTCGTCCATCTTTCCAATATCGAGGAGTAGACGCACTATCCTCACGCCGTCGTCCCCGTGTCGTTCCCGAGCTACTGCCTCCAGCACGCGCCTTCGTAGGCGTTTGCTAACTATTTCAAACTCGACATATACTTTGTTTTCAGTTAGACTTATAAATGACGCCGCTTTACCAGCTGGCGTTGGATTGTCTATGGCGGACATTAGACCGAGATAATCCTTGACTAGTGAAGCACTAGACGCTTTTTTGATTGACGTGACGATACCTGCCGAAAGGCCTTCGTCATCAGAAATGAGCATGGCAATCGCAGCAGTCGATGTAGGATCTATTTTGCTTTAAGCAGTCGCATGAATAACGCGTGTTACAGTGTATCTTACCTGATCTTGCATCGGATACACTCTTTTGTTTGGCTTCAGTCGCTTTTAGTGTGGCCTGCATGACAAGAGCAGCACTTCGATTAAAACGCTCTCCTGTAGCCATCTCGATGAGCTGGCAAATAACATCAGTAGCCAAGAACATGAAACAGAGGTATTCATGGGACTAACCTTGTTACGGATATGGGTATTGAATTTGTCAAAATTCACCCGAAAGTAGACACCATCCTAGATATTTAAATTGAAGCAGCTGACTAGTACGCTGATCGTTGAACTCAACTCACCAAGCCCACACTCTCCGCTTCCTTCTCCTCTCGTTTCAGCCGTGCTTCCGCGGTCTCTTGAGCCTCCCGCAACTCCTTCGCTGTCGGGAAACCCGTTATTTTAGCTTTCTCTTCTGCTTCGTATTTGATACGTTTGTCCCTAGGTGAGTGATGTGAGAGTAATGTGGATGGCTTAAGATATGCGCCGGATATGAGTTTGTGTAATGTCTGCGAGTATAGGCTTGAACCTGGGTGTGCCATTAGCAACTGTCACAAATCAGAAGAAATTTCCCGACTTTTTGGGTTATTGAGTGACAATCGTGAAATGACGTCTGGCTGCTGAAGTTTTCCATGGTCTAGTATTAGCTGCACAATTTCTGCACCCTGATACACAGGCGTGAATTGAGCTTAATGAAAGAGGAAGAAAAAGAGGAGGGTACATACAGAAGATCCAAACAATTGCTCCGCTTGCCACACGAAGCGACCAAATCTAAGACGCATAAGACACTCTAGCGTATTGAACTCCAGCATCTCGCCCTCCTCCTCGGTGTTAGAATGCCATAAAATATTTTGTTGCACCAGAACCAAGGTTGCTACGCGTGCCGTGCGCGGTTTCATCTTCGTGAAACGAATGAGCTGGGCAAGGGAAAGTCTTCCCCGCGTGAGTAGTGCAAATGCAACCTTCTGATAAGCCATTCAGGTATAAATAAACTTCTGGTGCTAGTACAAACCACACGAAAACTCACCGCCGTTAACGGACCAAAGTGTGACCAGACAATCTGAACACATAGGCGGGAAGTCTCTGCATCCGCCATTACTGAGTACTGTAATTGTACTAATGGTTAAGAACGAGGAGACGATTTGGAAGTCATACATACTCATCAATAGATCTCCAGAAAAATGATGACGTAATCACATATCATCATGCCCCGGAATTCTCAGCTCGTGCTTGGATTCACAATTACTTTCGATATGCCTCTTGCTCGCAACATTTGTACATTTGTGCATCAAGAACGCTACTAGCAGCAAACTAGTGTAGTTAGAAGAGCAGAGGAAACAACATTTGCGTGTTCAGCGAAAACTCAGACATGATCAGCGTTGCACTGAACGTTGAACCTTTGCAATTCATTAATATTGGCACCATTGCACTACCGTTTACTGCTTTGAGTTGACCTCGTCATGCTTCTCCTGCAGCCTGGCCTGATGTTCAAAGTCAGGATATTATTAAGCGACAGAAATACTGGTAACTTACAAGTTCCTCCTTCTTTGCCTCAATCTACAGAACTGATTAGGACAATGAAACAATTGTAATTCTTGTGGTGCACACCTCAGCTTTCAGCTTGCGCAGGAGCTCCGCCTCGTGCCTACGAGCGTACTCGTCTGTGAATAGCAAACAATGAGTGTGACAATGATACTGGATTTGCCACAGGTAAATGTACCTTCATGAGCTTTCTCCTTTTTGCTGCAGTTAATACTGTTAGATAGACGTCCACTGCGCTGCAAGAATCTACACATACGAGAACCCCTTGCTCTGAGCAACACTGCCTTCTTTGATACTTGAGGTGTAACTCCTTGAGAGGACGAGCCGGGTGAGTGGGACACGACGGGCAATAACAGTGAACATCATGATATATGAATCGTTTGCGCTGGAATATCCAAGATGGAGCCGACGTTGAACGTACTCAAAGCTGGCAATATATATACCATGACTCAACACGTGACTCTCAAACAACACGGAGCAACACCGCGTAACGTCACGCTCCATTCTCTTTTCTAGCCATGTTGTCCATGAATTTCCTCAGACAAGCGGTGAGCTTTTAGATCATTAATATTTTCATGTCATTGAGCTCATTTATGCGACAGGTCCGCTCTGCACGGTCCTTCTCTACGACGTCTATTGCTCGTAAAGGTTTGTTCCGCATTTCGCCGACCGGCACATGAGTCAATGGATTGACGAAGTCTTTCGGCAGACCTTGTCCAGGACCTCTATGTCAAGGAGCTAAAAGCCTACAAGCCCCCTGTTGCAGTTCGTTTTTTCTAGTGACGTCTGATTTAGTTCATTCCAGCAACTCACCCGTATATCCTCTAGGCAAAAGATGCACACGTTGGCGTTGTCAAGAATTTCTCATTACCCGCTGTTCCAAAACCCCCCACTCTTCCCGTCGACCTAGCTGCCGAACTCACCGCGTATGACGCGACTGAACCCACAAAAGCTGAGGCAGAGGTTACGAGCTCGACTGTGCATGCAGGAGAGGATGTGGGTAAGGGTGCGGATGCATTCCTTGGATTCTTGGAGGCAGACGTGAAGCAGGCAGAGGTTCATCATTGAGTCAAAGATACCTCGATCACTGTCAGTCTAGAAATGCACAACAACTAGATTTATCCTGCCAGAGGTGTGCATTAGACCAATCCCGAACAGATCTACACTATTGTGCATGCTCTCAATTCGCAGAATCTTGCTAAAATTTTACAACTAAAGTTATATCCCATGCCGGTAATCTCTTTCTCCAGTGCGCCTCCGGGAGTCTCCGAGCAATGGTTGTTGCGGAGCGTCATTATTGTACAGATGAGTCGCTTTCGACGAAAATTATACAAGATTATACTGGCGTGCTATCAACACCATCGTCATATCATGGGATCAGGTGGTTGCTCGTAAGGAAGCTCGGAGGGAACATCAAATGCAGTCATTCGGGCCCAGTGACGGTCAAACAGACCAAGAACATGACCACACATGCCCGTTCCTAATTCCCACCAAATGATGCTATCCTTCAACACCAGCCCCCACCTCGTTCTAAGCCGGTAACACGCCCGAATATGCTGTAAAGGTGAGCCACGAGAAAAAGCGGTGATGAACTGAAAGAATAGGGGACACGATAGAAACTTGAAAAACGGTACTTAGCCTACGGTCGTAATTTTGATGTTCGGGTTGCGTGCGATCCAGGGCCATGATAATGAAAAAAGTCTGATAAGTTAGACCTGCTACGAGCAGGCAATGAGGCTGAGCGGTAGCAGCAGTGTAGGGGCGCAGGAAAAGAATGGCGCCAGAGAGGGTGTGAGGTGCCGACGCTGTCTTAATACATGCGGGGTCGTTTTTCTTCAATACGCTGTGGTCAGCAAAGTAAGTGTAAGATACAAAACTGAGACATACCTGGTGAACTATGAGGCGTGCCAGCTTCAAGTTCACCTTCTTCGGGGTCGACCTCATCGTGATGGCGTTTTGCCGATGAAATACTGGACAGAGTCACAGAGCTTTCATTGGATACAGCATCGCCAGGGTCCTGCCATTCGTCATCGATTTCGCCATCACCGTCTAATTCATCATCCCATTCTTCATCCCATTCCTCTTCCAAAACTGGAAAAGTTTGTCCGCCACCCTCTTCTGTGGGGTTAGCATTGGTGTGAGAGGAAGAATGATCTAGCTCAAAATCTGGGTTATGGGTCAGCACGGTCTCTCACCAAAAACCAGCTACCTTACCAGCCTCGTGTTCAAGCATTGCAAGTAAATTAGAATCCGACTCATCTGTTGGGAATTGCGCTGATGATTCGGGCTGATCTGTATTCTGATCTACAATAAGATCTAATCGGCATCAGTGTTAGTAAACAATATCAAGTGAAATACTCGGACACACCTTTGTCAGTGCCATGGCTGTTCTGCTCTTCGTATGATGGTAAACGATCTCCTCGTTCTAGCGCAAAGTGAGGATACAAGCACATTCTATAAAACAACATTGCTCACCATCCAAAACGCCGTGCTGATCCAAGTCTTCGTCGTTGCATCGGTCTCCTGTTTCTGATATCTGAGCGGGCTCAGAGTCGATATGTTGTGCTGATGGTACTGGTGTAGTCTCTTCTTCATGGAGGTCAGATACAGGCAAACCTGTCTGTGACTCTTCTACTGTTGTGGGTACAGCCGCCGTTTCGTAACCCACCGTTTGATCGTATCCGAATTCTATGTGTGTGACGTCCTCTTCGGGGAAGTCTTCATAGATTTCGCCATATTCTTCTGGTTGTATGTAATCCTGGTACTCGGCCTCCTCCCCTCCGAACTGCACATTGACGCCGGAAACAGTTGCAGTAGCGTCCGTATCCGCTATCTGATGCACGATAGCGGTGTCATGAACGTCGTCGCCCTCTTCTTGATACTCTGTGCCGGCGTTCGTGCCTTCATAATCATCCTCTCCTTCAAGGGCCTGTGCTACGTCACCACTAACACTGTGATAGGCAACATCTGTCACAGCCTGTGGGATAAAAGCCATGTCCTTAGCAAGGGTATCATCACCCTGGAGTAGGTCTAGAGAAACTTTCGCCTCATGAACGCCTTCTGTTTCATCGAGATCGTTCTGGTCGCCAAGGAAAAGTGCTTTGTGTTGGGCTTCTTCCTCGTGGTGATCTACACCTTCTTCATCGTGATGATCTGTATCCTCTTCCTCACGGTGCTCTGCTTCAAGCTGGACTTCTTCCTCATGCTGACCTGCTTCTGGCGCATCATCATGCTGAACTGCAGGGGGGTATCCTGCAACAACGTTCAAAGATAATTTCGATATTGTTGAAGAGGAATAAAAACCTTCTGCTGCAACATTTTCATCAACGCCTGCAGCCAGATCAAGCCGAGAAATCTGTTCTTGAAGTAAACGGTAACGCAAAATAAATCTAGGTATGGCCGAACGCAGATGGATGCGGAGAGGGCCCGTAAAATCAGAACCATCGTGCAGTACGTTCAGGTCATGCAAACTGATTTCCTGTGCATAAACATTGTCCTACATGGAAATCAGCGCTTATCCTGCGCAGAAGGATAAACGACACCCACCTCCAACATAGCGAGCTGAAGATCGTAAGCATCCATCACCAACTCTCCCTCGAGAGAGTCAGGAATCCGGGAAATGACTTCATCCTGCCGAAGTGCTTCAAATACACAACTAAGGGGCTCATAGTACAGCGTCGGCCGATTCTCCAGGAGCAACGCATACGCCTGTTGGTTGCTAGCTCCTGCAGACGGACTACGGGACCCACGTTCCACTGGAGGCTGGTTGAATAAACAGTATTCAGGTACTTCAGAGGAACCGATAGACAGAAAAACAGCGGGTGGCGGGTCAATGTAGACGCCATCAGATATTTCGTGTGGATCGTTCGCATTGTCTGCCTCATCGCGAAGGCTTTCCGGATGGGTTTCACCCTGAGGCTGCGCAGTATTGTCAGATGAGATGTCTGACGGGTGGAATGTCTCAGACTGCTCCTCAACTTGTGTTTGAAGCGTGGGTTCTGCCTCTGTAGGTAGAACAATTGATCCAACTCTAGGGGTGGTTTCAGAAACCGGATCATCCGCGTGTTTTTCTACGGCATATGGATCCGTCGAAGCCACAGAAGGTACGTTCAACTCTACAGCCGTTTGATCGGCAGCAGTGGTAAGATGAGTGGGATCCAACTCCGATAGTTGCTCTAACGTTAAAGCGAGAGATTCCTCCTCTCGCAGAGCACTGAATTCTGCTTCCTCAGCTACAGGATGGCTGTTTTCCACCAGGCGATCTGTGATAGATGCGTCGTGTTCAACAGGAATGGTGACTAGCTGGGGTGTGAACGGATCCGAGAAAGGGGTAGGGGAGGGAAGCAATGATATCTCCGGATTGATTATCAGAGACGATAATGAGTGTGAGTCAGGTATGGGCCGAGGTGAGCGAGCGTCGGAAGCGTCGTAGACTTCCACGTCGAGCAGCTCATGGTGATAATGGCTTTCGTTGAATTCCTCCGTCTCATCAGCCATCTCATACTCTGCATTGCCATCATAGTAAGTCTCCATGTCGACCTCGACATCCTCCTGGTTATAAGTCGTGTGATGACCATCGTGGTCCATGGACAACTCCACAAAAAATTCTTGCGCAGCTGCTGGGTTCATTGGAACATCAATTTCGGTAGCGAAATCGTGCATTGGCGCATCCAAAGGCTCAGGAAATGGTGAAACTGACATTGCAAGGGCAATAGCAGTCAAATAAGGGTCAAGGTCAAGAACAAGGTGCAATGCAGACAAAGCTTATTCATCCACACATGGTCCGTGCATAGCACGTGACATGGCACATACCTTGTTCGTGTACCGCGACGAGCCACATCTCCTGAATCACTACAGGAATGGGTTCAGAAAGACTGTCAGGGACTCACGCCACTGACATGGAGGTCCTCATGAGGCGAGGAATGACCAAAGGATATGAAGTATTTTCTTTACTCACCCCACCAGCATACGCTGCTTTTGTGCTCTTGCGCAAAGGTAAAGGTCACTTTACTGTCAATCGATTCCTTCGCGCGACGTGGGTAGGTGGTGCAGTAGGTATGCAATCACAATGCTGACATATTTACTTCCTGTTAATACTGAAAATCTCACTCCCTAGGATGCGCAGGAGGAGGCGCACTCGAGTATATTCGCTCGTCCAGGGCCAGTGAAGCCACTGTGAGGAACCGGCGCCTGCAACACGCCTACGACGTATGTCCAATTAATCCTGAATGCTACTTCAAGTTCAGGTTGTTTTTCAGACTGCTTCATTACGTGCCAACGACCACTCTACTATTGGCGCGATATTGTTTGCGGTGCTAACGCCTGCAATCTTCTGGAAGAGAGCGAGCACAGTGAACTGTGAGCGAAATATTTCACGATATACTAGTGCATGCCGCCTATTTATCTTCAACAGTGGTGATTGGTGGCGCTGGGATTGGCTCTGCTATTGGGCTCCTAACACATTATGGACGAACAGTAACAGGGGATATAACACCAGATGCACAAATCCCCGACATTCCCGCTACATCATCATAAAACATCAGCCCTTCCATCGGGAAATCGACGGTCTGGTCTAACAGGCAGCCAGAAACGCCCGCCAGTGATAAAATCTAGTATAGTCCTTGAGATTCCAAAACACGCAATTGCACATTACCCATTTTCTAGCAGATCTGGCCCTTTACCAATGATCATACCGTAGTTGGCTGATACATGCAGTAGTTTCATCTTCTAATTACGGGATGATCATCAGTACCGACATTGCCTCAATACTCAGTACTCAGTCTTACTTCTCTCATGCACCCACTATTCATGGACTCGCTTGCAGATTAGTGCTGTCAAGGTGGTGCACCTCGGGGCATGCTTGCTTTGGCCCTCCAATAATTGCCCGTCGCCACTTGAGCGCGACTTGGTATTTATGGCTGTTCCCTTCTCACGCGAAAATGTTTACTACAGTGCTAGCCTGAACGATTATCGATGTGGAGCTGTTGGATACCGTGCCTTCGGGCGGATCTTTCAAACAGAAACGCAGGCCCTAGACATCAGCTTATGCCATGAAAGTGATGATTTCTTTGGACACAACTGATCCTCCCCGGTCAACCAACGAGTCAGCCACTGAGTAGCCTAGCTAAGCATTTGAAGAGAACAATGCCTGAGTACCTTTTCAGATTTGACGTACGGACCACCATTACACTGCATGTCAGGTTGACAACCTGAACCACGAAACGTGATGGGAAGACACAGCAGCCGGTCAAGCGCATCAGGCTGACACAGCAATGACACAAACGGTGCGTGGAACGACCAGCAACTTACGGGGCTATTGTCTACTGTCGGCAAGGATAATGGAGAGGCAATCGTGAATAGATCTGACCCGGAAATAGCGTGCTTCATCACAGTGATTGTCGTCGTTGTACACCAACAGGAATAAACCAAACAATTTAGGACAAAAGATCAGCGCATGTATTGAAGCGAGGGGGCGGCATACGCGAGGATCACCGTCGTCGGACGAGTAATAAAAGACCTGCGCAAGTAGCGCCCGCAACAAAGCTCAACGTAGTAACCAAAACGCCAGCGGTCGTGAGGTTCAGTTTGGCTTCATACACCTGACGGGACGACCTGGCTCCTAGCTCACCAGGAGATGGGACTACGTTCTTCTCCCAGCCATCATCAAGAAGCCTCCTTATCATCTGATCGTCCAATAGAGCAAGCTCCTCCATTTCCCAAGAAGTGCAGACATCAATCATCCACCGCATCCGTCTCTTCCCAATTGCACCGCCCACTCCAGGGGCTCTCTCCTTCAACTTCACTCTCAGCTCACCCACCCTGGTAATTGCATCTCCGGCATGCTCTGGAAGGCTTTGCTCGACCTTCTTCCGTATGATATTAGCCAATTTAGGGCTATTCCCGTTTGTCGAGATCATAATTTGAAGAGGGCCGTCACGGATTTGAGAGCCAAAATAAAAGTCGCATGACTCCGGGATATCAGCCACGTTAACGGGAATCTTGAGCTCCCTGCATAGGCAACAAATGACACGAGACTGCGCCACATCATCAATTGCCGTTAATACAAGATCAACATCGGCCAAGTCTTCCACGCCCCCGAACAGGCGGTCATGGTATGTGATATTATAGGGTCCATCGAGGAAAGACTTGGTAAGAGTGTGCAGTCCGTTACTTGGACTGATAAGCGTCACGCGAGCATCGGCAGCTAGCACAGATTCGATACGCCCAGAAGCAACGTCACCACCGCCGACGATGAGCACATGTTTTCCTTTCAGTTGCCAGGCCAGCAACAGAGAACCACCGCCCAAGTGAGACATGATTGAATCCCAAATCAGTAAAAATGTTTGATGGACCTGCCGCATAAAATATGATGGCGATAAGGAGCCGGTCAGTTATACGGAAAAGAGCTTACGGAGAGACTTGGGTGAATTACTGAGAGCTCGTGAGAGCTGATGCGGTTGATGCGGTTGAAGTGAATGATTAATGAGCGTCTATGATTGTGAAGCTGCAGCGTGGTAGTACCTGCCAATTTCCAAACTGGTCACGGTGTACAAAGTTTGTTCCAATGGTGTTGTGTTTGTCATGGAGACTGAAATTTAATATTGTCGATAACAGAAGGACCATGCTACCACACTACCATACCACCGCCTGCCACTGCCCTCCCATAGCCTTCCATGAGTACCCCTTGACACTACTGTCGGCTTTTTTCCCCGCGTCTTCAACTGCCCTGAATTCCTGTATCTGCATCAAATTCTGATCGTCTCAGCAGCACCGCCATCTGTATACATATTGTAAGGGAAATCCTATGATCTCCAATCTCTGGTTCACAGAGTGCTCACTCCTTCCTTTCGTTCTTTTCTGCTGCGCAGACGCTCGACGTTGATCGTCGTTTGACTAGTTTTTGGTACCGAGCTCTAGCCAGGCGCTATCGTTCCTCTACTCTCCGGAAGAGTGTCATCTCCATCAATCCCATTCAGCTCACAAGCCAACCCATTCATTAGGACGTCTGTTTCTTGATCCTCTAACGCTCTTCTACACAACACTCCATCTAGTTCCATCATCCAGGCAAAAACAATCATGTTGTCGAAGAAATTGATTGGAGCATGGGCATTCTTTGTTATATGTCTCATGGCCGCTGGTATCCTCTCGTTGACCTTGTCCATCGTATGGCGTCAACCCAACCTTATGCTGAACTTGACGTTTAGTGGTGTGAACTTGACTGGTAAGTGCTCCATGTACCTGTGTGTATAACATCCCCCTGAAAATGACATCTGAAGCTGGCAGCGTGCTTGGTATAACTCTCCTTGCCACATTTGTTCTGTCACTGCTTGTTATTACACAACGCGGCACCCTGGGTTTGAAAATTCTCAACTGGATACTTCTTGGAAACAGCATCGTCATTCTGGTCATCGGCACATATATTTGGATCTTCACGCTGCATGAGCGGAATAACTATCATGCTGTATTTGGGCAACAGAGTAACGAGACCAAGATTCTGATCCAGGATATGGTGCGTCCCACTCGGACTGCAACTCGTGGTTATGTTGATTTCCTTATTTTTATATATAGCTCAAGTGCTGTGGTTACTTCGACGCTACCGATGAGGTTGCGTTTGGAGGCACTACCTGCCCCAATCAGGCCGCCGCAACTGCTTTGAACAATTTCTGTGTCACGCCCATCACCAAGTTTACAGATCTGACACTGAACAACATTTTCAGGTACCTTTCCCTTGTTATTTCCTCACAAACAGAACTCTCATACCCTCTGTAGCACTGTCGATGGTTTCATGGCAATCGTGATTGGTCTTTTCCTGGCAAATATGTGCGTTATCAAGAAGGTAAGGCATCGTTTTGTCTTAGCAACTGGCCCCACTGTTGATCCGTTTCCTTCTCAACCAGAGGCAGGAGTTCGAGCGCTTTGAAAAGATCGACTCGAAACGTGAGGGGCACAGTTTTTTTTAAAGCGCATTGCTACCGCTCTTCAAGTGTTATCGATTAATCTGGATTGCCCTATTTGTTCACGCAATCAAGGTTCCGTAGTCCGTGACTGCGGATGGTGTTTAAACCAATACTATTCGAGGACATTGTTACATTGGTTTCATATCGGTTTATTTTTCTGGTCTTGGATACAAGCCAGACCTACCTAAAGAAGGAAGAACAGTCCTTGTTTATGTCTTGGATGTGGACTTCCCCTTGAGCCTTTTGTTTGTACTCAGTGGATCAATTGTTGTAGTAACTATCGATAGTGATTGGGCATTCGATGTTTCGAACTTCGGAACAAAATTTATCCGTGTACTCGTGAACGGGTTGCTCATACTTACGTAGCCTGGCCACTCAGTGTTTGCTAATCAAGCTAAGCACCACGACATACTATACTAGTCATGCTCTCAGAACCGCACACAACTTGTTACCGTCAACCATGCCCAGGACTCGCAAAAAGAAGATTCCTGTAACGAACACTGACAAAGCGAGCTCGTCGAGCACTCCCACCTCAAGTCGCACTGTCATCCGACGGTTTCATGTCCTACTGAAAAAACAGAGACAGCTGAAAAATGTCTCTTCTGCCAATGCTGAAGTACTCGGGGAAATAGAACATGAGATCGATGAGCTGGGGGGATTAGCGGCCTATCAGCGTATGTCGAGTATTGGGCAGGGGAATGACCGCGGCGGCGGAAGTGAGAAAGTGCTCATACAGTGGCTGATTCATATGGGACTTCGGAAGAGGGAAACTCAAGGGAAGCTGAGGTACTTAAGAACCACCTATTCAATAAAAGCAATTGAACTGGCTCTAACATATCTACGACAAACAGGCTTCTGGAAGTTGGTGCTCTAAAGCCTGACAACTATCGAACATGCATGTCATGGATAGATACCACACCCATGGACCTTCGCAGCCGCCATCCCTCTATTGTAGAGCAGGATTTTCTGTTGATGGACGAAGATGAGAATCGAGGCAAGTGGGATACCATCAGCCTGAGCTTGGTCGTGAACTTTGTTCCGGACCCGAGAGATCGAGGTACACATGTGCAGTGTTCGTGGTACCCGCAACTTGACACTACCTTTCAGGGCGAATGTTATGCCTTGCACATTCTATGTTAGCCCCAGATGGCCTACTCTTTCTCGCGGTAAGCAGTTGACTTGGTTCCCAAGTCTTTAGTGCATCCATAAATGAGGGGCTAACCTCTCTTACTAGCTTCCGCTTCCGTGCGTGGAGAATTCGCGATACTTGACTTTCGATAAGCTTCAATCTCTCATGAACGTCATCGGATTTACTGAGGTCCAGCAAAAGTGGAAGAAGGGCGGGAAAATGGCGTACTGGTTGTACAGGAAAAGTGAGGGTGACTATAAGCCTCTCGACGAATATCGTAAGAAGAATGTCTGTAGGCAAGGTGATAGAAATAACTTTGCAATCCTATTGCCATGATCATAGCACTCTTTATTGATGACCGCGTCACAAAAAGTTTGAACTCATTGGACCACTTTCCGTGTCTCGCTGGTAAAGTATGCACAATTATCGTCCCAGGGCCGGCCCGACAAAATATTCTGCCAGTCAAATACTAGTATATTCTGAGGGATATATAAGAACAATGTTTACACTGTTACATTCCTCTCAAGCACCGCCTTCCCCTCCAACCAGCCTTGCTCCCAACTGTGCTTCCGAGCTGAGACAAATGACTTGAACCATGTATTTACTGTGTCCCACCTTTCCACCATGTCCTGAAGCTCTGCACTCCCATGTGCGCAATGATTTATGCGATTTGCATTAGGAATCAACGAAGACAGCACTACCGTGACGGTCATAGGATCAATGATAGGGGATGCACCAACGGAAAAGTTTTTGATATTCAAGTTGATAGCATCGGCCCGGAGCACATCTGTGAAATCATTTTTGAAAGTGGCACTGAAGAAAATTCCTAGAGAGAAGAGCTGATGGCAGTGTTTTAAAAGAGATACAACTCCATCAAAAGTTGCCTGCGGGGCGATGAGCCAGCGACCCTTGTCGCCCAGGTAGAGGTCTTGTAGGTTTGGACAAGACACCGCCAGCTCTTCGAGGAAGGCATCATCAATATCCGAGGTGCATAGATCTGCAAGGTTTAAGTAGTTGAGTCCCTTGAATGATACAAGCGGATGTAACATGATAGAGCTGAGAATAATTGATCTGTTGTGGGGTATCGTTTTGACGAGCCCAAGCTCTAGAAGTTCGCCGGGATTCCTGAAGCACGCTTTTAGGCGCGAGAAGAAAAGTTCGGGGAACATTCCATCATAGCGCTCGCAGAAAAGGTGCAGACGTTGAGTCGAGAAATGTATATTTTCGATGAAGGCACAAAAAGATGAGGGCGAAGGTATTGAGATCTCTACTGCAGCACGGGGGGAGCAAAACTCTAACACCGGGGATTTAAGATCTGAGATAGAAAAACGCAAGTCTTGAAGCGTTTGCAAAGAGCCAGCGTGCGTCAAAGCTTGTTCATCCAAAGGGCCAACCTGCAACACTTGAAGGCTATTCCAGCCCACAACTGCCTCGCTGATTGCTTGCATCGACGAATCCTCTGCATCAACGCATTTGAATTCTTTGAGCAAAGGACACGATAGTGCAAGCGATGCAATAGCGGCACACTTGTGGACACTCCATGAGATGGGCGAAAGGCTAAGGGCCATCAAATTGGGCCCACAAAAACGACGTAAGAAAGGGAAAAAATCTTCACGATTGGATAGCCAATTCAACTTGGTAAGATTCGGAAGGATGGGTCCTGGAACAGGAAAACAGCTCAGAAGTTGCATGGTACTGATATCCCATGTATCCGATTGAGACGAGATTGTCAGCGTACGGACACGTTTTCCATATTGTGCGAGAATGCGCCAATCCGCATCATACAATGGGCGATCCCAGATCTAAGGGCTGGTTCTGAGTAACAAGAGGGAAACACACGTCGGCTCGCTCACTAATTTGTTATTTACATCCCGCTTCCCACCAGAACAGATAACGAGTGCATCCAAAGAGTGGAGCTGAGCCCACAAGACATCTAGTGCAGGGTCTTTAAATGCTCGACAAGTTCGTGCTAAAGCGACAACCGTGGCGCGACCCTCGTGGTCCTCTTCTGTGCGAATAGGATCATAGATAAATTCGAATATAAGCTGCGCAACATCTGGGATCCAGCGGTGCATCTTTGTTCAAAAAAACTAGTAACGAGGATGAAAATGCGTTTAGTGATAAAATGAACGAGTTGCAAGAATCGGCGCTCAAGCACTCACTTAGCTGTGACAATATTGATCGCGTTACTGAGGCGTGACAAAGTCATTCCTCGACTCGAGTCCCCGAAGACTCGGAGCATCCCCGGGCCTGTACGGTAAAGCAACTGCCAGTGGAAGGACGGCGAAACTGTCATTAAATTTATTGTAGCTGACAAGCCTCCAGGCTCGGCAAGGGCTCTGATCATGACTAAGTATCTGATCCTCTGAGCTTCCGTTTTCATGTGTAGGAATCCCTGGTAAGTACTTGACTTTTGACAAACTCCTGCCAGGCTCCATGATGAACTTCAAGTGGAAAGTCTAATGGTTGTACGGGAAAGGTGGGAGCCAACATAGGCTCATTGGCGAATATATATTATCGCAAGCAGGATCCTTGTCAGCAGGGTCATAGAAATATTTTCCCAATGCCAGTGATCATAGTCATATGCTACGACCCATCACAATAAGGTCAACAAACGTGTTTGTTGAACTTTGTTCAGTGGTAAAGAATATTCGACATCCTTCCACGAGGGCCCTGTTAATCTGTAGCACTACTGAACTAGCTGAAGGATACGAAAAGAATGACCGAATCAAATTGTCAATACACATACTGTATCCTCTTAAACCTCCGCCTTCCCTTCCAACCAGCCTTGCTGTCGACTCTCCTTCCGGGCCGAGACAAATGTTTCAAACCACATATTTACTGTCGCCCAATCTACCCTCATCCCCTGAGGGTCCATAAGGAATATGTTGGAGATGGAATAATTTATGCGAGTGACACTTGGAAATAGAAAGGACAGCACTGCTGTGACCTTCACAGGATCACCGATGGGGGATGCCCCGACATGAAATTCTGTGATTTTTGGACTGATTGCGTCGACCGAAGCCACATATGTCGTGTTACTTTTGAAAGTGGCATTAAAGAAAATGCCAAGACAAAACAACTGGCGGCAGTGCCTCAAGAGAGATATGATTCCATCAAAGGTCACCAACGGAGCAATGAACCAGTGATGCTGGTCACCTAACCGGAGTCTCTGTAGGTGTGGACAAGACAGGGCTATCTCCCTGAGAAAGGTATCGTCAATATGCGCAGTGCACGAGTGCCCAAGATCCAAGTGATTGAGTCCCTTGAATGTTAGGAGTGGATGCAAAATGTGAGAGTTGAGCACGATTAATTCGTCACTATCATCCTCGGGTGATATCTTGTCCACGATCAGCGAGAGCCATGTGAGTTCTTCAGGATGCGCTAAGCATGCCTGTAAGTGCGAGAAGAAATGTTCAGGGAAGGAATAATCGTAGAGGGAGCAGTGAATTTCCAGGCGTTGAATTGAGAGATGGACGTTTTGCATGAATATTTGAAAGATAGAAGGCGTAGGGATTGAGATCACCATCAGGGCATGGGGGTTGCAAAGTTCCAATAGGGAGGATCTAGGATCTGATGCGGCGGAGAAATGCAACTCTTGAAGGGTTTGCAAAGAGGCTACGTGTGCCAAAGCCTGCTCGTCCACAGGACCAACCTGCAGCAGTCGAAGTTTGTTCCAGCCCAAAACTGCCTCGCTGATTGCGTGCATCGAAAAATGATCTGCGTCTGGGCATAAAAATCCCTCGAGCAAAGGACATGATGATGCAAGCGAAGCAACAGCAACACACTTGCTGACACCCCATTCGTCGGGTGAAAGCCTCAGGGTTTTAAGATTAGGCCCGCAGAAGCGATGTAAAAAGGGGAAGTATTCTTCATTGTTGGACAACCAATTCAATTTTGTGAGATTCGGAAGAAGGGGTCCTGGAAGGGGGAAACAATTCAGAAGCCCCATAGTGCTGATATGCCATGTCTCTGAATGAGGTGAGATTGTTAGCGTGCAGACGCGTCTTGTATGACGCGCCAGAACGCGCCAGTCCGCATCATACAATGGTTGATCCCAGGTCTAAGTTTAGGTTCTGAATGATGAGAGGGGATAATGATGATGACACACTCACTGATTGATTCCAGCGATCTCGAGTCCCACCAGAACAGAGGACGAGTGCATCTAAAGAGTGGAGCTGAGCCCATAGGACGTCCAGGGCGGGATCGTTAAACGCTCGACAAGTTCTTGCCAGACCGGCCACTGTAACGCGACCATCGATATCCTCTTCATTGCGGATAGGATCATAGATATATTCAAAGATAACCCGCACGATTTCTGGGATCCAATGGTGCATCTTTGTTCGGACAGACAGGTACCAAACAGGAATGAGTACTGAGTAGTGAGTGCTCAGGCAGTCACTAGTAACTACTCACCAGTATTCTAGATCACTTCAGGGTAGAAATATCTGTGGTGTCGGATCCGACTGCGATGGAATGAGTTATAAGTAAGTACTGTAGAGATAAGCACCTACTTAGGTTCAAGGGTTCGAAGGAGTGTGATGTGTGACATTTAATTTTCTTTCTGCGGGCATATCTCCTTGTATAGCGCAGATATGATGCTTGTACTCGCCTGGAGATGAGAGTTATGTCTGTATTTTTATCTCCATCCGGCTATATGTTGTTTCCTCTATATGTTTTTTCCCGTGTGTCACACTTTTAGATTCAAGCCAGACTCAGCCACCGAGTGACATGCTGCGTATCTCTACAGTAAGTGGTAAGTATATCCAATCATAAGTCACTTACTACTAATAGACGAGTCTGGCCCAACGAGTGACTCGACCAAGAGACACACGTGTACCTATATGCTCACCTTGCTCCGTAGCAATTTGAATCAGTAAAAATCGTGACTCGGGCTGTGACAAGTTGTGACAACATGATCACTTATGAATAAGCGCGGCGCCACCAGTTGTTTGCCACAAACCCACCGTCCACAACACTAACATACCACCCCTTCCTTTCACCTCCCACTCTGCAGGAAAGCCATAATGAGCAACATGGAATGGGACAGCAAGACCGTCATCGGATTTAAGGCTAAGGCCCCCAAAGTCACCCGCAATGCGTCGGACTTAAATGGTAAGTAATGGTACAGTCATTTGTACTTGAAACACCTGATGAATCACAAATTTACAGCCGTATGAGTTTTTACTTCCAGATCAACTGACTTTGACTGACAACCTCGAAAGGCGCGCAGAACAGGAGCTGTCGTTGCTACAGACAAGAAGGTCACCGCTGGTGGGAACAAAGCCCGTCCAGGTGCGTCATTACACAAGTCAGTCAGTATCACACGACTTACTAACTGTGTGGCCATCAGGGCCAGATCACCAACGCATAGCCAAGCTTGACCGCGAGAACGAAGTCGCTCCTCCACCGAAAGTAAACGCAAGCGTCGGCAAGGTCGGTACTGACTCATAGTCCGTCACGTGGACGCTTACACAGCATGCAGGCTATCCAAACTGCTCGCATGGACAAGCAGCTGACTCAGAAAGACCTGGCCCAGAAGACGAACGAGAAGCCTTCTGTAATACAGGACTACGAATCCGGGAAGGCTATCCCTAATCCTGCGGTCCTCGGCAAGTTCGAGAGGATTCTGGGTGTCAAGCTTCGTGGTGAGTACAGACGTCCCATTTCAAGCACCATCCGGAAATGATGCTCGTTTATAGGTGCAGATATTGGAAAGAAGCTGGAGGGGCCGAAGAAGTCGTGATTTGACCCCTCCGTCGTCGCATTATATCGATACATATCGGTGTGGATTGCTATTACATGTGTAGTTCTGTCTGTTATCACTAGATCTTTTCGCATTATTGTACTGAACATCGTTTACAACGTTTCTGAGCATAATGGAAATCGAACAAAATACAAGCAGCCATCAGACAACAAGCGAATGATATACATGAACTTCACTTCGATCCTACTATGAACCCTGTTCTGCGTCTGGCGCCCCCTGTAACTCTTGACCTGAGCGCAGACACAATGAACGGTGAACAAAAGAACTTACATAAGTAATATAATCTGCACTCTCGCAAGCCTTATACTCTTTGAGCAACTCCTCTGCAGTCGCTCTAATGGGCCGCCGGTCAATCAAATTCTTAGTTGTAGACTTCAAAAGTCACACACCTCGCATCATCAAATTCTTCTAGTCCATTCTCGAACATTTTCTCTTTCTTGTATTGCTCTAAAAATGCATTTCGTTTCCGGAGCCGGTCAAACTGGTCGAGCATCCGCTTGAATAGCTACAGAAAAAAAAATCAGTATTGAGTGAAGACGTAGGCAAATGTCTTTCTACCGAGGCAATACTCGTGTGGTTAGCAAGCATGAGTCCGCTGACGCGGTGATTTGTGGTGACATATGGCGAACGACGCGTCAAAGCTACTTGTATCGATGCTGGTCCCCAAGGTATAAAGTTCGCAAGCTGACGTTCTCGTATCCGCAGAAGTGATTGGTGAACCTATATGACAGAGTGAGTGAGCAGAACGTCAAATGAATAACCAATGATGAAAGTCGTACGTCCGTTGGGTCGACATCTCCTTGAATGATATTCAAGATTGAGATGTAGCAGGCCGTTTTGCTTGGTGTTGTGGACACCATGCGGTTTTTTGGCTGAAGCAAACGACGCATGACATCAAGAACTGTTGTTCTACGAATTGGTTTTGCCTGATAATACGGGAGATAAGTAAATCTGTGCACCAAAGATAAAGAGGAGTGGGAACCTTGTCGATTTGATCACTTGTGAAGGGTGTGTACGAGGTCATAAGGAAGTGACATCGAGGCGTTGGTATGAGTGAGGCTATTATGCCCACAAGGTCGTTGTTCATATATCCTGGATATCGAAGTGTCTGCGTGCTTGCAGCCATGACTGTAGAGACCTTTGGCAGTGATCAGGCTCAATCAAACGATATCACTCTGTTTGTGCACTCACGAGCTGATTAGTCTGGTCAAAAGTAGGTGTTTGAACATGCAGCCGATCTGCCGATATCCGCGCCAATGCGCCATTGTCCAGGACAACGACCGAGTCAGCGTGGTTCGTTAGACGCTTAAGGGTAAGGAGGGAATTGTAAGGTTGTACCACGACATCACCCTCGTTGGCGTTCGGAAAAACAGAGTATGTTTGGATGAGCTTTTTGGGAAACTTATCATTCAGACGTTCGAGAATGAAGGAACCGAATCCTGAACCCGTGCCGCCTGCTATTGAATGCATGAGCATGAAGCCCTGTAAGACAGCTCATGAGGACATACAAAGACCAAGGCGAAACAGAAGCTAATGCTCACCTCCAGAGAGTCGCTCCCTTCAGCTTCTCGATCGATCATCTCCATGACCTCTTCATACAGTCTCTCCCCAGAAGCATACCCATGCGCCCAGTTATTTCCAGCACCACCACCATCTTTCGACATAAAAATGTTCTCCGGGTTGTACAAATTCGCCCACGGTGAGGTGAGGATGTTGTTGATAACCTAGACAATGCATAGTTAGGAGATCAGTTGCAACGCGTCATAGGAGCACGTACGCGAGGCTCCAGGTCGACAAGGATCGCGCGTGGAATATAATGCTCGTCGTCCGCCTGGTAGAAGAAGACATCTTTGCGGTCTCCACCTTCGGTCGCCCACTCCTCGAGGATACCTTCTTTGTTGATTCCGTGTTCAGCACAGAGGCGTTGCCAGTACACAGCGCCCACTTTTTTCAATCGCTAGATCAGAATGCCTAAGGCTTGAATGGGCTTAGAGAGCTCACCTTGATTGCCACATTGACCGAGCTGGACTGTCACTATTTCGCGAGGCATGATGGACGCGGAACGCGTTCAAGATTGTATCAAATTCACGCGTCACGCGCCGTCAACTCATTCACACACTGCTTTAGAGTCATAACAGCAGAAGAGTTATTAACATTATATGAACCACTTCCCACTAACAACGAAAACATTTGCACGTAGAGGTTAATGATGCAGGTAACTATGTGATTGTGTCTACGGGCCTTGAGCCCAGTGAGTATGTGTATAATCAAACTTTGTCATGGAGATAAGCGTGTGGTGGCCTTGAGCCATGCGTGCCGATGAAATAGTTCCTCTGGGTGAATGTTGTTGTGCGCTACAGGACGAGCAGGGACGAGCTGCTGACTACTGAAGACCCAAAGAGACAGATGCGTAAAGAGGAGCACCATGCTAGGTGCACGCCGGTTGATGCTTGACATCAGAATTGGTCGGGGTGGAGTGAGGTGATGGTAGCGCAATTGAAAGCAGAGATGAAACGAGACGAGACGAGAAGAATTTTCTGTGGAGAAAGTCCATAGCCTATGGGTTACCAAAAGGAAAGGTCTAACGTCTCCCAACTCCACGACGAGGGAGCTTCTTGATTTGTCTTCCATCAGGCTGAGGAGCAGCACCGATGGTAAATAGAGCGCCTCCGCCAGATGAAGCAGCAGTAGGAGCAAATGAATTTGGCGTTACAGCTGGCGCTGCACCCGACTGACCGAATGTAAACGCACCGCCTGAGGACTGTGGAAGCCCGCCAGAAGGGGTAGCCGGGGACGCAGGCTGACTACCCCCGAACGCAAACGAAGGTGCAGCAGGCTGCGTAGACGCGGGTGTGCCAAAAGAGAATGACGTCCCTGGGCAGTTAAATGTCGATGGACTGGATGGTGCTGATGATGTGCTTTGCTGTTGCCCAAATGCGTTGCTTGCGGTCTGGTTGAATCCAAACCCTGGGGTCGGCGCCACATTAGGTGATGCTGCCTGCGAAAACGAGAATGGCACTGTAGATGCTGGGGCAGGTGTTTCAGTTGCGCCCTGCCCAAATCCAAAGCCTGAACTAGAAGGCTGGCCAAAGTTCCCGGAGCCAAACGCCATCCCCGGCTTTTCCTTGTCCTCTGGCTTCGAGAATGGATTGGCACTAGCTGTACCAAATCCGAATCCAGGACCTGTTGCCGTAGCAGGGCTCTGCGCGAAGAGGGTGCTCCCTGCGGGGGTGCTGCTGGCACCAGTGAAAGAAGAAAAATCGAGTATTGGCCGTTCTGGTGCCTTCCCGTTGATATTCATGTCACGACTTGGGCTCTCATCCATGCTAATCTCCTGGTCTGCTTTTGGTGGCGTGGCAGGACGCACGGGTGCAGGAGCAGGAGCAGACTGCCCAAAATTGAACGGTTTGCTCGTGTCAGCGGCATTGCTGCCCGCATTGGCATGCCCAAAGCTGAATGGCTTGGCTGAAGTAGTAGCTGGTGCAGGAGAAGGGGTACCAAAGGTGAATGGCTTCTTCTCAGCTGGGGCAGGCGAAGCAGACGCAAATGAGAAAGGCGGAAGCACCGAGGCAGGTTTCTCCTCTGCGGGCGCAGTACTGGGGCGTGGGCCGAACGGAAATCCAGCCGTCGAGGTTGTATCTTGCTTCCCGAAAAATGGTTTGGGAGTTTCTATCGCAGGAGCAGGTACGGGCGCAGGGGTAGTAGAAGATGCGGGCCCGCCGAATGAGAAAGCACTCTTCGATGGCTCTGTCATCGCAGGCGTCGGCGCATGTTCCCCAAAAGAGAATCCAGGCTTGGACGACTCAGCTGCAGGTGCAGAAACGGCGGGTGTGCCAAAGCCGAAGGGAACGGCAGGTGGGGTAGCTCCAAAGAGCGACGGAGGTTTGCTTGCTTCTTCCGCTGGCTTTGTAACTTCCTTGGCAGGGGCGATTTCAGCAGGTGCAGTTGAAGCGCCAAACAAAAATGGCGAAGAGGACGGTGCAGGGGTAGAGGCATATGGCTGCGGCGGAGAAATGACGGGGGAAGCGACATGCGTCAACTCTATCGCTGCAGGCGCTGCTTTTGGTGGTGCTAGAACACCAAATGACGTGCCAGTGCTAGTGGAAGAAGGGCCGAAAATTAAAGTACTTGCAGACGGAGGAGCTGCTCCAAACATAGAAGTCGTAGCAGGCGCAGAGGATGGTGTGGCAGATATTTGAGGAGTAATCACAGGTGTACCAAACAAGGAATTAGACGCCTCAGTGACCTTTGGAGCCTCTGGCACTTGTGCCGGTGCTGGTGTGAGTGGAAGAACAGGAGGGGGTGCGCCAAAAGATCCCAAGTGAGTAGTGACGGCCAACGGCTTGGTATACGCAGCCGTATTAGCAAAGAAATTGGGAACACTAGAGGCACTTGTGGGAAGGGCAGCTGTAATGGGCGCGAGCTCAGTACGCGCCTCTGTTTTGGGCGGCTGCGGGGTAGGAGGAACAAACGAGATGGCAGGGACTGCTGGAGCGGGGGTTACAGAGGGCTCGGGTGCTGGGACCGGCTTAGCTGCAGGTGCAGTCGGTTTAGACAATGAAAACGGAAGCGCGCTGATGGGAGGTTCTTTTGCACCTGTGGCATCATGAGATATGGACGTCTGCAAAAATGATGAGATCGTTTATTCATCAGTGCCATAAAAATGATCTACCTCTTTCGCAAACGTGAACCCAGCAGGGATTTCGAACACGGGTACTTTCTTTGCAGCCTCCTCAAGTGCAGCTCTTTCATCATCCATAACATCATCGTCATCTTCAAACGCCGCAGAGAACTTATTTGTGCGCTTTGTTGTCGGGCGCTCAATGTGATTGCGCATCCGCGAGCGTCCAACGCGGAGAGACGACATTTCCCTTGTAGCATTGAGTTTCGGCTCGAATGCAGGCGCCTTCGGAACTACCGCAACCTCCATCTGTTTCTTGAGTTGTGCCTCTTCCTCCTGTGCTTTCTTTTGTTGTTCGTTTAATCTCTCAGCCTCAGCTTCAGCGCTTTCGTCCTCCTCCATCGTCCGCTCTTTCTCCTTCTCTCGATCAGCCTCCTCATACGCTCGCACCGCCTCCTCTTCCCGCTTTCTCCTTGCCAGCCACTTTTTCATGCCACCCTCGCCCGCATATGGCTTTGTCCCATTGACACCATCTCGATCCTTCATCTTGTTCTTGCCTTTCCCCTTCTTACGCTCTCGGTCCCGGTCATGCATGAGAGTGATAGGGCGGCTCTTCTTGGATATAAACGTATCCGGGATCGGTGCACCCTTAAGGCGCGAGGGAAGAAGGGGAGTTTTGTATACCTCAAGCTCATGCAGGGCCTTCTCGGCGGGATTGATCGGCCAAAGATGGGCTATTGCAGGATAATCAACAATCAAAAGCGATTAGAAATATGGGCATACGTACGAGCGGATATATCTGTCATGGATCCTGTGCCAAACAGAACAGACCCCCGTCGGACAGGTGAGCGGGTTTGCTGAGAAATTCGTGTCAAGAGTACGCCTACGACAAAAGAAACAAGAAGAGAAAAATCCTCACCTTACGCTGAGAGTCTATTAATGAGCCAAGAGTTGCTTGTCTGGTCATTTCCGCAGTTGTGAGCTTCTGCAAGCCAGACGGGGGCTTGACAAACATGGGGTTTGACATCAATGTCGTAAGTGGTGGCGGTTCAGTTGGATCGCGCTCCCGGCGAGGGGGAATGACGGGGCCGAAATCGGAACCTGAGGGCTGGGGTGTAACAGACGTACGCATACGAAGGTTTGACATGGACGGTTCCCTGCTGATGGACATGGCATCTTTCTCCTCGGTGAGATCTTGCATAGTGGGAACTGGCTGCAACCGGGCTGGCGAACCGGAGTAACCTAACCCAGATGGAGGATCAAGAGACATTGTACGCACAGACGGCTGTGCCTTGAGCTGCGATCCACTTGGGTAAGGGGACATCGTGCGTCTATTGCGAGGTGTGGCAGCAGGTACACGGAGGGCTTTTCGTGGCGAGGGCGAGACATGACGGTGATTTTGGATGCGTACACCTTCAGATGTCTTATGATGCTGTATGAAGGCTGATCTGGGGGGATCAAGGTATGGTTGCTTATCTCTGTTGGGGCTGCCCATTCTCATTCTCTTGGTCCGTTGTTCCGAGTCAGAGTCAGAGTCATCGCGAGTTTGCTCAGAGGCAATGGGTAACCGCCTTCGCTTTCCTCTGGCGTCGCTATCGCCAAAGTCTTCTTCGCTGCCACCAAACCATGAGAGTGGGGCAGTGACAATATTCTTGATGGCGCCGAAGAACGAATTTTTGCGTCCTAGTGCAGCTGGAGGGGGACGAGCCTGTGTTTGGGTATAGGTGCTCATCACTGTCTGCATTGATGAGAACAGTTTTGATCCAGTGGTCGCTGTCGTCCTGTGCGCACAAACTGACAGTGTCTACAGCGCGTGGAGAACCCTCACGGGATGCAAACTTTGCTCCGTTTCATCCGCACAAGATCACAAACGAGGCGATACTCTCCCACGATCACACAGCCCGGCGGGTCATTACGTTATAATGTAAGGAACCGGTAAATGATTCCGATACTATTGACGTCGATGATCTGCTAGTAGCTAGCTTGGCCACAGTAAGCATCTGATAGGCTACAGCATGTATTCAAAAAGTCCGTTGAACTTGGCTGCTCGACATTTACGCTCTTTGTCATACAAGACACGACAAATACATACGACTCGGAACACACGTGTATCACCGGACACCGTGACACCAGAGACAGCGACCACATCTAAATTGGACGGGGATGTAAGTGACTTCGAGACCATGGGTTCTCGACACTAATCACTATCTATAGTCTCAAGAACGATGGTTGTTCATCGATTCTGTCTTCCCTATTCGTCTCGGTATCTGGGAGTTCGTACCACTCAACTACACCTTTTACCTTAACTAAACCCACGCAGTCTTCGACACTACATTGGCATATTACGCGAGGAAAACCTCTTGGAGCGCTTGCATGAGCGTCTCGAGACTGTAAAGACGCACGACTTCCACATACACGAGCTCCAGCCTTATCAGAAGGATGGTGGTGTCTTTGTGCGCTTCACTTATACTGGTCGTGATCACCAGACCGCACTCGAAACGCTTCAGACGGATCTCCAACTTGAAGCTACTAAGCATGGTGGTCTCCCCTCTTGGTCGGGACTTAATCACTGTAATATTTGGCTCGTGAAGGGAGAGCCGTTTCTTGAGGTGCGTTTTCGCAAGTAGAAGTTACTTGGCGAGAATGCAAACAACGCGATTAGGATATGTACCGATATCCGTCAGGAATTGTCCACGTGTCCTTCCAGGGCCCAGATGTTCCTGAAGAAGCCTTGTATAGTCTGTTTCGAGTGAGTTCACTCATTTATAAGTTTACCTCTCCTTACGCCATGGCAGTCGTGCGGCCGGATACAGAATATAACTTCCCCTACACCCGTTCCTGCAGGCACACTCCGCTCTTCCGATATTCTGTTTCACCGCGTACGCTCCGCCACCATCGCACGGAACACCATCCATGGATACACATTCTCCAATGGTGATGGAACGACACGTCTGAAGACTGTATATCAACGTCCCATTCAGGCCCATGCAATCAGAGACTGGCTGACTTCGCATCCCAGGATTGTGTTGCCGATCATATTTTTTTACTCGGCACGTTGACTTACACTGTGCGTGAACTCTTCTCCGATTTATTCATGAGCTAGAAAACAGTTGTTTAGATATTTGATCCCATAAGAGTCCTCTCTGTTGAAGGGAAGATGCTCAATTGGTTCGATTATCGCGGTAAGTATTTACAATCACGGTCATTCAACATACTAACTTATTTATTTCATTTCAGAATATAAACTATATAAATGGCTTCGTGCGAATGCCTTGGACCGGTTCTCCCTCACGAGCTTGGCTCGTGAAGGCGTCTCTCCACAGGGAGACATCTGGAAGGAGCGTGAGGATGCAGAAAGCGCTGTGCGGAGCTACCTCTCTGACCTACCTTGTAAGTTTCTCGCCCATTTTCCAATGTAACATTCTGACAGCACAATTTGAATAGCTACCGTTGCATTCGTGCATGGTCCCCAGGGCAGTGGCAAATCGCGTATGGTCGAGGCTATCATCCGCGACACTGGCAGGTTTGTAATACGCCATGTCCATCTAGACACGGCTTATCATGCTTTACAGAAAAACTTTAGTGATCGATTGTGCTGAGCTCAATAGAGCGACATCAGACATGCGTCTCGTTTCCGCACTCGCACAGCAGACCGGCTACAGACCAATTTTTGCCTTCCTGAACTCCGTCAACAACATGGTGGACATTGCGACCGTTGGCCTAATCGGGCAAAAAGGTGACCAGATTGACTCCTTCACTTTGTTAATGTAATAATGTATTTCTAGCGGGCTTTAAGTCTTCCCTTGAAGACCAGCTGAAACAAATACTCGAAGTCACAGGTACAGCATTGAAGAAAGTCAATCATTCCCTCCGCACTTCTGCGCAGCGCGCTGTTAAAGCAACACAAGAAGCTGAAGCACGACAAGCTGAAGAAGCACGAACTCGCGCTCGTATTCGCGCCGGGACATGGCACGATCCACGGCTGGACTGTATTGCCGGAAACGGCGTTATAAGCGAGCTTGGGGTGGGCGACGAGTTACTAGAGGGTGACGACGGCGGGCTTGCGGGCTTCAATGTGATAGAGGAAGATGCCGTAAACTCGAGTGATGGAGGGGAGAAGACGAGCGAGGAGCTAGCAAGACAACAACACCGGCACGCAGAGGACGTGCAAGTTGTGCGTACTCTACCGATTGTGGTCATCAAAAACTATGCCGCACGGGGAGGAGTTTACAAAGAAGAACTTCTCGGCGTTTTGGCGCATTGGGCAGCGTCCCTCGCCGAGAACCAGGTGATTCACATCACTCCATTTGTCAATTGTGCTCCTAATGCCTTTCGAGGTTGCCCATGTTATCGTAGTCAGCGACAACCGCGAGGATGCAAAGCTACTGGCCCGGGGTATGTTTTTTATCTACACCCATATGAGGTATTGTTAATATGGCGCTGCAGCGTTGCCTTCCAAGCCATTGAACTCTATTGCCCTTCATGATGCTGATGCCCCCACTGCACTCTCCTTTGTCCGCCGACGCCTATACGATGCTGGTATCACTTCGGATCTCACGCCTGCACAAAAGAAGGCCATCGAACACCTTGGCGGCCGCACGAGCGACCTTGAACGTGTAAGTTATATGTTGCCTTTTTAATGCACATACTGATACCTTCCTCACATATAGCTAATCCACAAAGTCTGCAGTAATCAAGGCATCGAGGAAGCGGTAGAAGATATCATTGCTGGCGGTGTCGGAGAACTGAGGAAGAAAGCCTTTGGAGAGGACATCGACGACGCTAAGAGTTTGCCGTGGTCCAGGGAGCAGGCGTGGACTGTGCTCAAGCAGCTGGCACGCAGAGCTGAGGTACTTAACTCCTGTGCTAGTCGACAAGTTACTCACTTTTCTCGTCAGCTGCCGTATTATGAAGTATTACTCGATGTGCCTTTCAAGGGAGACGAACTGCCGCTTCGTGTCATGGAACACGCTGAGATCATATCTATCAGCACACGACATGGTACTGTCAATCATTCAGGCTGGGGGGACGCTATTTAATATCCTTTTCAGGTCGACCCTCCACGATACGTCCCGGAAAGCCCGTGTTCAAATATGTCTTTGAGAGACTTGTGAACGGTAACGGCAATGCAATTGTGATCTAATGTTCTCTCACTAACGATACGTCAGACCCTGTCTTCCAAGCCACACAAGACATCGCGCTCAACGACAAAGTTATCTCGAGCGCTGAAAGTACCGTTCGTACATGCGAGTCCGAGCTTAGCACGCTTCAGGACCTCTCCAAAACGGAGCGGTCATTTTGGTGGTTCAGGCGTAGAGCAACATCCGAGCGGAGGGAATACTTGTTGAAGAAGATGCGTTCCGCACAAACAAAGATTCAGACTCTGGAGAAGCGGAATGCTGAGTTGAAGAGAGTATTGGCGAAGGGTGTTTGATTATATAGTATCGTACGCTTAACATATGCTCTGCAGATTCTACAGATCAACTTTTACGAAGTAGGGTCCACGGACGCTAGTCGATGGGTTGAGTAGAGTACAGCTGACCTGGCATCGTTCTCCCAGTTCAGTACACAGAATCAAGATTTACACTATTGCTTTCTTCTTAGCCACCCGGTGCTTGCAACACCGCTTTCAACTTGAGGCGAACTTGAACCAAGAATATTAATGCACTTTTCCTTCGCTGAAGCTCCTGAAATGAACTGCAGAATGCGATGACTTATGTATCTTGCATTAGGAAGGACAGTGATTTAAACAGCGTTGCCTGAAATTTAGGGCGATACAAAGGTAATATTTGTGGTGCTGCTGGTGCGTTATTTGGACCTGGCCCAAGAGATACGAATATAGCTAGATAGGCTTGATCTTGAAGTGAAGAGAAATAAGGGAGAATATCAAACACTACAGATGGCTGTAAGATAGTGTGAGGGAAAGTAGGCGAAAACACACCTTCAAATCTTGTACGAGGTAGTAAAATACACGAAGTCCTTCAGGATCCTCGCTGTCTTGGATATCAACAAGTGACCCTATTTTTGCAGTCTAAATGTGACGAATGAGTTATGAGATACCATTTGTAGAGATACTGCTAATCACGTACCTCGAAGGCAATGTGGTCATTGCCTACACGTATCTCAAGTTCTTGCTTTCCAACGATGTTTTTTTTTGGCCAGTTCGTATCATCTTCCCTGAAAGGCCAGTCAGCAGGTCAAAAATGGGGCACAGCTTGTGATTACTTTGTGATTTCACTCGATTCCACAATGCGCTTGAGCTCCTTGACCACTAACGGCCCAACCCACACTGAGGACTTGGGTCAGCACTCGAGCGGGACGCAGGATGAACCACCGACTTTCTTTACGGATCAAGCTGTCATTCCTATAATTCGAGTTGTTGGCATATCGAAGACGACCATGGGAGTACTCAAACTCCAAGAATTCATGGCCGTGTTTTCCTGAATGGCCAGTGCTGCATTGAATATTTAGCGACATCACAAAACGAAATTCATCATGATTTACTAGTATCTGAAAACGCCTGTCAGCTCAATTATTTCATGAATTAGCAACACACCCGCCTGAGATAAAATGGGTCACTGTCATGGGAAGACATAGCGGTCTATTGTTGAGCCTCGTTCCAAAGCTCATGAATCGGAGGGTTTCAAAGGCATGATCCGGCATTCGCCGGGTTCGATATTTGCATAGGCTGAAGCGTGATTCGCGAACTTGAAGACATGTTCCCTCAACGATCTTGTCTGGCTCTGCCAACTATAGCCAGATTTGTGCGGTTTAATGGCAGCAGCAGCCACCCAGTGTATGTGCTTGCTCACTACGTGTCTTGCAGCTGAATGATATCAGCATTTATGCAGTGCTACTCGACAGCTGGAATCAGAGGCTCCAGCACCATTGACAGAAGAAGAGTTTTCTTCCATGATTATTCATGGACGCAGCCTCTACCCCCCGTCATACCACCCCCGCACTCATTCAGTTCCAGTCGCTCAACTGCAGTTCCGCGCATACCACCCACAATTTCTTGAACTGTACATGCATTTTGTAGGACATGCAGCTGCAGCATTAGGCATCCCAATTTCACGCCCGGTGTACTTGCCAACACAACGTTCGCTATGGACTGTACCTCGTGGTCCGTTCGTGCACAAAAAGAGTCAAGAGAACTTCGAGCGGAAGGTGCACAAACGTGCAATTAAAGCATGGGATGCAGACCCCGAGGTCGTCGACCGTTGGGTGCGGTACATCTCTCGACATACAATGCCTGGAGTTGGGCTGAGAGTGACTCAATGGAAGAGGGCACCTCCTGGTATCGGACAACAGATGGTAGATGCAGCCGTAGGCTCAACCAGACTAGGATCAAGTGCCGACAACGTTAAGGCGTTGGCAAAGAAAATTGTGCAGCAAGAACTTTGATATTTTATACGTTTTCTATCTTTTGTTTATTTTGCGCTATAATCATCTGATGGTCCATGCATGATATTGCTGTAACTAGAGTACAGGCCCGACTACATGCATATTTTATGGCTATCCTACACCTCGTCAGCGTGATGACTCCCAGAACCAATTGTATCTGGTTGACCTCCAGTCTGCAGAATGGGTCTCTCCGGAGGTTCCCCGACAGAGTAGCCGATGACTTTGAATTCTAATATGAACAAACAACACTCAGCGCAAAGTAGTAGACGGTATTCAGACTGTAGACACTTCAGTACTAGGACCTGGCCTACCACAGCTCATATACGGCCACCGCAACGAACATGGATGCACAAGGACATCTTTTATCACTGAAAGTGATGCGGGTATCTGTGGGTGGACAATCTTTCAGCGCGCGACGTGGTGATCAATGCTGGTACTTAATGACAGAGACCATCGCTAGCTAGCGCATGGCAGCCCTTTTATTCCAGCTCTCCTTCATTCTCTGCCCACTCTACTGCGTCCATTCTCTCTCTGCAAGGAAAGACACCTCTCCAAGGCCACCCCAAGACCCTACGGGATCTCACTCAAGCATCTGAGTTCCTTACGCTTCCCGCCTCGTTCGGAGCCATTCAGCTAGGCGAAACATTTTCCAGTTGCATATGCATTAACAATGAGACCAATATCGACGTCGAGGGTATCAGTGTCCGCGTTGAGATCCAGACAGCAAACTCCAAGATACTGTTAGCTGAACTTGGTGGCCCAGGTTTCAAGCTCGCAACAGGAGATTCACTGGAATATGTGGCCCACCACGAGGTGAAGGAGTTGGGCCACCATGTTCTGGCTTGTATCGTCTCGTACCACCTGCCTCCGTCATACCGACAGCCCCCTGGTGCTAATGGCCCCTCAAATGAAGCAACCTTCCGCAAGTTTTACAAGTTTGCTGTATGTATTGTTTTCCATGGGACTTCTGGCGATTTGAATATTTCGACTGAAAACGCGCTAGGTTACCAACCCTCTTTCTGTAAAGACAAAGGTACATACACCTCGGTCTCCGTCGGCGTTGATGATTTCGTCAGAGCGCGAGAAAGTATTTCTCGAGGTCCACATTCAAAACTTAACACAGGATACGATGTGGTTCGAGCGCATGGAGTTTGAATGCGCGGAGGGATGGAGTGTTGTCGATGCCAACACGACAAATAATGATAAGGATCGGAGATTATTCTCTGGTTCGATGGCTCTCATGCAACCACAAGCCATACGACAGTATATTTATATCCTGACCCCAACATCGTCTTTCTCGTTTCCTGTCGTTCATGCAGCAGGCAGTGTCATCCCTCTCGGTAGACTTGACATCTCATGGCGTTCTCAGTTCGGCGAGCCTGGGCGTTTATTAACTTCGGTGAGATCACCGTCCAAAAGAGTAGTTTCATCGCTTATTTTTGACACCTAGATGTTGTCCCGTCGATTTCCTGGCCCCACTCCAGTTCCGAACCCAACTCCAACTCCAACTCCAGCTCCCCCACTCCAGCACCCTGTTTCAGCGCTTCCGCCTTATCTTCAGCGCACCGTGCCAAGTGCACCATCATCGCCCGCCCGACCGCGATCTCCACAACTTCCCCCTTCTCGACCTAGTTCCCCAACCCCGGCTCCATACAGACCAGGCTCACCCTTCCGCACGCGCCCGCAATCATCAGCAGCTGGATCTATGTCCAACATGCCTATCGCACCAAATCAACAACAAACAGTACCACCGGCGCCTGCTTCCGTGTTGGACGTCGAGGTCGACGTTATTGTAAACCATATTGCCAGGGAATCTATCGCTGTTGAACTGCCCTTCAAGATCGCTTTCACTGCCACTGTTTCTGCTGCTCTACCAAAGGCCAAAGGGAAACAAAGGGTCATAACTCTTGCTGTACAACATCTTCAATATCCGTGTGCTACAGCGATTGCATACCCTGAACCATTCCAGGCCACCGAAACAATTAGCTCACGGTTCTCGTCTCTGGGCTTCACTTCTGCGACGTCAACGCTTGTTACCCCTGTACAAAATTCCCCCAACATGGCAAGCGAGAATCTCTTGGTTATCTCGCCAGAGAAGATTCTCACACGCGGGGGGCCCACATTGCCACCCCCTTACTTTGAGTCCGCTGATGAGGAGAAACGCGCAAAGATGAAAGGCTGCGTGTTTGTTGGGTCATCCACACAGTTCCTGAACCCGATTGCGCTCACTGATCCCAGTCACGCCAGTCATCATGAGGACTCATTAGATGATGATGTGAGGAAGGCAGAGGGTAGTCAAGAATTTGAACTTACCTTCCTGCCTGTGCAGACAGGATTTGTGCGAGCGGGCGGCTTGCGCATCCTACTAGTCAGGGATGAGCTCGTAGATGTTGGTACAGATCAGGCTACTCATTACTTAGGGTCCGGCGCGAGGGAAGCAAGGACAATAAAAGAGTTAGACGTAGTCGCCGAACTTTGGGTTCATTCATGATCATGATTTATTCAATCTAATGGGCCTCGCACGATTTAGGGAGGCGCATGCACGCCGGTATAGCCAAAACGGTCTTTCGATAAGTGGAAGAATTATGGGTCGTTTCATGCGTGACTGCAGTCACCGGCGCCCGAGTGTGCAAGCTTTGGGAGGCATATTGCCCAGCGTGTGCTAGCTTGAGCATACGGGTACAGCTTCGTGACGAGTTTCAGTGGCCCGATGTCATTTCCTGGCTCGCATAATCCTGGGTAAGGTGCACCATATTCCTGGTAATGAGCGGGTTAAGACAAACTACGAACGTCTTGTGAACTAATACATCTTGCAAGCGTTACGTGAAGTCGCTGAATTTTTAGCTGCCCAAACGCTTTCCGTCGATGTGGAAACAGTCACATTCGCCCAGCATTTCCCCAGGTCAGTCTGCGTCTTGTTGCGCCGTGTAAACAGTACCGAGAATTCATGATTTTTCCAATAGGAAACCATTATCTCCTAATCAGTTCAGCAAAACACTGAGGGAACTCGGACTGACACCGTCAGCGGTACGTACTTTTCCGGGGGATTATGACACGGCACATTGGTTTTTTAGGTCCTCATCTGCGATATATCGGCTGTGACTTGGAATTTTTGTGATCCTTTCGGAATGGAAACCTAGCAGGAATGAAACGCACAATTGTACACCACCGCAATGGATTTAACTTCGTATATTATGGACGAGGGATATAAGTGACAGACGAGAAAATGGTGAAATATGCTAAATGTGAGTTTGATGTGGGTATGGAGAAGAATGTCCATGTCAAGAGACGATAATAATAAAAAAGCAAATGAAGAAACCAAGTTAAAGATATTCGAAGAGTGTTATCGTACCGTCCAGATCACTGACCACAATTCTCCCAGACTCCTCATCAATCGCGACCGTGCTCCAATCGTTGCGGTCTCATACGCGAAATACCATGGAATCATGTGAGCCATGCTGGCTAGTTGAGAATCCTCCTGTAGTCGTCAGTATCTGTCCTGCAAGTCGCTGATCGAACTCGCTAGGCTCCCTCGCGTACGCCCAGTCTTCGTAATAGTTGTCAAGCCAGATAACAGTACCATATCGTCCTAGAGCAACGTCCGACGTTCGAAATGAAAACACTGGTGAGCCTATCGTCTGCACTAGAGTGGGCTGTGCCACTTATGGAAGGTTATATAGAGAAGTCTCTCGTCCTGGAATGTACGCGGGATTTGGCGTAAGTACGAAAAGATACAACGTGTTCACCGGCCAGAGATTGGTGCTTCTAAAACGAACGACAATGTTGATTGGTGAGGGGCGGCGCGAGCGCGCAGCATGCCAGTTGACTTGCCCTGACATGTAGACGGAGTCTATGAGCCGTTGAAAGTTGTGCTGTGCGAGTGGGTACGAGATTGACACTCCCGGCGTTGCAAGGTTGTTGGGTCGGGGAATGGTGGAGTAGAGCTCGACAATCTGACGGCGGATGATTACTATGTAATCGTCACAGAGATGCATAGCTTCGCAGTAATGGAACTGCCAAATCATAGAACTCAGCGACGTGCGGGATTACACGGGAAAAGCAAGCTAACCGGTGATAGCGAGGGGCTCACCAACTGGATTTTCTCATAAGGCTGATCACTGATGTCCCATATGCTCACTTCCCCGTCGTCTTCTGGACGCCTCGTGACGAGTGTGCTCTCACTGAGTAGGTGAATCTCTCTAAGTCCATCAATGGTACTCAGCGGAACGAATGCTGACTCGGGGTTTTTCTCTTCGAAGTCGATTGTGAGTATTTCCGTTCTATGATAAACCATCAGCAAGAACGTTAAAGTGGGTGTTACTATTCACACTTACAGTGATGACTGGATCGCTATCATGGCTGGAGAAGAGGGATCGTCATTGATAACAACACGGTCGTATGGCCCTTCCATGTATGTCAATTTTGCTATGCACACGGGTTGTAGGACAGCAAGGTCCCAGCACTGGATAACGCGTTGTAGGCGAAATTGGCCTACCACCCTAGTCGCAACAGAAATAAACCAACGATTTCTTTTGCCAGGGAGAAACTCCATAAAGAAAATGTACAAATCCTTCTCGGAGGGCTCTTCAAAATCAATTTCCCTCTTCACATTCGGATTAGGGTTAGTCCAGTTTCTGCGAAGAGCGAGTGCACGACATGTACGCCGCTCGAGCTCTAAGGCTGACAAAGACTCAAGGGATTTTCCATAGAAGTAGGGTATAGGGATGTTTTGTTCCTGGACAAGAGTCCGCAGAAGGAGAGCCCACAGACTGCGCAGACGGGTGATAGCCTAAAAACATTTACTAGTCTAGAAAATAAAAATCAGATTAAAAAATGCTGTGAAATGAAGCAGGGGCACAAACCTGCCGTAGTGCCAGGACGCTTTGGATAGGAAGATGCTGAAATATATCGTCGAGAGGAATAGTAGGAAGGGATGGCGAGCGATCCCTATATGAGCCAATAGCTAATTCATCCATAGTTGGCATAGTGGACAAAATGGCGGGGGTTCACGTTACCGTTCACTGACTCACTGCTTTATTAACTACAGCACTATCGGAACTGATATAGCGAGAAATCGTTCCCTGGCCTCCGTTGACCATTAATGTAACGTGAGAAAGACCTCTGTATTCCGAATCCCAGCTTAATGGTCATGTTATTTATCTTTTGGCCAGGAGTTCCAGTGAAAATCGACAGGAATGAGGTAGAGAGCACATGTAGATAGATGTACCAAACGAAAAAGATAGAAATCTAATCATAGACAGGGGAAAGTCTTGAAGTAACAGTATCAAGGAATGCTAAAAATGCATTAAGAGGGAATCGAACCCCCGGCGGGTCGATGGCAACGACCCAGGTTACCACTACCCCATTAATGCTTGCGATACGTTAGGCTATCAGTAGTATATACTGTTTGATTTGCTAGGACATCAAATGGTCGAGACTAAACCTATAATCTGGTCTACTAGCGATTCAGCCACTGCTGCAGTAGTCAGTGTTCACCTTCACCAATTATGTAGAAACTTTTTATACATTCAAATAATCTACTTGCGTCCGGATCGACGCTTTTCTTTCGCCTTCTCTCTATCCATGACCTTTTGTTCAGCTCTCTCGCCTTCCAACATTGAAAACGCCTTATTCATGCGGTCCTTGTAAGCGCGGTCCTTTTCAGCCTGTTGTTTGTGCTCGACAGCTGCCAAGAATTTCGCATCCTTTCTGAGCTCACGAATGGCCCCCTTCTTCTCCTGCTTGAGTTGGTAGCGAAGCTTCGAGGCCTCGTTACGTTCATGATCTGGATCCTGCCGACGCAGGTAAGAGGAGGACCTTGACTCAAACTTGGGTATGTATGTCGGGATCGGAATTGGCTTGTGGGCCTGAAGTAGAAGAGGTCTACGAGCTTGACGAGCAAACTTCAATAACCTGGTGAGCTTGTCTTGCAAAGAGGAGGCTTGCGTCTAATTTATGGTTAATTCACTTTTCGTACGGTCGTGATATAGACCCACTCGAACGCCCTCCGAAAGTTTTGTGATGTCGAGCTTCATCAGGATATCTAGAACTGGTTGATAGAGCTCAATAAAACCGTCGAGGCTCTTGTACATTTCTGAAAACCGGTCCAGAAGGCGAAAAGCGAGACCTAGTAGATCAAGTTTATCCTGCTCCTGATAATTCTCGTCAGTCAGGAGCTGATGTAGGTTTGGTGTGCGGAAGTCAAGATGCTTGGACTTCTTGACGTCGATCGCAAGGGGTGCACAGAGATCTGAATGGAAGTCGGGGGAAGGAAATGAACCGGGTATTGACGTGACATTTTTGAGAGAGCTCGGAGCTAGGTGCAAGACCGCATTGATAGAAAAGTTAATGGCTTCTGGGACTAGGCGTTTGGACAATTCCTCGTACTGTAGGAATATAGAGGATAAGAAGAGTCCACTCGTTATGTCCGTTAGTGACCGAACACGGCACAGCCCCAAGTAAGCACCCATGAGAAGTCGTGCTGGTGAAATGACGGGATGGCTCATGTCACTACTAGACCATATGACTCCGATGGTGCGCAAGAGGGACAATTCAGCCGGTCCTGGCCATGTTCTTGCACCCAGTTCAAGAGCTCCCCGCGATAATCCCCGTTCCAAATTTTTGTGCATCAGCGAGAGTTTCTCCACGAAAATTCCCGCAGCTTCGATCGGGTACGAGCGGCAAAGTGCAAAGAGGTGGGGAACAATAGAGTTCAGGAGCGTGAATCGTGGAGCAGGGAGAGATGTGATATAGAGTATGTGGTCAACAAGGACGGATGTCAAGTTCTACAGAGAATGTCAACTGAGCTCACAGCTGTCGAAGGAAGGCATTACCTGAAGCTTCACTTTATGATCCGGGGAAAGGCTTGGGTGATGCAATGTGCGTATGCGCTGAACAACGATAGGCACATCTGTATCATCTATCTCTTCAATAATCTCCAGAAACTCTTCGTGTGACTCGGGGCAAGGGAAAGTGAAGGGTAGGTCATGTCGAACACCTGGTGGTTCTAGTTTTGCTGACTTCCGGTTCGTTGTGATTTCGTCGAATTCACTTCCAGAGGTACTCCCTGCCTTACTGCCAAAGCTCGTTTCACTTCCCTCCTCCGCCTCACTGTTCTCATCCTCACCGTCGGTCTCCTTGTCCTCATCCACACTTTCGTCTTCATCTTCCTCCTCCTCGCTGTCATCCTGCGCAACCCCCTGGTCGATCCCGCGAACTAATCCTGACCCAATAGTTGCGAAGGATCCATCCCCTGAAAAATCGTCCTCGAGGTTTGCGCCGCCTTCTCCATCTTCTCCGAGCATTCTCCGCATTCGCTGCCTTTCAGCTGCCTCTAAAGCCTCTTTTTGTTCGAGCGCAAGCTCGTCTTCCGTTTTCGTGCGATCCTTTGCTTTTGCGCGTTGATCAAAGGCAAGTTCGCGAACCTGTCTGTCGTAGTCCATGTAGACGGAGGGAATGCCAGGTTGAGAAGCCACGTTGCTATCGGTTATATGTGCGTCAGGCGTGAAGAGTAGACCTCTGAAGGAATCGAAGTCTTCGTCCAGTTGATGTCGCATACTCTCTTCTTGCGCGTTGTGCAGTTGACGGAGAGCCTAAACGAAAATTAGGAAGACTCCAGTAAAAAAGTATCATACATTACCTTATGTTGTTTACTTTTGGCGATGAGTTCTGCCATAACTTCCGCTTTCGATTTCTTCCGGTCGGACTGGAAAGTGAAGAATAAGTAGAAGAACATTTCCCTCTAACGTATGACAGGCGCACCTTATTGTCTGTCTCGTCCTTATCGCCGAAGCCACCAAAGTGTTCCCTCCCCACGATGTCACGATCGAGTTGGCCTTGAACGAATTAGAGAAAACATACTCGGTACAAAATATACGAATACTCACCTTCATCTTCATCTTCATCTTCATCCATAGGCAAACCAACATCATCAAAATGGTCGAGGTTCGAAAGGCTTTGGCCATAGTGCGTGAGCTGTTCCTCGCCCTCGAGATTAAATGCGGCGCCTTTGGAAGCTCGTTGCCTTTCTTGCGTGAAGCGCTCGAGCATGCGCTCCTCAAGAGACATAGACGGGTCGTTTTCACCGAAGCGCTTGTCGATGACTCCGCCAACACGACGCCTGTCCTGGATCTCTTTTAAAAGAGTTTTCTCGCGCTATTGTAGGCAATGTAAGAGACCTGTCGATACTCCTAGAAAATACAATATGCACACCTGTTCGATGCCCGCTTGTTTGCTCTCTGCGGGTCTCCCTTTGGATCCTTTTATCTTGCGTCCGCCGACATCATGTTTTACTTTCGTGACCTTGGTGTCGAAGGGATTCAGCTTCTTTTGTATCTCCTGCAATTTGGCGGCCTTCTTGAATTTATCTTCATCTATAGAACCTGAACGCTTGCGCTTCTTTCCGTTTTGTGGGGCCTTGCTGATCCCCGCTTGACATAACGCTGACTTGAGCTGAGATAACTGAGAGCCCTTCGCCATGCCTTGGGTAGTGTAATGATCGCCCGCCAACAAAATGTAATGCTTATATAAGCAGATAGTAACGGTGAGGCACACACTACAGTCGATTCCGAAAGTCGTGTTCGACAAAAATGAAAATTCATTTAGAATTTATGTAAATCAGTTTCGAGTTTTGTAGACTTCTGAACGGCTTCGAACACACTATCTCACACCTATTTCCTACACAGACTCCCTATGGTTTACCAGAGGGTCGGTCCTGACCGAAAAGAATGAGCTTTCAAGTTGTACCTGCATTTGGACTCTGGAGGAAGGATGGGAAATCGAGCACATGCTGCTGTTCTTGAAAGTATGGAGCGTACGGTATAGAGTGATGGGAGGTATACCGGTAAGTCTTAAGTAGCATATTCTATTTTAGGGGAGTTCAAAGTTAACGTTGAACGTTCGAACGCCCAAGCCCAACGCCTAGTAACGCCCGACCTCGTGTGTATACCTAGAATAAATAGAAGTAAATACAAAGTAAACGATAAACGATGTTAAATTGGTTGACTACGCGAATGTGCCATTCTCAATATTTCCCGAACGCGCTAGCAGGGCGGACACAATCATGCCATAAAGTTCGCCATGAAGAATTGTGGCCCCATTGGCATACTTGTCCAATGAGCCAGTGAGTGATCCTACAGTAAGACCCAAAAAGACGGTCGTCCGGCTACAAGTCACGTCATACAATGAGCTCATTTTTACCATCTCAAATACATCAAATTGATTTAGCGGTCTCCCAGCCTGGCCTTACCTGAAGATTACAGCTTTCTACGCTGGCAGCTTGAGGGACAGTGAGTCATATTTCTGCTTTTGCTTTTGCATCATGGCTGCGCTGATGGTGCAATACCTATCAGTATTATAATACAGTTGCTTTCGGACGAATTTCATACTGCTCGAGCAATATGAATGTCTGAATTTATCTGAAAATGATCGACTATCTCTACTCTTGCTCGTGGTCCACTGAGCAATCAACTTCTCAACTTTGTCGCTGCGCTGGCAGGGTCGCTGTGCTGGCAGGGTCGTTGCATGTTCAAATGAAGAAGTGACGAGTGAGAGATTGGGTTTTGATACAAAGGTCGTACTATTCACTCGAATCGGTTCTTGCAGGCTCTGTCTAAATTTGTGCCATCTGACAGCAATGACAATTCTGCCAAATCGATCAGAATCGTGCCAATGCATTAGTATATAAAAGCTGGCCGTTGTCCTGTAGTAGTCCCCATCCTTAGTGATATCATTTGAGAACCCCCTCAGAAGATTCCACATCACTTCGCACAGAAAATGCGTTTCTTCCTCCTCGCTGTTGTTGCCGCTTTGACAGCATCCATGTCTGTCAATGCAGCAACTCCATGTCTGCCTAACAATGATGAACCTGAAGCGACTTGCCAGACAGATAGCGATTGCTGCCAAGGCTATTTTTGTTTCTATCGTAGCGTGAGTATGAGCAGGTCGCTGTGCATCCATGGCTCACCTGTGCACCTTAGTTGCCGGGATCAGGCAAGATCTGCGAGGATACAACCAGTTAGTCCGAGAGACACGTCGCGACAGTGAGTCATGTTTTCTGTTTTCGCTTTGGTATTATCAGGGTTGATGGTACAATACCTAGTTCGGAGCCAAACAGTAAAGTTGCTTGTAGACGAATGTTCGTACTGCTCGAGCAATATGAATGTCTAGTCTTGTTCATGGTCCACTAAGTAATCAACGTCTCAACAGCATTGCCATATCCCACCTTGTAAGATACGTAAATAGCACGAAAAGACTAAAAACTACGCTCGGTGAAGTACCTATACCCTCGTAAAATTCGTGAACTGATATGCACATAAGTCAAAAATGTAACGCTACCGCATAGTAAACCAGCACATACAACCTCCCACTCAACTGCTCGTCATCAATAATTTTCGCCTCAAGGAAAAACACATGAGAACGCAGGGCCTCCTGCCAATCAAACGCCCCACTCATCCTTCTCCACAGAATTCCTGCACCTCCGCATTAGAGGTCGAGCTCGCGTTAGCACATACACACACACGAAAGGTTACATACACGCATGTACACAAAGTCATCTCATCTTCGGAGGAAGGCAGGTCTAAAACGGCCGGCGGGAACGGCGGACTGGTGGGATACACTTCATACCAGGGCATTCGTGACTCCAGAATGCGACAGGGACACAGGGGGTCCCATTAGACTAGCATGTACTGTCCCACATAGAGTTTATCTCTCAATGGACATAAATTGGACCCAAAAAAATTGTCGCTGCGCTGGCAGGGTCACTGCAGGTTCAAATGAAGAAGCGATGTGTCAGAGTTTGAGTTTTCATACAATGGTCGTATAGGTTCTTGTAGGTTCTGTCTAAATTTGTGTCATCTGACAGGAACAACGATTCTGCCAAAACAATCAGAATCGTAGTACCCATGCACTGGCCATTGTCCTACAAGTAGTTCCCCATCCTTAGTGATATCATTCGAGGCCCCTCAGAAGATTCCATATCACCTCGCACAGAAAATGCGTTTCTCCCTCCTCGCTGTTGTCGTCGCTTTGACAGCATCCATGTCTGTCAATGCAGCGACTCCGTGTGTGCCTGGTAATAATCCCGAAGCGACTTGCCATACAAGTAGCGAATGCTGCGATGGCTATAGATGTGTCTATCGTGACGTGAGTATGAGCAGGTCGTCGTGCGACCAGTATTCAACCACACGACTCACCTGCGCACCTTAGGGTTCGGGAACAGCCAAAATCTGCCAGTATCGGCCGTATAAGAATTGAGCCAGTAGCCCGAGCGGCATGTCGCGACGGTGAGTTATGTCTCTGCTTTTGCTTTGGTATCATGATTGATGGTGTAATATTTACCTAGTTCGGAGCCAATCAGTACAGTTCCTCTTAGAGAAATTTTTGTACTGCTCAAGCATTGTGGATGTTTGAATATATCTGAAAATGAAATGATCGACCGTGCCCAGTCTTGCTCGTAGTCCACTAAGCACGAGTTTGAGAGGCTATCGAAACAACCGACCATTGCTGTTGGTGTTATCATGAAAGCGAAAAAGAGGCGACAAAAATAAAGATAAAGGAGATTAATATTACTGCCTGCACGGTACTTGACACCAAAAGGTAGCGTGGGAGCTCGAGAGTGGCATCAGCGGATTGGATCGTGCTACAGAATGCTACAGAACGCTCTGTAGCACTCTGTAATCATGTGTAATGAATTACGTTTCCCTGATGTGGATCTCTTCATCGAGCAATTGTTGGATGGGGTACAAAGGACGGTTGACGGGGAAGAGGGACTTGCAAGAGCGTTTGTTGATAGTCGCTGACTTTGCTGACGTCTCTGAGGAAGTACAGGGTCGTCGGGATAATATGCCAGGGCCAGGTAAAATTGGTGCGGCACTGTGGCATATTCTAGGGTACAAATCATGTTTGTTCCAAACACTTTAAGTCCTCGACATGAGTGTCTGAATCTGTGTACAGGCCCTAGAGTGCACCACATTTAAAGTGCGTGTCCTCTGTGTCCGTCCTACTGGCGTGCATCTTGCGTTCGTCTTGCATGCCACTAATTCATTGAGTTTTCATTAGACCAAGCATAGGTTCCTTCCACCATCTTTTAAGACCTCGTACCTTCTATAATACCTCCTGAATACCTCCCAGAAACCTTCCATATCTCCCATTCGACCTGCGCCACCCTCCCACACACCTCCTCATGCATATCACCTTCCACAGACTTGGCTTAGAAGATTCGCTTCATACTGATCCAATCAAGGCAAGGCCCCTGGACGAATTTCCCTCTCTACTTGAATTCATGCTGAAATACTTACTTGAGCCAGTCGGATATCATACCTCACTCTTGCTTCGGTGATGCAAGCGCTGGATGGCAGCATACCAGTTAGATGACGTATGGATTAGTTTGTTCAAATAGTCGACTGAAAAGAAGACTTACCCTTGACTAACCCTGCTTTTCTGGTGTTGCAGTACGTGCATGCACTATATATAGGGGATTTGGTCGTCATTCACGACGGGTTGAATCGTGCAAGAGCACCAGTGTTTCACAGGGTTTACGATACTAAGGCACTGCATGCTGCAACACTACCAATATTGATGTCTTTGTCGAGAACTGCAATGAACGTATCAAATCTTCCTTTTCACGCTGAACGAACACGCAGACATTGCAGACGAAGAGGAATGACGTTATCACGTACGAATGCGAGACGCAGAATGTAGAACGAGATACAACGGTTGTCGCAGCATACATCACGACGGTGGTAGTACGCGTGTTGATAATATCATGATGTAGACAGTATTGATGTTCAAACTATACCGCTGACCAAGGATGGCTGACGAGCTCCTGCACTGATAACAAGGCATGATAGCGCACATCTGGATCCGGATGGGTCATGAGCTCCATTGCGCGGGCTTTGCCTCCCAAGTCTGTAATTATTCTGCGGAAACAATGAGACAGATGTAACGTTCAGGGTCGTATAACCTTGCTTACTTCTTTCCTCGTTCATAATGCTTAACATACTGTCCAAGATCGTGAACTGCAACCGCCAGAACTACGGGGTCGTCGGAGCCTAGTAGTCCAATGAGGGTCCTGGAATAAGGATCAGTAATCGAGCGATTGATATATGAGGTTGCCATTACTTCAATTGCTCATAGTCTCTATCATTCAATCTCGATGCATTTTCCCGCCAGAAAGCATCCGACTCGTGCACTGGTGTCCACGACAGATGGCCAGATGCCAGCTCAGACATATATTCATCATACGTCCTGCATCCCATCAATCAGTAAGACGTTGAAGCAGTATCAACATACTCACGTCAAGCTTTCAAAGTTGCGTTCTAGCTCATCTCTGACGTACTGTACGTCCTCCAAGATGTCCTCGTCGGACCATTTGCGAGTTGAAAGGTTCTTGGAGAATGGAAGAAGCTGCGCGACAAGCATAGCCGGAAGATTCTCGGAAGGCGCCTTCGTAATCAAATTCTTCGAGAACATCAGCATCGACCATCCCCGAAGAGAGAAAACATGCGCTTACACTGAAAGTGGCAATAATAACACGAATGACTTTCTCTTTCACGGCAGCCTGTGCCACTGTGATCAACAGAGGTATGATGTCGTATTTCCTTCAAAACTTTGAGAAAGTTGCATGATGATGCAGCTCGAACCCTCACTTGTTAATCTGTTCAGCGACATCTTGCTCGAATGAAAGTAACCAGATGCAGAAGATCACTTGGTAGCTCATCTGAGGGCCAGGCTTATGGCGGAGGATTTCGACGAACCTGTTCGATCAGGTAAGGTGTGAACTGATGAGAGATGCTATAAGTGCTCACCCTGCTAATATTCCAGGGATGGCCCATACTGCCCTACGGCATTCGGGACGAGCGAGAAGAGACTCCAAGCACTGAACCGCAACGTCACGTTTGTTTTGTGACTGGCTCTGCACGAGCGATGAAAGGACCTTGAGGAACGGCTGGAGGTGCTGGTGCTGAAGAGGAGTTGATTCCGAGCTGAGCAGATATAACGTCAATAATGGACTGGAGGAAGACAGATCACGCGCACCTCAGCAGCACGGTCAGTATTTGGGCGGATTTGAGTTGTACGAAGTCATCTTGAGCTTCCAGGGTCCTTACATAGGGCTGTTGGTTTTACAATCAAGTAAGAGCCACAGAAAACGCGTACCTGAGGAGAGGGGCATAAGGGAGGTCGGGGTCAGATTGAGCGGCTCTCGCGAAGAGCGGTATCCGCTCATCATGATCTACAAACATAGGTGTCATGTATTTCTTCACAAAACATTTGTAATGAAACATACCTAGGAGTGCATCGGCAATTAAGACCAGGAGGCATTGCATGGTATCAACCCTTTGCAGCTTCTTGAGAAGCCGAAGATATAATAGGGCATATGTTTGGCCATCTGACAGATGGATAGACTCAACCTTTGCCCTTGGCTGTCTGTCCACCTTCTTAATGAGAGCAAGCTCCTCTGAGGTCACCAGTTCGGCACGTTGGTATCCCTGAGTCCAGGATAAGTGTCATGCGCTGATGAAATCTAGTTGACGGACCTCCCATGGAACAGGCTTTGACCTTATCTTTGCGGAAATATCGTCTAGATGTGCATTCGAAACCAGGGAAAGGGACATTGTTGCCCAACACAAGCTTGTCCAGACTCTAATAGTTCATCTCGTCTGCTTGACCACCTTTAGTCCATTTCACACGCGCACGGAGGGTCACAACCCCCCTTGACTCTCACTTCAATTAAATCCCGGGTCAGTCTCTCTTCTGTCTAGGTAATGTTCTCGAGAACGGTGTTATCGTCGTGCAAACGCGCACCCCAAGGTGCGTGACACCCTTATAATCATTCTAAGATCTTTTGTAACATTTTTTGCAGCATGTCTCTTTCGCAGATTCGCGACCGAAGCCTCTGCAGCACATGAGGTCACGCAAGTAGATGCTGCACTGTCAAAGAAGACTGCACGGCCCAACCTACACACTGGAATTATCCTGAACAGGTCCCCCATAATAACCCGAACACCAACGCCCTTCGAGAAAGCTTACTACGCATACCAAACCCGCATCCACCGCGCGCTGCACAACCCATTTCCTTACGATTTTTATTTTAAACAGGGTTCACCTCTAGAGTCGCGATTCAACATAGAAGAGCGAAGACGCGAGCGCAAGGCTTTTGGTGCGCCTTTTGGTATGCAGACTGGGGAGACGAGCGAGGCTGAAAAGCTTGCCGAGGCTACTATGCGTGACGAAGAAGAGGCCATGCCGCGTGTTCATGAAGCTGACATTAACTCGGACTTCAAAAACTTGAATAGACGCGGTCAGCGAAACCTATATCTATTACTACAAAAGCAGGAGAATGGGACGGCCATTTGGAAGTTCCCTCAGGGAAGTGTGGACAGGGGAGAGCTTTTGTACCATGTCAGTAAATTGATCCCTCTCTGGTTTGCTTGTCCTTATATTCTCCAACCAGGCGGCGACCCGTGGACTTGAGGTCGAGTGTGGAAACAACATGGACACTTGGATAGTCAGTCGCAATCCAATAGGCGTCTTTCACCCTCCATCACCAGCCAGTACAGGTGGCGCTGAAGAGGTTGGTCCTACTTCCTACGTTCTACATCTCGTACTGACAGCTCTGCAGGATGTGGTCTTCTTCTATAAAGCACATATCATGGCTGGTCAAGTTCGCCCAAACCGAACGCATACACAAGACTTCGCTTGGTTAACCAAGGGTGAGATCAAGACCCGGGTGGATGAGGACTACTGGTTAGGCATCAAAGATATATTGTCGGATTTCTAATGTATGGTCTCTATATTGTTCTACTCATCGATATATCATCCGGTGCTCTACTGCACCTACTTGGGGGCAGAGATAGCCCGACGCATATCTGGTCGCTTTTGTGCATCATCGAATCTGCGCACCACCACATCACACTTTGTGCTCTTGCATATGTGCTTGGAGTTTGCCTTTACGTCATCTGAGAACAAATTGAGGCCAGCAGCACGTTCTACGACATCAACTAAGTGCAGCGTATCAGTAATACGCCCAATATTGAAGGGCTTGCGCGCATACCTGGTATAACGAAACTCTCCAAAGGTGCATCGTCAGGAATAATGGCATTCGGGAGCACAAACGCGCCCGTCGAGATTTCTACCACGTCCGGTGCTGAAGGTGACAAAGGTCTCGAGGCCAGCACAACTTTGGCAAAATGGGTCGGGACCGCAACGTTTGGCGGAGATCCAATAACTTCATACGTCTGCAAAAACGTGAATCATGACGATAAATAGCGTCCTTGAGAGCCTAGACTGACCACGCGGAATTTACCGTCTGCGTCTTTTCGGGGGAGATACAGCGGGACAGTAAAGACGTAGACATCAGAGAAAGACCCTGTAAGGCGTCTACACCAGTCTTCCAAGTACGCCCAATCTACGAAGCAAAATTCAACTTGAGACGTCTCCTATATCACCTACTTACAATGCCGATTGAAGCCAGCGCCGACCTGAGGCGCGATATTTGACAGTAAGAACGTCTCATCCATAGCCTCCTGAGAAAGCTTGGCGTCTGCAGCAGGAACCCTTCGGACTCGTCAAAACCCGCCCCCTCAAAAAAACTCGACGTACGTACATATGTCCACGATCATACCCGCTTCGGAAGTAGTCCTGCAGCTTTGCGCGGAACATCGCTGGGAGAGACTCATCCTCCACGAACGTCGAGTTTGAGCGGTCGGGTAACCCATCCCCTGAGGGACGCTGCTGACTGGATTTGCCAAGAGATGCAAGAGTAAGATGCTCTGCAGTCTATGAACGCAGTGTTAGTCAATAACTGTTGAAGTGTAGAAAAATCACTCACCCATGCAGGATGCCTGAGTCTCCGGTCATACGCAGCAGTGTACGCTTTACGAACCAAGAGGTCCGGTACAGGACCTGTTCAAAACCCAAGTTCAAGCGAAAGAAACAAAATCATCATTGTACAACACACAAATCACCTGGGTGACCATATTTTAAGACTGGGGACGACAGTGCAGAAACTGTAACAGCATTCGAGAGTTTTGCGCCACCACTCTGGCCCATTTCGATTATTGGAGGAGCGACGGACGTGTTGACTGAGGTGGTTATAGGGATTTGCCTCTTCGTGGAGGCTACCGCACTGGCCACACCCCCTCCTACTATTGCGCCGACCGCGAAGCACGCGGCGTGGATGACAGCTGCGCTCGGCATTTTGTGAATGGACCAAAACACTAGTTTTGTAGAAGTTGAAGTGGATGTGGAAAAGTTATGGACGCGTCTCAGTCCTAACTCAGTCCCACTCAGATCACTGCTCTCAGTTTGTTGGGCAAAATAAATAACTGACCCAATGAAAGCTCAAGACTTATGGTGCATCAAGCAGCATATATTTACAAAGTGAATCAGGCCTATGATATGTATAAAATGGTCGCAGCAAGAGAATCCAGAGAGGAAAGCAGAGGTGTAAAGAGAGCGATCCGGACAACGAAAGTACAAGGAAATTACGAGTAGGGAAAGTCGACTTTTGAGAGATGGAGAGTAATTGCTTTGATGGTGCGGTATACAAAAAAATCTTCAGAACCAGGAAACCATAACAGTGAAAAGAACCAGCAAGCAATCAAGCTACGCGGCAAGAATAGTCTAACCCGGGTTGTGGGACACTCAAAAGCATTAATGAAGAGAAAAGCCTGCGGTGTCTGTGGTGACTCTGGTGAGATCTATATCTCCAGCGGCTCGTGAGATCTGGCTTCTAGTCCGTTGCCACGTGCTTGGTCACTGTTCGTTCCGCGACGCAGACCAAATCCACCCACGCCAGGGCCTCGTGGTTGTCTGACAACACTACTACTATCATTAAAGCTACCGCCATTAATATTCATTCCAGCAACGCTAGATGGCAGGCTGGGAACGGGCGGGATGGCAGAACTACCAAAATTGCTGCCAAAGAGCGAACCGAAACCACCAGGAGAGCGACGAGAAGGGGAAGCAATCGTTGCATAACCTTCCCTGATATTCCCATTTGAAGCACGAGTGGCCAAGCGGGGTGCTTGTGTGTGGAGGGTTTTCATGTCGGGCATCGACTTCTTCATGCGTAAAGAGCTTGCCATCTGCGATTGTGAGGAAGTTGCAGAGAGATATGCAGATGGGGCACGCGACAGGGTCGCAGCCTGAGCCCGTTGAGTCTGATTATTCAATAGTCAGGAACTGACTAAAGCCTTGGCATGTAGGGAAGTACTCACCCTGTTAGGATCGATGCGAGTTACGACGGCGTACCTTTCATCGCCTTCTCCAACCGAATAGTGATACACACCCAACTTCTGGGCAATCAGGTGAACGACCCTTCTCTGCTTAGGTGAAAGCGTCCTCGAAAACGCGAGTTCATCCCTCATTCTGTCGTCCTTGAAAAGTAAGATGCGAGAATAAATTTCCAGAGTAGAAGGATCGTTTAGATCCAGTTCATTAGGGGACGAAGACTTCTCTGATGGATTTGGTGTCGCGGGGGCAATTGGAGGGGATGTGGCGGGGTTAAATGGCTGAGAGATTGGAAGATGAGGCATGGGCGGAGGTGAGTACTGTTGTTGTTGATAGGCACCAGAAGAGAAGGATCGCTGCGGGGTGAAAGCGGGGGCTGTGACGGGACCAAAATCATCGTATGCTTGGTGAACTGCCTGTTGTTGCTCCTTTTCGAGTTGCATGGAACGCATTCGCCTAATAGCCTTTTCTCTTTCAATACGCTCTTTTTCTCCAGCTTGAAGAACTTTCTTGTACTCGACACGAAGCTTACGGCCTTGAACATCAAATCCATTCAAAGCAGCCACGACTGCGTCAGCGTCTGCCGCTTGTCGGAAATTAGCAAAAGCGAGACCACGAAAAGAGCCTTGCTGATCCAGGTGGTAGTTGAACGCGTAGGGAGTAGGAATAGACAAAGAAGCCTAAAACAGAGACATTAGTCGGATCTCATGGTGGAAATCATAACGAACTCACAATAATATCTAGGAGAGTCTCGCGCTTGACGTTGAAAGGAATGTTCTTGACGACGATGGCGGTTGGTATAACCTCATCTTCAGCATTTTGGTTAGGTGTCGAAGGAGCAAGAGCAGATGCTTGTAGATGACCCAAAGGGGGAGAACTACCGGAGGAAGAGAAATCCGAGTTGTTGTGAGGGGATAGAGGGCGATTATCAGGAATGACCATTGAGTTATCAAGCCATTGCTAAGGAATGATTTTAATATTAGGATGTTTTGACAAGAAAATGACTTACGGTGGGAAGACCAGCACGGGTGGGCTTCATCTTGAGAGGAGATGGTGTCATACCGCCTAGAGGATTAAACTGGCCTGAAAGTTGCTGGTTTGCGCTGAACTGATACTGTTGCCTGTTGTCATAATCGTAATTGTCATGGAGGCGAGGATTGAGAGATAGAGAGCCGATGTCAGGCGTTGGAGAGCTTGTCATGATGGTCAAAAGAAAAGAACAAGATTGACCGTAGGTTCTAGGCTAGTCTTCAACTTGATAAACCAGTCGTAACGGCAGTTCGAGAGAGAGAAAAAACAAGGCGAACAGACAAAAAACGTATAAGAAACTCAAGGATGATGAACGCCGAAAATAAGGCTCGTGGCCAAACCAGAACACACCTGTGACACGCCACCCTGATTTCCATGTCACCACACGTTCTTAAGCTCTAGTCTATTCAAAATACTTAAAACCACACAGGACGGTTAAGGCTATACTATGGACACGAAAATCACGGACTGGCAACGTTACAAGTCAATCCCAACAGCCCATCTGGATCAAACAAGAACCAGAAGCAAAAGAATGACGAACCGGCATGGTCGTAACAAGTGCATACTTCTCTCGCTTATCAGTCGTCAACTTTCAACACCAAAAACATCGACCGACATGAATGAATTTACATTGAAAGGTCGGAGCCGCGCTCAAGGACATCAGATGAAACTGGTTGACTTGGCATATAAAGCGCTGTGCGTGACCATGCGCTCTGATCCTTCAGTGACACTGCACCTGATCCGACCGAACCAATCATGATTCAGAAGCCGAAATGATCATCAGCACGAACGCTGTCGGTATCAATCTAGGATATGACATTCGAGGGAATCATAGTCCAGTTGTTCTCAGCGCCTTGAATGAGCTGCTTGCACTTTCCCAGGACGTCAACGAGTCCGGGAGGATCATCAGTCTGAGGAATGTCAACAAAGAATCACCCACACATGGGCGAGACATACTTACCATTAATATTACGAGGTAGGACCACTTTAGACGCTCGTGGCAACCGCAGTAAGGACAGTTGATGTACCACATGACACCTCGAGGGCAAGGGCACGCTGGAACACGAATGCAGGCCGACGGTGGGAGAGCCAGATAGATAGTTGTGAGGACACGAAGTACCATTTTACATAAGGGACTGCAGATCTCCCACATCAGAATCCACACCCGACCGAACATCATAAAACTATGTAGATCAACCGAGGTTCGAAGGGATCTGCACCAAGATGTACACAAAATATGCATCGAGCATCTTTGCATTACACACATACCTCATATATAAAATACCTTGAGCACCAGTCTCGTAAACACAAGAAAATACCACTCAGCCCAGCTGAGAAACCCTAATGATACAGCTCTTCCACTTGAACAACCCCAAGCTATAGACAGAGTGCTGCAGGCTTTGGAAATGCGATTAGACTATCAATGTCCACTTGCACGCTAATGCCGCTTGAATGATTCCAAGGGCCACGAATGCGGTGCTCCGTCGGTGACGATGATATTGGAGTGGACGATGACGATCTGTAGGTATTTGCGATCTCTATATCCAGTGGTGGCAGGTCTGACAGTGTGGGCCGCATTGAATCTGAGCGGTGTATGCGAGATTGAGGAATAGGTCCATGGGGAAGGGGTTGGAAAGCGGGGCAAGGAAGGGAAGGGAGTGTGTGTTTTGGAGCAGCGCGTGGTGGGAGAGGTCCCTGCACGAGACGGAGAGCAGAAGGAGGTGCGCGACGAGGGCCTCGGGGCATGGTTACAAGTGAAATAAACTTTTACAGTCGATCTATAGTCAATTTGATGATTTCAGTCGTCAAGGATCAAGCAAGAAAAAGACTAATAAGCACTAACCAAGTGAACGTCTTTTATATACTGATAACAACAAGACACAAACCACAAACACAAGGAGAGGACAAAAGAGTGACACGTAATTTCGACAAGACCAGCAAGATCGAAATATCCACAGAAGAAATTGAATGTGGTTCAAATCGGGTTCAGAGTTGGACAATGGCTGTGTCACACAGAGCTGGCATTGGCAATTAAGCTTCACACTGACTACTGAAATATGAAAGCTTATCCCCATTGGATCATAATAGCAAAGGATGGGATATACTATCGACAAGGGCAACACATCACCGTATCTACAGATGTGCGAGTCCGAAAACACTACGATCGACATATGTAATAACAAAAGAGCCAGCAACCCTGACACATCAAAGCGACACAACAGCGTCATGTACAGGTCTCAATTGGGCGGTAATGCTTCAGCAGTTGAGCTTTGAAGGCTATAAGAGGAATAATGAGAAAATGCATGCTCGTACATCAAAATTTACTGACCGTCAGGCTGATTCCATAGCCCTGCAGCGTCACCATTAAGCGGAGAAGCATTGTTGGGTTCTATAAATGGTAAGTGAAAAAAAACATACACTGCCAGTCTCACGACTAACCCCCTAGCAATGATTGCAACGATAATAATACAGTTTGCACACTATACACGGCAGACCACTTGTCCTGGAAAGGTTCTAAATACTAAGCATCATTAGCAGGAAAATGCGGCAAACCTGCAAGATATCAAGACAGATCGCGCCTCCTGCAATGTCAACGTTGGGGTGATAACAGGGCGTGTCAAACTTGATCGTAGGTGGTGAGTATGGGTAGTTGCTGGGAAATGAGATAGAGATTCGGAACGATAGTCCGGCATAAATCTAGCACGATATTCAGTATCAAATGTCAATGGTTGCATGCGCGCGCCACGTACAGTCCCCGCCGCGCCTTCTATCGTTCCCACCCATTCAAACAGATTTGCATCACTTTTGGGAAAGGCAGACTAAGCGATACATGAGACGGAAGCACGAGGAGCACTCGATGATCACTCACGATACCAGGAGATGATGACATCTAGCAAGTGTTGAGAATTCAATGAAAGGTATAACCAGACCAAATCACTCACCATCAAAGTCATGAGTTCGTTGGTCAAGCTGCAGAGTGATAGTGAGTATTGATGTTAACATGACATGTGGCAGCATACTCACCGTTTTGTCACACTACCAGGACCATCAGGTGCTGAGCCAGAGACAGCAGTTTTATGAGAGGTTCTGGAGGGAGCGAGTGCGGAAGTGATCTGATCCATAAGGTCTAAGCTTGCAGATCCAATGGCGGTCAAGAGAGATGTGCTAATGCAAGATAAGAACCACAACTTGTCAGTTCAAGTAGGTTCGAGTACAGTGGACGCGCTCAGTCACGTGCTGTCATTATCGAAATTTACACAGGTCCAACGGAAACAATAACAAACAAACAAAGAACCTATTCTGAGTTCAAATTAAAATGGGAAGATCCGTCGGCAAGAACGGCTGTGGCCCAAAAGCGTCTCCTGCTCACCGTAAGCAATTGCGTAGTTCTGTAACTTATACTTCCAACGTCGTCAACTGCCCACACGATGTCGAGCAATTTTGCGCCGACGCCCGCAGAGCTTGCACTCGTGAATCAGATATTTACTCAGGCAGATACCCAGAAAATCGGAATCCTCACTGGTGACGTCGCCGTAAAGGTCTTCCAGGGTGCAAAACTAGCACCAACCGTCTTGGGCGAGATTTGGAGTATTGCTGACGATGACAACAATGGATTTTTGACCAAGAAGGGTGTCTCAATTGCAGTTCGTCTCATGGGTCATGCTCAGAAAGGCCAGAAGGTCGATAAGTCTCTCGTGAACAAGCGTGAGTTTCACTACTCTTTCACCATGACACATTACTGACATTGGGCCCTTAGCCGGACCATTAGCCAATATTGAAGGCGTGCAGATGCCTTTGATTCCACAAGGCACCGGTGCATCAACATCCAAATCACCACCTCCCAGTTTGCCTCCATTGACTCCTCAAGACAGGGCCAAATTTACACGGATATTTCAGGGGTGTGGGCCTGTCAATGGCCTCCTCAATGGTATGTCAGCTCATTTGCACGTAGCAGGGGTTAATTGTTCCTCCTTTGAAGGTGACAAAGCACGTGATGTATTCTTCAAATCCAAACTCCCTCTGGATAAACTATCTCAAATATGGTGCGTAATGTACTTCTGAATGTGGCCAGTCTCATACTGCCACAGGACGTTATGCGACACACAAGACCGAGGCGTACTCGACATAACTGACTTTACCATAGCCATGTACCTAATTCAAGCCTGCATGGCTGGTCAACTCTTGTCTATTCCGAGTTCCATTCCGTCAAGCTTATTCGAGCAGGCTGGGGCGGTTTCTGTTCACGCGACCGGTGGTAGTGCACATTTCAGCAGCCCAGGTTTTCCACCAGTACCGAGGCATAATGCTGTGCAGCCGCAGCTGACGGGGCAGGCGTCTCCGGCTCCTCCCCTTCCGAACAGACGCCTAGCGTCCAACAGGCTTGCACCTACTATACCCCCCTTCCCTGGTGTTGCCCAGTGGGATGTTACCGCGGCTGAGAAGGCCAGTGCAGACCGCTTCTTTGATACATTGGACTCGCAGCACAGAGGATACATTGAAGGTGATGTTGCAGTACCATTCATGCTCCAATCCAAGTTACCGGAAGACGTCTTGGCCCAAGTCTGGTCCGTAATCATCAAATGTCTATCTTCGGGCATTGTTGTTTCTCACTTTGGGTTTGCAGGGATCTTGCAGATATCAACAATGACGGCCGTCTGACTCGTGACGGATTCGCAGTCGCGATGCACCTCATTCAGGGCAGCCTCTCAGGCAAGGATGTCCCTAGTACGTTACCTCCGACCCTTGTACCTCCATCAATGCGAGGAGGACAAGTGCCGTTTGTTTCTGCATTGGCACCTTCCAATCCGGAACCCGTGCGGGATCTCCTTTGGGACGATTCACCTCCGCCGTCGGCGACCACCTCGCATCCTCCGACAAGCATCTTGCAACCTCAAACCACGGGTACCCCGCACTCTCCGCGGTCTTTTCCTCGTCTCACACCGCTCTCACAGGATCCCTTTGGCTCCTCTCCAGCTACATCTCGTGCGTCGCTCAGCGCCATCTTCTGAGAAGATACTGATACTCTGAACAACAGCGTCGAACAGAAATTTCCTTGATGATGACGATACACATGCGCCGCCCATTTTGCATGACCAATCTGTGGAAATTGGGAACGTGCAGAATCAATTCAATTCCACGCAGAGATCTCTGCAGACCGCAAAGGCTGAACGAGAGGCTCTCGAGAGTACGCTTGCCAATCAGGCTGCGCAGCTTTCAGCTCTTCAGACTCAGCTTGCTGCTGCCAAAGCATCTTACGAAACAGAGACTTCCCTCCTGAACACACTCCGTGATCGTCACGCATCTCAGAATACTGACATTCAGAGAACTAGGGAAGAACTCATTAGGGATGAGAGCGATCTCAGCGCCGTCCGAGTAGAGAAAGCAGAAATCGAAGGGTCTTTCTTGCGCGACAAGGAGGAGGTTCGAGAATTGAACAGGCGGATGGCAGAGGTTACGGCGCAAATTGCTGTTGTGAAGCAGGACGTCGAGAAGGCGAAGAAAGACGCGAAACATCAGAAGGGTCTTCTTGCTATTGCCAAAAAGCAATTGGTAGCAAAGGAGTCGGAGAAGATCAGGGTGGACAAGGAGCTAGAGGAGGCACAGCAAGATCTCACTGATACGATTACGGAGAGAGAGAAGGCCGAAGCCGAGGCCGAGAAGATTGTGATTACGCCTTTACAGGCAGGGTTGGAACGCTCTAAGTCACCGGATTCGGTTGCTTTCGCGGCTGCTCATCCTTTGCCAGTGACCCCTGATATCACGGGCGCCGCCATGAGCCCGATCAGTGTCAAGAGTAATAACCCATTCGAGAGGTTGGCATTGTCCTCAGGAGCGTCGACTCCGCGATCTCAGTCGCCGTTCCTGTCTTTCCCTAATGCTTCTTATCCTGCTCCCCCTGGCCTGTCATCACCACCCGGTCTTTATTCCCCGGCTACAATCCAATCAGACGTGTTTTCGCAGGCATCCGACACTGAACCCGTGCTACAGACCGATAATGCGCCTGATACAGATAGCTCTGAATTTGTCGTTGTGACCCCTCGCGTGAAGGACGGTCCCTATTTTTCTGACGGTGTCGTATCGTCGCCCACGAGCGATGAACACTTCACCACCCCTCCAACCAGTATCACACCAGTCAATCCTAATCCCAGTGCAAACGATTCATCTCTCGATAGTGCTGCCGCACACTTCCCTGCTATCGATGATTTCAATACACAACACCTCGCACCGGAGGAGGGGGAGAAGGAAACAGACCTGTCTACGGACCTTCAGGAGTTGGAAGTCAATGACACTGAGAGTGAAAGCGAGGACAGCCACGAGTCGGAAGCTGTCGACCACTTGACAGACTCTGCCAAGGAGGTTTCTCCCTCAGAACCGGTATCCTCACAGGCGCCGACCTCTTTTGATGACATCTTTGGAGTCGACACAGATATTCCCGAGCGGGTCCCTGCTTCCAGCAGTGAATCTCAGTCAGACACAGCCGCACCCTCGCAGAATGGCACGTCTTTGGTAGATGCCTTTGGTGCTCCTTTCTCAGAGCTTGAAACCACTCCGTCACAGCTCTTTCGACCATCCGAGACAAGCGGGTTGAATAGTTTTGACGAGGCTCTCGGCAAGATCTCAAATGGCGGTTCTACGCAGCCCGCCTCTGCCTTCTCCTTCGATTCCAACTTTGAGGATAACTTTGACTTTGGGACAGCGATGGCATCATCATCTTCTACATTCCCACCACCCCCCTCCGGATCTACCCCTACAAATGGCATCTCCGCAACGAGCTCGAACATGGCTATGCATGCGAATGAGGTACCTGATTTGTTCACCCAGCCTGCGAGCAATGGGATATCGGCCACTCCAAACGTGTCTATGACACAGCCGGCAGCCCCGGTCTCATTTGATGAAGTCTTCTCATCGGGCCCCTGGGATGCTTCAAGTACCGCACCTCAGCCTGAGAAGGCAGGATCAAAACAGGCGGACGCGGGAGTCATAAGCTTTCAAGATGCATTTGGAGGTGTTGATTCCTCTCAAGCCCTGGCACTAGATAGTTTGTTCCCTTCGAAGACTTCAAAGGCATTCGCATCCTCTGCGTCACCACCTTCATCCGAGGGTAGCAAGCCCTTCCCAAATATTTCCCCTCCTGTATCACCGCGAGGACCATCTTCTCCCCGGGTTACATCGATACGGTCTACTTCCCCTCCGCGACGTGCCACATCGCCACCGCCTCGAGCTGTTTCTCCGAAGTTGCAGCGGCCGTCAAGCTCTTCAACCAAGGAACCCGCTCACGATAAGCCTCCGCCACCCCCGCGGCACTCTAAGCTCAGTGTATGTACTATATTTACTTTCCATGGTACATTACTAATACTAATAATTGGTGCATAGATTCGCCTTCCGTTTGGTAAGAAAAAGAAGCAGGATTCAGTACCACCCATTCCTCCATCGAGTCTGTCACAGAATGTGACTGTTACGCAGGAGGCGAGGGTGACGCCTGGGGTTGAAGACGACGTGGAACCTGTGAAGCAGCTGTCTGCTATGGGATTCAGTCGAACACAAGCTGTTGAGGCGCTCGAAGCATACGATTATGACGTACAAAGAGCATTGAATAAATTACTGGGAGCGCAATAGGGACGGAGGGTCTATTATCGTTTGATCTTGCGTTTGTAATATTTCACTTGTCCGTACATGCACATTCCTTACTACTCATTCCATTTTATTACCGAAACATCCGAGTCATAAGGGCACGAACGGAACAATGACATTCCTTTATGACTGTGTTTGACGGGTCGACCTTGTCATTGTCATAGGCCTCGACTCGGAGATGACCCTGACTTGTATTCCCACTCGGATTCAAATGACTGTGTGCAATTGTTATTTGATTGGGACAAGGCCTGGTACTGCGGAGGTCATTGACAGGGGCAATTCGAGTCTTAAGGTTGACAATGTTGAAACTAGCCGAACCTTGGTGCCTTAAATACACGCACTAGTGCTTCCGTGACCGGGGAAACTGAAGGGAAACTATGCAAGTTTCAAAGTTGACTGTCAAAATTTTTAGCGGGCCTATATAATCATCTTGTGCTTTAACCGCTCTGCAGGAACAACTTATCGAACCTACCATGGCCGCTTTCGATATGGTTGTGGTGGGCTCCGGTGGCGGTCCCGATGAATCCAACCTATCAGCGTGGGTTCCTTCTTTCCGCTGCTTTCCATCTTCACTCAGACACATGCTACAGGTATCTGCTCAAACCTCGCGAGGCTGCTTGGAATGATGGTATCATCGCACTAGAGGCGGGTGCGCAATCTCATCATCCTGTCTCGCGACCACAACTGACACTGTGACTCAGGGTCCGGTCTTGGCGCGCTTAGACATATCATGAAACGCGACCCAAACATCTTCAGAGAACATCCAACGGACGCGAATCCAACATCCTTCACTCCTCTCACGGTCTATGCAAATGTCAAGTCAGTAACATCCTCCCGTACTACTGCCTCGCGGCCCGTAACTTAACTCCGTTCTGCAGGTGCTTTCTCCTTACACACGCGCACCTCGACCATATAAGCAGTCTTGTAATGACCGCGGGCTCACTTGGCGGTGCCAGAAAGCGTATTTATGGCTCAGCTCAAACTCTCAGCGATCTAGAAACTATCTTCTCCGGAAGAATATGGCCCAAATTAGCCACATATGATCAGAATAACCCGTTATTCCAATTGGTGTATCACGCGTGAGTCTCATCCCACGAGTCAATCTAGTCATCGACCTCAAATCTACCATCCCCGCTTGGTAGCCTCCATGCAGATGACAAATACGAGGTCATCTTCCCAAATATCTCCGTTCGCCTCATGACCGTCAGCCACGGAATGAATGGCTCTGGTCAGTATGACGGTGCTTGCTTTTTCATCCGACATGACCCTACAAACCGCGAGTTCATCTTTTTCGGTGATGTGGAGCCTGACAGCATCTCTGTCGAGCCAAAGAACATCGCCGTCTGGCGTGCAGCAGCACCAAAGATACCGCATGTCATATCTACCATCTTCATCGAGTGCTCATACCAAGCAGGGCGGCCGGACGGGCAACTTTGGGGTCATCTCAGTCCCGTGCATTTGGTACAGGAGCTGGTCACGCTAGCAACAGAAGTTGTCATCGCCCGAAAAGAACGTAAATCTTGCTCAGGATCGAGGCCGCGAAAGAAGCAACGAATGTCACCTGAAGCCCTTCACGGCGCACTTGAAGGTGTCAAAGTTTACATCATGCACTGCAAAGAGCAATTCGCTACAGAACGGCCGATCAACCACATTATCGGTGACCAATGTCGTGAGCTGCTTGCACCCCACCAATTAGGGGTCGAACTACTCACTGCGGACCAAGGCATGAAGATTGGTGGGTCCAATCGTCCTATCGGCTTTGCGATATACTTAGTACTAACTTATGCCTCCTCAAGTGATCTGAACCTTATCCTCAACGAACTTTTCTTATTTGTTCAATTATTCGTTGAGTTATTTATACTTGGAGAAATCCACCGATACCAGTCCTCACCGTGTGTATACTTAACCACTGTAGCCCTAATTTCCATTTCCCAGTCGTCCTTTTTACCACCAGTCTGTTTTATTACCACTCTAACTTAATTCATATTCGTCGACGCACTATGTACGTTTGAGCCTCTTTCCCATATACCACTCTACGTACCGTCTTTAGACTCGCTCACGTACTTGCACGATCACACGAATTATACCGACGATAACACAGAAATCACCTGCAAACAGCAAAGAAGGAATATACAGGAAACAATGTCAAGAAGAAAAAGAGCCAATGCGTATTGAACACGAAGACCGTCCGCATACGTATGAAGATATCTATAATGCGTAACATCATAAGGTCAATCATGTTCGGTCATTTCGTGAGCAGGCTATGACGATGCATAGAGCTTGACAACGCCGTCTGCGCCTGCGCTTGCCATGAAGGGTAATGTAGGGTGGAATTCAACCTCGAGAACACCCTCTTTAGCCTTTTCGCGATGTGTCGTGATCTCCTGGGTGCAGGTCCGCGAACCAAGAAGGTCCCAGAAGCGGATAGAACAGTCATGCGAACCAGACACGAGCGAGAACCCAGCTGCATCGATCGACAACGATGTTACTGCGTCAAGATGAGCAGGCATGGTGTGCGTGCAATGTCCTTCATACGCGGTCAGTGAATGTAAGGAACCCCGGCTGGTAAACAGAACGTACCTGACAATATGTCGAATATGCGGATGAACTTGTCCTCATGGGCAGTGACGAGGAACGATATCGTGGGATGGGAGACAATACGGTTCACCTGAGTTGCAGGCGTGCCATCTTAATGAAAACCATGATCAGCGATCGTCAATAGAAGCAACGAGAATCGAGATACGCACCATATGTGGCATCAGTCGCTAATCTCGACACCTCTCTTCCAGTCTCGATATCGAACACTTTTACCACCGCGTTCTGGAATGCTACTGCTACCTTTTTCAAGTCAGACTTGATCGCCTCGACCGCAGTTGCTCCTGGCTCTTTTTCCTTTTCTTCCTCCTCGCTCCCTTCGTGGTCCAAGCCGTAGTAACCCCACGACAATTTCAAAATTACACGACCTTCTGCAGCTCCGCTTACATCCCACACCTTTATGGAGCCCTCGGCACCACAGCTCACCAACGCATTCTCATCCCGTACAAGGGCAAGGTCCCAGACAGCATCAGTGTGCCCTACCAGTTCTCCACGCGCAGAGCTGTCATCGTATGGCGCGTATGTCGTGTGCGATGATGAGGGCAGCGCCCAGACACGGATGCTTGAGTCGATCGATGCGCTGTAGATGAGGTGCTTGGTAGGGGAATGCACGAGACGTGTTATTGAGGCGGAGTGGCCACGCAGGGTAAGTTGAGGCTCGAAATCAGTCGTGAGGCGAGCACTAGAGGAGAGTTAGTCTCATCATGCCTGCTAGAGAAACGAGAGCACCAACGCAGAAGATGCTAAATTCGCGACATCCATGCGCCAGATTTTTACTGTGCAGTCATCTCCACCGGTTGCAAGACATAGTTCTGTGGGGTGGAACGCGAGTGCACGCACTGCATCTAAATGACTGAGAGCCAGAATCAGCACCCAAAACTTGAACTCCGAGTGGAAAAGGCACTCACTTTCTCAATGTTCGCTTAGCCTTCCATATCTTTGCTCCATCGCCTTCGCCCTCCTCAACCCCAACACCTACGCTCTCTACCTCATCTTCGTCCTCTCCAACTTCTTCACCCTCGCCCTCGCCTTCCTCGTCATCGCGCCACCGCTGCATCTTCATATGCTGTTCGTACGATGACCGCAGCTTCTCTCGCCACTCGCCCTGATCGTCAGGACGGAAGATCGCCGTTAAATGGCGCGATGGCTCCGCCTCGGTGGCTGGCGCTCCCTCTTTCTCTGAAGGCGGTTGTGGTGCTGCCTGCGGGGGTGCCTGCTGTGATGGAGGCTGCTGAGGCTGGGGTAGTTGAGGTGGTTGTGACCTTTCTTGGCTCTGCACCTGCTGCTGCTGCTGTTGTTGTTGCGGCTGCGGTTGCTGCTGCTGGAACATGCCTGTACCAACATTATTCAGAGGGCTCCCTCGCTCCAATGGTCCTGTCGATGCTGGGCCTGACATCAAATTCACACCACCACTTAACATGGGGAAGTCCTTATTCCCTGGTCCAGTAACAACTGTGACCCCTGGCCCGGATTCTGGCAATGCCTTACGAGGCCGGCCATTGTAGATCGCCTCGAAGGGTTGGCTAGGTGCGGTGGGGTTCACTAATCCTGATGAGATGAGCGGACGGTTCGGGAGTGGGTTCATTGCTTGCGGAGAGGTGAGGTATGAGATTTCCTGGAGACATCTAAAGGAGATTATGAGCATGGAAAGTCATCTCAAAAGACAGTAAGAAAACGTACTGCTTAAGGTAGTCTCTGCTCCGTGCGCGGCTCTTTGGGTCGCGTCCTGGTGGCAGCTTACCCACGGAACCAACGGATGGCAGGCCTCCGCTCCAGTTCGCGCTTGCACCAGGCCACGAGGGTTGTCGTGCTGGGGGTGCAGAGGTCCCATTCGGAATGCGTTCGGAGGGCAGAGGGGAATCTGTGGTGGGTGTATCAATGTCAAATACAGTACTAAAATAAACAGCACCCTAAGAACTGGGCAACACGCACCGTCACTACGTGGCGAGCTGCCACTGCTCCCATCCTTATGGCTCTGAACATCATCTTTCGCGCCTTGCAGCTGGAGCATGGCTGATTTTGACGGTTGAGCGGTACCAGTTGGCGCAGTTAACTGCTTTGAGCTATATGAAGAACACATGGCATGAGAACATCCGCGAATTCAACAAAAAGAGGGAGGCGGAACGCGTGAGTAGGCTGGCGTGTGCACAAGGAGAACACGAACCGTTCCATACGGAGAGCATACTCTAGCATTTTTATGCGACGCATCAGGTCGAGTTTGACGTTTTCGAACGAGCGTCGCTCGCCCTCGAGGAGAGCTATGCGAGCCTATTGTGAAACATAAATACGCGACGTCCCAAACACAAGAAATTGAGCAACGAATGCAGATATGCAGACTAAATGCATTTTGATGATGCGAAAAGCCGAAAGTAAAAAAGTGACTCTCGGCGGGACGCATATGCACATAGGAATGAGGAGGACACTCACCCTCATTTCAGCTCTCTCAATCTCCCATTCGTTTCTATCACGCTCATAACGACGCCATTCTGTCTGCAAAAAGTGCAAGACACTGGAAAGGTTAAAGTCTTGACCATTCTGGGGGGGTGGGGGTGGGATACCCTGGGACTGCCCTGGCTGGCCCTGGGGTTGTTGCTGACCAAGTTGACCCTGCTGCTGCTGGCCTCCTTGATTTTGCTGGGGCTGAGACACCTGCAAGGTGCCGAGCATAGGGATTTGGATTGTCTGTGGATGGTGAATGTTGGGCGTTGAAGAGATTGACTGTGTACTCTGGTTGTTTTGATGATATAATGCAGTTAGAGCGTCGCGCTGCTGTGAGCTGTTACTGCTATTATTTTGCGATAGAAGACCGTTAGGAGGAGGAGATTTTGAAGTGGCAAGGTTACTGATCCGTGAGCTTGTGAGCATATCGGCGGTGGGTTCCTACAATTCTGCTTTCCAGTGTTTGCAATCAACAAACAACCGCCTCAGTGTGAAGGCGGAAATGACAAGTTCAACGTCAACGACGACGACGACTACAACGGTAACAGCAACGGCCACGACAATGGAAGTACGGAGAAAGGCGAGCCCACGAAGCTTTTCACTCATTCACAAAGCGCTTTAGCACTATTAATGCCGCTATAGTATATATTCATGCATAAACTTATTCAAACATCCGACCTTCGGGTTCTGGCCAATTCTATCTTTGTGAGAACAGCATTTTGATGGCCTGTGTACGTTGACGCTACTCTTCAGCATCGAGCGCTTTACGCAGCCCCGTGTATGGCACATAAAAACTCGAATTTCTGATAGCCCTCCAACAAAACTCGATGGCCTACGTCGGAGCGGAAGTCAACGGGATGAGGGAACTGAGCGCTTAGCACCCGACAATGATACGTCACTTTTACTCATCCGATCTCATGCAGCCCGCAGGGAAGGCCGAGCGATAACATCTGATGCTGAACAGACTTCTGCTTCCCTTCTTGCCTGGTTCTTGGTGCGCGCAAGAACTATGTGTTAAGATACTGATGGTCGACCTTACAAGTCATGTACTGATTCAGCACTGGACCGCAAGCTAAAACTGAATGGAAAGATCGTTGATGACCATGGATCATACAAGAGATGGATTGTAAACAGCCGGTCAGTTGCAGAGTAGACATCATCCTTCTATTTCTTTCCCGATCTAAAGAATAAGATCAATGAAATAAACCAAGATGAAGATTTTAATCTACTCACTTCTTGATTCCGCCACCAGGAGGACCACCTGTCAAAATCATGAGTTTATTCTGACTTGAGGTGCTTTGAATACTCACCCTTGACAGCTACACATCGATGGACCCCTCCGTTTAGATGCATTTCTTGTAGTTTGGCGAGTAAAAACGTACCTTTGTCCCTTGCAGCCTTCACAGCAGCCTCTTCGGCCTTCTTTTTCTCCTTGAAGGCCTTGTCATCTTCATCCTCATCTTTGTGTTCCTTCTTTGGTGCCTAGCGATTTCAAAGGAGGCTTTAGCACGGCTTTGAGGCAGTTAAAAAACCAACCTTTAGAGGCTTCAGCTTGCCACCTTGTCTCGACATCGTTGAACCAGACACAGACAGTCTGTTTCTATGTCAGATAAGGGCGATTGTGAACTCCACCCAAACTTGTCCGTGGCCGGTCTCGGCGGTCCCCCGCCGGTCGCAGCTCCAAAGAGTACTAAGCACTTCTGAACTGTTTTGTATGAATGGATGGTTGCGTTGTATCACTGATTACCACAAGGAGAACATTCAAATTGAACAAAAAGATATCTATACACAATAAGTTATTAGAATTTGGTGAATCGCCAACCCAGCTGGCATCAGTTCCAGGTCCCAGGTACCCGTCCTAGGTCCAGGTCTTACATAAGGACTAATCTTAGATACAACACCTTCCATTTGGGTATACAATGGTTTTGTTGTAGCCAGCAACGTCGAACAATAGCCTGAGGATGTGGTATGGTGTGGACCGTGTGGTACAGCGTTTATATGACCTTGCAGCGTCAGCTTCACTTTTGCATCTTCAACTTGAACTCCCTCGACTGCGTCGAGCTTTTTGTCGCGAGCGACGTTCCAATCATTTCTGTTTTTCGTTAATCGAGCAGGGTACTCGACAGTGTTTAATATCATTCATTCATTTCACACAGCGCTTCGAGTTTATCTAAACATGTTATTTGTTCATGTCCTTTCGGCCATAACACTGGTAGGCTCAGTTGCGGCCATCCCTTTCCGTGTCCTACCGCCTCAACGTAAGCGGGACGTCAACCCTGCGCTAGTCCCGTCCTTCGGTTGGCAATCCGGTGTTAATCCAGATGGTGAGTACAGAATAACAGTACCCTTCGACATCGTGCACTAACATGTTCTAAAGGCACTGGAAACTGTGACGGTGCCGTGGACGGCACTAATGGGAAACCTATCCTAATACCTTGCTCATGCCCGCCAAATTCAACGTTCTTCCTTACTGTGAGCCTTCCGGTCAAACATCGTGTTGTCGATTGCTAAACACAGGTTTATATGGTAGAATCTGAATAAAAACGTGGCGGCGGGCTTTGTGACAACAAACCCAACTGTGAAGGTCTCTTTCCCAACAGATGACAGTACCGCATCTCAGCTTGCTCGTTTAAATGCAGCAGCGGTCACTCTGCAAAACCTTGAAGGTCCCGGTGTTGGCTGCCCGATTTCTTCCACCACTTTTTCTGCACAAGGAAAAGCGATCAGTGCAGGGACATCTACCAACGGAAATTCAAGTGCTGCAACGCCTACAGCTGCGTCAGAAACACCTGCGGGTTTCGGCGTCTCACCGAGCACTTCTGCCATGAGCGCTGCCGTCCCAACGAGCATCACTTCAAACGACAGTTCTGCTTCACCCACTGATGAGCAGATTGCCACACTGGCACCGCCCCTTGGATGGCAAGCTGGAATCAACCCAGACGGTAAGCAGTTCTTCTTGAAAGCCTGTTGATGGATAAGAAGCTCACATAAATATTATCAGGCACTGGTAACTGTGATGGTGCTGTCGATGGTACAAACGGGAAGCCAATACTCATCCCATGTCAATGTCCCCCTGATCAGACGAACTACATCGCGGTAAGCTATTCATTTCATGCTCAATTGCTCTTAGGGAACTAACATTCTTCTAGAACCTGACTGCTAATGTCCGCGCGGGCCATGTTATCCTCAATCCCACGGTGCAACTCACGTTCCCAACCGACAACAGCACAGCCTCGCAAAGTGCGCGTCTGAATGCTGCTGCTGTTACGTTACAGAACTTGAATGGTGCTGGGAAGGGCTGTCCGATCGTGTCGACCACGTTCAGTGCACAACAGAAGGCAATTAATGCCGAAAACACGTCTTGAATGATTATTGTAGAGAGATTAACCTCTTGGGCATCCATGTTGTAGCAAGTAGCCAGTTTTCGTTATCGTTGTACAATCATATTGCTTGGGCGTTTGGCCAGACAAAAACTTGTTAAGCTGCAACCGTAGCTTCCGAACTCCGTTCCGAGCCCAATGATCAATCGATCACTCTCCAGGCTGCCTCAGGTTTATAAAGTCCACCCCTCAACGTTGCAACGTTCAACAATAGTCGGTCACTTAGCGGAATTGAGCCAAGTTGAAGTTCCTGGACCGTCATGGACGTCACGACCTTCAGGGCCATTGACAGAGAATGGCGTGTCGTAATGTCTCGAGAATGGGATGTGCGTTCTTGCCTCACCTCTATTCAGTGGGACACAGTACAACGTGCAGGTTGTTGACGCGTTGCTGCGATTCAGGTTCTCGGGCCTTTCCCCATCCACGCTAGGGAGCAGCACTTCCTTTCTCCTGCGTTTCCCCTTGACTGTGGGCAATCATATTGATTGTATACTATAAGCTTGAGCTAATCATGATCTGCTATGGATTTCGAAGTATCTAAGAGTATAGATTTGACCCGTACCTATCCATCTGCTTATGCTGATGGCGGATATGTCTCTTGGTCAAAAGCCAACTCGGATGAACACGGAAATCTCAAGGTATCCCATCCCAATATTCGGTGGGAGCAGCTTCGTGCGACCGAAGGATGGGCAGCACTGCAGCATCACAACGTCCTCCGGACGTATCTCACCGTCTATCCTCCAGATTCTAAACAAGAGAGTACTGAAATCGATCCACGTCTGCGTGTCGAGTGCCTCCAGGGCGCATATTTTTCCATCTTACCAGGTGATGAGACAACTTGGGCAACACATGTCTTGGAATGGCACATGGGGAACGTTTACGCTCTCGAGCGTGCCCCTGTACAGTTTGTCTCGCTCCCAACGTCTCCATGTAGAGATAAAGCGACTCGATATCAAGTAGTTCTTGGTGGATCTTACGAGGTGATCCGACTTCTTGAACCTTGGAACATCATCTGAGTCCTCCACTATCAATAGATAAGACTCTTTGGTGATCCTCGGTCATACAACTCAGAGTATCCAATTCTGAGCATCAATTTTACTATCTCAATTGATACCCTTCCATCACTGGGAACATCACCTCATCTGGTGACACCCGTCTCACATGCACCTGCTCACGATGTCATACCGGACTTCATCCATGGCCGGCCATTCTCCTCGACGCTAGGAATAGGACTTCGAAACGTAGATTTTTGCCGTAACACCAAATCAATATCAGGATGGTGGACAGTAGTGTCGGCTGCGATTCCACCTTGCGCAGGGCTGGGACTTTCATTGTGCAACCTTTCAACGACAATACGGCTTGCCCCGACTCAAACACACGTACTAACGCTGGAGTTCCAACCCGATCCGGGACTAATCCCTATCGATATCACAGAGCTTCCGGTCGACATTACAATCTCTCCCTTCCACGATGAATCGGCATGCAGTGATGTTGATGAGCAACGAATTTTCAGAGTCAATGTTCCTATCAGACACATTCCCATGTGGACTTCTGTCAGTTACACTGCCATAAGAGCGACGTACAATTTGGGCTTCAGCAATCCAACTATATTCTTGGTACTTCCCCCTCGATATCCCGATAAAGAAGGTGAAGGAGAACTGAAAGAGCCAATTCTAGCGCTGCGTATGTTGTAATCTACACCTGATGGCTCTCAGTTTTCCTGGATGCTGACTTTCTTTTCCGCTCAATATTTCTAGATGGCGCAGGTGTCGACATCATCAACCAAACATTCTGGGCAGACAGCCTCCCTCGGCAAGACAGGGCATGGGTGATCATTCCGTCTGGTCGAACTTCCTGGGTAATTTACATTCCAGTGCCTACTTTAGTATTTGATTGATGGATGGCAGGGCCTCGACTGGCATGGACCTTCTGCTGCTGATGTTCTTGCCGCGGTGACAGCCCTGCACGATATACTATGCACAGGATTCATGGACTGGAATTATCCTCGAGATACAAAGCTTGTTGTCATGGGTCATTCGAATGGAGGGCAAGGAGCATGGTACATAGCAAGTAGATGGCCGGACACGGTGAAAGCCGGTATGTTCGACAGAGTATATTTGAGGCTTTAATCAAGGTGACGGTGAAACACAGTCGTAGCTGCTGCGGGATACATCAAGTCGCAGGCATATGTCCCATGGACGATGTCGAGGTATGATGAAATTTCGTCTCGCGGCACAGCATCTGGGCTGACCAGCCTTTTGGCAGATTCGCCCACTTCATTGACCCAGCGCTCCGAGCTGTTCTAGAAACATCGCTCCTACCAGACGACAATGACCTATTCCTTTCCAATCTCGCTCACACGCCTGTGCTCGCAATCCATGGGTGCGTCTGGTAATGATTCCTTCACGATGAAACTGCTCAACTACCGACCAGTGGCATGGATGATAATGTCCCGTCGTGGCACACTCGTGAAGCAGTGAGCGTGCTCAGGGAATGGAATCCAGACGCAGACGTCACGTATGTATTTATGCTGGTTTTTGGTCCCCAATGACCGCTCATTGTATTGAAGGTACCACGAGGAGCCTGGTCAGCCTCACTGGTGGTTCGATGTGCTTAACAATGCTCGTGTTCAGGCGTTTCTTGATCGCGTTTGCTGTTCTTCGTATGATGCTCCAAAAACTAAATGTCGTAAGTTCACACTTACTGTTGCTGTCCCTGCGGAGAGCGGGCCGATGGGAGGTTGGCGGGTGCACGCCCTCGAAGTGCCTGGGAGGTCTGTAAAATTCTCCTATCATCCTGTACACAAACTTGACGCAACGACATTCACCTCAGACTCGGTCGTTTGGAAGTATGCGAAGATGACGAAGGAGGAGTGAATGTCAAGGCCTCAAACATCAGTGTTGTTTCCTTCGACCTAAGCAAGGCTTCTATCCATAAACTAGTGATCAACAGTCAGAATATCCCGCACGCCAGTATGGAAGCTAGAACAATCTGGCTCGAGAAAGACACTAATCGCAACTCAACCGGTTGGAAGGTAATGTCTACTCGTCTACTTGTCTTGATGATCCGAACATCCTTCATGATCTATTGGAATAGGTAGTAGATTCCTATGTGGAGAACTTCCAACAACCGTATGGACGTGCTCAGGCTATTCTCAACGCAGACGGAATCATCGATATTGTGATTCCATCACTACATCACTCCTCCGAGCTGTCTGCAGCCTTGCGGATTACTCACAACCTACGAACTTACCATCTGCTTGATGCGCGAATAGTTTTTGCACATGAAGCAGAAAATGGTCTGGTATGCGGGGGTAATATGGTTGTCATTGGTTGCGCAAACTCTTTGCTTGTTAAAGATCTTCTAAGGCGCAGTCAGAGTGAATGGTCTCATGAAGGAGGAGCTTGGGCTTTGAGCGATAAAAAGTTCAACAACCCTACTTCTGGTTGGTCGGCCTGAGGTGGCAAGCCTGGGAGACACTGAAAGCCTTTACCTTACAGGTTTGCTTTTCCTTGTCAAGAGGACATCGAGTACTGCAAACACTGCGTTGTTCCTGCAATCATCTGACCCAGGCGGACTCGAGCGTGCGCTACGATTATTTCCCATCCGCACAGGTGTCTTGGTACCTGACTGGTTGGTAGTTGATGAGGCAGCAGATAGGATTGGGGCAGGTGGTGCAGAGGGAGCCGGGTAAGTTCTTTCATATATATGATTTTTTGACTGAGACGCGTTTGCAGTGTTTGGGGATCAGCTGGCAGGTCAAACAATGGAAAGTGGGGATTCAACGCTCGGATGTCATGGCTTAATTAGCATAGAATGCCCATAGGTGTACATAGTATTGTAAACGTAAGGGAATTTTAAAGGGCTGTATAAACATCAACAAGCCAGAGGTGTGTCGACAAGGTTGTGCAGGAGGTTTGCTATAATCAAAGTTCACGTTACACCTTGTTCAACACTTGAAAACGGTGAAAGGTTGTTACAATACAGTGAGTGCAGTTAGAGAACGAGGAAAAAACCCAAAGAAACAGATATGCGCGACAGATAGTAGGAACAAAGGCAAAACGAATCTATGGTTGATAGATGGACCTCGCGACCTGCAATGTCTGTTGAGTAAAGGTTTCAACTAAACAGCAGGATGTCTTACGCTCTCAAGCAGCATGGTAACTTCGGGTGCGACGCGAATGAACTCCTTGTTCCAGAACTCGTACTTCAAATTGCGGAGCAACTCAATGAAGGTGACCAAAGCACCCCAGGGGTGGGGACGATGAACAATGAAGCGTTCCAGGAGGACGCGAGTCATCACTTCACGGAAGCGATCATCTTTCACTTCCACAAAGAGGTGGAGAAGCAAAGAGCTGAACCAATGGGTATGGGCATTGGGATATCGCAGATGGAGAACCATAGAGCTCAAGAGGTGGTGTTGTCCTAAATAACGCGTCAATCTATGTCATATGAACTAGTGGATTCATTGAACTCGCCTTCAACATCTAAATTAGCAGCAAGATACTGTAAAGCAACAACGCCAGGGTCGCTTGCGACAAATACAGAAGAGCCACTCCTCGCCTTGGCCTGAGCAACTGACGATACTCCAATGTACATGACAAGGGAGTTTATCAATGACAGGTTATACGATTCGGTTGAACTCTCTGGCACGCCGGGCAGCCTCAAGCGATCTTTGAGTGTTGTAAGGAATGAAGGGGTTCCACGATTAAGGAGGTATTGATCGAGGTTGTTGCGGAGGTCAGCGCTTTTAAGACCTGAAGCAAAGTCTGATAGAATGGGTGGTATCGGTCCCATTTCGGGAATCGAGTCAAATTTGATGTTGCGTAGATGGGGGTCAGGAAGGATGATAGACATAGGGAACGCGCTAAGGATGATATTGCGAAGCTGGATGCAACGCGGAGGGATGGCATCGCAGAGACTGAAGTAATATTCGCTAAGGAATTCTGGGAAATCATGAAGAAGGACGAGGAGGAGTCGGAGGGAGCCGCGATACAGATCACGAGATGCGAGTTGGAGATCAGCCTCTTTCAAGAACGGAGCCAAAAATTTGAAGAGGGAAAGAAGGAGCTTGTGGAACGCAGACCAGCCCTAACGGAATCGAGTCAAAAAAGGTCCTCTAATATTGAATGATAATCTCACCTCCCGATTTTCGGATAGCAGCAGTTTTGGCATGAAGAGTCGATGTGAAACAAGACAGAGCCAAGAGAATGCGAACCCAGGAAAGTAAGTGGGTTGCAGAGAACTGAAAGTGTCACTGCGATATTGTGAGTGATGATAAAAAATAACAACTGGAGAATGGATTACCTGATGGCGATCAGCAGAGAGAAATAAGCTGAGCCCAGATGTTCTGCGATGGAGTGTAGGTCGCTAATGAGACTGGAGAAGAATCTGAAGAACGGCTTCTGTTGAAAGAGAACGCCTTGTTCTTCGTGCATGTTCGCCAGAACAAGAACGAATATCGACAAAATCTTGGTGAGGTAGTGAACCTTCGCCTGGTCGTTGTCTATTCCAGAAGCGTCACCATGATACTTGATGATATAGACAATCAATCGCGACATCGCGTCAAGAACTTGGAAAGCGTATTCGAACTCTCCGTTTGCCATGCATTTGATGTAGCTGTTCACACTTGCCTCCGCACACACACGGAAGAAGAATGAAGAAATATCTTCGACCTTCAAAATTCCCTGCTTTGTGAGCTGGGAGATGAAGGGGACGAAAGCCTTCTCAGGAGAGTGAGACCTCTGGAAGATGGAAACCCATTGTTGGAACCAGCTAAACAACTTTTCCCTGAGCTGCTCGGTTTCTGGCTTGACCGAAGGCTGGCGGACTACCATGCCCTCCGTCGTGGGTCTGCGAACGACTCGAAGGTCATCCAGGAGACGATTCACCCTAGTAGATTGGTTAATACACGAGCCCAGTGAATTCGGTCACAACGTACTCTTCATTAGCATCGCCAGCTTGTGCCAACTGTCCAAGAACTTCAATAGAGTATGTCAACTGACTCTGAGAAGCAATCGGGGGGTCGCTTGATAGACATTCGCGAATGAGACCGGCTGCGAAGTTTTGCAAACTGGGGCGAGGATCAGTAAACAAATTCTTCGCTAGTTGTTGATCCTGAAGCGAAGTGCTGACAAGACCGCTGCGTAGCAAAGTCGCAGTAACAGGGATGTTAAGTTTGCGCTGAAGCGATGTAAGCGTTGCGTATGTAATAGAGGAACTTAGCACTAACCTCATCCTCCGCATAAAGTAGCCACGTTATAGCCTCTTTAGCGACGTCTTCAAACGTGCGGCATAACTGGTCCAACAAGGCAACATAAATCTCTCTGCCAAGCTGAGAGCTCGTCTTGTACAAGAGCTGGACAATCTTCTGAGACATGTGGAGAGGAGTGCGGTTATGATCGATGGAACTTGCTGCGACAAATAGGATCTGCCGAACAAGATGACGAAGATCATGATTAGGAGGAAGGGCGGCCAGTGATTGGATGGGCAACTGGATGATCAGGCTTTCTAGGTCCCTCAGGATCGTCTGCACGCAATGATCAGGTTTCCAACAGTGTAAAATGGAGGGCATGCTTACAGTAAAGCGTTCCATTGCTTCCTGGTGGGATATCGTATGGGATGCGATGGCTGGGTCTGGGGCAGGAGAAGCGGCATAGAGGGCTGGATTCAGATGTTCATTGCGAGCATACGACACCGTTGAACTCGGCCTACTCATTGGTGCAACACGCTTCGAGTCCAGGGCTGGATTGAAATGAAACGTCAAGATAATTCACATCAAGATATTGATAATGTATAAACATACCGAAATCCTCATAGACCGCCGCTTGATGCGGTTGCAGTCCTGTCGGCTTGATACGCAGAGGATCCGGAAGACTAGCGGAGAAGTTTGAGGGCGGAGCTGCAGGATCCCAAAATGCCTGCCCACTCCGATGCTGTTGGGAAGCAGAAGTCAGTTGCAGTCTGGTAATAAATGCCAAGTAATATACCTCGCGGTAACGACGACGAGCCTCGTATGAAGGAGCAAAACCATCATCCACATCTGTCACTGCTCGCTCCATGGCAGCCTTTTCAATTGCTGCACAGGCAACGTCTACATTATCTTGCACGAGGATGGTCAGGACTTGCTCGGATATCGTTTGCTGAAACGCTGTAAGCAATCGTCCAGTATCCCACATGTATCAACCACCTACATCATTGAATCCATGATCCACCAGAGAAGAACGCAAGTGACCTCCGAGATTGCTTTTCAAAGGTTCCTTACAGGTGACCAATGCGAGACTCCCGGCAAGCTTCTGCGCCATCAGGTGCCCAGCCTTACGCAACTTCTCCTCATTAGCCTCCGTTGCGAAGTCCTTGGCAACAAGCTCGCGAGTGGAGATGCCAGCGATCGTCACAGATCTCTCAACAACTGGGATAATGATCTGACGGACTCCTCAGATCATGAAACAGAAATGAAGATCGAGTCGCTTACCTCCCGGACAGCATGGTCGACAGCAACCTGCACTGCACGCTTGAAGGAGTGGTTACCATTGTAGGGTGCAAGTTGCGTGCTGACCACAACACTCGTGCCCAGGCTCGAGAGAATTGACTCAATATGGGCCCCTACGGCACGTTGAGGCTCAGCTGTAGGTGTAGGCCCAATTGGCATAACCTGGGTTTCACCCTGCATACGAGTAGAATCAAACCCGTTCATCGGCATCGAGTCTATATCGGTGACATATTCGGGGATGGCAGGTCCTGTATCGCCAGCAGTGGCCCTGTGGCGCACAACGTTCATAATCTCGATGGTGGCGAGGTCGATATCGAGGGCCTTGCACAGCATCTCGATCTCAAACTTCATGTTCAACTTGATTTCACCGTAGTGATAGAACTCGGCCAGTAGAGTTATGACTGCCATTAGCCAAGGGTTGGGTGGTTTGAAGACCTTGGATTTGGAGCAAGGCTCGAGGGTTTTGCAAACGAAGGGAATGGCGACAATCAGGCGTCCATGGTCAAAGCCCTCCAAAAGGAGGTCCTTGAAGGCAAGATTCTTGTGACGAATTGGCTTGTCACGAGCAAGCGTGATGGTCCCAAGCCACGACGCGATGTTCTTTAGGACCAAACGCTCGGAGGTGATCTGCATCGTCTTCTCGCTGTTCAACACCGTTGCTGCTTTAGCAAATGTCTCCTGCAAAATATATTTCGACAAAACCCGTTTGTCAAGCGCATCGAGGAAACGCAGATATAACTGGTGGTTGTTAGGCTCGCTGCTGATACGTTGGTCTACCAGATAATTGGCGAACCACCTCGAAAAGGTATCGTCAAACTGCTCTTTCATCTCCAATAGTTTGGCGTCAAAGTTACTGGGCGCGAGATTGTTCACGATAAACAGAATCTTGTCGGAGAGCTCCTCCGGTGGCTCAACGATCTCCATATCAAACTTGTCAGGGCGGATAGAAGTGAATACAGGCGCAGGGTCAGCCGTAAGACCAGCAGAGATACCGCGCATATCAGCATTACTGCGGGATCCGTCACCGCCAACAGCAATAGCACGGTGAATGACGGCCGTCAGATCGGGGCGAACCTCCATAAGATGGGGAATTCTGAGAAGAGCCTGACATAGAGGCTGCCACTCAGCAAGGCGAGTTTCAAAACGGGAGAGGGCTTGAAGACCAAACTTGAAAAGATTGGTATCGGGAGGACAATTGAGGGCGTCGACAACGTAACGGATGGCAATTCCGAGAGGAACTGAATCTACAAGATCGTGATGGATGATAGAGCCAAATAGATATCCAGTCATGGCAAGCTCGCGAGCGGGGTAGTAGGATTGGAAGAATTTGTATTCATCAAAGAGGAAGTGGAGCATGCAGGAAAAAATCTCGTGGTCACGAGTATCGGACGAGACTTTGCTGCGTTGGAGAAGGGCGATGACTTCGTCGATAGAGGTCTGTTCGTCGTACATGTGCTTATAAATAGCGTCAACCTCACCCTCAATCTCCGCTGAGTAATTGACGACAGTCAATCCAGGATCGATATCGCTACCGGGGATGAGGCTCATGAGACGAGGGTGAACCTGCAAACAGGAGTTGCGAACTTCAAGACAATAATCAATGTCGTCCCGGGGCATTTTGGCAGAACTACAAACAAACAAGTAAGAGAAACGAAAAAAGGCAAAAAAAAAGAGATGTATACTCACTTGTTACGAAGAATGCGTAGGAATATGGCGATGGTGTTGGGATTTAGGGACAGCGTACGACTGTCGACGGCGGGGTCCGACATTCTTGCCACCTTCTCGCTCTCCATTTTGACTTCCAAAAATGCAACCATAGCGCGTAGGAACTCTGCTCCATGTTGGTTAACGTTATCGGCCAACCACTTGTCGAGGTTCAGGTACTCTCGGCGCGATGCCAGCGAAGCAACATCCAGGGCAAATGTAAAGGGCCGAACATCGAGCAAGCTCTCCAGAATCTGATCCCATTTATAGTCATCATGAGCGCCTTGAGGCTCACTTTGGCTTACCTTGAGGTCCTGAGCTACGTCCAGGATCCTCGAGATATTGAGAGGATTTTCCTCATAGAAGTCGCGGAATGCATCAGTCAGATAGGTCGGTTCGATCTGCCACAGACGCATGAAGACCAGCTGGTGGTTAGGATGTCCGGCAAGGAACATGGCCAGGAGTTTCCGAGAGTATTCCACGCGGATTTCGTTCCAGTTCGCATCCTTGACGCTATTAAGAAAAAGAAGGACGTGAAGATAGAAGAATAACTTACTGGCACTTGCAGTAGACCCATTTGTACCAGTTCGGCGCTTATCTTTAGTGCTTTGTCGAGCATATCCCTAACACATGAGCGAATTTCGGCGCTGTCCGAGTCCGCGAGTCGTACGAGAACCTCGAAGACATCCAACGAATTCCAAGTGTGACTCTGTACATTAGCTGCAAGGGACTTGATTGTGGGGCTCGCAACTGCGACGTCATCCACTGTGACGATCCTCCTGCCTGGCAAAGATACAAAATTGAAAGTATCCGCAGGTAGTGAGAGCAACGCATCAAGAAGTTTTAGTTGATATAATGAGTTGGACCATGTCCCCCAGAAACCAATCACAGCATGAGGATCAGCGTCACGTGGGCAGTTGAGCAGAATGGCGATCAGAAGCTTTAAGGTAGCAGTATCCACCCCATGACGGTCAGGTAGATCGAATGCCTTAATGACATTCGCCCAATTCAAGGTAGTGTGCTAATCACGCACATCAGTAAATGCAAATCTCAATCAAAGAGACCCTTACAAAGCTGCTCAATGCCCTCACCAAAGCTCCGACATCACATAAAGTTGTACCCTCCGCGGCCAATCGAGCCAAATTGGACATAATCTCCACCAATTGAGGGTCTCGAGGAGGATTAGCTTCCGAAATCCCAAAGCGTTGGAGCAGAGCGCAAACAGTATCTGGATCACTGGTAATATCAGGACCCAACTGAATCAGTGTCTGAACCAGGGAAGTCCCAGGAGGCAAGCTGTGCAAAAGGGTTCGGGTTAATAGTTGACGAAAGTGGTAGCCACATTGTCCTGACCTTAACGTTGGGAAAATGCGCTGCAGGATAGGAGCGACAATTTCAGGCCCATACTTTGCCTGCGCAGCAGCAATGAGCGCTTGACGCTGCGTGGGATCCAGGATTGGGGTCTCGGAGGCGGACTCGGAAAGAAGATTTGACATGAGTTTCGCAACTTGCTGAGGTGAAAGATCGGCGTGGTCGAATGAGGGGTGCTGGCAAAGTGCAAGTACTGCTATTTCAAAGTCGTGTCGTATAAGGGACATTGCTTGGGCGGCAAGTTCCTTCCTCGTGGGCGAAGAGACGATAGCGGAGGTCAGGACAAGTCTCTCCAAAGGACGTAAAGCCACCCGATCAACGAATCGGAGGAGATCAAAGTGCCTGAATGCGTCCCCTTCGCCCTTGTCTATGCCCTCACGAAAACGGTCAGCGAGAAAAGGGTCACGAGCGAGTCGTTGAGTTTCTTGGACGAGGAGTCGAAAAGTCAATGCAGTGGAAGTATCAAAAGCCGATGGAGGCGCTGAAGATGCTAGTCTGCCTTGGGAATGAACAATCAAACGACGAATAAAATGGAGGTATGTGTCAAGCCCGTGCTGCTCAGAAAGCTAAAAAGGAGTTTTTGTGAAAATAGGAATAATTCAGTGATACAAGAACAGCTAATCTAGTGCTGATAATCCTCACCGAACGGATTTCAAGCTGATTGCGATCAAAATTGTCTTCTGTAAGGGTTGAAAGAAGGAAGACGATTTGAGCCTTTACAATTGTATGTATATTGGCGTTTGGAGGATTATCCATCGCCGAAGACCTGGCAGCAGTCTCCGGACGTCGCGAGACGATCCCACCAGCGGACGCCGTTTTGGTGAATAGAAGTAAGAAAGTATAGAAAGCGCGTAGGCCGAGTCTAACAGTGAACACACCAGCCCGGTGGCAACTCGTCCTCGCTGCCAACACACAAATCCGGATCCTATTTTGAAGCTCCGATTGAATATACTTGAATTTTACCCGGTGATCCCTGTTCATTATGTACGATGCGAGTCAAACGTTTAAATGAGCGTTGACAGTGCATTAACGTTTTAACCATTGGGTATCGACATCGTTTATCAATCGTATGTTGCGACAAAGGCCACGTCGTTTCAACGGGTCATGCGATCTTGTGTTACTATTTCGAATAACGCTTTCGTGGGCTGTCGGGCATTGGCATGAGCTATTGTGACGGGCCCATTGAAAATGCGCAAGCGCCAGTCGACGCCTTTCAGCAACTTTAATGTTACATACAGCTAACACGCCCGTGAATAGCAAACAACAGCACTCGAGTTCACGCTTTACTCAACCTTCACGTTTTCAGCCTACCCTCTCGCCAGCGTGCACAGGCGGTTCACTTACCTTGAAATATGCTTGCAAAGCATCAAAGACTGTAACCCCAATCTCGCTAGAGCTAAGTTTGCCATCATCGATGTTAAGATGTTAGGCGCGAATAACTTTATGATATAGTACTTCCACGGCAGCACTTGCAGCAAACGTTTGCGACAACTATACGTTCAAGCCTCCGAGTCGATGTATACAGTTCTTTCTGGCCAGAGTAGCAGCAACCACCTCTTGAACTTATTCAGCTTTCAGACAGCAGGTTCCGACCGTGATAGCCATAAATACCGAGGGACTTTGCCGCGAGCTGTCATGCATGAACGTTCAGCTCTTCAGGTCAGATGAGAGCGTGGCATGTGAGGGTTCCACAATCATTCAATGCGTATGAACTTCTCTCCGTTAGTTTCTAATTACACTGTCCATCAGTGTCAGGACTCGGGGAGCCCCTGTGAATGCCTCGTCCACCGTGATCAGCCTTACATCATGATATACTTGATACTGATTTATATCGTAGTTCTACCAGGTGGGAAGGCCTGGCGTCCTTGAAAATATTACTCATAGTTGCAGTAAAATGACCACTCAGGGACCTGATCCTGTGAAGAAATGCTGATTTTAACAAGTAGGCTGTACCACAGGCTGTCACGCCATCAGACTTCACAGCAACCCTCTGGCAGAAATATGGTACAAACCTTGTCTGAGAAGGTTCAACTTGGTTGAATCCGTCGATATTATATAATCTCGGTTTTTATTCTTCTCCCGCAGTCTCCAGTCGGATATGTGTCAAAATACCGTCAACAGCTCCGCGATCATGTAATGTGTCATTGAATGAATGTATTTAAGTTCGCCCCAACGTTGCGACTTTCTCTAGTCAACTACCATGCTGCTTCTGCTGTCCTGCTGCTCGTCAATTGCGATTTAGCTCCTACGTGGCTCACTAACTGATCTGTTTTAGCGAACTTCTCTTTGGTATGCGGTCTCCAAGATAATGATGATATTGTATAGTTCACAAGTTGGTCAATCCCTTTCGTATTGCTCTTGACTTCACATGTTGCCTTTGTTTCAAATCAATGGCAATAATACCACAGGATTGGGACGAAATGACCATTGCGTTGTGCTTTCATGCATCTCGCAAAATATTTACATCGCCGGGTGTTGATGCGTGCGTGCTCTCTGTTGAATCGGGTGTTGATGCTGCGGTTTCTGGATGTAGGGTTGTTGGCGCTGCTTGCGTTATACGAGTTGGTCAATCTGTTTCGTATTGGTTCTGACTTCAGAAATATTTACATCACTGGGTCTTGACGTGTGCGTGCTCTTTGTTGAATCGGGTGTTGATGCTGCGGTTCCCGGATGCAGGGTTGTCGGCGCTGCTTGCGTTATTGCCTGATGAAGTGCAGCCTGCAGAATTGGCACCAAGTCTTGATGGCCGCTAATGCTCGTGTTCTACACGCTGTCAAATTGGATCCCACAATACATTGCTCGCTTGGAGTTTTACTAAGCAGAAATCTCATTATCTGTGGGCATTCAAATTGACCGGGTTTTTAACTGCACTTGCTCCATATCTATCGACCGACCTCGTGCTCCCTATACTCCCAAAGGTGGTCCGCTAAGAGGAGGTTTGAACGGCGTGGGTCGATGGCACGTTTTGTGATCCGATTTCTAATAAGTACCTTCTGAGATCTAAAGTTTGCTGGCCATTGGGATGCACAGGAAGAAGTTAATGAGGCCAGCTTAGACATGTTTGGCACTGGTCAGTGGCGGTTTCTCTTTCGAAAAGCTCTCTTTCTCATGGCCTTGACCAGCATCTGATTTCTTATATAACGCTCATTCGTCTGCACCTTTCCAACAAACTTGGAATTTATCAGTATGGGTCGATCAGACGACAACATCTCCTTTGGAAAGCCGCATCTTACAATGCACGTTCCAACAGCCCAGCTTGGCAGTCTGTGAGTGAGGCATAGTTAGCTGGAGCACTAGCGACTTACGAGTCTCGTCATAGCACACTTCCAGCGGGGTATCCTCAACATCAGAACATTTCGCCTTGGCTGTCTGACCAGTTGAGGTGAATCTTCACCACTAAATGATCATTCCCTTCTTATTGGGTTTAGAAGGGACACGACATCGCGTTCTCGTGAAAACGTCCCTTCCGGGTTTCCCCTGCGTTATTATGCACAGTCACAGCCTAGGTGTGTGGTTCGGTAAATTGCGACCGCTCCATCTGATGGTGATCTTAAGGGATGTTTTTACGCATTCTGGCGCCATCGGTGGTTCAAGGTATTTGAGTCTGTCCATGGCATTTCACGCTGAGCTCATTCTTCCTCCCATTCTATTCATCTAGTGCATACCGCTCTGCAGAAGTCGGTTCAGCTGCTCATGTTCCATATGGTATTTCAAATAGAGATTCTCTTGAAGTGTCTATGCAATCACTGCAGGACACATCAATGCAGTCTTCGGCAATGGTTGTACCATCGCACACAATCAATTTCCGTGCTCAGAGCTACGAAGGCAATGTCATCCATTCCCCTCGGCTACATCACGCAACTCCGCTCTCCGACGTTGACGCAAGGTATTCAAGTTCACACACGGTATCTCACTCAGGCTCATTTTGTCCTTATCTAGCACAAGGAGCTTTGTAAATAATTGCTACATGTCGGATGCCGGTCCGCCTGCTCATGTTTCGGGTGGAATTCCGGATAGAAATTATTTGTTTGCAAATCCTGTACCATTGCGGCCGGACACAGTATCACAGCCGTTCAGTGGCACTGCATCATACGAAAGCAAGCCCATTGCTCCGAGATACGAAGGCGACATTAGACACGTCTCAGAATCGCTTAGCATGGCCTTCTATGATCCAGTTTACTGTCGCTCAGACCATTCCCGTTATGGTGTGGCACCCTCTCACCCTCCACCGCAGTCATCGTCGTCAATTCCAGCATCCAGGACAGAGATACTTCATCCTAGTGCACATCAACCGAATCTCCTCGTGCAGCACACTGACCGAGTCATGCCATTCCGTAGGCATGATACTCAGCGGTCAATTTCTCCTCAAGTTTACCACATCGATGGCTGCTTTATAGATAGAGATGACCTTCCAGACCAAGGAGCGAACAGCACCATCATAATCGTCGGCGAATGTCTTCGCAATGACTCACCGTGCGGCCTTTGGGTGAAAGCCGACAAGGGTTCGATCAAGCGCCATGCGCAGAAATGGCATGGGGTTGCTCGCGGGGGTGACACCAACATAGTCTTGTGTACATGGGCCAAGTGCAACGCCGACTCGATGCAGAAGGGTGCTGTGCCACGACATACTCTGTGCAAACACTTCCGCGAAACATTTCAGTGCAACGGGTGTTTGAAAAACTTCACTCGAGACCACTGTTGGAGATCTCATGTTGCGAAGTGTACGTCAAGTGGCACTGGTCATGGATACAGTGTGTCGTATGACCCTAGCATTCGTACCATCGATGTGAAAGGCATGTCTCTGAGACAGGTCGGTAATTGATTCTGAATGGGTGAGCATGATGTCTTCTTGATCTCGTTGATGGTGAGCTAATTCATGGATCAGAAGGGACCGATCGAGCCACAAGGTCCATTCAAACCAAGTTGTCGTGATTCTCCTTCCACCCGTTCACGCAGTATTGCTCTCAGCGCTCACTGATTCAGATATTTGCACTTCGTGTTTTTCCAGGTGCTGCTACTAATAGCTAGCCTACGTGGCCAGTACAGGCTCTTGCAGAGGCAGGCAGGCAGGCATTGCCATTGTAACAGAAGACCGATTTTTTTAATCCGCACAGCTTGTTTACGTTTGATATAAGCCCGAGGATGACAGAGGGATAGCACGGACCGCAGGGTGGCCCTGCCATTGGCACCATTAGAGCAATTGTATGTCTAGGTCTCGTACCGTAGCATATGTGTTACTATGTGCGCATTGGCTGACTTTTCCAATTTATGCATGTATTTATATCTCAACTACTGGATCTCAGGATCTTAGATGGCCTCTTAGTGTGTGCACTCTCTAGGGAGTGGTAGGTTCAAGCTTAAGAGTCACTGCATGTGAAATGCGGCATGTACCCTCTTATAGTACTGATCGACAGGATGCTCGGGTCGGAATCTGATACATTCATTCGTTCTTAAATCAATGATATAGCTACTCATCGATATCAAATACGAATACAAATATGAGAATCACCAAGCTACTGTATACATTTGACCTTAGGTTCGTCACAGCGTCGCCGAGCCCCCGAACCGAACCTATTTCGTGTGACAGTCACACCAAATTGAGGGCAGCGAACCTAAATGTGTGACATTTTGTTCATGGGTGGTGGCATAAATTATAATTTTACCGTGTTTTTCTACTTACTTTCTACCTCTTTTACATTGAATATTGAAACAGTTACCTCTTTGCATTACATTTCATTGCATGTGTATGTATTATGTAGAAAAAACATGTAAATACGAACCTATTAATACTTCTGTGACACCACCCTCAGCCAGACGAACATGCGAACCTACCATTATGTAATGTCACACTGGGACCCCCACGAACCTAAGGTCGAACGAGCTCACGCCCGTTGTGCCTTCAGCACAAATCGAAGGAGCGCTACGCACTCCTTCAGGGGAGGAAAATGAGTGTTGTTCCTTCGTCACAGGAAGCCAAAGGAGGGCTACGCCCTCCTTTGGCTTCCTGGCCTCAGGCTGCATCCTAATAAATCATGCATTTTGAATAAGATCACGCCTTGATAGTGGATTTCAAAAAGAGGTACATTTATGAGCAGCATTTCAAGAAAACTAAAAGTACATAGTACATAAGATTAGTCAGTTCTATATATATAAGTACATCAATCATTGATACGATCTGTGAGTCCTCTAAGCACTTCTGTATATACTACATTGGTTGTATTTGAGCCTTCTTCATGCTCTGGAAAGATAGCAAACACTCTGTCTGGGTGGGTGCAGCGAGATAAAGCCACATAGAGTTGTCCATGGCTGAAGACAGGAGTCCGCAAATTAAGGCCAACCCACTTGACGCTTTGACCTTGCGCCTTGTTGATTGTCATAGCGAATGCAAGACGAACAGGAAACTGGTGACGCTTGAGAGGGATTGGGTTCTCTTCAGAACTGGATTCCATAGTGATGCGAGGAATTAGGACTGTGTTCTCATTGACCTGCTGATCTTCATCATCTCCATCCCTAAGAACATGGCACCTAAGGACACGGGTGGTCCAAGACAGGAGTATCATGCGAGTTCCATTATAGAGTCCCTGCAAGGGGTTCAAATTGCACAAAAGCATTAGAGGAACACCTGCTTTGACCTCCAATTTGTGCAAAGGGAAGCCTGATGGGGCGAGGGTATGAAGGAACTCTGGGGGAATGTAATCGTATTCTCTCTCCGTGACTGAGTCCGCGCTGGTGAAGACTGCTTTTTCTCCAGGGAATGATTCCAGGATAGTGGCATTGATTTCATCCACATTAGTGTTCTTTGCAGAAAGAATGGTGCGATCCAGGAAGTATGAATCATTTAAGGGAGGACGATCAGGGAGCAGAATTCTTGAGTATAGGGCATTGATGAGAGACCGAAGATCATTGTTGGGACACCGCATGCGGGCAGGGAGGGTCACAGTTCCATCTTCATTTGTGCCCCTACCAGCTCCAATCTCAAGAAGCCACCTTGCAAAATCATCAGAAGCGGGATCTTGACCAAGACACATATTTCTCTTGAGATGGAATATATGAAGCCTTGACCAAATGCGAGATCTGCAAAAGGTAGCGCCCACTATCTGCTCCCTGGATCCATGAGGCACCACCGGCAGGGTCTGTCTGAAGTCTCCTCCAAAGAGCATGGTTACTCCTCCAAAATCAGCATCAACATTCAGAAGATCATGTAATGTGCGGTCAAGGCATTCCAGGATGTGGCAGTGTAACATTGGAATTTCATCACAAATGATTAGGGAGGTGGCCTTGAGAAGCTCATGAAGAATGTCTCCTTTCTTTATGTTACAAGAGCTGTCTTCAGTGAATGGGAATAGGGATCTTGAATCACTGAATGAGCTGTACGTCCACCTGGCAGGAGGAGAGAAGCGATTCCGGAGGAAGCCACACATAGGACGATCTTGCCTTCAGCACGGAGTTTTGAAGCGATGAGCTTGCAGAGATATGTCTTGCCACATCCACCTGCACTGTGGACAAAGTATGAATGTCCTGGTCTGCGCTCATCACGATGCATCGCATCATCGACCACCGCATCAAAGACCGCCCTCTGCTCTTCATTGAGAGAAGGAACTCCTCTTTCCACCACCTGCTGAAGCTCTTCTTGGTTGTACTGGAGCTGCTCAGCAATCAACTGGTTACCCTCCATGGCTCCCCATCTTGCTGCCATTTGAGAGACAGGCATGTGGGGAATGGCATCCAAAGACTTTCCATTTTTGCGAAGCACACCATCAATGAGATAGAGACCATAGTCGTAGACCTCCTCCTCAGTAGCATCTGGCATATTAAATGGGATGCGAGCAAGACGGTGGCGCAGATCATCACAGAGATTGTCCTTGAAGCGGTTCCAAAGGTCATCAGGGCTTGTAGGATTGCAGAATAGGAGGATGATGGCGAATAAATTTCATGTATGGTATCCAGTGCACATATGAGAGGCATCCCGCAAGCATTGAATCCATTCATTATCGTCTTCGAGCAGACCCCTGAGCCGACATGCGTCCTTGAAAGTCTCACAGACAACATCATCGACAGTCCGAAGGTGTTCATAGGAGGTAGCACCTTTGAAAAAACACATTAAGTTTGATTCATACAAATCGTCACAGAAACCATACCTTTCACTACGGTCAAAAGCAATCTCAGATAAAATCTCTCTCCAGAGCCGGGGGCAGCAGAATACATCCTTCCAATTGCAACTCCACGCTGACGTATCTTCCAAGCAACTTTTTGCCACACAAACTTTGAGGGGAAATCCTGGTAGAGGAGATCACAGGCTCCAGCTGCCACCATGTTTTCATCAGCATTGGCTTTGAACCATCCAGTGAGGTGAGTCTCCTTTGCTGCTGCACGCTCGACAACATCCTCAGGATTATCCTCAGGATCATAGACAACCATGTGTTCACCTGGGAGGTGGACTGGCAAGCGGTAGACAGCAGGCCATTCAAGGTGCATCTCATTTTCCATGATGCTGCTGTAGAGACTCATGCCTCTCCTTGTGCAATATTGCAGTTTTCACCAAGGAGTATACAGCACGAACTTGTAGCATCACTCTGTATGCTTCCTACAGCTATTCCTACATGAGGCGCAGCTTTCCCGTGCAATGCGCAACTCACGTGCGTGCCTTTCCCGCACTTCACGATGTATATGCGCGCGCGCTTTCCCACGCTTGAGCGCCCTATAGCGCCAGCCATCCGGAAGCATCCATCCACTGTCCACCAAGTTCCCTAGTGCGTATATTTCCATTTCTCACATTTGCATATTGTTCCATCTTTATTTTTATCATGGACCCTTACTTACATATATCCTTACATACCTTACTCGGTAGCGCTTCGGCTCCGCATGACAGTGCTTAGGCGCCATACTTAAGCGCCAGCAGTACATACTTACTCACTGACTCACCCACCAAGAACGACAGAGGACTGAACCACAACAATACCCATTTACTACCCAGCAGAGCATAGTTGAAATCTATTACTTGGCACCTCGCATATAACATCTCTCAGCTTGCATCTCTCACCTCTTGTCTAGTGTCTTATCATCACTTAAGCAAACTCGCTCATACCCTCTCTTGTTTCCGCATACACGCGCCTGCATTCCCGCACTTCGCATTTGCCAACCAGTAGTGCCTTCGGCACCTACTACTAGATCCTTGCTGCACTCGCTTCCCCTTTAGGGTCGAACTGCACTTGTCGTCTCAAGTATAGCAGACTAGGCAACGCGCGACCTTACAACAATTATAGATACAGTCAGGAGCATTGTTCGTCCCTCACTGTATCGTTGAACCTTCAGCGCCATGCAGCCTCAATTGAGCTAATATACCTGGAGTCAAGATATGATTTGACCTCATCCACCGGTCCTTCCATCTCCAAAGTTGCATGGTCATGTCCTTTGTAGATATATTTATGAATGTACTTGACAGACTTGATCGAAGCGCAGACTTCCAAATTGATGTGGCAGTTGAATTCGACCAGCAGTTCCAGAGGGTGAGGAACAACATCTTTATTGGTGAAGACATCATTATTCTTTTGGATCGTGCGAGCATTATCTGGTCTTGCATACTCTGGGTAGCCATCATCCTTCAAGGATGTCTGATGACAGAAAGACTTTGGAAAGTGCTTTTTGCACTGTCCATTCTCCAAGCAACGCTCTGGACTGCATGGGCCATGAAGCATGTATTTTGATACAGCTTTGTAGAGTTGCGGGTGCACATCTCTATCTGGTATCTGAGCAGAGATAAAGGAGTTGATCTGCTCTACAGTGCATATCTTGTGATCTGAGTTGAGGAAGATGAGAAGGTGCATGTGGGGCAGACCACACTTTTGATATTCGATGGTGTACACCAATCCTGCAACCTTCCCATAGTAGCCCTTGCGAACCTTCTTCAAGAGCGCTTGTTGCTTTTGGTAGAAGACGCGAGCCACCAAGTCTGGACGATCCACAGCGCTCTGACCTACATAAGCAATATTAGCAACAACATCATAAATAAATTATTAAAATTTACCTGGAAGGAGGTTTTCAGTGATCTCAGGCCAACTCCCATTTGCAGTCATTGTTAGGAAGAGGTCGGGCTTCTTGCAGGCACAGCAAATGGCCAAGGAATCCTGAAGCAACTGGTGCATGTAGTGGGGGCTTCCAGTATGCAATGATGGCAGAATGATTGTGCGACCTGTCTGAGCCAGATCATCTGTGCCATCATTAAGGATGTTGTCTGCCAGGCCTTGGTAGCAGTCTGCCCTAAGCTTTTTTTGATTTTTGGTAACCCAATTCAGATTGCTCTGTTCGATGGAAGCCCAAGCATCAACAACATACTGCTGGAACAGTCTTCCACCACGAAAGATGTTGTTGTTATCGATATGGATGGGGCGGGGGTGAAGACGGAAGGCATAGTATAACAGCTGGGTCACTTCTTTTGAACATGTACGTCTGCCTTGAGGGATGTTGAGAGGTATTCCAAGGTGCCAGCCCTCCTCGCCAGAAGGAAAGAGAAGGGCATAGTGAAGGGTTGAGTATGCATGGCTGAGCTGACTGATGCGTCGCAGCTGACCACCTTGAAGTCGCAAGACAATATCTCAGTTTGTCAGATACCTCCTCAGATCCATCTCCAGGAATGATCACAGCAATTTCATCAGCAGTGGGAAGATTATATCTTCGACCATCTGTGCCCTGCTGAAAGTGAATGCGTGCACGAACTTCTGTGTGCTGCTCTGGAGGCTTCTCGCTCATAACTTGATAGGCCTGCTTATAAAGAGCTGCATATGGATGACTCTGATAGATCATATCATGGAGCTCTCTGAGAATACGACGATCAAGGCCCTCATTTCCTGGTTGGTTGGCGTGGATGTCGGTGGCACATTCGGGATCATAAATGTAGATTTGAGCGTATGAAGGCCAAATACCTTCAGGGGGAATCAGGCTGCCCATAAGGTGGTGAAGAGATCCATGGATACGAAAAGCATTTGAGCCAGAGCCTTGAAGGGCCCTATCCTTGATGGTGACGCCTACGGATGTGAATGCAAGAGCACTGTTGTACTGGCGAATCTTGGACACAAATGTTCTGTCTCCATATGCCTGTTGCAGCTCGAGTGGCCATGCTGGAAAGGGAGGAAGGTCGACTTTTCCCTCCAAGCAGCATGTACCAAACCGTGGATTTCGTGCAGATGATTTGGTGAGTCTTTCACATGCAAAATGCATGGCATGGCAGTTGGGGCACTCCACATTAAGAGGACCAAGAGTGTGATGATCAATGGGCTCTGTGTATGGTCGAGCTCCATCTGGGATAGGGATATTTCAGACAGGCGCCTGGTTGATATTTTCATCATCCTCTGCATCGCGCTGCCAACGACGTTCTTGCTCCTGAGTTCTTCTTCTTTCCTCGTCGTCTTCATGCTGCTGCTGAGAAGCAGGATTATCATATTCACACAATGCCTCTTCAAGACGCTCCTGTTGCTCATGATCCCTCTGCTCCTGGCAGTGTTGTTCCTCTTCTGCCTCTTGACCTGCACGCAGAATATCATAAGCTTGTCTATTGGCATTCTCAGCTTCCTGTTGCTGCAATCGCTGCTGCATCTGAAGTCGCTCAGCTTCCTGCTGCTGCCATTGCTGCTGCCATTGCTGCTGTAATTGCTGTTGCATCTGCAGTTGCTCAGCTTCCTGCTGCTGCAATTGCAGCTGAATCTGCTGTCGATGAAATTCCTCCTGCACTTGTCTTTGAAGCAAGTCATTTCTAATGCGCTCATTTTCCATTTGCTCTACCTGCCAATGTTGTTGAAATTGAGCATTAAACTGACGATAATCAGGTTGAGGTGGTCCATGTAAAGGTTGTGCAGGATTGGGTGCAAAGTAGTGCAGGGGATTATCGACATTGTGAGGACCAACTGCACCCTCGTAATGAATAGGGCCATATATAGGAGGAGCAGGAGGAGCAGGAGGAGCAGGTTGATTAGGAATGTGAGGTACCTGTGGAGGCTGCATCCCGGCTGCCTCTGCTTGTGCTTGCTGTCTTATCTCATTTCTGTCCTGTCGCCGGTGAAGATCGCACTGATGGCGTCTGTCATTTTGAGCTGCATTCACTCGCTCATTCAAGCATGCATTATAATCAACCGGAGGAGGACGATGAGCACACTGCACATGTGCAATCGCATTTCGTGGCAAGCCAGGATATTGCGCAACTGGAAGTGGCTCATATTGAAAGTGAGGGGGAGGTTGCCAAGCAAAAGGTCATGGAACGGGTCCTGCTTGTGGCTCATTAGCCGGCATAAAATTTGGCTGTGGAGCAGGAGGCAGAGGCCTGTCCTGATTATCATGGGCAGCACGACGACAATTACGTCTGGTAGGAGAAGTCATTTGAAGTCGATTGAGTCTGTCTTGTTCACGTTGGGAGTGTCGATCACGTTCTGGCGTGATTTGTTCTTGATTGCTAATGTGCAGATATGAGCATCATGCACCTTGCACATAGCAATATATATATCAGCAACTCACAGAATAGGTATATATCCATCCATGGTTGTTAAATTCAAACGGTTGTTTAGCAAGTGCAAAATTTGTCTAAACTCATCAATTAGTCATTTCTATTATCATTGATAAGAAATAACACCCACCAAAAGTGTATCACACTTTATTACACTTGGCTGCAGGGAAAGGCAGTTTAACTCGAGAATTCTATTCAAAAGCAGCAGCCAAGTTGTGTAATGATTTGTGTAACCAAAAGTGTAATCAAATTTCTATTATTGCTTTTGATATTCTCGATGCCTCTCCCATATAGTAGGAAAAGTCTGTTGTTTGTCCGTTGTGTTCCCACGGCGCAGTAGGCGTGAGGATTACTGTCCACTATATCGCGTTTGGCAATATTTTCGGACTTGTAAAAATTTCACTCAATTTGTTCGTTTACACTCTTCTTACTTAGTCTTAGTCTTAGTCTTAGCGAGTCCACACGAGAAAACCACGCGAGTTTCCAAAAAGAGGTTTAAGCGAGGTAAGTGAATCTAAGCACATCTAAGCGTATCTATGCGAAAGCCACGCGAGCGCCCAACCATTCCCGAAACCGTTGTACTTTACTTCTTAGATGCATCTGAAATCAGTACGACCTTTTCCACATCTCCAATCACGTTGCTCGCTGATTCCGAGTTGGACAAGAATAGGTACCACTAGTGCGTGAAAAATACTAGGACAGCGGCCCGGGAGCCGTTTCGCGTGCTGAGGCTCAATGGGTGGCGACGTGTTCTGACGGATCCCATCAATTATACAGTGTTGTCGAGGGAGTATTCACCATCGTACAGACACATCATTGTCATTCAGAAGTCTTATTCCACCTTCACAGGGTACAGATTCGAAGTAGTCACATATCGTAACGTGCAGATACGGGTTATGAGGGGCATTTAAACTGCTAGGGACACCCAAGGCCAGGCTCTATCTATTATACAAGGTCATAGCATGGGACCTACTGATTACCAACCAGGAACACTGGCATTCCCGAGGACCTGCGCTGGCAGACCACAGAATGGTGCAGCCATCCTCATCAAACACCATTTCTTTGGCTATCTCAATTCATGCGACAAACCCATGTCACAATCTCTCTCGCGCTCATCACCATCCAGCAAGCCATTGATGATCGAGTATTTCCCCAATACCGCCGACTTTCCCTTATCTGAGGTGATGCTGTGAAAGCAGGACAGGCTTGGGACAGGCGCCATGGATACTGATCGCACGAAGCTACTCAGACATTATTGGTGCATTGCATGGCCGATCTCTCAAACTCAAAGGCATCTGTATGTCTGTCTCGCCGATATTTGAAGCGCAATACCGAGGTCAGAAGGTGTAATTGGTTTGTGGATTCTGGGGTATGTCAAGTATCGCACCAGCACTATAACAGGAGGGGTTGAGATTCGTATCAAAGTTACTCCCGGTAAAAAATCACAGTCCAGTATACAGCTAGTATGAAGTATAAGGCCTAGTAAAGCCAGCTGGTAGATTTGATTGAACATGACAGAAGAACATTCCGAACTGTGGTATCACTGGTCACAGCTTAGTAAGGTGTACAGACTAGTCCACAGGATTTGTATACAGGATGTGGCACGGCGACTCAGATCGACATAATACATATGCCACCCACTTGTCTCGTATGCAGTGCATGTATATATTAAGTACTAAGGCTCAGCGCTCAATATCTCTAGGGCTCACTCTCCGTGTTTCCGCAGCGTAGAATATCAGTTTGTGTTGCTCAGGTACTAAGCCGGCGTGCTTACAGCTGCATAGGGTAGCACACAGAGGCTTGAGTACAGGATGTAAACTTGTGGGTTACCGAATCCCAGGACGTGAACTGGTAGCGATCGCGGCTACTATTAATTTGGGTAGTAGCATGGCCAATATACAGCATCTCAGAGAATATTGCATAAAAGCTCATGATGTGGTACAGCTCAATGATATCGTCAACTTAATGGCTCCCTCGCTCGTTCAATGTTTAGCATCACTGCAAGAAAAAGGCTTCGGCAATGTCACTCATTGCAATTACTTCCTAATGCACGATGTGAGCCTACAATTTCCACTCAGATGGCTTGCTGAACGAGGCCTACTAGTTGCGGAGCGCCGTCGCAGTCGTCAGCTGCATTCCATGAACGACTCATCGACCAATACGAACAATGGCTACATCAACTACATACACTACAGAATCCTGCAGACAACATAGAATGTCCGTGAGTCTCGTCATTTCCGGATGTAACATGAAGAATAGAATAAAAACGATCTAGCTCATATCAACACTAAAAGAGAGAATTTTACCATCGAGAACGGTTGCAAGATCTGCCGTGGTACTGTCCGCAGCACGAACGCACTCATGGTCGCGACTCCCGAATGACGTTGAAGAGTCAACAAGACAGGAACATAATAACAACTTCATCAATGAGTACTCGAAGTTGCCGATAATCTACCCTCAGCGACTGTCATACTCCGCTTGGAAGCCTGCAGGACTTTTGGGACTGGCCATTTCAGATATAAAGGAATGCCTTTGATTTGCCGTGAAGGGCACACTGCTCTTCATTGCATTGCCTCCAGAGTACGGAAGACTTCCTCATCAACCAAAACAGTTCGTTGGTAATGCCAACTTTATCCAAAAGTTCCTCTGCAGAACCCTAAATCTCTCATCATCAGGAATGCGGAACTCATCCGGCCCAGGGACATCGAATCCATCAGCCTGGTGTTTCCGGGCCCATATGGTTGATGGTCTTCAGATTGAAGAAGACCTCACAGATGAGATGAACGTCCACGCATGCGTTCGTAAAGAATTCCTCGGTCGTCTGTGGTCGAAAGCGGAAAGACGCTCGGACAGCAGGGTAGTAATAGGGAAACCAGGCCGTGGTCAGGTTGTGTCAGCCAGATGAACCATCGAAGGGCACACTGTGAGCGCTCACGTCGGCGCAATGTGGATTTGCAGGAGCACAGGATGCTCAAAAGCTCTCACGCCTCATGATAGCTTCAAGGCTCATTCCTGAGAGTGTGGCAGTCTCGGGACAACGTCGAGGCACGACACCAGCACTCGTGTCATTGGTGCGATAGATCTAAGACATTGCGTTTGGGTGAGTCATTCGTTTGTTCACTCGTTGTTCCATTTAAAGCTGACATAGATACGCACCAGTGAAACCTCATCGCAGTGCACATCAGCCGACTCCCTTTACTGACTACACTGTCCAAGCTGTGTCATCTCGTGAGCATGATGCTCAGCAGTCAGACTCCCGTCAGGTTTTCGACGTCGACGGCTGTTTAATCAATGGGGATAATCCCGACGGCCAGGGGAGTGCCAATGACTGCATAATGACCGGCAAACGTCTGCGCACAAATTCACTGTCGGTCTTTGGGCGAAAGCCGACAAGGATCTAACAATGGGACCAACCGGAATCACTCTTTCCCGCCACTGGATCAGCTTTGACGAGTTCAAGGCAAAATATTATTGAACACGATGCAATAAAAAAGTTTGGGGTATAACTCGTGGTTTCAAGCGGGATCGAACGACACTTCAATGGCATGCAATGGGTCCCAATACCAGTCCAGTTTGGATATCTAGCTTGTCAAATGGCAATCGAAAGTGTCTATGTATTACGTGGGTGCCACCAGGAAAATACGCCATTCGATTGGCAAGGTGTCATATCAAGATTCGACTCCCTGCTTGGGCCACCCCTTCAGACAATCCGCTTTCCGAGACTTACGAAACCACTTTCTGGCTGTTGGCCTTCTGGTAATTATAATGTGGCCCATTTCCTTTTCCATATCATAGAACCTGCCAATGTTGCTGTACTACGAGCCAGCAGCCTTGCTGTGGTATGAATTTGCTGTACTATGGGCTTGCCATACACCGCCTCATTGGCTGGCTGTTTTCTAGAACTACAGGCCTTTCAATACTTAATATAATCGCTAGGACACTATCTAACACCGATTGCTATCTAACACTCCTGGTCACAAATTTGATTCACCCAATGCCGAACACAAATGTCATCCCAGGTCTCATTCCGATTGCTCATTCTGCTGTGCGGGAGGATCTATCGTCAGCGATCCAGTATGCCAGCATTTTTGATTGGATTCATCAGACCTGACGTTTCGCAGAGGACTTTCGACTATCACAAGAGTAGTGGTATACATTCCTCTTGATAATTATGAGCTGCTGGCGGCGGCACTTGGTGGACCACTCAATCTAATGCAAGTGTCCTCCCAGTGTCAAGCGAGACTGTCTTCACCTCCCAGTTTTTCACAGGAATGCGTTATTGCCGTCATTTGTAGAAGTCTATATTGACAACGGTGCTACGGGTGTGCATTACCGTGGCGGCATAAGGTGTGTCCCGACACATGCACGATTAGTCTGTGTGACGACAGTGCTAGTGATATACTGCCTATTCAAAATCATTTCCCTGATGTTATCATTAACTCGAGGTAAGTAATTGCGTTTGCATACTGTTCGCCCTATAGCTCATACTTTCCCCGATTGGTTTTGTAGTCCGCGGGGCGCAATAAGAACATCACCATTTCACGAGCATGTGTACCCACCTTATCATGGACCGAGCGGTATGCCCTGGGAGCAGGCCACCACAATTCTCGGTACAGGATTTTCTGGCTTCGAGTCGGTGCCCCGTGACCCGAGCAATGATGCCGCCCTTCGAGTTCATCATCCTGTGTTGCCTCCAGGGTTGCCTCCCACCGTACAACCCTCTTTTTTTCCTTCAGTATCCTCTGGTAGCAATGTTGTTGTCCCTTTGAGATACCAGCCAGATTCGTTTGGCGCTGGTGCTACCACACCTGAAATTCACTCCGCGGGCCGCCGAATTTCTCATCCTGTGGGATACACAACTCCATTGGCTCAAGGGAATCAAGTGGAGCATCCAGGTTTGTATGGCTTCGAATCGGCACTGGATGACGTGAAGGACTATGCTGTTCTTCAAGTTCATCCTTTGTCGTCTCCAGAGCGGCCCTGGAGCATGCAGCCCATTTCTATTCCTTCAATGTCGTCCAGTACTGCTGCCACCCCTCCTTTCAGCGCCCAGCCACCTTTCCTCGGTGGCGGCGCCGCCTTACCTCAAATCTCCTCTGCAGATTACCAAGTCTTAGATAATTCGGGGTACGGAATTCAATCGGCCCACAGACATCAAATCCAGCAGCCTGATGGCCCTCGGGCTTACATGGTCGATGGTCTTTTGATTGACGAAGAATACCTCATGGATGGAAACGGTGGCTACATAAACGTCCATGCATGCGGTCGTGAGGGGCCTCCCTGTGGTCTCTGGGTTAAAGCGGACAAACGCTCTATCATGCGCCATGGACAGCGGTGGCACGGGGACGCTCGAGGTGGCGGAGGAGATAGGAAAACCACTTGCCCGTGGTCAGGCTGTGACAGCCAGATGCGAGCGAATGCCATTCCACGGCATATTTTGAGCGCTCACTTTGGTGCAGTGTGGATTTGCACGGGCACAGGATGTTCGAAACCTTTCGCGCGTCACGATAGCTTCAAGGCCCATTCTCGGAAATGTGGTAGTCTTATAGCAATCGTGAAGTACGACACCAGCACCCGTGTCATCGATACAACAAATGTTTTGAGACATTACGACTGAGTGAGTTAGTATTACTCTTCCCAGCTGTTGATTGAATGTACTTTCGCAGAAAAAAAATGGCGGTAGATCGTCTTCTCTCTCACGCTTTCCATCGTTATTACGTGACTTCGCTCGTTCAGATGCATCACGAGGGGAGGGGAGGGGAGGGGCGGGGTAGCAGCTGTGTCATATCGTAGCTCATAAATTCGTGATTATTTTCAGGCACGATGCATCAATATTTCGTCCACCTTAGATTCTTGCTGCACAAGGCACTATCCCATGATCAAGAAAGTTGAGGTTTACAGGAAAATTCGATCCGAAAAGCCGAACAAAGAGTACAGGTAGGAGTATTTATTAGTTGTTCGGTTTGAAAACGTGTTGTCTCAACCGCCCAAGACTATTCTTAATCCACAGCCAGCGGTCGAAAGGCGGGAAAATGAATGAAGGTGGCATGCATGGTCCTGTACGTATGTGCCCATGAACTACGGTACAGAGATAGATGGCCAATCCCAGACAGCTGAACGATATCAGGCCTGTGAGGGATATTGGCTATTCTGCTGTGCCTGAGCCATGGTCCGATGCTGTGAAAAAAATGCACCATTATCAAAGGCTGGTCCTATCACTGGACAAAGTCAGCTCACCTGCATTAACCGAACGGCCTGGTCTATTTGATCCTGTGTAAATTGACTATTGGCAAGAGTGGGTACCACTGGGAAATAATGAGCCTGCCGTGAAACAGTATTTCCGGGCATCTGAGGAGGCTGCATGGGTAGTTGCGGTTGCGCGGAGGGTGGTCGGGGAGAAGCAGCGTTGGATGGCGTGCCTATGTTACGCGGAGGAGTTGCTTGCGGTGCTACGCCGGGCGATGATGTTGCAGCGCGCGACTGATATGGAGGTGACAGGTGGGCACCAGTAGGAAGTCCGTTAATGGTAGGGGTAGGGCTAGCTTGTACTGGCGCTTGGGATTGGGATTGGGCTTGGGCTTGGGCCTGTGCGGCTGCAGCGATAGCACGAGCTTGGGCAGCTTGAACTTGCAACAAGTGTTGAGGGGACATACGAGCCCCTGCAGCGGCCGCTGATGCCATTGGTGTTGGCATTCTCTGCTGCTGAGAAATATTGACCTGTGCCACGGGTTGATTCCGTATTTGCGGGACAGCTTGTGCGGGCTGGGCTGCTGGTCTCGGTGTATTTGGTTGCTGTTGCTGGGCTGCTGCAGCTACTGCCGATGCCGCTGCTGCTGCTGCTGCCGCCGCCGCCTGCTGGGGTTGCTAGCGACTCGCCGTCAGAATAGTGTTTGAAAATAGGTAAGATGACAACACATACACCGGCTGCGGCTGCCGCAGCTTGCAGCCTTGGGTCGCGTTGCATCATTGCCTGACGAGTAAGTTCCTCGTGGCGACGTCGCGCAAGGAGTAGTTCCTGTTGCTCCCTCGACTCTTTCTCATACTTCATGCGACTAAGTTCAGCCGGTGTCAGTTTAGGCATTTTTTGATACTGCCCATGCGTATCATGAACATTAGAAGCCTTTCGCTGATTCACTTATGAATCGACACGAACCAGTAAGCGCTGGAGAACTGTAAGTAACAAATATAGCTCACTGGACGCTTTTTGTGCTGCTTCGCGCTTCTTCGCAGCTTTGCGCATCGTCTCATACATAAATGTATGTCTCCGCCGTTTTTTGGTGTCAGACGTTAAGCCGGCTCCAGAACTTTGGTTTTGTGTAACTGACATACTAGCCAATCGCTTGACACCTCTCGTGGTCATCTGTCCTTGAGCCGAGGATGATGCTGGCGGCGGAGTGCGCTCCGTGTTGACAGGGGAGTTAACATCAGGATGGACCCTGTGTCCGCTACCGAAGCGACTGCTCCAACGCTCGAAGCATTCCCAAGGAGTTCGTTTATCGGTGGAGATAGTGACGCGCGAGGAGTTGAATGAATCCGCAACTAGCAGCCAGTTATTGGGATATCTTTCCACATGGGTTTTGAGAAGGGAATCTTCATCTGAGCTCCAAAGATGCTCCGAACGCTTCTTGCCATCTTTCAATGGCAGTCCAAGGGAACTGACTGCGGATGGTCTACTGCCCTCAAAAAGGTCTGCGAATAATATTCAGCACCACTGTCATTTTCTCACGGCGACCTTACCCGAGGCAGTATCATCTACTGTCTTCCCAATTGCGCTATCGAAATCCACAGCCACTGCTGCTTCTTCAGCGAACATCATCCATTCCCCGTTCACCCAATGCCTAGCAGGTTGCAAAGGTCCAAGAAGCGTCGGCTTGGAGTGCATGAAGCGACCCAACGGTGCCATCTTTGTGAACCCAGCATCCTCAACACGCCTGTTGTCCTCTCCCGACTTCTTATCCTTCTTCTTGCCCTCGTTCGAGCCAGAGACGACATCTGGCATGCCGAGCGGTTGAAGATCGGGGAAAATGTCCGACAGATCAGGGATGGGCAGTGATGACTCAATCTCAGAGTCGTCTGTGGTCAGATCAGAGAGTGCTTTGGCAAGGACAAGGTCGTCCCCGTCGAGGAAAAGCTTTCGCTCATCCGAGTATGCGATCTGCTCTCTGAGCGGTGCATACAGGTTCGCCTTGGAGGCTTTGGATGATGATTCTGCGGGAGCAGCATCGTGCTGCGTATTTTGCTGCGAGGCAAGATTGGGGTCTGTCGAATGCGCCTTGAGACCAGTCTGATCATCGCTTTCGATCTTGGCTTGATTTTCCTGCTGCATGTCCACATTCATCACACTTGAATCCTGCAGAGCTGACGGATCATCAACATCCTCAACTTTGGGCTGAACATGGTCGGGGCCTGGAGTCTGGTGCTGACTACTGTCCGTGGACTCGTTAGATCCCGTTCCATCCAGTGCTTCTTCTAAAGCGTTGCGCGACTCTAGAGCGTCTGCGATATCCCTTTGCTCCGCCTCTCCCTCCTCCTCATCGCCATCGGACTCGTCTGCCATAGGGGTATACCCATTGTGCTCCGTAGGCCGTGTGTCCATGTCTACATCTTCCGTAGAGGCATTTTGAGAAGACCTGGGACGCTTCCATAAAACACATATGCCAAGCCTAACCCTCTCCTCGCGACTCCCCGCATCATGCCACTCCAGTACGGCAGTCGACAAGTTAAACGCGAGAACATATTTCCAGCGTCGCTCCTCCCGAAAATCAACGCGCATCCATTTCTGACCAGAACATGAGCCAGATGCACCACAAGAATAACAGAGATCATGCCATTTCATCCATAAGATAGTCCCAGTGGGTCTTGGTCACACCTCCGAGATTCTTTTGTCTTTTGGGCTGCCTATAACTCCACTTTGCGACATTTTCGAGGCTTTCGACTCGTTCAAGGGTGCGCGTGAGCCTTACCTCGGCAATGGCAACCTACATACTTATAAGTACTTCATCTGGGACAGATTAGTGTCACCTACACCCCAGTCACGCGTGCTTAAGCACTTGGTGGCACGAGAGACCTTCTTCCAGACAGGGTTTGCACGAATGGTTGCACCCCACTTGGTCAGGCCCATGGGTATCCATTCATCCTTGATTTTTCCGTCTGCTTTGTCGCGTTCCTTGTCTCGCTTTTTCTGTTTGGCAGACTTACCCTTGCGGAGATATTCAGGAGGCAATGATTTGATCGGAGGTAGACTGTAGGCGGGGTTGAAATGGTGATGATGATGTTGTTGATTTTGGAATCGCGGCGCATCTACAGGTGTTGAGATAGCAGAGGACGTCTCCTCAGGCGGCTCGCTCTCAGCCTCATCAAAGCTGAATGCCGGATCAGTCACTGGAGATGTGGGGGTGGGAATGAGGAGGGAAGGCTGAATAGATGCGACGTCCACAGTAGTATAGACTATGGTGCGAGGGGTCATTTTCGGGACAGGCGAAGACGATGGAAGGACGAGATCAGGTGAGGGTTCTCTAGCTTCCTCCGTGGATACGTCCATGCTTTCCCCCAAGTCGACGAGTATTTCCTGGACTTCACTTACCTCGTCGAGGGCGGCATTTGTAGGTTGAGGGGAATGTGGCGAGAATGTACGAGACTTAGAGCGAGACGTACGGTGGGTCAGGGATTGACTGCGACGACTGACCGATCGCTGAGATGGCGACCGCGAAAGGGCTACGAGATTCAGTTCATCTGGCTCGTCGTCTGGTATCGGGCGTTTGCATGACACAGGAGTGGCGCGGGGAGGTGACCCATCTGGTATCGATGTAGCCAAGGGGTCATCGGATTCTGGAATTTGAAGTAATAAAGATGAATCAGAGCGAGGTGAAGCGGGAGGCTCTGACATGGGGGAATCTACATCGATGACGTCCGGTAGGTCTATTGGTTTGAATTCATCGGCAGTTGGAGATGATGAAGTGGCACACAGTTCGCTCGGTAGAATATTTGACACCATGCCCGAATCGGGACTGACGGTGATGAGCACGTTAACGAAGAAAATTGGTGAATAATGCCACGAACTTTTCGTCGAGATCGTATTTATCTAACCAATCCTGAAGTCCAACTTCGTCCTCATCGTCGAACATGGATATGGAGCCTGCGTTTTTTCGTCTCCTCATCATACGGTACATCTCGCGAAGGAGTTCATTTCTGCGTTGAGATATTACTCTACACATATACTGGCGTGAATATTGTGTGTTGATATCGAGTATAGTGCACTCACTCGAGCTGTGCCACACGTTCCTCCACAAGAGCTTCAATTGACAGCGATGGCATACCACAGAGAGAGGACTGTCTACCACTCTAACTTCCAAACACAGTTACGTAAATTGCGGGCAGAAATCGGTTCAAATATGAAAGTCCTAAGTGATGTCTGCTGGGATAAGTTCAGGATGTGTCTCAGAGTGATTTCTTCAGTGAATCCTCTGGCGTCAATATGATGATCTGGGGAAGCGAGAACGAAAGTCAACGAGAGGAGGGTCAAGAACTCCCACGAATTGAATACCGTGTCATCATTTGGGATTAATAAATCGGCTCACAGTTTGCTCACCGTCGTACGTTTGTCGACCATCCTCACGATGCGGCCTGCTCGTCAAGCATTGAGCCTTGCTCGTTCTTTGTCGCGAGCTCAGCGTAGAGGTTCGTCTGCTTCACTTCTGGCAAAACTCATGAGTAACTGTTCTTCTCAGCTCTGCACCAGACGAAGGTCCGGTATGCTATCACCAACCTGGAGATGCCAGCCATGTCGCCGACTATGACAGAAGGCGGCATTTCCTCATGGAAGAAGAGGGAAGGCGAGTCTTTCTCTGCGGGAGACGTCCTACTGGAAATTGTATGAACTTCACGTGTTTCCGTTCGCACACGAACCTCATATACTCAACAGGAAACGGACAAGGCAACCATTGATGTCGAGGCACAGGAAGATGGTATCTTGGGTAAAATAATCGTTTGTCTCATCACTCCACAGCAATAACAACAAGTACTAACTGTAATACAGGCCCAAGACGGTAGCAAGAACGTCCAAGTTGGTAAAGTCATTGCACTCCTTGCTGAGGAAGGAGATGACATCTCGAACCTCGAGGCACCCAAGGAGGAGTCCAAGCCAGCACCTTCTCCCCAACCCGAAACTCAGGCAGCTGCACCCCCACCTCCGGCACCAGCACCGACACCTCAACCTACGACTTCCAAAGTGTCGCACCACCCGAAGCACTCGAAACACTTACTGCCATCGGTGATACGCCTCTTGATCGAGGGCAACGTTGCTGATGCAGAAGCTATCCCGGGCACGGGTGTTCGCGGTATGCTTACGAAGGGTGATGTACTTGCATACCTGGGGAGAGCGTCGAGTCCAATGGGAACATTCAAGGAAGCGAAGAAAGAGGTTTCAGAGCCGAAAAGGGTTGAAGAAGTCAAGGTAGGCTACATTGCGCAAGCTTGATCTCACAATTGTTCATATCTTGCTCAGCCATTGGACGGTGCTGCCATCCGCCAACTTATCGTCTCTGGCCTAGCCGCCAAAATGAAGCTTGCACCTAGTGAGTCATCCTTCTGTAAATCATGTTGTAACGCATTTGACACCCTGGCTAGTACCTACAACATCAGCAACCTTTGATGATATTATCGCCGACTACCTCCCTCCTTCACCTTCTTCACCGAAGGCTGCGCCAATACTCATCTCAGCAACGAAGGTACAAGACAGCTCTGCCAAGTACTTCGATGGGTTACTCTAGTTGTTATATTGTCGTACTTGTTGCGTAGACGTTACTTAGATTTCTGAGCTATTGATACTTATTTCAAAACACCGATGAGTACACGCGAAATTTGCCACAGGTTATGTTACCTGTCTATGTAAGATTCTTGAAGCACTGGTCCAGCCGAGGTACAGATCATAACGCCTTACCTCCTTTTGCGTTGGGAAAATCCGACAGCTCGCTACAACCTCCAGTGACACCAGCCCGGGCACGCATTTTACTGAGCGACCTCGTCGTCCAATGCAAGACACTGGTCTGATCAGTCTCGGCCTTCGGAACGAAATGAAAATCATCTCACTCGAAACTCGATGAAAGAATCTGATATCCCACCCCGTGGCCTTGGTACGGGCACTAAGAACTGCAAACTCAACAAACCCTCCTGCTCAAGGCGAAGAGAGGTCTTTGTTGAGTTCTGCAAAGCTCGCAGCGTGCGTGATATATGTGCAAATCGATAGCTAATACCGAGCATCTCAGTGATTGCTAGGTGCATGCAGCACAACGAATAACAGTACCTGAAGCTGACACTACGCGAACATTCGAATGTTTCTAGGACTTCTCTGTCGTTCGGATAGTCCATCTGCAGTAGATTGGAACCTGAACCCTGTACAAAGTTAGAAACTCACCTCGGTACTGCCGAATGCTCCCGTTCCCTGTATTCGAAAGAGGGGTTTAGCGGGAATGCCTCTGTGCGCGCTCTGGACATCTGCTACAGGATTGGCAATCAATGTTATTTTTTCACAAGATGGATCAAGTTCTGAAAGGGCATCGCGGAGCCAGAATGATGACTAGTCACCGTGTGAGCTGCGTCATAAACTCGATGTCCGTTAAACAGACCTTGAAAATGATCTTGAGGGCACTAAAGAAGGTATAAGGCAGAATGAAGGAGTATTTGAGGAGGCACTCAACGTCTGCTCAGCATCGAATGGGAGCTCTAAGTTCGGCTCAGAATCGAAAGTCGATATCTCACACGTCGTTGTGGGTCCTGATGAGTCTTCCGCACTGCAACATATCTGTACAATCGATCATGACAAGAGGTCTGAAGCTTACAGAACAAGCGTCAAGGGGTGTCCGGGCCCCGCATATGTGAGACGCATGCTCGTCCGCTTCTCGTTACCGCCGAAGTGCTGATCGATACGAATGGCATTAGGACGCCGTGCATCGTCGCCCCTCTCGTCATCTGAGGCATCATCGGCCCGCCGCCACTGCTTGTGCTTCGAGCTTGTACTGCTTGAGGAAGACATGTTCGCGGTTCCAAAAATGTTCAGGCATTCAAGCAAGGTGTTCAAAGGGATTTCAAATGATGTGGCATGTCGATCAAAATCAGGTGCAGACAACTGAGACGGAGCGGCCTGTAGATCGTCGACGTCGAATGCCCACTCGTCAAAATGGTCCGCATAGACGTATGACGTCGCTGTGAACCATTGTACAGATGTTTGCGGGACCAAACGAATACGTACCTAGCAGTGTTCGCGCTTCCTCGACAGTGACAGTTATCCCGCTGCCAGCTGTAAATCTCATAGATGCTCGCTTGAACCATAGTTTGCAGCGATTAATGACAGTTCAAAGCAGTGCGCTCACGTTCGAAAAACCAATTCCGCGTAGGAGGGAGGCGAAGTATCGAACATCGTGTACAGATGCTGTCAAAAGCTGAAGTTCTGCTCAGCTGGGAGCACGCTTCAGGATATGGATGTCGTACAGGTTTGGCCTTATCTGGTTGACTTGGCTGGGACATCAATTGCGACATTTTTCTACTCTCCCCTAGGCTAGACAAAGGAACCAGGTGAGTTGTGACGTGAATCACAAGTCAGGTGATCTAATTGAGTCACGCTGCAGGCTCTCGAGTCTCGACACCCATGTCAGTTTGCTATCCACCGCCTCTTGTGGCACTAAGAACAACATTGGATTGACTTCCCGCAGCGTTTAGAGCGTTGTTCTAATTCTAAACTTATACATTATAGAGTCCTCGTGCCGTCATCAAACGTCAGTGTTTTGCAAGTCTGCATGTCAAAAAACCCTAGTTCTGAAGTGATATCTAGAAGGGGGGAACTACCCCCCTTCTGGATTCAATATTGCAACGAGTTACCAGACCATACTCCGACTTTTAAGGTTTGAATCAAAATCTAGGATTCTAAGTGCTACCCCGGGAAGTCACCCATTATCACACTGATGAACTATTTCAGAATGGCCCGTTCACATGTCAGGTCATTATCATCCAGCATCACACGTGGTGTGTAGTTGGGACTTGTGACTTTTGAGATCCTAGATAGGATCGTTTATTTAGTCCAACATGATAAATACTAAACTTCAAATCGCCCCTTCCTCCTAGGTTTAAGCACCCAATGTTCGACGACGGACCAGGCCTTTACCTGGCTACATCAGCCTTGGCAGTAGCTTTTTTAAGCTGTTGTCGGAAATACTGGCTTAATAGTTCGCATCCTCCCCTGCCGCCTGGTCCTACTCCCCTCCCAATAGTGGGAAATATTCTCAGTCTTGATTCCGCTCGACCTTGGCTGACCCTCAACGCCTGGAGATCCACATATGGTTGGCACATCTTGATGGAAATATTTCTGTCATCAAACTCATGTTTTTTTTTTCAGGCGATATCATATTTGCTCGTCTGCTCAACAAGCCTGTCATCGTGATAAATTCTGAGGAGATTGCGAAAGACCTTTTTGAAGGCCGGTCCACTATATATTCGGATAAACCCCAGTCCATTGTCTACGAACCGTCAGTTATATTTTTTAGTATCGCTACCTATTGATTACAGGGACATTGTCAGCTTCGCGTCGGACTTCAACATAGGGCTCATGCCATATGGAGACAGGTAAGCTATTGTTATATGTTATGTTAGTGTACCTGATGTCCAGGAGGTGGCGCCTACATCGACGCATGTTCCATCAGGCATTTCGTCAAGCTGAGATACCTACTTATCACGCTTTGACACTCCGTTCCGCCCACAAAATGCTGTTTAGTCTTCTACAAGACCCAGGCAATTATCCAAGCCATGTCAAGATGTCGGTTTGCAACAGTCTTTCTGGTCCACTGCTGAAGCTGATATCCATCAGGTTCACAGCTTCGTCTATACTGTCTATTGTGTATGATTATGAAGTTAAAGCCAAGGACGACACCATTCTCCACGTCATTGAAACGTACCTGGAAGTGGCAGTAGAAATGTTGACGCCACGTACTACTGTGGCAATTGAGACATTCCCTTTTCGTATGTTCACACATTCAATGATGGCCTGTGGTTACATCTCAACGGAGATACTAGTTTTGAGGCTACCTAGCTGGTTTCCCGGTGCCACATTCAAGCGAGCATCAGTGAAGTGTCTGAACGCAGCCCATGATGTGAAGGAGTTACCCTTCCAATATGTCAAAGAGAAGATGGTACATCGCCTCATCCATGTTGGTGCAGTGAATTGACGAATGGCATGCAGTCCACTGGCAACATGGCACCATGCTTTGTGACTGAGACCTTGAACAGGGCGAGGCTTTCTGTTGAGGATGACAACGTCATTACAACTGCAGTCAAGGAAGCTGCTTGTATGGCGTTTGCAGGTACCCGGGCTGCAAAACTTGCTCTCTTTGTGCTCACCTTACTTTTTATCTTCAGGGGGCGTTGAAACGGTACATATGCATTACATTTGTTTGTGCTTGGCGTGGTGATCACTTTGCCATTGGCTCAGACTACCTCCACGTTACTTGTGTTCCTTCTTGCTATGGTGCTCCACCCAGAAGCACAAGCCAAAGCGCACGCGGAAATTGACCGAGTCGTTGGAAAAGATAGACTCCCCGGTTTCGACGATAGGCCTGCGTTGCCTTATGTGGAGGCTATTTTGCGTGAAACACTCAGGTGGCACCCTATATTTCCGTTGGGTCCGTCCACTATAACGCCAATTTTACGCTTTTTTCTGATGAAGTACCAAGGCATTCCTAGCGCAACAACGACTAGTGACATCTACAAAGGTTATTTCATCCCCAAAGGTTGGTATCATACTGTTCTAGCGAAGGTCGCTAATGACCCAGATTATCAGGGATTATCGTGTTTAAAAATATATGGAAAGCCTGCAACATTTTTTTACTGAATTCGCTCGAAATGACCAATGATTTAGGGCGATGACACATGATGAGACGAAGTACCCCAGTCCTGAGGAATTCAAGCCCGAACGATTTCTCCATGATGATGGGTCCCTCACCAACGACAGGATGCATTTAGGCTTTGGCTGGGGTCGCCGGATGTGGTGAGCATATGTTTAGTGCTTCTTCACTCTCCACTGAAAGCTGCTTGTCAGTGTGGGACGACATGTCGCAGACGCGTCACTCTGGATCGCGATGGCAAGCTTCCTGGCTGTTTTTTCGGCCCACAAGGCTCTTGATAGTCATGGCATGGACATCCCAGTCATTCCAAAGTACACCACTGGGGTCGCTGTGTTTGTAAAATCTCATTTGTTCTTGAGACTAGTCCGCTGATCTTTTGTTACTTCAGTCATCCCGAGGAATTTCCCTATCGCATTGTCCAGCGATTCCCGTGTACATCTGAGACACTAACACACTTGACTGGATTAGGCACGTTTGTCACTGTTATCTCGGACTTCTGGCAGACTAACGCGTGGTAACAGAGCAATCGTGATCATGATTCATGGTATGTAGGGTATCTATATCATGTGCAGTAGCCCATGGAGATAGCTTTCTACTTTGAATATGCAACACTCGTCCATTCATTCAAACATATAGTACAATTACGAGGCAGGACTTCTGCATCACCACCCTCGAGTTCTATTGGACATTGATGTGAGTTTCTGAAACCAAAACAATATGGTGATCAACAATCGTCATAATTACTGCAGTATTGATGCTGACTCCAGCATTCCTCGTGTTCGCTGGTCATGAGCGGGAGCCATTGCACATATTCAGCATGATGAAACCGTTAAGATGCGCGACAAATCTCAAGAGGATGGCTCTACATCTGACATATTACTTCCCAGTGAGGTGAAGCGTCGCTATCCGCACCATCAAATGTCTTACCCGGGCCCGCAAGGCCAGACACACGCAACACACTGCGTGAAATAGTGTCGTACTTCGGTGGGTTCTCACCTTTTGACGTGTTCTAGGCCTACATGGACTATCCTAACACACAGTTGAGACCCTCAAGGGGATTTCTTCGAGGTGGCTCATGTGCTACCTTTGCAAGAAAATGCGCCGACCCTAGCCACAGAGAACATATACAAATCTGTATACGTGGTCAGTTACATCGAGTCTGCTAGTGTACTACTGATAGGATATCCGCACGCGGATCTAGTACCAGTAGGAGCTTTTATTGAGGGCTTCACCGCTTAACATTCACCGTCCCAAATAGCTGGACACAACTCCAGGTCGATGATCTCATCGCACCGCCTGTGGTTCAAGTACGAAAATATTGCGCCAGGGAGGAGCCGATGACTTCTTCATGCAGAAAACCGTTGAGCTACAACCTCTCGGATCCTTGTACCCCTCACTGAACCTCAGTTCAATGACGCTGGCCAACACTGTATAGGTTTGATGACGCATTTTTGATGATGATATGGTGTATACACTTTATCTCGCCACTCACATAATAGATTATCTCGCACAAACTGACGAATTCCTAGCATGCAGGTGCTTGCAGTCCATCTTACACTCATTCCACTGAAAGCAATTATATGTATAACGCATGTAGACCTAAGCTTTGAGCTGAGCACGCAAGTTCTGCTCCAAAGGACCTCTAGCACGAATAAACTGTACATAAGCTCCATCCCTGTATAACAGAGGGTCAATCTCAAAAATTCTCCAGACAACCTGGGATAATACGCACTGTACCACTCTCTTCTCATCCTTGAGTTTCATGTAGTCCTCGCGGGCCACATTCGTGAAGCCCCACTTCTTCGAAACAATGATTTTCTGACGGCCGGGGAACTTGTACCGTGCACGGCGGAGAGCCTCTTGGATGACAGCAGCATTGGATTCTTTGCAACGGATAGAGAGGATGATCTGGCCGATGTTGACACGGGCGACAGTGCCGTAGGGCTTACCCCAAGCACCACGCATACCGGTTTGCAGCCTGTACCAAAAAATCTAAGACTCGCACCAAGAATTCAAAACCTAGTCACAAACCGATCAGCGCCAGCACAACTCAACATCTTGTTAATACGGATAACGTGGAATGGGTGCACACGGACGCGCATGTGGAACGAATCCTTGCCAGATGTCTTGGTGACATACTTGTTAGCGCAAATACGAGCTGCTTCGAGCGCCTCAGAGCTCAGCTGCTCATACTCATCGGAGACAAGATGACAACAGAAGGGGAACTCGTCGACGGAGGCACGTTTACGGCCGAGGTCAAAAATCCTGATCTATGGAGAGTGAGATTTAAAGCGACGGGTCGTGGGTGAACAAACTTTAGGATCAGGGACACCACGGTTGTACCGTGATTTGGGGTAGGGCTTGTTCTTGCAGTAACGGTAGCAGCGGGCGGGACGACGACCCATTGTTGTTGTAATCTGAAGGAGTTGAAATCAGTACCCAGTGCCTGTTATTACAGAATCACATCCAAAGCAATCGGACAGCATCCACCCCGACCACTCGAAGTCCACTGCTCCTTCCGATTCGAATCACATCCAGCCAGCCATACTCAGACCAAGATGCGGAACAGCAACACTTACATGCTACACGGGGATCTTGACGGTGGGTGAGAAGGTGCGGTAGTGCTAGACGAGCTCGTCCGCTAAATCTTAGATAATCAAGCTGACTTTGAACTACCTAACTTAGTTACTAAGAAGATTTATAATATGAGTTGGTAAACAGGTTTGTCAACGTTTCTAATTTTATACAGTGAGTTACACCATCCGTGTTTTACGTCTACATGATGAATGATCATCCTATCAGTTTCGCAACGTCAGACCTGTGGCGTGCCGTACGGACATTGTTCAATCCAAAAGAAAAATTGGGGAGCCCGAGTCAGTTCGTGATGTAGACTGGCGGGCAAGGTGACATGATTGACATGAAGCCTCCCCTTCACTTGTTAAGCACCCTTCAGTGCAAATTCGCGAATGCTGTGGCAAAGAATGTTCCTACTGCTCGAGCGTGCTGAATTTTCTTGGCGAAACGCAAGGCATACTGGTTGGATACTTGCGATCGGTTGAACAATGTTAACAGTCGAGCTTTTCGTCGCTGACATGAAGCCCGCATGTACAGGTTGCGTCAGAGAGATATCAAGTACAAAGTTAGTCGTTGGGACGGCGTCTCACGCGAAATTTTTTCATCTCTAATATGTCGGAATTGAGCTCGGGCGCCGAGGACCAGGCTAAGGTGAGCCAGCAAGCTCGAACCATGCGTGTTGGGCCTGTCAAAAATGTCAGCGCTGTACGCCACAGCCGCTCCGGGTGTATGCAGAACCGCCATACCCACATCATGTCCTCAGGTACAATGGTCAGGCCGATGCATTTTCCGTTTCGAGCTTGTCGATATGGATCAAGCCCTGACATGAACGTTTTTGTACAGATTATCTAATTCTTCTGCCATCGACCAGGTGGATCGAAGAATTCTATAAAATGATTTGGGCCACGACTATGGGCCAGTGTTGGGTACACGGTCTGTTTGAGGTGCTTCAAGTTTACCCGTTCTCATCAGTTTGTGTAAACGCTCTCACTCTCTCCCGACAAGCCGAGACTAGGTTTCTCCACTCGTGACTGGACGAACATGGGGTCCACGTATATATATACAACCGTTACTGTAAATTGCCCTAGCCCAGGATGTCGTCTGGATCTGAGCCTCGAATGCCTTATACGGCCCCTCAACAGGACAAGGAGGGCTCAGAGACATTGGAAGGATCCCATTCCGCAAAGGACTCCGACCTCTTCTCACACCCGCACGAGTTTCCCGAAGGTGGTCTAGCTGCTTGGATGACAATTTTTGGAGCGTAAGCAGCTCCAATCCGGGCAGTAAAAGCAGGGCCTTACTTGATCTACTCAGATTTCTTGCACAGTTATGCGGGATTGGGTGAGTCTGGTGCCACTTGTGGTTGACGAAGAATGGCTCTTGACTGAAGGCTGAAGTTATACCATGTCATTTGGTGTCTACCAAGGTATTGCTGTATATGGCAATGAGAATGGAACATGATACTTATTACTTTCCAGACTTCTATACTCAGCATTACCTCGCAAACGAGACATCGTCTGCCATATCGTGAGTTTCCACTTGTGTCTTCATGATGTGTATGCTCAAGGTCCCCTAAAGATGGATCGGGAGCCTGAACACGTTTCTAGTCACTGCTGTGGGCCTTGTATCAGGTCCGCTATACGACCGAGGATATTTGTGGGTGTAGTTTTGTTGGAAGTTTTCGAGGATACTTAGCAAACTTACTTTAGCTACCACCTCATAATCGCTGGATCGCTCCTGCAGAGTTTCTCTCTCTTCATGTTGTCTTTGTCAAAACCCGATCAGTACTATCAGGTAACGTCTCCTAAATTTACGACCTTTTTTTCTGATTTAGTGTAGATATTTCTTGCTCAAGGTCTAGGCATGGGTATCGCGTCGGGGCTCGTGTATGTCCCGACCATCACTATTGTTTCGCATTACTTCCAACAGAAACGCACACTAGCTATGACATTCGTCGCTTCGGGCTCATCGCTGGGTGCTGTCATCCATCCGATTATGCTCAATAACCTCCTGAATGGTCGTCTTGGTTTTGGGAATGGCGTCCGCGTAAGCGCAGGGTTTGTCAGTGTGCTCCTTTTGATTGCATGTCTATGCATGCGAACTCGTCTTGATCCGCCGGTGACACCAGCGAACTATATTGTGGCAGCCAAAAAATGTATTGGCGATGCACCATTTATTTGCATGATAGCAGGGTGAGACCTCAACACAACTTCTCTTAAAATCCTTCAAATGACTGTCCTGCAGGGGCTTTTTTTTTCAGACCGGCTTCTACTACCCGTTGTTCTTCATTCAACTCGACTCCATTAAACACGGTCTCAGTGTGACCTTCTCGTTTTACTCTGTGGGATCAGCGCTATGCCAGTTGTTTGCCTACTGACAGCATCACCAGTTAGTGATTTTGAATGTGTCCAATTGTGTGGCACGAGTCACGTCAGGTTTCATCGCGGCGTTCACGGGAGTGCCAAACTTGGTCATAGCTGCAACGATTTCGGCCGGTGTGCTCAATTTGGGCATGATTGGATTGAGTAGCCTGGCAAGCGCCGTTGTACTTAGTATGATGTATGGCTATTTTGCAGGGCTATGTAAGTGGTCTTCTTTTCCATTTGGTGAAAATTTATTGATGTATTGATCGATGATGCAGACATTGCAATGATGGCTCCGCTTGTGGCTACTTTAACGCCCGACCTCTCTGAGCTTGGGTGAGTGATAGTTTAAATTCAGATGTACGAACCATCTAATTTAGATTATAGCGCGCGGATGGGCATCTGTTTCTTCATTAGCGGTACGTAGTATCAGCCACACTTCTACATCATATGTAATCACTCTGCAGGGTTCGGAGGCTTGATCGGTAGGCGCATTTGTGCCATTTCTTGCCTCTAATTCTAATTCTCTAACAGGAACACCCATATCTGGCGCTCTGCTGACATCGAATTATACCTGGTGGATACCCGCTGTGTTCTCCGGGGTGAGTTGACCATGGTTACTATTTTTTCCGGAATTCACGTCAACTCGACAACAGGCCGTTTCAGTGACTGGTGGTATAATGTATGCGGTCATGCGGTTTATATTTGTCAGAAGGCAGATGAAAGAAAAGGCATAATGCTCAACTCGAGATAATAGATATTGTAAGCTGATTCCTGAAGGAGTCATGATTTAATTTGTGTACCTATATCTCGTTGCATTGTTCTTCCCCTAGCTGATCTATGGTTTTTACATGGATGCTGGTGAGCTCTGACGGATGATGTTTGTACAAGCTCTACGGCCGCATCTCGATGATCTGCCTTGTTCGAGGGGCGCAAAATGGAAGTACTGTTACAGCTCTTATGTGTGATCGCATTGTTGTTGAGTATGAGACGTGGGTCAAGCATGGAGTCGTGTCTAACATGAAAGGTTTTGCTATTTTACATGCATATGACTCTTACCTTCTGTCTGATGTGCCGTTGTAGTTTGTAATATTGTATATGTAGCACCAAATGTGTATAGATCCGTTGCAAAGCAGTTGTTTGGCAAGAACTTTGGAAATAAACAACACGTGGACGCGGCCTGTTGTCAACGTAGTTCCACCGTGGGCCCATACCAGTGCCAGGTGCCGAATGTCTGAATAATGTGGATTTGACGACACGATTCGGCACCAATCTACGCGCAGATTTTCTCCAATATTTTGTTACCGGTGGTGCCGTGTCCCGCTTCAATGCCACGTCACGGCCGCGGCACGAGCATGTCATGATCAATTGCGTCAGCTCTATCCAGCGTGTGTCCGAGTCTCTCTCAGTCACCCGTTGAATAACTAAGCCAAGAGACTGGGGGATATAAAGCCATTTCTTTCTTCTTGTGAGTTCCAGTATCCGCCACCTTAGGAGCTATATCTAACATTATGGCCAAGAATCCCACACGCAAAATTGGCACCGACGATGTCTCTACCATTGGCTTTGGTGCCATGGGCATAGGAGCGTTTTACGGTCAGACTGATTCAGATGAGGAGCGCTTCAAGGTGAAGCGCGAGTACCCTGCTGTACGCCACATTAATTCATGACTGCCCCTTTCAATAGGTTCTGGATAAAGCGTATGAACTCGGCTGCACTTTCTGGGACACTGCCAATATCTATGGAGACAGCGAAGAGCTCATTGGCAAATGGTACGTCGTACTGCACTGTAACAGTAATAGCCTCTCACAAACCAGGAGCGTAGGTTCAAGCTGAACCCCGAAAAGCGGAGCAAAATTTTCCTTTCTACAAAATTCGGTATCGTCATCAGTGAATCTGACAGTAGAGGGGTTGACGGATCTCCAAAAAATGTTCACGAGTCATTTGCAAAATCACAAAGGTTGCTTGGTGTTGACAAGGTCGAGCTTTACTACTTGCACAGGTGCGCCCAGCGTGTTAAACAGGTTACTCAACTTACTTTATTATCATCATCACGCAGACCTGATCAACAAACGCCAATCGAAGTACGTCTCTGTTTGTGAGCTGTTTGAAGTTTTCTAAAATCAGCTAGGAAACTGTCGGCGCTATGGCGGAACTTGTTAAGTGAGCGAACGTTCAACAGTTCCTAACACCCTAGCACATGCTCATCGCTGGGAAGACAGGGGAAAGTGAAGTATCTTGGGCTGTCAGAATGCAGTGCGGACACCTTGCGCCGTGCTCAGAAAGTGCACCCTATCGCTGCCGTCCAAGTGGAGTATTCGCCTTTCACCCTCGACATCGAGGATTCAAAGCTCAACATTCTAAACACGGCTCGTGAACTCGGAATCAAAATAATTGCCTACTCGCCTCTTGGGCGTGGTTTGATTACGGGACAGTATGTAAGTTTGGCAGGCCGGTAAAACACATTCGGACACTCACCGCATGAAAAGAAATCTCCAGACGACTTCGATTCTGATGATTTCAGAAGGATCGTTCCCAGGTATGTGTCGTGTCAGTGCCTAGTGGGGGCTCACTCGAACTGTACTTGGTTAGATACTCGAAGGAGAATTTCCCGAACATCCTGAAACTGGCAGATAGCCTGAAGAAAGTAGGCGAGCAATATAATGCGACCGCGGGACAAGTCGCGTTGGCATGGCTTCTTGCCCAAGGTGAGGATGTCATCCCCATTCCGGGTACAAAGAAGATCAAGGTCAGTAGCTATATAACCTCGGGCGTTCATGGGTTTGACTCGCACAGTATCTCGAGGAGAACCTCGGTGCTATCGATGTGTCATTAAGTCCTGAATCAGTCCAGGAAGTACGTATCATTGCGGAGAAGGCTGATTGGGTGGTTGGGGATCGCTATCCTTTAGCGGATATGAAGGTGCTGTATGCAGAGACCCCACTTCCGAAGAGCACCTGAACTGTGTTATGAATTTGAGCCCCATGGATACATCCTCGATGATTGCAACTGTACTTGTATGTACATGCAGCAATGCCAGATGCATGTTTCGGTCGACCGATGATAAACGGTAGTACTGTGCTGAACTTGCGTACACGCGAAAGTCATACTGTGACTTTCCTATTTACGAGGACACCCCTCCGGTTGGCTTTTCGATGATATATTGTGTTTATAGTAGTAAATTTCATGCATAATAGCATCGTCTCTGCAAATAGACAATGTGTCTCCTCGCGTTCTCATTCTTGACATTGCTGTGTATAATTGACGAGCGAAGGGGTCAGCCCGGAGGTCGAGTACCAGCGTCAAACCTTGACATCATGTCTTCATTTCACTGTCCACGAAGAACGATTTGGATAAAATGCGGGGATGTAGTGGCTTTCGAATGTATTGAGAAGTTGGACTCGACAATGAGGCGCATTTTTGGCCAATACAATTTCGATGGGTTAACATTGAAAGATAGTCGGGGGTGCGCTATGATGCGTTCTGTCAGCTTCTTTCAGGCTGTCTGAACTAAAATGATATTCGTGCTTTAATGCCGCTGTAGTACAGATCAAAAGCGTTTGTTTGGCAAGAGCCCTGGAAATAAACAACGTTGACGCCTGATGATCAGACGTTACTTACATCAAGTAGTTCCACCGGTACTCGGTGCCGAAGGTGTGACTAATGCGGATTCGACGAACACGCAAATTTTCTCCAGATATATACAATCTGTGAAGAGAACCATAAGCCAAAATGACATCTGGACTTCCTCCTGGGCTCGAAGGAAACCTCGTAGAATACGTTCAAGGGGGAGTGGCAGACTGGCTGCCATTCGATCACAAGCGGTTCTATACCAACGCGTTCATCATCCAGGGCGATAAGGTGTGTACTAGCATTACACAGTCCACCCATCCGGGGAGAACACTTCAGATTCCCAGATTCTCCTCGGGTTGAAGAAACGTGGATTTGGCATCAACAAGTAAGCAAGCTTCCGCATATTCGTCACAATTACGGAGAGTGATTTTGGAACCCACAATAACAGGTACAATGGGTTTGGTGGCAAGGTGGAACCAGGAGAGACGCTCACTGGAGCTGCGATGCGCGAACTTAAAGTCTTTCAAATCCATTTCTATCAAACAATTGCCAGATGTTGACTTGCGATTCAGGAAGAAGCCGGTATTGATGCGCCCCTCGAGCACGCAGGATCACTGTTGTTCGTGACAAACGGCGTTGGATGGGCTTTCCAGATCGAGATATTTTCTGCCCGTTCATACTCAGGAAGACCTACAGAGTAGGTCCTTTTTGGCTGCGCAACGGCGGTATTTGTTGAATTCAAGAACTTGGCCCCAGGTCAGACGAAATGCGACCGAAGTGGTTCTCATTTGAGTCACCCGCTACGTCTGATGCAGACGCGATACTGCCACCGATCCCGTATGAAATGATGTGGGATGGTGATGATCACTGGTTGCCCCTCCTAGTGCAAGGGCGGAAATTTGTTGGCCGAATTGATTCTGTAACACAAGATGATGGTAAATTCGCGATGACGAGGCACTGGTTTGGCACTGTTATTTCAGATGACTGAATGGATTCACACCACTATCTACAAAGAAATTAGTCCAGTTACTTACCAATTCAAACTTGGGAGAGGGTGGGCGTGCTAAACACCGGTTGATCGCAGACCTCCTTGTAAACATTCGCATTTAAGTCATCGTGTATTAATTATTGCCAGCAGGATATCGGGCAAACACACAAGTAATATAACTGCTCAGAGACACAGCTGTGAGGGTAACAGCAAAATGTTGGGCGTGAAGTACAGCTAAACATAAATTAAGTCCATGGATCTATATCTCGGCGTCACCTGCATCGTCTAGTAGACATCTAAGTTTGATAAAGACATCGCTGCCTACAAAATCATCAGCAAGTTCGAACGATGCATGAATACTTGGTCGAACTCACCCCACCCGTCAAGCGAAAATACATCCAATGAACCACCGAAATATCTAAGAAGTCGATATGAGACTACACACGGATGAAAAGAGAAGGCGAACACACTTTGCATATAACCGACTCAAAGGGAGCCCATACCCTAAACCTGCAATTGTTCCAAGGCCCACCTGGATACCCTTCTCTGTAATCTCGCCAAAAAGGTTCCCGCCTTCCCCCGCACTACCACTCCCGATGGCTGCGCTCCCGCCAATATGCTGTGCGGCGTACGGCCCACCGTCTCCGTTATGGTCGTCGGCATGCCCTGCGGTAGTGAAAGCATATGAGAATATACGAGCCATGTTGGACGCTGAGACGCCACCACCCTGGTCGCGAATTCGAATTGATAGGAATGGATGGGATGAAGTAGGGGGTGAGATAGTGATTTGTACGGGTGGTAGGGGGTGGGATGAAGCGAGGCCATGAAGCTTGTGGTGATGCTCTACGGTAGCGCGGAATGCATTCTTGAGCATTTCGGTGAGGATATACTCAAGGTGCACAGGGACATAGCTAGTAAGTGGAGGGAGATTATGTTGATAGGTTCTGCTGGAGATATGTTACACTTACGTGAATGTGGCTTCTGGACACCCGTCAATCGTGATGTTGGGGCTTGCGCCAAGGGTAGCCTCGCATAATTCGCTGACGAATGCGCCACACATGCGGACCATGACCGCGGGGGAGCACTTTGGATCAATGACACCATTGTGCAAGAGCACGCCGGTCTCTGCGGCCCCTGGATCCATAGCAAGTGCGTGTGAGAGCGCGATATGTTGTTCAGCAATCAGGCGTACAGAGATGCGGGATCTGATAGCACCATCGAGGAAGTTGGATATTTGAGTCGGGGACATGTACCGCGAGCATTCTTGAAATCTAAGAGTTGTTGAAGTCAAGTTGATCATTCGAAGCACAAGTACCAGCGCACCCCTTGGCCATGGTTGGTATATCGTTTCTGTGTCTCTGCACAAGTATATCTAGTTCATCGACAAAATGTTTATTGTCCTCAAGCGTGCGCACTTCAGGATAAGTGGCGAGTAAATTAAAGCTGTCTCTGTGACCGTTGAGAGTTCGTGTAACATATGGATTAGTGCCGACAATGAATGGCAACCCCTCCAGGGCGCGGACGCGCTGGGCCATACGTCTTGGTATCTCCGAAAGTACGTAGGTTACTGAGCGCAGCACAGATGCAGGTGTTAAAGGGTTCCCGAAGGACACAAGGGTTGAAAGCGTTAGAGGAAGTGGCGGATGTGCTGCGAACGAGTCGAGAAGTCGAGCAGATTCACCGGACGGTGGCAACGGTGCACGACGAACATGGTACCGCCGCCGTTGAATGGTGCGCACTGTGAGGGCGCGCACTGGAAGGTTGATCGTCATCATCATGATTGTACAAAACTAGGCCGCTACTAGTTCCGAGTCAAGCTCTCGAGTCTCCCCTGAGTAGTAACAGTTCCTTGATATACAGTGCAATATTCGGTGCAGTTCTAAGCTAACAAGCATGTCGACATTAGTACCTCCGAATTATGGCATTCATTTATATAAATCAGCACAAGATGAGACCATGCAGTAGACGTTGCATGTCCTAGTATGTATGTACCAGACAATTTGAAACAGTGTCCTCCTCAGCAAGCGTCATGAATATTTAATGCATACAAGGAGTTCATAAATCTGCGCAAAAAGGGTCAAGAGCATCAAAGAACAGTCGAGCGCAGGCCCACATGAACATTGAGCTGTATAGAACCTCGTGCCCATTCGACATGGAGATCACAGTAAAAGCTTTGTTAGGAAATTGCGTTAATACGAAAGTGGTCGAGACTCGAGTGTGCTCAGTGCTGTAGTCCTTGTCCACAAGATAATGCTCAAGCGGTCCATGAAAATGCGTGATTTGGAAGAATGATACATGCAAGTTTAAAGTCAAATAATCTAGTTGTACACTTGATATAGAGGTCTGCGGTAGCAAAATATGATGAGATTTCTTCAGGCAAAATATGAACAATAGCTTACGTTGACGAGAACTTCGTCCCTTGTCGCACGACCTTCTCTACAGCATCGAGGAAGTCGCGCTCCGTAGCGACCTTCCGCCGGGCACGAATTGCAAACATGCCAGCCTAGATAGGATACAATTAGAATATGTTTAGTGCTGCAGATCAATTCTCACCTCAGTTGCAACTGAGCGAAGTTCAGCACCCGTCGTATTGGGACATAGTCGAGCAATGAGGTCGAATCGGATATCGCGTTCGACGCTCATACTGAAGAAAGTTATCAGCTAGCTGATAAGTGTGGACATGTAGTCTCCAACCTTCGGGCATGAATCTTAAGAATATGAGCCCTCCCCTCATTATCAGGCAGTGAAAACTCCACCCGTCGATCAAGTCGACCGGGACGCAATAATGCAGGGTCAAGAGTATCTGGTCGATTTGTGGCCATGAGCACTTTGATATTCCCTCGGGGGTCAAATCCATCCAGCTGGTTAATCAGCTCCAGCATTGTGCGCTGCACCTCATTGTCACCACCAGCGCCATCATCAAATCGCGCCCCACCGATAGCGTCGACTTCGTCAAAGAAAATAATACAAGCTTTCTTTGAACGGGCCATCTCAAACAACTCGCGAACCATTCGTGCACCCTCGCCGACATACTTTTGCACAAGTTCTGAGCCAATGACGCGGATGAAGGTGGCATCTGTGCGATTGGCGACTGCACGTGCACAAAGAGTTTTGCCAGTTCCTGGTGGCCCAAAGAGAAGGACTCCCTTTGGTGGATCGATACCGAGCTTGACGAAGCGCTCGGGCTTGGACGGTGTCAGTGATTCAGCATGACTGAGCGTAAGAACAACTCACTGATAGTAGCGGCGTCTCAACGACTTCACGCAGCTTCTCGATTTGCTCTTTGCATCCACCAACGTCCGAGTACGTTACGTCGGGCTTCTCCTCAACCTGCATCATCGTCACCGAAGCATCAATCTTGGGTGGCAGTGGGATTTGGATTTGGTATTTATTCCGGTCCACACTGTTGAAATGTTAGTGCACCAGCGTTTTGTACAAGTAATTCTGCACACCCCACACGCATACCCTCTTCGATATCCGTCGGGGCGACTCGATCACCGAGACCAACGACAAATTTAGCTATTTGTTTGATGTTGATGACATATTTGTCCTGCTCGTCGGCCCCCTTCTGGCCTTGAGCGGCACCGACAGGGTTGACGGCGCGTGCAGCCTCAGCTTTCTTGGGATCAACAGGAATGATTTTAGTACACCGCGCAACTTGCAATGGATGAGCTCCCATGCGTTGTCGGTCAACTGGAAGATCCCAGAGATTCGGCGGAGCAAGGCCTGTGTCAGACTCCTTCACGCCTGCATTGAAATGAGTCCATGAACGGCGCGGACAGAGTTGCGCGCACCAAGCTTCTCGTCTATCCGCTTCTGCACTTCTTTGATGTCATGTTCTGTCTTCTTCAACTTTGCGGCGTATGCGCCTTGACCCTGCAGAGAATGCGTTGGTAGGTGGACAAAGCATACGGATATTGTACTTACATAGGTTTTGAGGATCTGGATATCGCTAGTTGTAAGAGCTAAAAGGTGTTAGAACAGAACATAAGCAGGGAAAACAATTGACACACCTTGAATCTTCTCCTCCTTGTCATCGGCCTTCTTCTCGTCTGTAGGAAATCAGTGACGCACAATGGACTTGTCAAGTTGTACATACATTTCTCCCAATCACTACATAAATATCGTTAGCATGAGATAGAAAAGGCGTGCTGAATGGGCTTACGCTTTTGGAGGCATCGTGTCGGATGGTGAAAGAAGTGTTCCTGACGGAGAGAACGGCGAGCAAGTACAGACTGCTTATGCTATGGGACGCGTCACTGCACTGGGTAACGCGCCTCGGCAACCACCGAGGATATTCACACCCCGCTTTGGGCATGCTGCCCGGTAAGCTCGACCCACAGCTTGTAGTTGTGTACGATGGCAGGTGCTCTCCAGAACGCAAAGCGCGACCTCCCAAAAATCCAAGATGAAGACCATGAATCTCGCTTTGGTCATGTGTATGGCGTTTCAGGGCCTGTTGTCATTGCAGAGAACATGACTGGAGCTGCTATGTACGAGCTTGTTCGCGTCGGCCACGACGAGCTCGTCGGAGGTGCGCAGCCTTGGTACTGGAACGAAGCGAGACTCATTAGGCGTAGAGGTCATTCGAATAGAGGCAGATAAAGTAACGATTCAGGTGTACGAGGAGACGTCGGGCGTGACCGTCGGTGACCCTGTCCTAAGGACAGGTAAACCCCTCAGTGTTGAGTTGGGTCCAGGTGTGTTATTTAAATAATGTACTATGCATTGTGCTTTCTCAGCTCTCCACAGGTCTGATGGGTAATATTGTCGATGGTATTCAGAGACCACTCCGAGTAAGCGTTCATTTCAGCCGCGTAGATAACTCATTTAATGGGATACAGTCCATCCAAGAACTGTCCAAATCAATCTACATACCTCGCGGTATCAACACAGAGGCACTGGATCGCTCGATATCCTGGGACTTCACTCCTGCCACATACAAGGTGATTCGACACTGATCGAACATTAGTAATGTACTGATCGATATGTATAAGGTCGGCGATCACATATCAGGAGGTGACATCTTTGGCGGTGTCTACGAAAACTCGCTCGTCGACAACCACAAGATCATGCTTCCTCCCCGTGCTCTCGGTACCATCACCCGCATCGCAGAAAAGGGCAGCTATACAGTCGATGTGCGTTCGCAGCACAATTACATCCATAAACTCTGTACCTGATTGTCTTCATTAGGACATCGTGTTAGAGACCGAGTTCGAGGGTCGGACAACAAAACACTCCATGATGCAGTTGTGGCCAGTCCGTGCCCCTCGGCCCGTTGCCGAGAAACAAACCGCCGATTTTCCCTTGTTGACTGGTCAGCGCATCCTGGATGCACTTTTTCCGTGTGTGTATTCCACTATCAATGGTTCACCGCTGACAGGTGTATAGATGCGTGCAAGGTGGCACCACTGCCATCCCCGGTGCTTTTGGTTGTGGAAAGACCGTCATCTCACAAGCGCTCTCCAAGTTCTCGAATAGCGATATCATCATCTACGTCGGATGTGGTGAGCGAGGAAATGAGGTGCGTTATTCAAGATGTCTCAAATTGCTTCATTCCTCAAATACAATTTCTAGATGGCTGAAGTGTTGATGGAGGTGATATCACTGCCCATCCAATATAAGCACACACTGACGTCCCTTAGTTCCCTGAACTTACAATGGAAATTGGCTCTCGCCAAGAACCCATTATGAAGCGTACCACACTCGTTGCTAACACTTCCAATATGCCAGTTGCGGCTCGCGAGGCCTCGATTTATACCGGCATCACACTCTCAGAATACTTCCGGGATCAGGGTTCAAACGTCGCAATGATGGCAGATTCGACATCACGCTGGGCTGAGGCGCTACGTGAAATTTCGGGTCGTCTGGCAGAGATGCCGGCCGATTCAGGATATCCTGCCTACCTGTCGACCAAGCTGGCGAGCTTTTATGAGCGTGCCGGGAAAGTGAAGTGTTTGGGTAGCCCAGCGAGGCAAGGAACAGTGTCGATTGTTGGGGCGTAGGTAGGAATTACTTCTGTGTGGACATTATCCTGATCACATTTTAGTGTGTCACCGCCGGGTGGTGACTTCTCGGACCCCGTCACATCTTCTACACTTAGTATCGTGCAGGTCTTTTGGGGCCTCGACAAGAAGCTCGCACAGCGCAAGCATTTCCCGTCTGTTAACTGGAACTTGTCGTACTCCAAGTACACAAAAGTGCTTGAGCCTTACTATGAGTCCAACTCACCAGGCTTCGTGTCTTTACGCATGAAAACGAAAGAGATTCTGCAGAAGGAGGAGGATCTCGCTGAGATCGTGCAACTTGTCGGGAAAAGTGCACTGGGAGAATCGGATAAAATCACGCTGGAGGTCGCGCGGATGCTCAAGGACGACTTCCTGCAGCAGAATGGCATGAGCGAGTACGACCGCTACTGTCCGTTCTACAAGACTGCGGGAATGTTGAAGAATTTTGTCGCGTTCCACGATTCAGCGCTGAGAGCGGTGGCGCAAGGCGATCTGACGTTCGCGAGAATTAAGGATACTGCGAGTGATCTCATGTTTAAACTCTCACAAATGAAATTCGAGGTACGTGTCTGTCATTATCTTGTGATTATTTTCGCTTTATCGAGTTTGTCTGTCAGTCTCCCTCGCAAGGACAGGAACCTATCATGCAGAAGCTGGACGCGCTGCACACGGAAATCCAGGACAAATTCCGCCAGATGGTAGAGTAGATCGAACATGCTCGCGGTCGGACGTTGTCATAACACTTTGTAACCCATAGCATAATACCAGTTATGATACACTCTGCACTCTGCAGTGCGTACATGCTGACAACTTCTGCGAGAGCACTGTCCCCATGTATCAGGTCTGATTATCGATGATGCTGTGCAATAACGTTTAACGCCCATGTCGTCACGCGCAGTTGATGCCAGCTGGGCCCGTGCTGCGGAGAGCATTCATATTAGGGGTTATATAAGAGCCTTAGCCCCTCTTATTGCATCTTCACCATCGATTCCACTGATACGTCAGAAATAGGCGTACTAACATGAGAATTCATAATCTTGTGCCCATACTCTGTGTTGGAGGCGCGTATGCTCTTCCTACGCTTTCCTGGCTTCCGCAATTTCCCGTCGAGGGGCTAGTTCGCTGCTGGGGCATATTTGCTCCCCTTTCGGAGGACAGGACAATTTACCAGGTTTTGAAAGACGACGAAAGGTCACTCGTTTAATGGTATCAGGTCTGACGCATGCTCACAGCGTAGCAGGTACTCGCGTTTAGTCAAAGCCATCAACTTGAGCGACGGGATCACTGACCTTTTGGACGATCCTGCAGCCAGGTAAGTACCCATATGCCAGCGCTCCTCGCCTACTCGACGCTATTCCTCTCTAGCATCACTTTTTTTGCGGTTCCAAATACAGGTATTCCACATCGTCAGCCCTCACATGGGGATGACGACGACAATCATCAGCTCGATTTCGCATCTCTCGCACCTAAGCGTGGGGATGAGCGTGATATCGCTTATGACCTTGGCCACCTCGTCCTTCAGGTTGAAGAACTTGATAACATCCCTGAGTCTCGTGACAAGGACCACCGTAAGGAGGCACTTGGCCGCATCATTCGCGCTATCCTCGCGTATCACATCTTGCCTGAGAAGTTGGATTCTACTGCGCTCGTTCAAAACTCTACATATGCAACGAATTTGACATTGAATGATGGGAGCATGGACTATCAACCATTGCGCTTGAGTGTTCAGAGCACGATTGTTCCCCCTCGACTCAGGATTAATACTGTGGTAGATGTCATAAAGCGCGATACTGAGGCTAGCAATGGTGAGCGATTTGATACTGAGTAATGGGGCACATGCTTACGATTGACCAGGTATCATCCACAGTATCAATATCCCACTCTTGCCTCCCCCTTCCTTGTTCAGTGAGATGTTTGCTTTTCCCGAAGTCTTCTCATACGTGGTAAGTTTGTAATCTTGTTCCTTTTTATTTGCTCCTCTTATATTTTACATTGTGCAGACGTCTGCTATCCAGCGCGTGGGCTTAACTGGCACAGTTGATTATTGGCGGATTCCCGGCAAAGATTGTCATATATCATTCGCCGGCGCAGAAATTGCCACTTTCTTTGCCCCCACATCAGGAGCATTCCAGCGTCTTCCCAAGAAATTAAGATTTTTCTTATTTTCGCCCTTTGGCGCTAAAGCGCTCAGGAAACTTCTGGAGTATCATGTTGTGCCTCAACTCGTGCTGCACACAGGTGAGCATGCTTAAACAGTTGTCTTGTCGTGAATCTAACTTCATTTGTCTATAGACTATGTGCATAATGCTACATCTTATACTGCCTTCATTGATGACCGGGAAGCTGGTGTCTTCGCAGCTCCCGGCAACCCTTTATATGCCTACAATCTCACCCTTCCCACCCTGCTGGAGAACCATTCCTTAAACGTTCAGGTTGCCCGCTACAAAGCCAAGATTCCTCTTCCTGGTCCTGCGCGCTACTTCACCAGGTTTGTGGTCAACGGTCACAATGTTGGACCGTATGACATCCCCGCTCGGAATGGCGCTTTGCATGTCATTACGAACCTACTCGACCCTCGTGGCTATCATAAAGACCATAAACACCGTGGACATGAACAATCGGTTGACGTCGACTGGGAGGATTGGGAGGAGTGGCTGCCACAATGGGCCATGCAAGATTAAGCCCCGATGTGAATGATGTTTCGCTGATTATTCAAGCCAGTGTATAGGTATGATTATGTGATGTAATTGTTTTCTGAGTTGAACAAGTATATATTTATGTCGTACAAAGTTCTGTGCGCAGCAACATTGTGTTCTATCTACAATTAGAAAGCATGCCAGATAACCGGGCTATGTTACTGCACGTTTGTTTGCTGTACACATGTATATATTGGTCTCACTACATCCTCTTTCATGAGCAGTATTGGGCAAGTTGTCATGGTCGAGGTCATGTCCATCTGGTGGACTAGGTCGAGGGGCTCGTAGCCCAGAGATCGAGCAAGCAAGCTGGAATGAGGATAAGCTAGTGTCACGACGACATGCTGGAGACGTAGTCGACGTGCACAAATCGCTTGTATATGTAAAAAACTGATCAAGCTTGACTGACCTATTTTCATCACTCTCTGGGGGACACGTCGTTAACAAGAGGTTGACGTGTAAACCACAGGACTGGTAGGAAACTATATTGAGTGATGCGAGCATTACGATGATATGCAGAAAACCTATGGGATAACATGCAAATGACAAGTAGGGGTAAAATACAGCAGACCGGGTATGAACAAGGAAGGCCAGCTTGTTGTAGGTAGGACTCTAGCAACTAGCAAAATTCCTCAAGGAGTAAGTACTAGAAAGCACAACGAAAAAAAGGTTGCGTCAAGTGTGCATCGTCGCTCATTTCAAAGAGGCTGTTGTCTGCAGCCAGCTCATAAGCTCTTGTTCGAACGGCATTTCCGATGAGGATTGACGACTCACTGCGAACCCACTGAGTGTCCGACTGGAATATTGGGAGGAAAGGCCGTGGGACTGGCCGGACCGGTACGTTCGAGATGATGATCCTACAGTAGTCGTGTTTGGAGTAGAGGGTACTCCATTCGTGGTCGTTCGTGAAGTCCTGGCGGTCAACGGAGTGGGAGCACTAATCTGCGACTTCTTGGGTGTCTCAGTGACCTTGGTTCTAGATGAAGAAAGCAAAGTCTTGGCATTGGCCGGCGAAGGGGTAGTGATCTTGCTTCGACGTCCTGCACGGAGGAAGTTATGTTGCAGCGCTGCTTGAGGTTTCATCCTTCGCTCGGGATCCCATACAAGGCACCGCGCAATGAAGTCGACAAAGTCATCGTCCTGACACCGTAGAACTTGAGCAAGTGTTTTTGTGCCTGGTCGTCTACGACGACCTTTAGAGTTCACCACGGGTCGGGGTGCGCCGTTGTTATCTTAGAAAGGGTCAGGAAAGTGATAGAAGGTCGCCAATGTGTCATCTTACCGAAAAAGAGTCGCTTTCGGGAGCTACGATTGATGAAGTCCTTATCTGGGGGCCCCAAGACCTCCATGATGCAAGACAATTGCTCCTGCTCGTTTTCGCCGGGGAAGATAGGGAATCCTGTGTAGAGCTCAGCGAGGATGCAACCCAAACTCCACATGTCGATAGCCATGTGATAGTTCATGCCCAGGATAACTTCAGGCGACCGATAGAAACGACTCTGAATATAAGTATAGACTACGCGTGGCTCAGTAAAATCTTAGGGACCGTGGTGAAAATGAACTTACTTTTCTCGTGCTCTAAGCAGCTACTGCCGAAATCTATGACCTTGATAGCACTCTTCGCAGGATGTCGTAATAAGACATTCTAAACAGAATCATAAGACAAAGTGCATGCAATGCGAGAGCAACGAACCTCTGGCTTGAGATCGCAATGCACTATGCGATGATGCCGCATCAAGCACAGAGACAATATCATCTGGCTTGTGAAGCGTCGTATCAATGCCGTTGTGAATCCAACAAAACCGTTTGCTTTGATCAGTTCGTACAAATTGATGCTGAGTAGTTCCATGGCAATGCAGAGGTGATTGCGGAAGTAGAAGTGCTCAGTCATCTTGATGACATGGTGCTTCTCTTCGTGATCCTGAAAGACGCGTTAATTCATCTTTCGAGAATGATGTAAGTATGGATGCATACCCATTTACGAAGATTGTCTAGGATCTTGATCTCCACCAGTGCTTGGTGATGGAAGCGCTTTTTATTGCGGATGATCTTAATCGCAACAGATTCGCCTGTCTGGTGATCTCTACAGCTCAGCACTTGACCGAACGAGCCCTTGCCCAAGGTATCCATGATTTCGTAGCGGAAAGCGAGATGATCGCCGTTGACTACCTGGTAATCTCCACGTTCATCATCGTAGCCGAAATTGTTGACAACAATCTCAGGATGAGCCTTCTTCTTCGGGCTCCCAGAACCTATACAGTAAACCTGGGGATAGTTGAGAATCTCTTCTTTCTCGTAATCGGACAGGAACTGAGCCTGAGAAGAATTCAACACCTCTGCGTGCAAAATCAATGATTGAGATTCTCGCAGTAGAGAGCAACTGACCCTGAGGCGTCAATCCAGGGCTTGGTGTTGATGGTTCTGGAAACTTAAGTAGATCGTCCAATTCAGCCTGCGATGCCCCATGTGCCATCTTCTTGGTCTGCTGCCGTCTGATGTATTGCATCATCTCTTCATCGCCAAGGAATTCTTCTTCATCAACGGTGCTAGGGACTGGAGAAGGAGTCGATAGCGACTGACGACTTGAGGCAGGAGTCCCTGCTTGAGCCCGGTGCACGTTAGCCGTTGAACCATTGTTGTTTGAAGAACGTGTGGATAGAGAAATCTTAGGACTAAGCAGTTTCAAACCTTTTGACGGAGACAAAGCAGAAAATCTATGCGAGTGTGTTGTTTCACTGGGAGGAGCCACTGAGGTAGTGGAGGCCACAGAGCCCGTGGACGCCTTACGTAGAGTGCTGAAGGAGACCGAATCACGATTGGACTTTCGAGGGATGCCGCCAGCGGATGGAGGCCCAGAGACCTGCCTTGGAACTCGGGAATTGATCGACGGAGAAGCTCGGACAGAGAGCCGCCTTGTCGTTGTCGTTTCGCCCAACGCCTTCGCAACTTGTGCGTCGCCATTCTCCAGAACACCAAACTCATTCATTGTAGGATCGGCAGGCGTGGGTGAAGGGTCCGTCGAAGGCGCAGTGACATTAAGGCTAATGCGACGACTGGCTACAGTTGTACCTCCAAGTCCTGGAGATCCTGCAGCTGAGGTGCGGCTCGAAATGCGAGGAATCTTGGTTGGCGTTTCCTTTGACATGCCGCCTATCGAGTTCAGTAGCACTGACGGCGGGTAATCCTTCGCCTCCTTTGTTATGCTGTATCCAGTAGTTCCAACTGATGGCGACCCAGCGATTGTGGGCAACGGTTGGTTTCGACTCCGCAGCGAGGCATCTGACTGCTTTTGCATTGAGCTTACAGTCTGCGAGGTCACACGCGATATAGATGGCGTCCGGGTAATGGTAGATGCAGGGGTAGACGCTGAGGAACTGTTCTTTAAATTTGCAACACGCTGAGCAGTGGTGGCAGGTAATGCGGACATCTGCATGGGTGGTAAAGCAATAGCAGAAGCACTCTTTTTTGGATCTGTGGACGATAGGGTCTGGTAGGCCCACAGTATTGTCAGATTCATCCCAAATATAAATAGTGGGAAAGCACACACCTTGCCTCTCTTACGTCCCATCAACAAAGATATCCTGCTTTCACTACGATCCTTCTGGTCTTGCTTTGACTTCTCCTTCTCTGAATCCTTAGACCTCGCGCTTTCCTTGAAAGTGCCAGTGTCACTCTTATCCCCATGCAAACTTCTCCGCGAACTAGATTTCAACAATGAAGGCAGGCCAAGACTAAGCACAGATGATTTTTTCTGTGAAGAGGCGGGAGTAGTCGGAACGGTACGACTTGATTCTTTGTTTGGAGAGCGGCTTGCCTTGACGTGATGGGCTGCAGAGGCACCAGTGCCTGATGATGATAGTGTCGGTGATACTGATGTGATAACTGAGTTTGAAGGGGGCATTTGCATGCTCTGAGAGGATGAGCGACGGAAGAATGGTATGGATGATGGCGTAAGACGTTTGGATTGATGACGCCGCATTGACGAGGGGCTGAGCGGGGCATTATGAGCAGCGGATAAGGCGGACGTCGTGTGATGGCTGGCACTGGAAGCCGTTCCAGCGCGGCTAGGAGCCTTGCCAGATAAGACAGCGGGAGACTTCGGAGTGCGGGTAGATCCAACAGACGACATAGATGCGAGGGATGCAGCAGATGCCATCGCATCTGGGTGACCAGGAGACCAAGAAGTACCAGGAGCGACGGGAGGAGAAAGCGCTTGCTCCCTAGATCCTGATTTCCGCAACTGTTGCCCGAACGTCTGCACTGATCGAGGACTGAGAGGGAAACTCGAAGATTTGGTCGACAGCGAATCTTTCCCCTTCATCGACGACATTGATGGAGTGAGCTTGATATTGAGTGCATTGGAGAAACTCCATTTCTTCGAGGGCGTTTTGGTGATTGAAGGAGCAGACTCGGGAGCGGAGTGGCTTCCGTAATTCGCAGACGATTGCAAGTATTGGGCGTGCGAATGTGGCAATGGCTTCGAAGAACCAGGGGGAACCTCTAATGACATAGTACGGTCAATGTCACTCTCATCGGCACCAGAAGGGGGAAATGCAATCCCATGCGAGGATTGGGGAGGGGAACGATAAGTAGATAAGTCCTTGGGTAACGGCGGGACGGGAGGTACCCGATCTTCTTCCAAAGCTTCGCCGCTGGCGGCGAAGGAAGGTTGACGGTCCTTAAACGCTGCCACATCACCACCTGAGTATGCGCTAGAAATATCACTACCCGCGCTGTTCCGCCTTCCCTTCCCTGCACCAGTCGAATGACGACCAGAAGCCGAGGGGCCGGATACTGAAGTCACGCTGGTGGCCGTTGACATGGATGCGGAATCACGCGAACTCGTCGGAGTAGTTGTATATGTAGTGGATGATGCAGACCCACGCTTTGGAGTGAAACTCAACCGTGTACTCATAGAACCCGGCTTTTTTGGAGTTTTCTCAACGCCAGATGAGCTATACGCATGTTCGTCACTGCTGATAATCCCACCACCTCGAATTTCGGAATGCTCCTGCGGAGTATCCCCGGAAAGAGAAATACCAAGGCCAATAGGCTGACGTTGAGAAACTTCCTCCTTTCTCTCCCTGTCCTTAGTGCTGCCCCGGCGAGACATTTTGCCCCCACCGTCGGAGCTGATGCCCTCCCAGTGCACCCCAGATTTGTTAGCAGTACCGGCAGGTGTTCCAGGGCGACTCATACTCGAAGGCCTGCCAAAACTCCCAACGCTCGCACGTGCGCGTGCGGTCTTCATCGACAGTCCGTCGAGCTTGCGCAAAGCATCAGCGTGAGCATCATCATCTAAACCCGACCACCCTTCCTGTGTCCCGCGGAGAAGTGAGTGTGCAACACTAGGGGAGGGATGAACTAGTGGTTGGCCTTGAGGTTGTGCCATATCCTTGTGGGATGATGATGGACGCAGAGGTGGATTGGTAGTACTAGTGGCACTGCCAGCATGCCGGAGAATATGCTGAATAGAGGTTGTCGAAGGAGAGGGGGGAAGGTGGGAAAAATCTGTGGTATGCACACGCCGAGAGTGTGCGTGAAGGGCAGCCTCATGACTCGACGACGAAGATCCAGCGGAAAGTTGACGCGTATGTTTCTCCCTTTCCAAACGCACAGGAGTAGCATCCACCGGAGGGGGTATACCAGAAAGTTTGCCTGGCGTACTAACGGCGAGACTTTCCCGACGCCTGGCACGATCGCGAGAGGTACTTCCAGAAACATTGGACCCAATGCTACGATGCTTGCGCGTCGATGCGGATTTCTCATCCTTGTCTCTGGCTGTTGAACTAGTGCGGTCTTTTGGAACACCCGACACTTTAGAAACAAGAGAACCTGTATGGTCCATCTCAAATTCGTCCGACGTGCGCTTCTTAGCCTTACGCTGGGAAGTAAAAGCGCTAGGAGGAGACGCAACCACTGGTCCACCAAGGAAGGGTTGCTCAGTAGGGAGGGGTGGTAAAAGTGGTGAGGGTGGCTCTTCTGGAGATGCAGGGGGGTGTTTAGGTAAATGAGTGGGATGTAACAACTCAGAGCCGAAAGGCTTGCGGGGATACAAAATTTCCTCTCCTCCACTTTCATCCGCCATAGATCTACGTGAGCGGAGAGTACGGGTAACAGATTTTACGTCCACTGGCTATAAACCACTTGTGAGTTTATATGATGTCAGTCTGACAAAATCATACCTCATCCTTGCCGTCTGACTCGCCATCGACTGCCTCGATGGTCCATGGACTATCGGGACCATCCTTCTCGAGTTCGTCAATAACGAGTTCGGTGACATCCTCCTCAAGGACATCATCTCCGTGAACCTGCTCATCGTGGCCATCTGCATCTTCGTCATGCGTATGCCTCTGTATTTTACCCCATCTTGGGGTAGCTAGCTCGCCTACACCTACGAGGCCCATCCTATCGATGTTGGCCGGATCGCGCCCTGGCGTGACTGGTTCATTAGGGTTGCGCGTCTCAGGTGTCATGGGAGGGAATCCTGGTTCGGACAACTGCAGTGCAGGCGAGTCTGCAGGAGTCTGAATGCCAAAATAGTATGGGTCAAGGGAGGACGAAACTGATCCCGAACGCGATGGGATTTCAGCGTCTGTGTCCATCGGTGACAATTCGTCGTCAGGTGGCGCCGCTGAGATATGGAGCCTGGGCTGATTAAACCTTGAGAGTGTGATTTTGACATGGATTTGAGGTGATATTACCTGTGTGTTATGGACTTGATGCATATCTAGGCCATCGTCCTCGTCCGCGATTTTCTTGTCGCCTCCTTGGGTAGTAAATGGAAGGTGAAGTTCGTGCTCACGTTGGCTCTCTAAAAGCGCAGACGTGGCCGACATTCCAGAGGAAGACCAAGAATGAGAGAGAGAAACACGTAAACGACACCGTGGAACTCAAAAAAAAAGCAACACGCGGTGGGTAAAGAAGAAAGAAAAGAGAAACGTGAACCAGATGTTGATACCTATGGGCCGTTGTTGGGTAGTATGAAAGCGATGCTGGTCGCCGTTGTTGACGACGACTAGCAAGAGCGTGAGCAGAGAACTCTCAGAGTCTACTAGCACTCTAGGTTCTGGTGGCACTGGCCAGCGCCCGCTATTTTGCTTTGTTTGCACTTGCAGTGGCTTTCCACCTCATTGTTCTTGGGGAATGCTTACATTTGCCGAAAAAATATACTGATTGGCACTATCGATCGATCGTTACCCACCTTTTAACAAAGATCCGGTAGTAGACAAGTTGAATCCAATATTCTGACGGCGGCTGTAGTTGAACATCAACGTGAGCAAGGTGATTGATGAGAAATAACCATGAGTTTGCGGAGATATGAAGATCCTGGGCCTTAAGACTCATGCCAGTCCTGCCGCATTGTGACTTTTGGCCAGTCATCGATCCCACGATTGGTCCATTCGAGCGTGACTAGAGTTCATATAAGAACATCGAGGTATGTAAACCGCTTAATTCTCGTTCCTGTAGAAGCAGAAGATAGTAATCCTGGCGAAATACCGTAAGGATTCCACGCCGCAGGTTGTCGTGAACTTGACTATATGGCCACCCGTCGCTTCGCGAGATATGATTATCGGATATAACATGACTCACAAGCCTCGTGCATGAAAACAATTGAATAGGATAGGCGAAAATAATTTCACAATGATGGTAAGCACAAACCTAAAGCTCCTGATTCAAAACCTTAGCCATGTAACCGGATAACATATCGAAAGAACATTGTGAAAATTTATAGTTCATAGCAGGAATATCAGAAAACATTGACAAATGTCCGCAGCATGCTGTGCAACTGGGCGCTGAGTGCGAATGACTCAGCGCATAGATTTGCTCCGTCGAAAGGAAGCTGATCTCTGCGTTACGCAATTCGTACACCCAAGTGGAGGTAGGTCCTGTCCGTAACTTGGCCGCTGGCGATTAGTAAGGCGTATAATGTTACCGAACGCGGATGGTAAAGTGGAGATCTGAAAAGCGTCATGAATGTCATCTCCGTCGAAAACGGTAGAATCGCGGAACATGATGCACTGACGTTGACGGTATCTTGGGTAAAGGTTCTGGGCAAAATAAGGATCCGGCCGCCTTATAGCATTTATAGAGCGCAAATGCGGAAGGAGAAACTTGACACCATTGAGATACTGAACGGCAGACTGATCATAATTATCAATCTCGGTTCGCTACCTGCACGATGCAGCACAAGAGGGGAAATATCGTGGAACGCAATACGTCCTTATTTGAAGCTGAATTGTAACTCGTGTTTGCTATTTGAAAGGGGGCACTGCGGCTGGGCTAAGCCGACCTTGAGAATTTACACAAGGTCGGGTTATAAACTTGGTACAAAATTCGTGGAGTCCGTAAGATATGACGAGAATAAGCACATTTTTACTCACTATTCTGGATTGGGAGTAAGCGGCTACGAGAATAGCACAGCACGAAGTAATTGTGAGCGGCGGAATATTGGAAACACGTATCAAAGGCGGTGAGCAGATGCACATCATGCAAGATACATACGTAGTTGGCAGAACTAACCTGACGGAGAAGAGGAATCGCGGGCTCGAAAATGGTTTCCAGGTATAAGCGCGGAGCCAGGCTAATTCGGGTCCCCGGCCCAGAGTTGCATCACGCGGACCCACGAGAAACGGCGGGTATTTCGCTGCAAGAACTTGGATACCGTGGTTCTCGACCATCGGTTGCCATTGAATTGGAGTGGGTTATACTATCGTATCCCGCTAGAGACTCCACTGTGTCCAACTGCCAGTCAGATATATGTATATTCTACGTACTGTGGTCCAAATTGTAAGGTCCGAATTCAGTGGGTATTTTCGAGAATAGCCGATGGAACGACGTACCGGACGGCATCTATTCGGTTTGAAAAGGGGTACAATCGTAAACTTTTCTGTATAATCAGTAGATTTAGTTTTTTAAAGACAAAGCTAATGTGGACTTGGCCATGTCTTGTGTGAAATGAAAACAAATATGACACAGGGTCGTCCTCCGGGTATTTAAGTCTGTGGCTGCTAGAGAGCATAAAAAGGGTTTCGTTAGAACTCAGCGCAACATCCGACCCCTCTTACTTTCCAACTCCATCACTGACAGTCCGCCTTAGTCCGCCAGCTCAGCGAAAGTCTCATTGTTCAGGTAGGTTCTCACAATCGAAACGGACATATTGCTGTCAATTGACAATCTGCCATCATGTGCTTATCGTCTTCCAGCGTATCCGTGTGCTTGGCCAACAACATTTCATCTTTGAGCTCACAAACCGTCTATCCGGTGTCAACTTCTCAACATTCACGAGTTGTGTACAACTTCGGTTCCCACCACGTGAACAAGAACAGGGACCAAGGGCCGGAAGTGCGTCGAACTCGTGTAGCAAAGAGCCCTGAGCTAATCTGGAATCCGAATCGTACTAATTCTTCCGCTCCTCCACCGTCTTTCCTACTTACCTCGTGCCTTTACCCACAGCAATATTCTTCCAATTTCCTATACATCCATAAAAGTCAACAATCTTGAACCATCAGCAGTCAGGGCCGCCACATACAGTCTCTTCTTCTCTCGCCCTCAGCAGCATGTCTTCTGTGGAGCGCAATCAAACGCCAGACGGCGACGACCTCGCTGAGGCGCAGTCTACAGACCTTCAGCCTCAAATGACGGTTCATCCCGTCAATGGTTATTCTAGCATGCCCATGCATATGTATCCTTTCCCACCTGGCCTAGTTGCCACACAACCTCTTCGCTCCAAGCGCAGGCAAGTCAAGAACGCTTGCACAAACTGCCAGAAGGCATGCAAGAAGTGTGACGACGCCCGTCCTTGTCTCCGTTGCGTCAAATATGGCATTGCTGAAGAGTGTGTCGATTCCCAACGCAAAGAGAGGAAAAAAGGCGTGAAAAGGGGACCCTACAAGAAGCGCGATGGCAAAGGTAAGATCATACACCCTCCATTTGTGCAGTACTCTGAGACGCCACTCGTCCATTCGTTCCACCTCTGCTCTTATCTGATTGGTTCCTTCCTCTTCGTTCTGACTGTCGTTGAGATCGCGTAGGCACCAATGCCGATATTGGCGATGTGCCCGAGCAACCCAGCATTCCCGTCACGACGGAAGTGCCAACCCAGTCGGCCTCGCCGCCTTTACAGGCAGCGTATATGGCGCCCATTGGGTATTCCATGTTCCCGGGCCAGTTTCCGGGGTCACCGACTCCCAAGCCTGGTGAGGCCTCCCCGGCGTACTATCCCCAGTTCTATGCAATTACGCCGATGCCTCATCCTGGACAAAACGGGCATCCAGGTCAAGACCCAGAACAAGGCTATCCGTCTATGGCCCAGTACATTCCGGCCGCATTCCTTCCGTATGCGCCACAGTCGTATGGGTACATGTATCCGCACCGCCCTGACGGTCAGATGCAGATGATGAACCCCCATTACGCTCCGTATCCTCAGATGTACGGCAAGCCGCCTTCGGCTGGAGGGTCAAGCGACTCGGGGCATCTCAATGGGCGGAATCACGGTGACGACTAAATGAGATGTATAGCATCTCGAAGGATTCCTTTTACCCCTTTAACTTCTTGATTTCGTGCGACGTGCCCCTGTGATGTTGTTTTGTACATTAAACGGAGGGCTTATGTTCAACCTACATGCATCCCATTTTGTCTTGCTTGCGTTGTCCTCTGTACTGTTATATAACACTGTCCATACTCGTAGTTCGTTGTGCTTAGGTCTATTTGCTTGATGCATTGTTGCCTTTGCTATCTTTGACTGATCTCCATTTGCTCCAACATGAGTCGCTTTACATAGTGTATTCTTTTGAGTTCAATTAAATTCATGCCTTTGTCAAATTCTATGACTTATATTGAAACGTGGATACTAGAACATCCTCCGCACGAAGGCCATGAGGAGAACGAACGTAACAAGTAAATGAAACTGATAACGCGCCCACTCGCCTTGTGCAGCATTCATCTCAAGTCGAGCCTCTGAAGAGACCCCCACAAGTATTCTGCGGTTCGATCCCGTCAATCAATACCCCGCTATTCCCTAAATCATATGCCCTTACAGAATCTCGATCCACAGGCACCCATAACTTGCCCATAACTCGCGGGAATGCAGTGGAGCGTCGCTGTGTTCTGCGCTCCGCGGCGCTGGGTTTCCATGGTCTTGCGTCGGAACGTTCTGCTTACGGATATCGATAGTAATGGAATTTATTTGGGGTGTGCCAAGATGCTTGATTCGGGTTGAAGCCTGAGCCTGGGAGCGAGAAGAGATCTGCGCAGAGAGAATTTGGTATGAAAGTTAGCGCTCAAATGCGCCTGAGGTAATAAGGCCTGACTAGTGACTCACGGTGTGATGAACAGAACTTTCGGCTCCTCTGAGGGCAACTGCCGAGCCCGTTGGTGGGCCATCATTCGAACCAAGAACATGCGCAAGCGGTACCTGTTCATGTGCGACGACCAGTGTCAGCCAAATTGCAAGTTCGCGACTATACGGCCAAATGCAATCTCCCAGCCCCGAGTCGACGGCGCGATCTTTCTCAGCGGCAATCTAACCATGGCGAGGTATTTACGTCGAGGAATGGAAGCACCGGTGGCGAAGAGTGACTCGAAGAATAGCTTGAGGAACTATCACTTCATTGTGCACGTTCTACTGCCACGTTGGCACCCCAGAACTCTACTAGTACCCCATCGAAATGGAAGCGAGCGACGAGAGTGGTCGAAAGGGCTTCTCAGTGATGGGCACGGCGAATTCATTGGATATTTCGGCAAAAAATTTCCAAACTTGCGCAACGTGCATCATCGAGGGGCGGGGCGTCGTAGAGAGTTGATATCCGCAGCAAACGCGCGACAATCGAGCCGGAGCACGCGAGGAGATCGAATTACATTCTTCATCTCCAATTGGGCGTTACGTTGCAGGAAATCCACAGGATTGAGGTACGTGTCATGCACCGTATGTGCTTCGATAGTCACTGAGAGTATTCATTGTGACTATGCTTGGAACATCACCAGAATGCTGGAGGTCTTCCAGTTCCAGAACTCGTATGCTTTTGCTGTGATCGCCGTGCAACGTCTCGTTAGTCGTAGGCCCGATAACATCCTCAGACAGTAACCGATTATTGAGGCCCGAGGGTCTGCCACGCGAAAATAGGGGGATAACGGCAGGCCAACGGGTTCAAGCGTGGTGACAGCTAGTAAGTAGTGACTGTAGACCCAGCCTTGCCTGGGATAGATTCCTGAGCATATAATTCTTGTATCAGAGCCGTCCAGACGCCCACAGACTGAATTTACTTACTGTGATCTTAGAAGCCGACTGGAGCCGTTTCTTGCACAACATGAGGGCCGCCGAGATGATGATCCGGGTCAGTATCCGCTTGGGTCTATCCTCTATTGCGGAGGGGGGGCAATCAGGGGTCGAGAGCTTGCCTTTGTGACGCGAATGTTGCTCTATTGATTCCCCATCGTTGGTCCATTTCCGCACGTCGCCTTCAAAGATGCAGGGGTGGCTTTCCAAAAGCATACCTCGGATACCTCTATATGTGGCTTGATTCTTCTCGCAAGGATTTAGTTTTTTTGGTCCGACAGGTTTCAGGGGGGAGATCTGAGATGATCGATGTGTTCTGAACTTCTGAAAGACGTGAGTTAAAGAACGCGATCATCAACTAGAACTGATAGTAGGCCCTCACCCGGATCTGAAAGGATCTCCTTTGTTTCAAGGTTATCTATCATCGACTAGACAGGCTCCTTCATTCAAGATTTTCCGTCATCCATCGAAGGGCCTAAACACACTTCTGTCTTCCTGCAGAATTCGTGGGCTTGATGAGGCTTGGTGGCACATTGGTTCATCGATTCTTCATGACAAATTCGGATTCGAGATTCCGTACGAGCGACGTAGGGTATCACCAGGCATTCCTGCAGCGCGTCCAGTGTTGACAACGCAACAGCCAGCGATGATTTGACTGATATGACAGTCACAGCGGGTCTTGTATGACATGTGTGATCCGCCGCTCCTACTGAACAAGTACTAGTTGCAGTCGACACCGTGTTAGTGAATGCGTCTTATACTTACTCATTCCTCCTCACCCCTCCTGCAGATTTTTTTCTCGCCGCTTATGACCAAAGTGGAAGAATATTATACTGCGTGAAAAATCAAGAGCTTCGAGTCGCTTCCACGCCCAGTAAGTACAAACAACCCTGGCACAATTCATATCAGGTACCACGCCATTCCCACTTGGCGCCGAACCGCAATTTCTTCCTCTTGCTTCCTCACAGCTCCACGCTATGCTAAATATATTTTCTTTGCTGGCTAAGGTCATTCGCTAGTTCTTGATTTGGATGTGACGGCTTCAGCAGAGTAGTGGTTCCGCAAACCCAAGGTGGTCCCGCGGAAATACAAAGTCGTTTCCATAGGATCTGATTCTTTGACAGTAAAATGGCCGCCAATTTCCGCGCACAGGATGAACGGAAAAGCTAGAACTTCGAATAGGAAAAAGAATGATCCTTGCCACAAGTGTTATAGTCCCATCGGACTAAGGTCCACATTCAGATGCCACACCCTGAGCCACAGAAAATTGAATCAGTGTGTTCGGGGTCAGGTCTCGAAAACTATGTGAGGACAGCCGCCTGAAATTCATCCCCCGTTGTGCAATCTCAGGTCACTGTAACGTCTTTCTGCCCGACACAAAGGATGGAGTCAGCACCTCCTGCTACAACCGCTCGTACTGCCTCGTATACTAGTCCGTGCTTCCCCCCCTTGCATAGAAGACGAATTTCCTTTGTACCCAGATGTTTTGATTAAAAGTGGGAGGATGTAGATTAATAACAGACGGATCATGCATCCATCTGTATTTTACAAAGACCTGATTCTAGGAGGAAATAATGGGGGCGAGTCTCAAGATTAGATACCAACATCGCTTGAGCGGGAGACTGGTGACCTAGGATGGATTGTATACACCACGAACACCATGGTTTGACTCAGCCTCTTTAGTGGGGAGAGGATCGAAGTTCACTGTCTGGGAAAGGGAAATTTTTGAGTTTTATTTTATTTTTACTAAGCTAATAGGTCGCAAGTATCTATGAGCAACGTGTTCCCCGTTTGAGTCTGACTCACACTGAGCCACTACCGCGCGTGTCAGAGCCTACGGTAGCCAATGCACTTTTCACGTGTCTCTGGGATTATGTCAATTTTCCTATGAGGTTTTCATTAGCTAATCGCAGATTTCCCAAACAGACTTAGCATCCGATTTAGTACATATGCAGATTGTGTTTGGCTGTGCGCGGAGTACTTCTTCAAACGTTGCTCGAGGCTCTTTCATGGACGTCCTATGCATGATTCGGGCGTCATTTGCAACGAATGTATGGTTATCTCCCGAATCCAAATGAGTCATAAATTACATGCATAAAATAATAGCATTCGTTCCTTCTTAATTTGGGGCTCAACTCCTTATCTGTTGCATTGTATTGCTGGTCAACAATATTAACGGCCGGGAGCCTCAGCTTGTTGAGGAGCCCTTTTTGGTTCTCCTGGATCGTGCGAGGCCTGAAGCTTAAGCTTTGAAGGCCTGACCGATAATCGATTCCAGATTGTCACCTTGCTTGCAAGGTCATATGCCAACCCGTTAATTCTGCAAATCGTCCACAACTGCAAACAACGGCATTTTCCGCATTCTCTGTTCGTAGTCGCGCTACGATTGTGACCAATCTCTGTCCTTCCAAAACACCGTTGCAAGTGCGCTCGTTCCATTTGTCTTTCCAATTACAAACGAAAGCAAGGTCATCGCCGACGACGGCGCCTAGTAGCCTAAACCATGCTGTTAATAAATAATATGCAAAAGTACCTTACATATTATGTAATAAGGCTGGTTCATAACATGTCCAAACACACATCTCGGTGTAAATCCATACCTGCAAGGCCTAGGTTAACTACGCGCTATACCGTGACTACTAAGATACCTTATCAAAATTTCACCCATGGACCAACAACCATCCTTAGGACGTTCAAAAGAACAAGATGGCGGGTTGTTGAAACGTTCACTTACCTCTTTGTTCTCTCTTATGGGTCTCCAACTTGGCTCTCGTCTATTGACTTTTGCTCTGAATCAAGCACTGTTTCGATTAGCCTCCCCGCAAGCATATGGGACTGCTGCAATTCAATTTGAACTTATCTTAAGCACCATACTGTTTCTCAGCCGGGAAGGTGTCAGGAATGCGTTGCTCAGAGCGTGGCCACGGAATGCCACCGTCCATACCCAAGGGCCAACTTTTAACGACGACGTACCTGCTTCGACAAATCTATCTACATTGCCGATTATTCTAGGACTTCCAGTGTCTTTAGCTACGGCAGCTGCATATGTTACTCTTGCCAGCTCCGATGTTCGCCATCAGCCTCATTTTCACGTGGCGTTATCGACATATGTGTTCGCCGCGCTAAGCGAGCTCTTCAGCGAACCCATGCATAATCGGTATGTAGATAATCTCAGTGACATATATTTTTCTCTCAACTTGCTAGGGCCATGGGTGAAGTTCGCACTGGAGCTAGAGTGAGGGCTGAAGGTCTCGGGATAACGTGCAAGACTCTTGTCACTTATCTTGTCCTCCTTTACGACTCGACTAGACCAGATTCCGGAGAATTCGCGCTCGTTGCTTTTGCCCTGGGCCAACTTGCATACAGCAGTGTGGTGTTTGTCAGTTACGTGTATCAGATGGGGTATCCCACCTTCTGGCCGACTCGTCTTGCTACTCGACCGTCATCCGAAGTAGCTGCTTCCAGGTGAGTCCATCCACCTGTTCAATGGTCAACTCTCTGATCACGGCAGTCAGATCAAGATTCTATCGTATTGCCTCACAATACTTTGACGTTAGCAGTCTGCATCTGTCTTTGACTATGACTGGGCAATCTATTGTCAAACATATTTTGACAGAAGGAGATAAGATTATATTATCTTGGTGGAGCCCTTTGGACGACCAAGGAGGGTACGCGGTCGCCGTAAACTATGGTGAGCATCGTTCCAGACTGGGTTGTTTCAGGTATAGTGACGATCCAACCTTTGTACAGGTTCTCTAGTTGCACGTATAGTTTTCCAACCTCTAGAAGAAATATGTAGGGTTTACTTTTCAAGAACCTTGTGCCCCCCGGCTGAGGCGAAATCCACGTCGACTGGGGCACAATTCGACAGACGCTCACTAGGCCAAGCCTCAGAGATCTTGCTGTCACTAGTCTCCATCCAACTAGCTTGTTCCGTCCTTGTCATTGTATTTGCCACTGTCTATCTTCCGGTTTTCCTACACCTATTGCTCCCATCACAGTACCTAACAACATGCGCTCCAAAGGTTCTGGCAGCTTGGATATGGTACATCCCTGCCCTCGCCATCAATGGTGTACTTGAAGCTTTCTTCTCGAGCATCGCAACTCCTCAAGATCTTCGAAGACAAAGCAGGTGTGCACTTCATTCACCATCGTTTACATTGACTTAATTTAAATGATCAGATGGCTCATTGGCTTTTCCATTTTATTCATTGTTTCTGCGATTGGATTTTACGCCTCGGGCTTCGGTGATGTCTCTCTGGTTTACGCAAACATAATCAACCTGGCCGCCCGGATAATCTACGCCGCACGATACACTTCAGCCTTCTTTGACAGAAATAAAACTGCTCACAGATGGCACACTTCGGCGCCAACATGGCAATTCCTTCTAGCTGCCGTGTTATCTTACCTGGCGATCTCCATGACCCAAATACATCATCAAGCTGCCATTCTACTTCAAACGAAAGGCCGCAGAGCAATGCTTTCCGTAATCGTTATGTCTCATTTAGTGCAGGGGGCCGGAATGGGATTGTGTTGTATCGCAATATGGTGGCTAACGTCTGGCAGATACCTGGTGATACGAGCACCCGTGAAAATTGACTGATTTACATGTATAATCCATCAAATATTTACTGGTGTCTCCCCACTGTCGAACCGTATCGCATTTTTATCTCGCAAACTGCATGTTGTATGTGAATGATTGAATCCATAACGCTATCCATGTTCTGTGCATGCGCTCGATCAAGCATACATTATGCAGCAACTTGAATGCTTAGATGATTCGTTCTAAATTTGTCACATGCTTGTACTGCCACCATAAGCCGTCATTACTAGATTTACTACTACTAGCATCACTTACTGGCCGAGAAGTACATCGCTTCCTCGCGCCTCAAACTATAGTGCTGCAGCTAAAAGTTATTGAATTTGATCGTCGTCACGGATTATGGAATCCAAGGGGGAAATCGAAGAATTAGATGAGGTATGTCATACATTAATCCGCAGTAGACGTGAAAGGTTACTTACACAACAGGCAGAATCAATTGACAGCCGACAGTGGCGAGCTTTACTTATTTCAGTGGTTGTCGAATCTGGAGAGAAGTCTCAGACATGCGAGTACCGTATGTGAATTCATAATGACTGTATTTCCCTACGATTTCACATTTTGCAGGAAACGCTCAAGGAGACGCAAGCTTCAGTAGAAGCTACGCTACTGAAGGTGCTCATACCTTCGGAGCCATACCCTTCTCCTGGTCGTCCGCTTCGCAATCTAGCTGCAAGATGCCTTCTAGTCCTGTATCATCGTGGAGAATCCAGGTCATTATTTGACACGCTAAGGGTGTTGCTAAAGCCAGCCTCTGACATCAAAGCCACGGATAAGGATTCGACTCGGATGTCAGCACAAAATCCACGCTTTATCAGTATTGTTGAATGACATTCCGCTTACAGCGCCGCATTCTGGACGATTGGAGAATTGATGGAGGCCTTCGGCTCCCAGGTTCGATATGTCCCTCTTTTTCAATAGCGTTCTGATGGCCTGAGGCAGTTTATGTCCTTTATGGCTGAAACCGCCACCATCGCCATAAAAACATTGAGGTCATCTGCGGTGCGTAGGACATTTACTAGTTGTTCGCTTTTTTCTCTCATTACTATCAAAGTCGCCGCACGTCCGATATCATGCGCTCACTATGCTCCGGAAAGCCCTGGTTTCAGCCAAGAAGGCTTTGAGTGACTCCCTTGCAAAGGACATAATCAAGCAAATGAAGAACGGTTTAACAGATAAAGCTCTTCCCGTCCAGCGAGCTGCTGCTGCTGTGAGATTCTTGCCCGTGAACTGCATCTTGTACACTGAAACGTGCGCAGGTTTTAACGATCGTCTATACTCCCGAAGACTCCGTCACACTTGCAGATGTGGAGTCAATCATGAACGTCTGCGTCAAAAGTCTTGAACACAGTGACCAGGTGACAACGCAATCGCTGGCGCAGCTAGTGGGACATATGCTCGCAGCCACTCAAATGGAACGTGCTGTGGCAGTCGCAGAGCAATCACAAAAAGGCAAGAAGGAACAAGAAGACTCCGATATCTCTACTCCTGCACATATCGCAGCCGAAAACACCAAAATCCTTTTGACGCCAGGAGATATGCTATCACAAATCTCCACCCAGTTTAACAAAGCTCACAGCCGCAAAACCCGTGCGGGAATCTTCATGTTTTACGTCACACTACTGGCAAAACTCGGGCCAGTATTTGTGGAATCCAATTATTCCCTACTCGTCAGTCACCTCATGACCGAGATCGTCTCCTATCCCAAGAATGGAGCCACGAGATATGACAAACTCTTCATCCGGAAGCTAGTCGGCGCTCTTTTACGGGAGCTAATAGCACTACGAATGTTGACTGAGCAGGGACAAATAGCTGCAATTCAAGATCTTTCCTCGTCATACTTGAAAAGATGGCCAGCATTAATGCCGGGGCAGGTGGCTCCATCTTCATCCATCCTAACAATAGCACTGGAGGAGGTTGCAGGTCTGTTGCAACAACTAGGCAATGCACCTCCGCCGGTTCAGGTAAGTCCTGTGAAGTTGTAACTTTGGTTCATTCCTAAATTCGGCGTAGGACGCTGTCTCTGTGCCATTGATGACGCTGCTTACGCATCCCAGTCACTCGGTTCGTGTCAATGCGAGTTGGACCCTTCGTTGCTTCTGCTATTCTACCCCCCTCCGTCTACCGAAGGCAATGTTGGCGATCGCGGAGTCTTTACAACGCGACATTGAATCCCTTCAATCTCCTGCAGCTCCTTCGGACATTGATCGCCGGACACTTGGTCATTCCTATGGTTTGGCAGCTCTTGTCGCCATTGTGCCACATCGCCCCCTATACGTGTCTTTTGATGTGTCGGCCAGCGTTCTTGACACCGCCACTCAACTCCTTAAGCGCGCTAGTGACCATGATGTTCATATTGCAGCAGTAGAGGTCGAAGTTGCCTGGACGTTGATTGCATCGCTGATGCTGCTTGGACCAAATTTTGTCCGCTCACATCTACCTCAGCTACTGGTACTTTGGCGTAATACATTACCGAAACCTACTGCGAAAGACAACGTTTCAGGCCGGTCAGCTGCCGAGTGGAAGTTTCTCCTGCATGTCCGTGAAAGTGCACTTGGAGCAATCCTTTGTTTTTTGCTTCACAATAGCCAACTCACCACTCTCGACGTCGCCCGGAGAATCTCATCTCTGCTTGGAAATGCTCTCTCATTTTCAAATGTGTTCTTGTCACAGAGTATCGAAGAAGTTTCTGGACCTTCGGTGATTGAAGATACTGGGCCATCTATTCGGACTCGCGAGGCTTCTCTTCGACGTAGAGCATACCAATGCTTCTCCGCTCTTGGAACTTCCACTTTGACGGATTCTGTCCAATCAAGCTTATTGCAGTCCGTCCTTACTGTTTTTGCGGGCCCCGATATCGATAACATATCTGCAATGCAAGCCTCAATTGCGTCTACCTCCGGTAGTTTCACTTCAATCTGGCAGATGACAGATGGTTATGCTTATGGACTCACTACACTTGAAACATCTGAAGACGGGATTGACCAAAGCACAATGTCTGAAAATCCTCGCCGTGGTCACAGCAACAGTGATAGCATTGAACACTCAATAAGTGCCCTGGTAAGACATTTCATGTGTGAATCTTCCTGCCGATGTTGATCTACGCATCTAGCTACGCAAGCCGATACTAGGAGCGTGCGAGCACGATACACTTTCACTTTCTATGATAAACCCGTCAGAAGAGGAAAGCTGGTCTTTCAATGCTCCACCACCTGTGTCGTCAGTCTGTGACGCCGCTATCGAACTATTTTCTCAGTTGCTGCCAGCCCAGGACTTGAGCACCACTCTGCGGACAATCAATCACTTGATAGAGTCCAATCGGTCTCCGAAGCTTGATAAGAACGCTGGGAGGAGGACCGCTGTAATGTTGAATAGCGTCGTGGCCATCGTACGAACATTGCGTGTTGCGATGATCTCGTATCATCGTCAATCTAAGGATACCCTTGGGCATTCTCAAGTCACTACAGCTCTTGGAGCATTCTTGAAAGTAAGTTTACTCTTAACCTGTGGTTCGACCATGTGTTCTTAATCTCACTTGCAGGATGCTCTTGTGGATGGTGACCCCGCCCTAAGATCTGCTAGTAGCGAGGCCATTGGGCGCCTTGCCAACATTTCTGGAAGCTCCTTTTTGACGAGTCAAACCAAGGTGTTGGTTGATCACATTGTAAGCAACCGAGATCCCCAAGGTCGAGCTGGTTGTGCGCTTGCGTTTGGGTCTCTATACAGCCATGTCGGTGGACTTGCGGCAGCCCCTATCTTAAAAACAACAGTGAACCTTCTCATGTCATTGAGCAATGATTCTCATCCGCTGGTCCACTTTTGGTCCCTCCGCGCACTGGGACATGTCATTAACGCTGCTAGTTTGGCCTTCGCTCCATTCGTGTCAAGCACCCTGGGAATGCTACTCAAAATATACCTGTCGGACACTCACGAGGCCGAGGGAGGGACACTGAACAACGCCAATATTGGTGGTGACTTGCAAGCTTACCCCCTTGTCTGCTATATCCTGGATGCGATCATCACCATTCTCGGCCCTGATGTTCACGACTCTTCAAGGACGAGAACAATTGTACTTGACCTTGTCCACGAATTTTCGGTGGAAGATGATGAGCCCATCCTAGTGGAAGCTATAAGGTGCATCCAGCATCTCCTCATGTTTGCTCCCGAGCATGTGGACGTTCCCGAGATCGTGAATCGTTTCAGAAGGCACCTTGGTTCACCTAGAAGATGCCTGAAACTCGCAGCAATCGATGCCCTTTATCAATTGGTTCAGAAAGACGCTCTAGCAATGTCTCGATTGGGTGGAGATAGCCTTGTGGAGGATTTGTTTGGAATGTTAGACGGTGACCCATCGATCGATGGAGTCAGAAACGTAATTTCAAGTTGGCTACTTCAGACGGCGATTCACAATCCATCCGCCTGGATTGACCTTTGCCAGAGGATTATGTTGCGCATAAATGCCTCCCAGAAAGTGGTCAATACAGCCAACAGTCTCATGGATGACGAAGGTCAATCGTTGAGTGCATCCATGTCAAACGATGACACGCGGCAAAGCAACATATCCATGGTTGCTACGTCACGCTGGAGGACGCAACTATTTGCACTGCGATGTTTACACGAAATTTGCACTCTAGTTGCACGCTTTGGACGCAGAGAGCACATCGACATACCTTTCGCTCGTAGCCACGGCATTCCAGTGAACGGCCTCCTTGTGTCTCGTGTCCCAGATTTGATCAAAATGGCCTTCACAGCATCTGCAGCATATGTCACAGAGATACGACTAGAAGGATTGGTCGTATTACGCGATGTCATTCAAGTAGGTGCACTGTTGTGATTTCTGTCACTTTTCTTTTCATGTATTTTCAATAGGTGTTTTGCCAGGCCCCAGATCCTGACTATCCAGACGCTCTCCTACTTGAGCAACATCAAGCACCTATCACGGCTGCACTTACTCCCGCCTTCTCTCCAGATTCCACTCCTGAAATTCTGTCTTCTGCCATCGATGCCTGTGCAGTATTTGTTGGCTGTGGCGTTGTCAAAGATGTAAGTCGGATGGGGAGAATTCTCAAACAACTTACAACAGCACTCGGAGAGGTTGACGGTAGGCATATCCAAATATCTCATCAATATAGATATTCATGCTTTTCAAGAATCTGGCAATTTAACTATGGGCAATTTTGTGGACTTGAGCCCAAATGCGTCAGGCATGTTGAGGGTTTCTATCCTCTCGGCGTGGGCTCGTCTAGAAATTGCTAGTTCTGAGCAGACGTACCTTCTGGATGTCATCAAACCATACAGATCGATCTTGGCACCGCAATGGATTGCAAGCCTTCGCGATTATGCTGTCATCCGGGCAGATTCCGAATTCATACACGATGCGTCAGCGGTAGCTTTAGACCCGTCGTATGCAAGCCTGGGTAAAGTAGTCCTACTCCCTGTAAGTTTCAATCTCGATCGATTATTATCGACGGATCTCACCTTTTCAGTACTACGCTTCTTCCTGGGCAACTATCCTACAAGCTATCGCGAACGCCATGAATCGCTCCGATCAATCCATTTCAGCTGCCATCCTTGGGAAGGAGGTGGGATCATCTGTCAATGGTATCGACTCCATGGCAGAAGGGCCAGCGCCCCTTTTCTTCCCCCTCTTTGGCCTTATATATGAAGCTCTCGCGACGTCCTCGCCAGACACCAGTTCACGAGTTGACACGGTGATTGCCTGCCTGGGGGCACTGAAATGCCTTCTCGATCCTCGCTATTCTGGGAAAGCCCTTTTGGAGCCTACTATCTTTCAAGAATTCATGAGTCTCAGTCACCGAATCGCTATGACAGAATCTGCAGAGGTACTCATTCACCTGATCACTGTCCTGACCACTTTTGCCAAACACTTCGGCCAATATGTACCTGGAGGCGACCTCAGGCGAGTCTTCCACAAATTGTTCTTCACGAGAAATTTACACGCAGTCCAGCAGCAAGGAGAGTCAAAGCAACACAGCCATTCTTCCCGATTCAGTGTCCACTCATTGTCTCAAGATTTTTGCCTACACCATTCGACACTCTCGTCACAATCCAGGAACGTCATCGATAAGTAAGTCTTTTGACCTTGACGCTGCCGCACAACACGATCCATGTTCTTGCAGAAGGCGATCTGTCTGATATTGCAAAGATGATTTCTGGCTCCCTGAGTGCCTTCCACCTCATTGCCTCGACGACAGAACTTGTTGTTCGAGAAGATGTACGGGGAATAGGCTGCGTTCTCTATGGCGGTACGAAACTCTCATCAGCGATTTCTTTTGCATAACCCGTTTTCAGAACTGCTGAAAGATGAAACATCGGAAGCGGATTTGATAACTCCCACTCTTCCGGCTTTCAAATCCTTGCTGGCCATTCCATGTCATCCTAGTGTCCGCGAACGTTACGGGAAGCTTATCCATGGCTTGTTGTCTTCATGTCTTTTGAACGCGGATGAGATGAGGTTTGCTTTTGAAATACTTGCATGTCTGTGGAGGGCTAAAGCAACACAGGGGACGCGAAGGTTTAATTTCGTCGAGAAAAGTCAAGACTAACCTTCTCGCGGCGGTGCTCATCTTGACCATCATTCCTCCACAAGTGGCGGTTTCTCGTGATGTGGTGGAGCACTTGTTCTTCCTTATATCACAAAAGCTTGAAGAAGGCGACCAGGTATCCTTTTTCTTCAATACTTCTAATGCGTGTCGCTGAGCGATTTTGCGTTCAGCAGATGGCTCTTGTGGCCGTTCACTGCGCCAAAACTCTTGCAATCGCTGCGTCTGGAAGTGAACTTCTTCGAGCCTGCGTTCGGCTGCTTCTTCCCGCACTAATCCAATATGTTGCCAAAATGGTACCTCGAGTGGATGACGGAACAGTGTCAGAACAGCAAGCCATCTCGATAGACGAGGTTTGGAAAACATTTGCGACACTCGTCTCGCTGGCTAAAGAGGAACAACGTCAGTACCAGTACCCACGGATTTGGTTTAAGTAGTTGACTTTAATCGTGCAGGTTCCCGTCTATTGAGTG